>NW_022900919.1:25038010-25089660 GCF_012274545.1 Fukomys damarensis | reverse complement strand
AAAAAAAAAAAAAAGGAATGATAGAGGAATATAAGTACCTCCTCGAGAGCCAGGTGTAGGATGAGGGTTAGGGTTAGGATTCAGGTGAGTGATAGCCTTGGAATATCCCTACCTGGGTGTTGGGGTGTGGGCATCATAGTTAGTACCAGCATGAGATTGGGGCTTAGGGTTAGCCACAGTGCAGGATCTCAGGTACCGCCCTATGGGAGCTTAGGAATCAGGTTGTCGGTTAGGGTTAGGGTTAGGGTTAGGATTGGTTATTGTAATACAGAAGGTATTCATGAACCAGATAATTTGCATGAGAGAAGGAAGTTGAGGGCAGTGACTTTTTTGAAGGTGGGATGTACTGTGGGTTTCAAAGACCTGAAAACTGTGGTCTGGATAGAATGAGTAGTGATTGGCTATGGAGTAAGGTTACAGCTAAATTTAGGGGATGGAATAGGCTGCCCATTTCACTCCCTGTGCAGTGTACTGTGTGTTTGAGGGTGAGTGTTGGTGTTAATTTGGCATGCGTTTTAGGAATGATGTAGGAATATAAGTACCTCCTTGAGGATCAGGGGTGGGGTTAGGGTTATGGTTAGGATTCCAGTGAGTGATAGCCTTGGAATTTCCTTACCTAGGTATTGGGGTAGGGATGTCATAGTTAGTATCAGCATGAGATTTCGTCTTTGGGTTAGGTACAGTGCAGGATTTCAAGTACCACCCTATGGGAACTTAGCAATCAGATTGTCAGTTAGGGTTAGGTTTAGGAATGGGGAGCATGATAAGGACAAATTCACGTAGCTGATAATTTCCATGTGAGAAGGAAGGTGAGTGCAGTGCCTTTTTTGAAGGTGGGATGTACCTTCATTTTTTGAAGGTTTCCAAGGACCTGAACATTGCAGTCAGGATTGAATGGGTAGTGATTAGCTAGTGAGTAGGGTTAGATCTAGATTTAGGGGATTGGATAGGCTCCCCATTTCACTCCCTGTGTAATGTAGTGTGTTTAAAGGTGAGTGTTGGTGTTAATTTCTTGTGCAGTTTTAGGAATGATGTAGGAATATAAGTACCTCCTTGAGGGTGAGGGTTAGGTTTTGCTTAGGGTTAGGATTCGGATGCCTGATAGCCTTGGAATTTCCCTACCTGGGTATTGGGGTAGGGATGTCATAGTTAGTATCAGTATGAGATTTTGCCTTAGGGTTAGGAACAGGGCAGGATTTGAAGTACTGCCCTATGGGAACTTAGGAATCAGGTTGTCAGTTAGGGTTAGGTGTAGGATTTGTGATTGTGATACTGAGGATTTCCTGAATCAGATAATTTGCATTTGAGAAGGAAGGTGAGGGCAGTGACTTCTTTGAAGATGGGATGTTCTGTGGGTTTCCAAGCACCTGAATATTGAGGTCTGGATAGAATTGGTAGTGATTGGCTAGCAAGTAGGTTTAGATCTAGATTTAGAGGATGGGATAGGCTCCCCATTTCACTCTCTGTGTAGTATAGAGTGTATTTCAGGGTGAGTGTTGGTGTTAATTTGGTGTGTAGTGTTAGGAACAATGTAGGAATTAAGGAATATATTTAGAGACAAATAGCTTCTCCAAGACTTCCCCCGGCCCAAGGTACATACCAACACCCCTCCTCTCCTCATGTTCATGAGTGGACAGGATATGTAGGCAGGGGGCTCAGGAGGCCACAGGTTTTGTCTCTACAGGGAAAGGAGAGAACAAGTGACAGTGTCTCCTGGTTTCCCTTGACCTTTGTCCCTGCTGAAACACCCTCGCCCATCCAGACACAGCGAGATGACTTGGGGCACAGGTGGCCCCAATTCTGCCAAGCTCTCTTCAGATAAAGCCTTTCACTTCTCACCAAAACAGATGGAGCCCTTCAATTCAGTCAGCGGGGAGCACATGGACCTGAGAGTATGGACCTACATGACCAGGAACAGTAACGGGCAGAAACTTGGCCTAAAGATATTGATTCACAGAGTTCAAAGAAAGTTTTTAGGCAGAACATCGGATCACTCATCTTAAGGCCACCTCCAGCCCAGCCCGAGTGTGCCTCTCTCGCCAGAGCCCGTGAACTCTTTTAACTGTGTGAAAAATCTCTTCCTGCCTTTCGGGGACAAGAGTCAAGACCCACTTGGCAGGTTAAATAGAGGTCTTGCCTCTTCTCTAGAGACCTGCAGACTGTCTGGTGACAGATGGCTATGCAGTGTGGGAAGATCTTCCTTGCAGGATCATTGTGAGTTCTAGGCCAACCTGGTCTACATAGTGAATTCAAGGTCAACTTAAACTACAGAGCAAGATCCTGTCTCAAAAAAAAGAAGCACAACAAAAAATTTAAAAGATCAATAAACAAAAAAGATAAACAAAACTGACAAATCTTTAGAGTAACCAAGAAAAAGGAGAGACTGTTATGGCTTGTATCTAGATGTACCTCAAAGTCTCATATGCTCACAGGGGGTGCTTTTAAGAGGCAGCTGGATCTGGGGTATATGAATGTAGATTAAAGGTATGTGAATATAGATTAAGGGTGTGTGATAACTAAATTAGTCCCTTGATCAGTTTAGCATAGTTCTGGTTGTGGGTACTGGGAAGGCCCACTTCTGGGTACCAGTGGCACCTACCAGTGGGCTAATCAGCCTGGGTGGGATAAAAGGAAAAGGACTGTTTCTCCTCTGTGATGTCAACCGGCCATGCTGGAGCCAGCTGACTGAAACCTCTACAAACAGTGAGTTATAATAAACCTCTCCTCCTTTAACTTAACCATGCTGCCCTGCCTTGGAGCCAGCTGACTGAAACCTCTACAAACAGTGAGTTATAATAAACCTCTCCTCCTTTAACTTAGGGGTGTCAATATATTTTGCTTCAGCAATGAGAAAGTAACTAAGATGGGATTCAAATAAATAAATCAGAGATAAAAAGAAGACATTACCACAGGTCTACAAAGACTTACTTGAGCCTATTGTGAAGAACTAGGTGCCAATAGAATGGAAAACCTAGGGGAAGGAGAAATTTCTAGACATACACACATAACCTAACAAAATTAAATATGAGAACATAGAAAACCAGAACAAACCAATGACAAGTAATGAGACTGAATCCCCAATTTCAAAGCACCTTAACAAATAAAAGTTGAGGGCATGAGAGCTTTGCTGCAGAATTTTACCAAACCTTTAACAACTCGTGCCAATTCTTCTAACACTACTTCAAACTACTGGAAAGGAGTAACATAAAGAAGGAACAATATGAGGGAACAAGAACACAACAAAGAAGAAAACCAGAGATACAAATATTCTTATCAAAATACTAGCAAATCAAATCCCAAAGCACATTAAAAAAAAACTATACAGCACGATCAAGTGGGACTTGATTCAGAGATGCAAAGATGGTTCCTCATATGCAAATCAAGAAAACATAATGCATCACATCAACAAGATGAAGGGAAATCATAGGATCATCTGGACAGATGCAAAAAAAGCACTGCTAAGACAACATCTTTTCATGATAAAAATCAGGTTAGAAGGAACCTACCTAAATAAAATAAATGTAAATCATGAAAAGCCTACAGAGTGCATCATACTGAATGAGGAAAATCTAAAATTGTTTCCTCTGAAGTCAGCAAGAAGACCAGGATGTCCACTGTTACCCCTATGGCTCAATAAGGCATCAGAAGTCTTTGCCAGATGAATGAAACAAGAGAAATGAAGGACTTCCAGGTGAGAAGGGAGTAAGTTAAAATATCCTGTTGCAGATGTCATGATTTTATAACAAGAAAGACCAAAAATGGTGAGAATTGCTAAATGAAGTTATAACGTGGCAGGATACAAAGACATCAGAAATCAATAGGTTTTATGCACCTATAATGAAAGTTCTGAGTAAGATATCGAGAAATCGATCCACTCACAATAGCTACCACCTAGGAACAAATTTAACCACAAACATGAATAATATCTACAATAAAAATTTAAATGCAGTAGTTAAGGACTAAGATATATAATGGATGTTGAGAAATGGGAAGAAAGTATTCACATGGGAAAGGAACAAGGGAGGAGGGAGGGAGAAAGGGAGGAAGGGACAAGGAAAAATGTGAAAATGGAAGAAATGGAAACAAAGCTTTTGTACATAGGGAGGGGAGGGTCTTGTGGAAGGGAAAGGGATACAATAAAATAAAATTTATTAATAAAAATGTACTACTTGAAGAGCACAAAAAAATGAAAAGATAGCTCATGTTCATGGATTGGAAGAATTAATGTTGAGATGTCCATAACTATGCAATGCAATCTACAGATTCAGTTCAGTTCCTATCAAATACCAGCAACATTCTTCAGAGAAAAAGAAATGTATCTTGCAAAAAAGTTAAGAATATATTTACTGTATATCCAGCAAGCTGACTAAGATGAATGAATGGATACTTGGATGGTTAGATGGCTGTTTGCCATAGATAGAAAGATGGTGGAGGTATGGGTAGGTTTGGAATGGATGGATAAATGGAGGTTGAGATGGGTAAAGGAGGAGTGGATGGATGGATAGACGGATGGTTAGACATTTGGATGGATGGAGGTTTGAAGGGATGTGTGGGAGATGGATGGATGGGTGATGTTTGTTGAATGGAGGTTTGGGTAGATAAAGGATGGGCGTATGGATAGATGGATGGAGAGATAGATGTTTGGATGGATGGAGGTTTAGATAGGTGAAGGATGGGTGGATGGGTTTACACCCTCTGTTCCTTTGAGTGCTACATTTCTCCCTCCTGTCTACACCAGCTAAGTTTCCCTCAAGCTGTTGGCTCTGATGAGACCAGAGAATGTCCTTTAAAAGCAAGCTCACACATGTAACACAACATGTTTGTAACAGGAGTCTCTAATAAGACCCCAGAGGCAGACAGCTCCAGGCATAGCAAGGCTGCCTCCTAATGAGATGCTTTTGGCAGCTGGTGAGGCTTTTCTGGGTGGGTGCATGAGCCACAGATGAGTTCCTAAGGAAATTCCTCAGGAGGGATCTGTCATCTCTTGCTAAGAGAGAGAAAAAAAGTGCCTTGGAGAGAAATAGAGTGAGGGGACCGAAGAGGAAAACAAAGTTCCTGAACTTTTCCTAGCCTGTGTGTGAACCCGGCTGAGTAATGAGCAGGTAGCAGTAACAGCATGGGGGCCCATTACCTTGAAAAATGGGAAGGAATTTTATTGACTACTAATTAAAATCTTACCGCCTTTCAGACATTTGGCAATAAAAGCCAAAGTATTCGTCACAAGCACAGGACTCGGACTAGTACACAGGCAAACAGTGACTTTTTAACTTTTAAAGAAAATTCAAAGGGTTTTGGAAGGATTCAGGCCCTGAAGACATTCACACAGTGCTGGGTGCCGGCATTCACAAACCCTCCAGGGGGCGCGCTTGTATTGCCATCATAGGTGCTGCTTGCTTACCTGTCTCCACGCTGACTCAAAGGCCTAAGTTACTGGGGTTCTGCTGAAGATTTATTACTCCAGCTATCAAGGGACATTATTCCATTAAGGCATTTTGTTTTGTTGTCTGCCCTCTGGAAGAATCAGAGAGACAAAAAGACAACAGTAAAATGGATCAAAAGATAAAATATTTTCAAAGAAAATACGATATTTTGTCAAGCTTTCATCTAATTCAAAGCACAGCTCAAATTTCTAATGGTTTTGCTTTAAGTTTAAGTGAGGGAAATGGGCAGAAAAGAAGAGGAAAAAATAACTGCTGTGAAGGTACTGACTGTAGCCAAAGGAAACGAGGTTCAGAGAAGTTTTTACAAAGTTGCCCAAAGTCACCCAGTTATTGAGCCATAGAGCCAAAATCCAAGCGGGGATTCAGTGTCTCCAGAGACAGGCGAGGAGGATTTGCAAGGAGAAGAGCAAAACTGCCAACCCCCTTGGGAGGAGGCGGCAGGGGTGAGGGCAGGAGCTTGTCCAACCCAGAACCTGCCAGGGAACCAGGCCAGAAGCCCTGCTCTCCAGAGGGAAACCGAGGCAGCTCCAACCGGGACAGAAACCTAGGCCTACAAGAGGAGGGACTCTGCCCGAGACCACCACAGCCTGGCTGGGGCTGGAAGTCATGCTACCCTGTGGCAGAGGATTCCTGTTCTGCAGCACAAGAGCTGTAGTTCCATGTTAAGCAGACCTGGTTACCCAATCTCCAGGTTCTGACAGAGCACAGCATGTCCTTCCTGGAGTATCTTAGACACACGCGCCACAGTCGGGTTTAAGTTGAGTGCCTGTCTCCCTCTTCCCAGGTGTCAAAGTGTTGGCCTCAGGCCGGCCGCCTACTAGGAGGAGGTGGAACCTTTAGGAGGTGGGGCCTGGGGAGGAACTTGAGCTGCTGGGGGCGTGGCCATGGAAGGTCTGTTGGGCAGCCCCCCTCCCCCTTCACTTCCTGGCTGCCTCGAGGTAAGCTTGCCTGGTGCTGGGGCAGGCGGGTCCTCCCCTGCTCCCTCCCCCCAGTTCCCTGGCTGGTGTCCCACAGAGATCATCAGTGAACACAGACGAAACTAAAAACCGAATACATAATATGGGGTTAAAACACAAGGCATGCATCTAAGAATAAGGTGACAAAAGACAGAAACTACCATGATGGAAAGAAAAAGTGTCAGGCAGATACTACCAGAAAGAGCCTGAGCTCATATTATTGATTCCAGAGGAGAAGCAGCGACACAAGGAGGCACACTCCAGAGCATAAAAGGTGCAACTGCTCTGCGCTTGTAGCAAGAAATAATAACACCTGCCTACAGCAAACCGTGGCAGAGAGAGAAGATAATTCCTCCACCGTCAGGGGAGATCTGAAGCAATGTCCCACTAGCTGAAAGCACAGCAGCACAAAGTCGCAGGGTCCTGCAAGAGGAGCCACTGAGAACACTCCCGGTACACCCAGGACACCATCCTTCCAGCACAACGGAGTATTCACAGAAGCTGGGTCACAGAGCAAGATCAGCCACGCTGGAAAGACTGAGTCAGCCAGGAGTGGTGGCGCACACCTATAATCCCATCACTCGGGAGGCTGAGGCAGGAGGATCACTGTGAGTTCAAGACCAGCCTAGGCTACATAGTGAGTTCCAGGTCAGTCTCAACTACATAGTGAGACCCTGTCTCAAAAAAAAAAAACCCAAAAAATAATAATAATAATTAAAAAAGACTGAGGTCAGCCACAGAACACACACTGGGCAGTTAAGGCAGAAATCAATAGCTAGGAAATTCCTGTGCTTAGAATTAAGTGGCACACTTCTGAGCAACACACAGGCCTAAGTTTCTTCCAGCTGTTGAGTTCCCCTTTTCAGCACTCATGGGCACCCCAACCTTTGTATGAGTCTCTGTTCCCTGCATCCCTGGCAGTGCTTTCTATTAACAATCTATTTTTTGCTAACCAGATAGGATGGATTTGTTTCTCATGGTTTTATTTTTCGTTTTCCTGATCTCTTACCAAGTTAGTACCTGTCCACATGCTTACTAGCTTCCTCTCTTGGGAGCTGTTGGGTCACAACGTGGGTATTTCCTCCCTGGATTGCCAATCTTTTTCTTCTACTGTGTAGATGAGTTTCCTATGTTCAGAATATGCATTCTTATCTCTTATATGAACAGGACAAAAACCATAATCAAAAAACCCCAGATATTTGGAAATACTGAAGCATCTCCTAAACTACTCAAGGAAAGATAATAATAAATAAGTTGAGGAAGATTCCATTGTGGGTACGACAGGCAGTTGAGGGGACAATTGCACAACACTGCAACAAGCCTCATGTCCTCCAGACAGTGATGTGCAGGTCCAACTCACATGTTTCAGGGCATTAGCTAATCATTCAACAGAGGAAGTCAAGGACAACTGAAAAATGCAAAAAGTAGAAGGAAAAAAATAACTAAGTTAAAAGCAAAAACTGTGGACTAGAAAAAGGTAGATGCAACCCAATCGGTAAAATCAAAGCCAGTCCCTGGGGTACAAGTGTGGAGTTTGGGACATGGTCCTGCGTTCTTTTACCTTTGCACATCTCTACTGCCCAAATTTATTTTGAAAGTGCAGGGACTATTTTATAAATTCTGTTAATGTTTTTTGAATTACTAATTTCCTGCGTAACAGGCTGCCTTATTTTCCCTGAAAACAAAGTTCAAATGTTGTGATAAAGCTCAAGACCCCAGCTGCTATCACCAGGTTAGTGTGTCCTTTCTGAAACACAAACTGCACGTTCAGCTTAGTAAGGAATGTCCATTTCCCGGATTCATGCACCTGTACAGGCCCCTGTCAATTTCTTTTGAAATTGACACTTTGCAGAAAGTGGATGAAATAATGCTCCTTGGGGAGCAGAGGGCCCATAGCCAAAAAGAACCAGAGAATCCTGAATTCTGTGCATCTAACCTGCTCTCCAACCCTATCCCCACAGGAGGAGACAGCAGGACCCTCCGCAGGGAGGATGCTGTACCCTGGCTCACACAGTCCTGTGTGCAGTTGCTGGTATTGGACAAATCTGCATTCCCATCTCAGCCTGGACCCCCCTCTTCCCTAAAGCCCCTCCTGACCTGAATGGAGCCTAGGTGAACAGACCCCACCCTGCTCTTCTTGATCAGCACTGAGGTGGAGGCTCAGTTCCAACAAGGCTTCTGGCCTCACTATCTCTGGGGGAAGTGCAGGGGGCCTTTGTGACCACCCCAAGGCTGCCACCCTACACACCTTACACACCTGTGTCCCTTACACACCTGAGTCACCGCTCCTGACCTGTGCAGAGCACTGCTGAGCCTCCCAGCCTCTGCAGACCATCATGAGGGTTAGATGCTGTGAAGAGCTGGGCCACAGCCAGGACAGAGGCATCTTAGAGGGGACACTGGACTTGCAGGGCCTGGGGAGAAATTGGCCAGAGAAGAAAGGGAAGAGAGGGAGATGGAGCCTCTGTCAGGACTGCGACACCTACCCCACCGTCAGGCCAGGCCAGCCAGGGCCTCACAGGCACCAGGAGTCTGGTGCGGAAGTGGTTTTTGCCAGAGGGGACCAGGGGACATCAGCCAAAGCAGAACTGACCCTGGCCCTGCTCAGCCCGGCTGAGGCAGCATTTCCTCTCCCAGCATGGGCTCCGGAGCTGAGGACCAGAACTCAGCCTCTGTCCCCACCCTTTTCCCTGTGCATCTGCTGAGCCATGCCTGTGGCCTCAGGCCTTTGACCACAGATACAAGGGGGGTTGGAAGTGTCTCTCCGAGGTCAGAAAGGGCCCCCATAGTGCACTTGTATGAGCCCCTCAGTCAGAGGGTGAGGGACAGATGAGGGTGGGGCCACGTGACCGAGACAAACTTCAAGGCCCTGCACCTGGGCAACAGACTGGCTTCACTGTTCAGGGTCTGGGGCAGTGAAGGGACAGTGACCAGTTACCATGTGCCTGTTATGAGGGACCCTCAGACTGGTCCCCAGAGATGGTGACCCTGCAGTGGCCATGTGAGCTGTGTTTCAAGGATGGCCCCACTTTGACCCTGGCGGTGCCAGCCACCTCCCAGGACTTGCAGGATTGTGTGTTTCTTCTCCAAAGCAATGTTGTGTCATGATCATAGCTTCTTATTCAAGAAGGCAGAGGCCCAGGCAACACCCAGAACCATGGCCCTCAGGCCCTTAAAGGGCTAAAGCACAGCCAGGGACCAGGGTCAGGAGGGGACATCTGCAGAGGTCTCCTGTTATCCCCACACCAGAGCCTGACCACGTCCAGCGAGTTGTCACAAAGACTCCAGCCCTTGCACATATTATAATGACTTCAGCTCACCTCCTGTCTCTGGACAAATGGCCCTAAAGGAAGGAGAGCAGGTTTCTCCCAGCCTGGTCTAGATCTGCTCACTCTGTCCAATGTGGCGGCACTGGCTGTGTCCTCACCAACAGTGTCTCATGGCCTCATGGGCTGAGGTGTTGGACCGTGGGACAACATGGGCACTCTTTCTGGTGTCTGTCTCGACCTAGGTCACTCCTAACCAAGGGTGACCACATTCCCAGACACTGGGTCCCTGCCCTATGTGATAGATCCTGGCTGGAGAGGAGGAGAGAGCATATCTTCACCAGTGACAACAGAGATGGCCAGTGACACATAGAGGTCAACATCACTGCCACCAGGGACCCACATCAAGCTGCAGGAGACTCTCCCGACTTATTAGAGACTGAGCTTGGCAACTCAGGCAAGATCCAGTGCCCCCCAGGGGTGAGCAGCTAAGGTACCCATCCTATAGACAAGAAGGATCAGGTGTACCCACTCTGGGGGCAGAAGCAGTGTCATGTGGAGCCAGCCATCCATGCCTCCCCTCATGGTCATCCATACCTAAAACTGCCGAGATGTGTCAACACTCACAGCAGTGCTATTTCTCACAGTGACCCCATGTTGCTCAGGTGGGTGTAGAGGCTGTGGCTCAGCACACGATAGGATCTGCTCATTAACAAGCAGATGACTGATGCCAGTGGGCAGGTCAGGTGGGCACTGTCTCAGTGGAAGGAGCCAGGTACAAAGCCCCAATTCCATCTGTAGAAAAACCCAGGGGAGACAAGCAATGGTGACAGGAACCACACGGTGCTGGCGCAAGCTGGGAGGAGCAGAAAGAAGAAACCATAGGTGAGGGGAGGCCATGAGGCTGGAGCAATGTCCTAGGTCAGAGGTCAGTAGAAGAGCACCAAGCAGCAACATCCTCAGCCTCTTAGGATACTCGGTGTCCATCGCTGAAGTCCCACTTCAGCACCAGAGCAGGAAAGTAGTCAGGGACAGAAGGAAGAGTGGGCACTGTATATCCCAATGAAACTTACCTGCTGCAGCAGGGTGCTGACCCCAGGAGTACTAGGCCAGCCCCTGTTTGTGTCCAGGTGGTGAGGCCACAGAGCTTCATACACTTGCCACTTGTGTGCTTCAAACTGGTGTTTTCTAATGTCTGTGAGTTACTACCCAGGAAGGAACTTTGGGAAGACTTCACTTTTGCAGGGAAAAATGCCTTCTTCCCAGCTGCCATGCACTGTTGCCCTGTGAGAGTGGCCCTCAAGTGCTGTGAGTTACGGAAATGCTTTCAAAGGGCTGGAAAAAAGAAGCTGTAAGTACTTGCCATAAGTCACAGTCCTAATTCACTTCAACCCAAAAGGGTAGCATACGCTCTCTGTCCAGCTACGCTGTGCTCTGGTGGTGACCAACAGCAATGTCCCAGCAGGACTCGTGGAGTTAGGGGCATGGAAAGTGTGTCAGGACAAAGAGCTGAATGGCTGAAGGAGGAAGCAGCAGTTCTGCAGCTGGGCTGGGGAGGGAGAGGACTGGAGGTCCTAAGGCTTTGTTCCACAGGTCTACGTGGCTGGTGTTGAGCCCTGGGTCCCTGAGCACAGAGCCCTGCAGCCCAGTGGGAGGAAGCAAGCACAGGTGTCCAGTCCCATCGACCGCAGGGCATGCAGGCCAGCAGTGAGTGACGGTGACTGTGTGCTGGTTGTTCACGGTATGGGGCTCGAACCCAGAATCCCACACATTAGGCAAGGGGTCTGGCCCTGAGCTGCACCTATAGTCCCATGTATTCCAACCCCAGTTGAAAAGTGCTGCACATTGGCTGAAGATCTGCACTTAAACTGGTGGGGAGAAGAGGAATCCCTGGTTATGGGGTCGACTGAATCTGTTTGCATATGGGTCAGCACCTTCCTTTTACCCCACAGTAAATCCCACAGTGGCCACCACAGAAGGGTAGCACCTGGGTGAACCTGGTGAGCCTGCACAGACAGGGAGTAGAGAACCCACGCGTGACCTGAAGTCAAAGACTGACAGGAAAGAGCTCAATGACCAAGCTTTATACAGAGGAAAAGCACACGTGTGCACACGCGCATACACACCCGCCAATCCCAATCAAGGGAGATTGTGGGGACATCCGCAAACATCACGGGCGAAGGGGGTGTTTCCCAACAAAGAGCACGAGAGTGAATGAATTAAGGGAGCTGCACAGTCTCAGGGCTGTGTGGGCTGGAAGCAGGAACGGGGAAGGAGGGGAGGAAAGAAGCGGCAGGAGAGGTGGGGGCCAGGAAGGAGGGGACCAGGGAGGCAGGGACAGGCTGCCCAATGGCCATGAAGTTTCAGTAGACAAGGGTGAAAGACCCCACGTGCTGTAGCACAGGGAATCACAAGGGTAATAGTTAGATAGTGTGGATCTCAAAAACGCCAGACACATTGAAGGCCTTCAATGTCTCCATCATAAGAAACAATCAGTATTTGAGGAGATACATATATATTTTTTTGAGACAGATATCTAACCTGATGAAAATATCACATATATGTTGAAACATCATGATATGCCATTAATATGCAGCATTTTATGTATCCATTAAAATAAATTTTATTTTTAAAAAATATTAAATAACTTATCAGCTATTTTTTTCCTAACGTACAACCCCAGGTATAGTGGCTTCTGGTGCCAATTCTGTACCATGTTCTTGCTCCATTGGTCTGGAGTGGCCAGGGTATAGGCTGAGTCCCCATTCCCCCAACATTTCATACCCTCCTGGGTTAACAGAACAAGAGAGAGGTGGATGGGAGCCCTGAGGCTCTGGAGCAGGACTTGGGACTGGGCACTTTCGCTGACATCCACCATACCCCAGCCCAGGACGTCATGCGACCAATCGGCTGTGGATGGGCCAGGAAGCACGCTGTCTCCTAGGAAGAGGCACCCACAGTCCCGGCAAAGCAAGAGGCTGTAGGAAAGGGGATTTGGGACCAGAGATACAAGGGTGACTCCAGAGAAACCCCAAGGGTGATCACAGGAGCAGAACAGTGATTAGTGAGACTCGGGGAGCCAGGGTGCTCCAGAGAATAAAGAGGTTCATTTCCTTCACACCTGTGGAGGCAGAAGGTTCACACGGCTCTGGAAGCCCCAGCTGTGCTGCTCCATGGTGCGGGCATTGAAGCAGGCAGGAAAGCTTATGGAGCTACCCCAGGGCAGCCAGGGCTACCCAGAGCCCCAGGGAACTGCAGGGACTCCCAGGGGCAGTGCCATCCGCAGCCTTGCAACCTCCTGCCAGGGTTACATCCACAGGGCCACACTGGAGCTAAAGTGCCCTACATCGAACCCAGGCAGAGATGCAGACCACATCCAAACCCTGCAAAAGCTCCGACATCAGTTAGATGTTACGGCCCATCAAACTGGCAGAAATCTACCCTGTCCACAGCAAGAGCCTTTTACCAATGCTTAGCCCTGCAGAGGGAGCTTGGCGGCAGCTACCAATTGGGCAAGCCTGCTTTTGTCTTGGTCATCCTGCCTGCCCATGAGTGCCCTGGGGATATTTCCTGAGTGCTCTGTGCTTCAGATTTGTCATCAAACCTAGGGCACCTCAGAACATCAGACCCTAACTTAAGACTCTCAGCATGACCCCGCACCCTAAGTACCCACCAGCAGGTTGCATTTACAGCAGAACAGCCCTACAGCACAGCTGTATTAAAGACTACACTGGAAGGTGTTTTTCAATAGAAAATAAAGGAAAAGACCCAAGTCTCAGCATCAGAAGCCACAAACACAGGGTGCAGCCACACAAGGCAATGCCATGAAGTCCTAGGCAGAGAGGCCTTGGCCCTGCACACAAGCGGCAGATGTCAAGGGAAAACAGGCAGATCGCAGGATGGTGTGAGCTTGTCCTTGTTGCATGCAGAGGGATACAGGAGAGAAGGCTGAACAAGCCCCACAGACAGAACTTCCTCAGGAAGGGGAAGGGCGGAAGGAGGATCTGTCCCCATCTGCACTTCTGCTTCCTTTGGAGTATTTGTAAAAGCTAGTACAACTTGAAACAATTCCTGTTGGAACACAACTGTCACTATTTAAATAGTGAGGGCCAGGGATTTAGCTCAGTGGTTCCACTGCCTGCCTTGTAAGTGCAAGTTCCCGAGTTCTATCCCCAGTACCAAAAAAGTATTAATAAAAAAATAAATAGTGAAATGTACAACCTGCTGAGACCTCTCAGAGCCGTCAGAAGTCACTCCAGGTTGTACTTTGTACAGGCAGCCCTGGGACTGACAGGGGTAAAGGGCTATCTCAGTACTCACGGGCCCTAAAACAAAGTCTCTAAATGAGCACCTTGAAAACATCAGGCATTTCTCTCATTTCTGGAAACTGCAAAGCCCAAGCTCACGGCAGGCTGCAGGGCGGGTGAAATGTGGGTCCTGGCTCACGTCTCATTGCTGGGTCCTCAAGTCGTGGAAGGCAGGGAGGTCTCTGGGGTCCCCTACAAGGTTGCTGACCATTAGCTCAGACTAGACACATCTGTGTCTTCCCACAAGGTCAGAGTTTCCAGAGTGACACTGAGTCCACAGTGGAACAGTACTATCCGTTCTAATTCACTGGGTTCTCTTGGTGTCACTTGGAGTTGAGCCCATGGCGATTGCAAGTTGTTTTATCCCATTCCAATATTAATCAATATTAATATCAGTCACACTCAAATCACCCACCACACTTCACATTATAGCACATGGGTTATAGTGGGTTAACAGAGGGTTACAAGTAGCTCCAAGATATAAAGAGTCAGGTAAGGGAAGAGCTGGTCATGAGCTATCCAGGGCACAGAGCTGCCAAGCCCTGAAGGAAGTAGCTGGTACGCAGCTTCTCTGGGCCTCAGCAAGCCAGGACAGAGAGCAAGGCTGGAGCCATTGTCCAGCAACCTCATAGCCATCACCAGAGGACAGGTCAGTGTGTGGTCACCACCACACCTATGCTGGGTGCCTCCTTTCCTATGATCCAGGTGAGGGGCTGCATGTTCTTGTCCCATGTGTTTGATATACTCATGGCCTTTGTCTGAGATGGTGTCATGTGTCCATGCACCCTGACCTAAGGGATAAAGTCACTGGTAGTGACCTTTTATTAGACCACTAATTTACTTATGCACTTATACCTATGTAGCTGTGCCACACAGCCAGATTGTTCTCTTCCATAACTCTGTGTGTCCACATCCCACAGACCTACTTGCACACACAGGCCACCCGGTTGCCCTTCCTGAGTGTTTGCACATGGAATGGAGCCCTCTGCTACTGTGTAGAGTGAGTCACTTGGGCCAGGAACACCTGGACACTGCTGTTCCATATGACATGGGGTCACACTGGACACACAGCCTCTCTCCCCATTTGAGGCCGAGCTTCAGCCTACAATCAGGCGGGATGCAGACTCAGGCGAAAGCAGCCCCTGAGCCATCAGCAAGCACCAGGGTGGGTGTGGGATCTCTGGTGGGCACAGTGGCAGCCCACCACAGAGCATTTGTGTCACCTGGCACAGGCCATACATGGGGGTGCGTGCTAGGAAGCAGAGTCCCAGAACCACCTGTTGATCAGATCACACCCATCAGAGCACACCAGAAGTGAACACGTCCATAGCTTCTGCTCAGCCTCGTGCTAGAACAGCTGCACCAGTATAGAAAGACAAGGAAGATCACTTCATACATCTGTAAGAACTGTAAAACAGGAAGCAAATGTGTCCTTCACCATTGGCTTAACTGTCTATGAGGAAAACCCAAGAAAAAGAGAAGTGACAGGTAAATTACTACAATTAGAGTTAAGCGAGGTCTATAGATAATAAGATCATAATCAAACATCAGCTGCATCTTGAGAGACCAGAAAGTTAACATTTTCTTTTTGTTTGTTTGGTTTGGCTTTTTGAGACAGGGTCTCACTATGTAGTTGAGACTGACCTGGAACTTACTATGTAGCCAGGCTGGTCTCAAACTCACAGCGATTATCCCGCCTCAGTCTCCCGAGTGCTGGGATTATAGGCATGCACCCAGCTAACAATTTTGAAAAATAACAATTACTATGGTAAAATTAAACAAATTCTTTAAAGATGCATAAAATAAGCCTAACAAAAGATACCTGCTCCTTGGGGTTGCAGACACCTGGCAGGATGAGAGGGGGACTCTGCTTACAGGCTCTACCCACAGCAGGACAGGGCTGAGCTGTCCCCACCCACAGCAGGACAGGGCCAAAATGTCCCCATCATACCAGGACAGGGATAAGCTGTCCCCACCCACAGCAGGATAGGGATGAGCTGTTCCCATCACACCAGGACAGGGATGAGCTGTCCCTACCCGCAGCAGGACAGGGCCAAGCTGTTCCCATCCACAACAGAGCCAGCAGCCACTAGAGCCACAGCTGCCACCCCCACAGAGGAAGTTCCTGCTCTGAGGACAGTCATTCAAACAAAAGTGCTATGATTTCCTGACTTCTTAGGCACTGACCCACAGCCATACCGTCAGCCATTAGGAGTTCTCAAAGTAAAAGGGCCTCAGCCCATTTCTGTGCTCTTCCTTGTTCCCGCAGCATCCGGGGGTCATTCTGGCAGCACAGCTACATCCTCTGGGGCCATGGGTCTGGACAAGAAACTTTTCCAGTGTTCTCCATAGAGAATCCTGAGCTCTACACTGTGGTCACTCTCACAGGGACAAGGGTCAGCATCCCTTCCAGGGGGCCTTGCTTCTTTGAGGCCCTCCTGATACCCACAGCAGCCTGTGACTCTGCCCTGGGCCGAGCCCAGCAAACGCTGGGGTTCAGTCCTAGACCTCCCCAGACCCACCTGGAACAGAAACACTATCTCCGGATTTTTCAAGTCTGAAACCTCAGTTTCCCTTTGCAGTCTCTTGCCTTCTTCCCCCACATCAGGCTGACCTGAAAGCTTCGGTGGGCACTAAGCAGCATGGCTTGTGGCCAAAGGGAGGAGGACGTGGCCCCTGGGACAGCTCCCTTCCCTGTCCTCCACAGCAGAAAGGGCTCTGCCCCTGGGACCTTAACCCAGAATAGAAGTGGCCCTGGGTGTGTGCTACAAGCTGGCCAGCAGTGAGGCCTCAGGGAGGCCACGGGAGGAAAGCAGCCCCGACTCCATGTGTGGGCGCCCCTTGTGGCAGGTGGACACAAAAGCTCTTCTGCTCCAGCCCTATGAGACCTAGCAGCTCCAGTGGCCCATCACAGCCAGGTACCCACAGCAGCCTTGATGGTCACGGCCAAGGTTATGCTTCCCAGCCCAATCCATTTCCATGGGACCTTCAAGGCCATAGTTCATCACCCCAGTGAGAGGAAATGGCTCCAGCAGAGCCCTGAAGCAACCAAACCTACCAGTGACAGAGCGCTGTCCCTGTCTGCCTTCCTGCAACCCCAGCACTTCTGAGTAAACTGGCCCCAGGGGAGGCCAACATACAGAAAGGGATAAAGCACTGGCACTGGCAGTTCATTAGTACTTGACAGGAGTTCACCTCACAAGAGACACGAGTCCAATAAACCCCAAAGCACAGGAAGCACTAATGGGATTCACCAGCCCCCAGCCTGGACGTCTGTGTAAGTGCTAATGAGACTTCCACAATTAACACGAATTTGCTTTCTTTAATGACAATCTGCAGGCAGGAATGTGACATTCAGAGCTCCCTCCTCTGCAGAGGGTTGAGACAGAGTTCTCAGAGAACCTCCTTTTTATGAAACGCTTTAGCTTTGAGCTGAGAGGAAATAAACTGGGCAGGGAGATGTTACTCCATGAAGTGGTTCAACAAATTCTAATGATGGTGGCCAGGATCCCATTGACTGACACTGGGTAGAGAGGAAAGGCACAGAGCAGCCAGTGACCCAAGCCAGCCACTAAGGAGATGCCACTTAAGAGGTCCCATGGGCACCTGCAGCAGTGGCAAAGCCGCTCATCTCCACCCCGGTAAATACAGCACCCCTGCTGGGAGCACTGTGTGGACTCCCTCCAGGGGACCCAACATGCAGGCCACCATTGCCATCTGCTAGGTGTCTTAGGGATCCTGGTACCCCCAAGAAACTGTGCAAGTATAGATACACAATTCTCAGTGACATCGCTGGGGCTTGTCTTGGACTCTGAGACCTGGGATCAGGCTCAGGTGGGGACCCTGGGAGAGTTTCCTTTGGTGCCCACTCAAACCCATGACTGGGAGAAGAGCTGCCCCTCACAGACACTTGCACAGAATCAGCCAAAGCAGATGGGATGGGGTGGAACAGGTGGTGAGCTCCCCATCCCTGAAGGACTGAACAGAAGCGTTGGACATCACAGGGACTCAATTCAGCTGTGAAAGGCACCTAAGCACTCAAGCAGACCCCTGGCTGGACATGGTATGAGGAAAACACAGAGGATCCTGCAGGATCCGGGGGCAGGATGGGGTGTGTGTTCACTAAGCAACTCTCCCTGCACAAGTTTGAGATGTTTACAATAAAACACACAGAGAGAAATCAAATGAAGTAAGTTGAAGGGGAACCCTTTCCCATCCTGGGACAGGGGTCCTCAGATATGGATAACTGCCACCTTCTCTCCAAAGCCAGCCCTGCAGCTGGGAAGACACCCTAGCCACTCTCCTGGGGGGAAAAGTGAAACCCACCCTAAATGAACCTATGTAGTTGGGCTCTGCTGGAAATGAGGCTGCCCACCTTCTCACCTGCCACTTGCCAGCCACTAGCAGCTCCCAGCCTGAGACAGACTCAAACCCACTTGCTCTTGGTGTCAGCCAGGCCATTCAGGCTAAAAAGTAAAACACAAGTGGAAAGCCAACTCTAACGGTTCAGACAGAGAGGGTATGTGGGGAACCTGGCAGTAGTGAGCCTCAGGGAAGGACTGATCCAGGGCTATGTTCCTGGGGCTCTTATCTAGCAGCTTCCTCCCAGGCCTAGCTGCCCTTGGTACCAGCCATATGGGAAGACCACACACCAGGTTCATTCCAACCCACAGGAGGGGAGGGGACAGCAGGACGTAAGAGAGAGGGGGACACTTCCCTCCGTGCTGCCTGAGTCCTTTGCACCTACAGCCAGCTGAACTGACGCAGGCCATCAGATCCACTCTGCACCCTGGGACAGGGCAGCCCCTCCTGAATCCTGGGATGTGGGTACTGGTGTCCCACCCATCATAGCAGGCTGGCCTCACAGGAAGCAGGCAGCAACCACCTCCAACAGGTGACATCAGGGATATATGCTCCCTTCCAGGGCAGGGTGAGACCTTAGTTCTTCCTGAATCTGCTGAAGGAAGCCCATTTCCCAGAGATGTCGCAGTCTGTCCCATCCACCTCCTCTTACGATGTGACAATGAAACTATCCTCTGTAGAGAGAGGGGATTGCTTCATTCCCCCTCTTGTACCGGGGTGGGCTGGGGCCATGACAGAAAGGATACTACCAAGTTAGTGAATGTTTATTTTAAAAATTATTACAGTAAAAAAACACACTGCATTTACTCCCCACAAAATTCTTCCTCTCACTTCAAACATACTCGTACCCCTGCCCTTGCCACTTTCTGTAGCAGCTCTAGAGTCCTCTTTCCTTCAGCCCTCTTGCATCTTCAGTTGCACTGTGCTGGCTGCCTCAGTGTCCTGAATCCATTCAAAATATTCCCTTCTCATGGATATTCTGACTTTGAGGAAGAACCAGAAGTCATGTGATGCTGAATCCAGTGAAGAAGGTGGATGAGGACACAACCTCACGGTTTTACAAGGCTGCCTTTCCCCCTGTTGGATGGCACTCGGTGGCAGCAATCATTGTATTTTTTTTTAACACACTTTAGAAAGATACTTTAACCATAATTTTAAAAAATGTAAACACCCAACATATATTTTGATCATACTTCATAAGTGACTCTGAAGGCTGGAATAAAGATGCCAAGCTCCCACCTGCAGCTGTGGGGGACACAGCCCACCATGAGGAACCACTCCCCTCCCAGCTTGGCAGTGTCCTGGCAGTGTAGCCTCAGGGACGCCTTCCTTGACTGGCCCTGGCTTCTTCCCTATGGCTCTGCTACCTGGTGGAGACCAGGTCCCTGGTCCCTGCTACAGAGTAGAAATGACGCAGCTCTCAGCTATCACGCCCAGGGCACCCAGATGGTCCTCTAGGCAGGGGACAGGACAGCCCGGCAGCTCAGGAAGCCCTTCCTCAGGCCAGGACAGCTGCAGAGGGCAGAGGAGCCAGCCAAAAGTGCGTGTCAGAAGTCCCGGGACCCAAGCACAACCTGGGAAGTACAGCCTGGCACAGTGGTGCACATCTGGACATTTGGGAGGCTGAGGCAGAAGTATTCCTTAGCCAGTACTTCAAGGCCAGCTTGGGCAACACAGCAAGACTCCATCTCAAAACAAAAACATAAACAACCAATGGGAAGTGAAAGTCCATCTCTTAGATCTCCGCATCACTGTGTGGACAAAACTCTCCCTACAGGTCAAATGGCTCTGGACGTGTTGAGCTTTCACTCTACAAACACAGCAGTCAGCCACAAGCAGAGCAGACAGGAAGTGGAGCCCACTGGTGACACCCCACCTGGTTCCTCGGCACTTGTGTCCCTCATGTGGTTTCTATTTCTAGGAGTATCTCATGACCCTCTTGTACAGCACTGAGGACTCCTAGTCTCAGAGGCTCCCTCTGAGTCTGGTCTGACTGTACCACTTAAAGGAAAGGGGGAAAGAGCAGAGAGAGGGAGAAGGAAGAGAGGGAGGGCTTGGGGAGGGTCACGGGGTAGAGATCAGGAGGCCTGAGGCTAAGCACAGAGCCTGGAGGCACTGCAGCAAGCTGAATTCTCAGCACAGAAATGGTGCAGGAAACACACACACACACACACACACACACACACACACAAGCACTTGCACACACAGACCAAGTCTCTGCCAGCTAAACTTGCATCTCTTTTATTAAAAACAATTCCTAAGTATTTTGTGTTTAAAGGCTATTATAAATGAAAATGTTTAAATTCAGTTTTCTTATGTTTATTGCTAATCTATAGAAGTATAATTGATTTTACATATGACTTTGTGTTCTCTTAAGAAATGTGCTTCATAAATATTTAAGGAGGAGAATGAAAAGAGAATTCAAATAACAACAAGTTGGTAGAAAAAAAGTCAAGAAAAAAGATTAGGAGACTTTTGGAAAGGTGGCAAAGTAAAAAGCAGTGCCATGCCCGTTAACTGTTGCTATATAACAAAACTTTCTAAAATGTGGTGCCTTAAAATACTACGGCATTTTTTCACAATTTCAGGACTGATTAGTTCTACATTTAGCCTTATCTTTGTTTCAGAAATCTATATGAACCATTTTATTTTATGTGTAAATGAACAAGTTATGGCTGGAGAGCTGGCCGAGGGGGTTGCTAAGGGCAGAGGAAGTGTTTGCGGGATCAGCAGCTGTGCTCAGCACCTGGGGATGTGACCGGCTCAGGCCAGGCCGGGAGACCACATCCCTCCCAGCGCGGTGCCTTCCCCCACAAGTCCCTCCCAGGCAGACGCCTTCCCTCACATGAGCTGGGAGTCCTCAAGTCCATCTCCAGCACACACTCCTACCAAACAGGCTCCTCACTCCCAAGGAGCCACATCAAACAGGCCCTCAGGGGCAGAGCTCATTCAACACGATCCTTGTTCTGCTCTCTCCACCACCCCAGCTCTCATCCATTCCCACACCAGCTCACGATTTGCCTGTGAACCCGGCAAGCTCAAGCTCCCCTGTGTGAAGCAAGCCTGCACGTGGCCCTGCTGCAGTGTGGTCCCAAGGGTGGATGGGACACAGGGGCACAGGCGAAATGGGTACTGAGACCGGGATCAGGAGTGTCCCAAGGTAGAGGATGGCCTCGGACTGGTGGGCACCTTTTCCATGCACAAAGAACACCCAGTGGGATTTAGGGGTTCAGTCTTCCCACAGGACCCCATGCAACTCACCAGACCCCATATCTTATGCTTGGGCCCTGACCTTAACAACAGACCCTTCGAGGAGGCTAAAGTTCAGCCCAGCTCAGGCCCTGGAAAACAGAGCAGCAGCCCGGGAGTATGGAGGGTGTTGGGCCAGAACCTGGGCTTTGCTACACCACTTGGTTCAGCAGCATCAACCTCACCCAGCCAAGCTCATTCTGTGCCAGATTCCAGAAATGACCCAAAGCCTCATACACATCCACATGACAGTGGCTTCCCACAAGGAAGATCAGAAGCCACTGATAAGTGGATGTTGTGGCCATGCTAGGTGGCAGCAGTGTCAGCACTGTTTCCTGCCGGGAATTCCACTGCCACTCCTGGTCCAGCGGAACCTGAAACACAACAGCACTGAGCTCAGTAAGTCCTGGAGTCTGGCCCCACAGCCTCTGGGAGCAGGCAGGATCAGGCTATGGGCATCACCATGGCCATCCACTGTGTGAGCACTAACCCTTGCCTGGTGGCAGTCCTCACCACAGGACCCTGCACCATGCAGCCAACCCAGGTCTCCTGCCATCCCGATGACCCAGCAGACCATGGAGGCAGTGACCCTGAGACAAGTGAGGGGATGTCTGGCTCAGGGTTAGCATGTCTAGTCATCCAGGTAACAGTGGCCAAGCCCAGGGGTCCTCCTGCTGCCCAAATCCGGTTCTTAGGTGGACACAGGCCCAACAGTGGCTCTGTTCGAACTCTACATCATTTATACTGAGGAAGGTCCCAAGTTCTCACCATAGTCTTCCAAGGGGAAACTGAGGCAGAGAGGCTGCTCCTCACCTACAGCCAACAGGTGTTAACAATCCCGGCCCAGATTCAAGCTCTCGCATGACAATGGGCTCTCAAGGCCCCAGTCCTAACTCTGGGTCAGGCCTGGAAACAGGGCCCTGCCAGGACACTAGGCCTCTGGGTCATACACTATCTTCCTCTCTTCCTTGCTGGCACTGAGCCCAAGATGGAAAGTGATCACTCAGTCAATCAGCAACTCCTTTCCAGCTCCTGATGGAGGTCACATGCAAATGATCTGTTTATCCTCAAGGTTCTCCTGCTATTCCCAGGGCAATGCTCACTGACACCAGTGCAGGACTCTGCCAAGGCCACACAGATGCCTGACCCCAGAAGGGAACAGGAATAATCTGGAGAAGGGAAGCCAAGTCACTCTCTGAAAACCCCACTCACCCCATCTATGCAGCCTCTTTTCCACATGTGGCTCCGGGTCAGAAATCCCCTGTGGTTGCACATCTGCCTCTTCCTCCTCCCCCAGCCAGCAATTGTGCCTGGAAACTTTATAAAGGAAGCGGTTGCCCCTGTGGCCGACAGCTGGAGGTGAGGAGCTTCTGTTCAAAGTGATTCAGCAAGAAACCAGCCTACCCCAGCGCGCAGCACCACAGCCCACCCCTTAAGTACACAGGGCTCCACCCGCCATCACCCAGCAGCGGCTGTCAGGACTCCTCACCATGTGGCTGATCACACTGCTCACCCTCTGCTGTCTTGCTGCAGGATCCTGCAGGGCAGCTCCAGGTAAGAGGAAGTCCCTGCCACCTGTCCCTTAGTGAAGGTGGCCCAGACCCTTACTGGCTGGCCCAGGGGACCGGGGCAGGGAAGGGGCCAAGGGTGGGGAACACCAGGCAGTAGGAACAGGGGTCCTAGGGGAAAGGGAGTCACAGAGATCTGGGTACCAGGCAGGTAAATGTCCTGTGTATGCTGTGTCCCTGGGTTCAGGACCCTGAGCAGCCTGAGATCACTCTGGGAAGGGACAGAGAGGGACAGAGTGGAGACTGCATCATTGAGGAGGGCTTCTCTGCTGGCTTTCTGCCTCGAGGGTGGCTACCCTTCTGCTCCCTATATTCTGCACCTGAGGGCCAGCAGGTGAGAGAGGGAGGAGGAAGAGGATGCTACAATTTCGGAAACTGAGGCAGGGCCAGGCCAGGCAGCTTGCATGCAGCGATACGTCCCCATAACTTGGCCGCAGTGGATACTGGGGGCCATCTTCAGCAGCAAGCACAGCCTGGGCCTCCCACAGTAGCCACCTCTGGAGGGGTGTCCTGCTGACCTAAGGACAGGAGAACAGGAGTTACCCTACTGCCACAGTGCTTCCCCTTTGCTGGCATGGCTGGATAAGTCCCCAGGCTACTATGAGGTCAGAGCCCCAGGGACCCTTGGGCTGGGAGGCTACCAGGTCAACAGGGACACTTCCAAGACAGTACAGGGGGCACTCTAACACCTGGGGCCTGTGGCAGGCAGACATCCTGGGGCCATAACCTGTGTACACCCCATCCCTTGGGCATGCCCGATGCTCCCTTCATATGCTGGGAGTCCCCAGGTCCTAGAGGGCTGTGTAGCAGGTAGAAGACAGGCTAACCTCTCCTCATGTTCCCTGTGTTTGGCTCTGAGGACACCGTGGGGCAACTGTGGGCATGCACATACGCTGCACGTGGTGGGGGAAGGGCTGGCCACATGCACAGGTGACAGGCACACAGGTGAGAGGTAGTACACTGGGGAGCAGACAGGTGAGAGGCACACAGGTGAGTCTGTACAGGTGAAGGCAGACAGCGCTGGGGCAGCAGGGGTAGAGAGCTGGGCACCTCTGAGGGGGAAGCATGGCCTTGGGCCATGTGCCCTGCTGACCTGGTTCTTCATTTCTCTCAGATTTCTGTTCCCAGGACCTTAACTTGAGTATCCAGCCAGGATTTCCCATACCAATAAACACCAACAACCCTGGAGTCCTCAAAGCAGCCAGGTACAGTGTGGAGCGGTTCAACAACTGTACCAATGACATCTTCCTGTATAAGGAGGCCCATATCAGCAGAGCCATGGTGCAGGTAAGGCTGGACACAGAGGCTGGATGCTCCCTACAGAAGTATCATTCCCCTGGACCAGAAGGGTACAGCTGGACTCCTGGAACAGCCCCTCCTCCACACTCAGCCCCGGGGTTCTTGGCACCATCTAACCCACTGTTGCCCCACTGCGCACTGGCTCAAACCTGCTCTGCCCAGGCTGCAGAAGCTTCATACTTCCCAGTGAACTCTCAATACCCCATCCCAGCCATGCTCATCCCTGTCAGCATGGCCAAGTGACAACCACAGGACAGGCAGGGGACCCCTCAGGAGGCATCTGCAGAGTCCAGGGACCCCGTGGGAGGCTGGCTTGGGACAACACCAGCACCCCACATGTGTACTGCCAAGTAAAGTAGGTAGAGCCCAAAGGCTGGAGGTGTCTACAGCAGCAGGGCCCTGCGTCACAAGGTCTAGCCAACTCACCTTCTTCCCATTGTTCTTGGCCATGGGAGTTCAGGTACACACGTTCTCATGCTAGGAAGCTTGCTGCCTGGGACAGTCTGGGTGTGGCCATGGTCTTACCTGGGCGAGGTGCCCAAGGTCCTCTGTCGGGGGACGGGACAGGGTACCTTGTACTTTGGTGAGGCTGGGAACTTTGTTTCACATGGTATTGGAGTCTCTGAGGCTAAACCCTGAGGAATTTTCCCTCTCCTGCTCCTCAGATGAGCTTGAGCAAAAGGCCAGGGTGAAAACACTCCCTTGGCTTCCAGGAGGACCATGCAGCACATGGCTGGGGACTCAGGAGGCACCATCCTCTGACACTTCAAGCTCCTAGGGCTCTAGTGTGGATCAGCAGCTGGAGTGAGGAGCCAGGGTGGCCTGGGCTGGTGTCATCCTGAACAAAGGCTCCAGGCAGTGGAGGTGTCCTGGGGGGAAAACTGACCCTGATAGGCAGCCCAGATACTGCAGCTCCTCCTCACAGATCATGGCCCACCCAGGCTGCACCAGGTCACCAGGCCTCCATCTCTGCTCTCCAGGTGGTACAAGGCCTTAAGTACATGGTAGAGATGCAGATCGGTAGGACCACATGCAGGAAGACGATGCACCCCTCCCTGGACAACTGTGACTTCCAAACCAGCCCTGCTCTGAAACGGGTAAGTGCATTGGGCCACCTTCCTGCCCCCCCAACCCCCAAAACCCAGAAGGCAGTGTCTCCCACCTCACAGAACAGACCCATGCCCTTCCCTCCCCATGTCTCAGATTGAGAGCCCTCCAGCTCTGCAGGGGGGAGACTGAGCATGGAACCTTCAGATAACACAGTGTGAGATGTGTCACAGCGTGACAGCTATCACATGCAGCAGGTTTGACAGGTGCACACAACAGGTGTACATGATGGATCACATTTCTGAAGAGGGAAGGCAATTGTAAAATCCAACAATCCATAAATACAAATACAGTTGAAAATTATTCTCGAATCATTTTTTCAACTTTTCTGTAGGTTTAAAATTTCAAAATAAAAACTGGAAGCAGAGAAGACCCCTTCAATGAGGACCACACTGGAATGCATACAAACACACACACACACACAAACACACAAAGCACACTCCAGCATCACATAAACTTCTAACAGCACAGGACCTGTGGGGCACCAGGGCTGGGCCCAGGTGATATGGATGGGCCTGGCCAGGTGGGCAGGGCCTGCACAGTATGGGTGGGGCCTGGCTGGGCATCGAGGGGGATAGGTCTCAGCTCCTCCTTTGTTTCAGACTCTATGGTGCTACTCTGTGGTCTGGGTCATCCCTTGGCTCCAGTGGGTCCAGGTGCCTGTGGTCCGTTGCACTGACTTCCGCCTCTGGATGCAGCATATGCTATGGACACCTGGCCCCCCAGTCCCGAAGTCATGGCCCCTGCTGGCAGACAGACGCACAGTGGATCCTAATAGAAGCCTGAGGTGGCACAATGACGGCTCGACAGTCCAGGCCACATCCATCCTGTCCTGATGTCCTCTAAGATCAGTTTCACAACCACAGTGGCCCTGGACTTGGTCCTGGGAAGGGTGGTACTGGGGGGACCCACTCCACTGAGAGCCCAAGTCCATCTGCTGGTCTCAGCCACTAGGATCAGCACCCTGGTGAAAGACCAAGCACACTGTGGATCTTGACCTTTCCTGGGAATGAATACAGAGCTGATGACTCAAAGCAATACTGTGGCTCTCTTCTTCCCTGCGGCCCAGGGCTGCAACCACTCAGCTCCACACTCAGTCCATTTTTTTTTTTTTTTTTGAGACAAGCTCTCAATATGTTGCCCAGGCTAGCCTCAATCTCCATATCCTCTTGCCTCAGTCTCCAAAGCAGCTCGGATTAGAGGTGTGCACCACCATGCATCACCTGTCGTTAGAAGGGTCAGGAAGGCCAGGCAAGGTTGCCAGGCCTCTCCTCTCAAGGTCTGGCAAGTGTAGGCTGCTTTCCTGGTACCTCTGGGGCCTACCCAGTGCTCTGCTGCTGGTGGAGAGGCCCTAAAGGCCCGGCAGCCAGGTTTTAGGGGGGTGCCTGCGGTGAGCAGGGAGTGGGGCTTGCTTAGTCCTCTGCTGCCTGGGGCCCAACCCATTACACATGCAGGAAACTCAGTTCTCCTTTGGCTTTTCACCCAGTTCCGAATTCCCACTCACAGTAAGGCTGTGCTGCCTTGTCCCCTGCACATCACTCAGGCATGAAGAGCCAGCAAGACCAGGAGACGAGGCCCCCAATGGCCCCAAAGGCAGTGCTTTCACTGGGGCCCTGTGGAGCCCACAGCCCCGGCAGCGGTAGAGGGAGAGGGCAGCCAGGGCTGGCCTTACCTACTAGGTCAAAGCAAGCACAGTCAGCACAGTGGTGTCCTGACCACCTTGCCAGGACCCCTCAGGAAGGGTCTTGTGACCCCCAACTGTCCCCCAGGGGCTCAAATCCAACCACAGCCCGCAGGCCTGCACACTGGCCTGCACCCAGCTTAGTACACTTAAGCTCACCCCTTCTCACTAAAGCAAACCAGCCACCACAGGGCCCCTTGGCCATGTCCCCACACACACTCATCCTGGGTCTGTCATGGCTCCATGGACAGATACCAGGTGAGGCCCACTGACACTACGCAGCTGTATCATTATTCCATCCCAACACAGAAGAAAATGTCCCTCTTCACCAGCCACAGGGACACAGCGAGGACAGGGGCTGGCCAGATTTCTGGAAGCTGCTATGTTTTGCCTCATCAGACCAACCCTAGAGAAACGTACTCCAGTGCCAGCAGGCAGGTGCAGCCAGCCTTGCATGCCCAGCCACCCTAGCCCACTGCCGCACTCCCCCACCCCCACTGCAGACAGCCCTTGCTCCAGGCGTTATCAAACAGTGACCTCTGTGGTGGACCCAAACCAGGTGACAAGGACACCCTGGAGATGGAAAGGACATCGACCAATGATGGCCTGGAGTCCCACGCTACCAACCCAGCTCTGCCTTTTTTTTTAATTTATCAGGTTTACACTGACATAGAAGGAATCACTGTGACACCACAGGGATGTTGTGCTTCAGTGTCACTGCCACTGAGAATATGTAAAGTTAAAGACTCAGCTCCTAAGGCACACCAGGGTTGTGATCAAAACAGCAGCACTTTTGTTCAGCACCCCAAACTGACCAAAACCAGCCAAACACTGAAGAATTGCAGGTCCAGAGCTTTCCAGTTGGCTCTAGGACACACAGCTCTGCTCAGCTCAGCTGTCCCTGCAGATGGGAGGGTCGGGCTCTGATTAATGCTTCCAGTACCTCATGCTCAAATGATACTGATGCCCAGGCCACCCCAAGACCTGAGCACCCCAGAGCACTCTGCCATCCCACAGTTAGGGCCACACACCAAGGCTACCACCTTGCCAGGCCCCAAAGGCCACCTGTCCCAGTCCAGCTACATAACACATTCCTCCCCTGACACCAGGAGCACCTGGCTGGGTGGGTGTTGGCTTTGACTCCAGGCAGTCACAAAAGCTGGGACCCTCTGTTACCAGCTGCAAGAGGCCACATCACCTTGCACATCAGTAGTCAGTGTACACAGCCAGGTGTGGTGCACACATGTAGGCCCAGCTACTTGGGGGGATTGAGGCAGGGGGATCACTTCAGCCCAAGAGTTGGCAACTACTATAGGCAACATAGCAAGACCCAGTCTCAAAAAAAAGCATGCACGAAAAACTTTCAAAACTATATACCACTCTACAAGAGTATGCTGATAATAAAATCTCAAAGGGGTCCTAGGAAAGTTAGGAACTGAATCCTGACTGAGATTTTGTAACAGAGAGTAGAGACTTGAGATGAATTACCCAGTAAGTTCCAAAGTGCAATACCCACTCAACTTAGTAGAAGGCTCTTTCATGAGTGAGAAACCTGCCTCACTTCATCCTGCCAAGCTACAGACAACACAGGAAGTGACACTTGAGACAGAGAACCAGTATCTCAATCAGAATTCAGATGCCTCTGCTGAAAACTGTGAAAACAACTTGCCAGTTTCTCTTTCTACCAGTGAGAACTGAGTACAGCAGAACCAAGATGGCAGCCACAGGCACAGAACACAAAGAGGCTCGGATCACCATGCATCCATGGAGGCCATGTGCAAGGCATGGTGCAGGCTGTTTAGAAGCTACCATGCTTCCTCCCTGCAGGCACATAACACTAATGGCCGCCCCATCAGGAAACACACTGCCTCATCTGGGCTGCGGTGGTTCTTGCCTCTACTCCCAGTCTTTTATTCCACAGGACACTCTCCAAGGAATGATACACAGACGATGCAAGGTCACTTCGCCCAACCAGCACCCAGGGCAGGCAGAGAATGAGGCCAATGGCTCAATTACCACAGGTGTCCACACTTTTCTAAATTTTGTTAATATTACTCAAACTATCGCACCCATCAAGTTATTCCAAACAGTGGCAGAGACACAATCCCACAGGCATTCCCAAGCACCCAATAAAGCACCTGGTACTATAGGACCTAGCCAGTGGTGCAGCTGGACAGCAGGAGAGAAGCCAGTGGCCAACCCACGGGGAACCGGCACCAAGGCCGGTCAGCATCTCAGAAGTCTGCAGTCTCTCGGGCAAACCAACAGGCAGTGTGGCCCTAACATCCTCACCAGGACAGCTCTCCCACAAACACTGAGGGACAAAACTTCAGTCACTGAAATGATCATAGTGGAAAAGAAATTCCCAGGCCACACCATCAACAGCAAAGTGAGTTTAAAACTATTTATTATCAAAATTAAGACCAGTGTGTCGACCTGTCAAGGTGTACAGCAGTTAGACATATGACACTAGCAGAACATAGGACATCACATGTGCACTGCCCACATGGGAAGCAGAACAAAGGTAAAGACAGCACATTCCCGGGTGGGCTCCTGGGCTCAGTATTCACAGAAAAAACCCATACAGGCTACCACCACAGGCCTTTCTTTCCCTCCCGCCTGCTCAGATCTGGTGTGCAGAGCCCAGGCAGATGAGGCTGGAAGGACCCCACACAGGGCTATGTCCCACAAAACCATGGGCTCCCCCACATCCTCCATACTCAAACTGTGCTCCCTGGCCCTTCTACGCCACATGGAAGCACATGCTGCCACTTAGAGAGGGATATCGAAGCCTCAGGACAGACCAAGAGCAGCAGTGAGGTCCCAGCAGCTCATCAGTGGTTCTGGCCACAGGCCCTAAGCTCCATGGACAGTGCAAGTTTCCCACATTCTAGAGAAAGACAGTGCCTACAGACATTATTTTTCTTTTAAGAGATATGGCTTTCTATGAATTGATCTTCCCTCTAAAGATGAAGTCACTCCCAGGAGAGGGGTTCCCTCGGGCTGCAGTCACCATTCCATCCATGCCTCCAAGGACCCACAGATGCTGAGACAGCTGCACCCATGGCTGCTCCGGCTTCCTGGCGTGCTGGGGCCTAGACCGACTGCAGGTTGAGCCTGCAGAGGAAAGGCGACCGGAAGGAGCCCAGGTACAGGTGCCCGTCGTGCTCGTGTACCTCGCTGATGTAGGTGGCCACCAGCCCATCAGGATCATGCAAGCTCCTCAGGAAGGTGCCACTGTCGCTGAGCTCCAGAACCAGGCTGTACCGTGGCACGAACTTTACTACTGTCTCCTGACTGAGCAGCTGGGGAGAAGCACAAAGGAGAGGTTCTCTGACCTAAGAAGGCCACACACAGGCGACCCCACATCCCTCACCACCCAGGTAGCACAGTCCAGAGCCCCTGTGCCTGCAACCCGCAGACTGGAATGGGGCCACACCAGCAGCAGGATAAATGCACAGCCACACTAAGCATGCAGAAAATAAGCCCTATCCAGGAAGTGACCACACCAAAGCCAAGGCTGCTGGTGATCTTGACCTATCAGAACATGGGGCCTAAGCCAGCACAGCTTCACAGGAATCAACAAGTGAGGGTCAAAGAATGTCAGGCGAGCAGGGTACAAAGGATGGAGACCCAGTAGAGCTCAAAAGTCAGCCTGAAAGTTCAAAGTGCTACATGACACAGCCTCGGACATGGCCCATGGCACCACCCTGCTGCAGGGGCACCTCCTTGCACAGGCACAGGGCACAAGACTGAACAGAAGGCTGAGGCAGGAACCACATGGGGAGGGGGTGACAGCCGCAGAGGACCCAGCAGAAAGCTGTGACACAGGAGTGGGCAATAGGAGTGAAGTGGACAGTAAGTCTCCACCCAAACACTAGCAGTTGTCCCATGAGTCACACCTCTCCGTCCAGGAAACATGGACAGCTCTAGAAGGCTCACCAGCAAGGAATGGGCTATGTGACAACATGCAGGACTCCAGAGCCTCCCTCTCTGCCTCCCCATCTTACCCCAAAGATTTCACTCTCTAGCTCCAACAGTCACTTCCAAAGCCTCTGAAACCTCTAACTGCACAGCCAGCACTGAGTCCCTGGCCTGCATCAGCTGAGTCCTGACCTAACCCCAGCTCCACAGCCAGCAGAGCTGCTCCAGGATGCCCACATTTTCCATGGCAGCTTCCTAGGACTGTGTCCTCAACAGTGTAGCCTGGGCTGCTGTGAGGCTGAGCAGGGTGAGTATGCAGGGGTCTAGCACTATAGTGGCAAGAGGAGGCCTCAGAGCCTCCTCTGAAGAGGGACAGAGAATGTATCCCTATAGCGGGGCAGGGTGGCCCAGGCCTCAGGGTCCACAGGTGAGGCCGTTCCCGCAGCAGGGTAGGGTGGCACAGGGTCAGGACCCACAATGAGGGTGACCTTGAAACAGGGTAGGGTGGTACAGGACTCAGGACTCATGGGTGAGGAGTGCTGAAGGCACTGTGGGTGCTACTGGCAGGTGGATGGTGTTTTTATAGCAGTGTGAGGGCCAAGGGCAGACTCCATGGACTCCATGGAGATGGTGGGAAGAAGTGGGAAGAATACAGGCTGAGGTGAGGCAGGAAGACGCCTCTGATGACTTTTCCTCCATGAATGACCTAGCAGGGAGTGGTGCAGGGGCAGGGGGAGGGGGGCTTGGGATGGGCAGGGAGGAGGGGGCCAAGCCTGACATGGGGTGGGGGCCTCAGAACTCAAAGAGCAAAGATGACAGAAGGTTCCTAAAAACAGAAACCAGAAGGAAAAGGGGGGAGATCAAAGGGTTCAAACAATTAAATTTACATTTCAAGATGAAGAATAAACTGTGTTTTAAGCAGACATCACCAAAGATGAGTAGAACTAGAACTTTTAGGGGTATAAAGGTCAAAAAGAACATAATTAGATTCATTTTTTCATTGTGTTTTTTGGAACTAGTTTTCTACTTACCTTGAAAATCAACCTTTTGATCCAGGGCTTCTCTGATAGGAAATCCAGCATGGAGAAGCCAGGGTTTTGGCGGATGACGGACATGGCAACCCAGTAGCCCCCAGAACTGCTGGGCCGGATGTTGTCAGGGAATCCAGGCAAATTCTCCACGAACACATCGGCCCCACCCTTCATCAGGCCTGACACATAGACCCTGGAAAGTTCCACAAAGGCAGTGAGCACAGCCCCAGTCAAAGGAAGAAGCTTCATCCAAGCACCTGACCCATCTCAGTCCAAGCACAGGCATGGAACTATTGCGGGGAGCATTCCTGAAGAGCACCCAGACAGAAGCAGGAGGGGACCAAGGCTGAGAGTGCAGGGAAAAGGGATCCGGCTGTGTTGTCATTAAGTTGAAACCCTCAGTCTACAACTCCCCAAGCAAGGGAATGGAGTAGCCAAAGAAGAGTATGGCTTCCACCTGTGGAATACAAGGCAAGAGCACCCACTGCACCCCAGATTCCCACCCAGTCTCTACCCACAGGGACACCAGCAGCCTGGGAATACCACACATACCTGCGTATTCTTGCCATGGTCGTTTCCGCCACCAGGACAAAGTCCTCCTCAGGAGACAGCTGCACTCCATTGGGAAACCGCAGCTGGTCCAGGAGCACCCGCACCTCCTGGGTCTCAGTGTCGTACTCCAACAGGCTGAGGAGCAACTATGGTCACACAGGAGGGTCTGCACGCTTGCAGCCCAGCCATGCTCGCCTCTAGAAGGTGACTCCTAACTTGGGAGTGGCTAGGCCTGGGTGCTCTGCTGCCCTGGAGCTGGGTCAGCCTCAGGGAGGCCGGCACTCCAACCCCAGGTCCTCCAGCAGCCCAGCTGTCTGTGAGCACCCTGTCTGTCCACACCACCCATTGTACACTAGCCTCGGCCATTTTATTTTCTCAAAGAAGTGAGGGCAACTGCTTCCTCACCAGTTTCAGACACCATCAGGGCCCTTGCCAGGAGCTGAAGGGCTATACTATGGAACACAGCACAACTCCAGAGGCTGTCAGTACGACCTAGGGTCACCTGCTGGGCACTGTCTGGGGAAGGCTGAATCCACACCTACCGCCCATCATCAGTGCCTTCCATAACCAGGAACAGGTAATCTCTTCTCTGCCACTTGCTGCTGGAATCAGTGAAGTAAATCTTTCGCCCATCCCGAGTAATAGCAAGATCATTCACAAAGGACATCTTCCTTCCCTCAATGGGCGTCTCAGAGGACAGCAGCAACTTCACTTCCCCTGAAGTGAGAAAGAGAAAGACTGGCTTCCATTCTAAGAACCTGTTTCTCAATGATTCCAAAATATGAATCATCCCAAATGATGTAAAAGGAGAAAGCTAAAATGAGCTTCTCGGTCTCATGTCAGAAGAGAAACTCCTTCCTGCAGTCAGAATGGTGTATCCCTCAGCTGATGGGTGACAAGCATGCTTATCCTCAAAGCAGAACCCCTACCTGGGAGCAATCTGAAGTCCTGCAGATGGGCACCCACAGATGGATGGGTGACCATGGATGGACAGGTGCCCATGGGTAGATGTCCTACGGCCTACCACAGGGTCTCATCCTTGGCCTGAACCTGTACCATGAAAGCTATGACCCTGGTCATGGTGACAGGACAACCAGTCAGGGGACAGAAAAGTAGAAAGAAGGGCAGCTAAAAGATGGGGGGGGGCAGAAACAGAGAGAGAGAAATAAGAGAGAGCTAGAAAAGAGTTCTAACCCCCACAGAGTTGAGTCTGCCTGAGACCCTGAGGCTAAAATCCAACTGTCTGGGAAGTCAGGGCAGGGCCTAAAGCAACGTGGACTGACACCAGCTGCCACACAGCCAATGTCTGATGAGCAGGAAACCTCAGCAAGGCTTCAGTGACTCCTACTGAATCCACTCACGCATGCATGGAAGATTTGAAATCATCATGGAGAAAAACAAGTCACTGTGACATACGTTTCCGGGGATTGACTTCAAACAGCCCCTTGTATGCGTCGGCCACAAAGAGAGTGCCATTGGGTCCCACACGGATGCCCAGGGGCCTCCCACAGGCAGGCTCGTCCTCGCGGGTCTCTAGGAATAAGCAGATAGGTGTTGGGCCACTGCACTCAACCCTCACTGGACAGACTCAGGGATGTACACAGCAGAGGACAGGTGTTAGCACTAGACCTACAGGGTGCTGGGGTATCCACTGTGGGGAGTTCACCATGGAGCTCAGCGCAGGGCCCACTGCAGCTACTCATGTCCACATGCAGTGGAACAGAGCAAACTAAGAACCAGACACAGTGTAAGTCCACCAGTGAAACTGCAGTATGGGTGCTGGTGCATAGCACTTTGGCCACACTTCTGAGTGACAGTCACAACTTACTGCATGGGCCTGAGCCAAACCGGGCAATGGTCTCTACTTCACCATTTTCAAGTTTCAGGACTCGGCCGTCAGCTGTACCAGTGAACATCACATCTGTTTACAAAGAAAAAGGAGAAAGGTCATCCAGGGTTGAGCTAGGAACTATGACCACAACACTTTACAACAGAAGGTAATGGCAGTTCTGGAGATGAAGGGAAAGGCAATCACAGAATGTTCAAGATCCCTTAAGACTTACAATGACAATATTACGAGGCCAGCCGTGGGTGTGCCACATGTGAGCAAATGTGTCACATGTGAGTCAGTGAAACAGGCAGTGAGGCCTCCCTCCAGGCCTGAGTCCGTCCCCAGGCTGGCACTCAGCACAGTCACACCCACCTCACAACAGTGTTCACTGTGGACAAGGATCACACCCTACAGGACAGAAACTGCTAGGAGTACTCAGGGTAAAATTAAAGCACAAAGAGCTCATGTGTACTAAAACTAGACCAAGACAGCGCAGACAAGCACAGCTCTGATGAACAAATCCCTAAAACATCCCACAGCTTTCAAATGCATATGACAAATTCTAGAGCAAGCACTACAAAATACAACAAGAAATTTATAAGCAATATGCTGAGAGGAAATAGCATCATAAAAAAATATTCAACTTAAAACTACAAAAAGCAGAAAAAGACAAAAATAGAAACAAGAACAACACAATGACAAACATGGTAGATATTAATAAACCCAGGATATCAATAATCACTTTAAACCTAAAAGTCTAAATACACCAATTGAAAGAGAGAGTGGAGCAAGATACAGCTGTATCTTGTTTACAAGAAATATACTTTAACACAGAGCCACATACAGACAAACAGCACAGGAATGGAGAAAGACCACCACACAAACACTCACTACTTCAGTAAGAGCAGCTACAAAGCTAGGAAAGTGCTAAGAGGTAAAGAGGAACAGCATGTAAAGATAAAGGAGTCAGCTGTCCAAGGAGACAGCAATCGTGGATGTGGATGTGCCTCCCAACACAGCATCAAAATCTATGAGGCAAACACCAATAAAACTGCAAGGAGAAATGAAATCTAAGACAGAGTAGACTGGAGTCTTCAACACCCTTCTTCTGGAGTTGGACAGATCAGAAAGTCAGTAAGACATGGCACCACTGCCAGTCACCAGCACGCTGACATTCACGAGGGCCTCATCAGCAATAGCGGCCTTCCACACCCAGAGGGCCATGTCTGAGCACTGCACCAGCCACAGTCAAACGTATTTTTTTAAACTGTGCCTACACTGAACAGGAACAGTTTTTTGTCATTATTCCTTAAATACAACAGTACTTACATCTTATTTACATCGCCTCAGGTACCACAGCTGATGGAAAGAAGATTTAGAGTACACAGGAGGATGTAAACAATAAGAAACTAGAGCACCTGGAGCCCTGGAGCTGACTCCTGGCACTGACTGGGCTCATTCTTCTCAGACTCACATGAAATTCACCAACCCTGACCACATTCTGGAGCCTAGGACACACTTAACAAATTTCAAAAAGCAGAAACCATACATCTGTACTCAGACTACAATGGATTTAAACTAGAAATCAATAACAAAAAGATAGCTACAAAATCCCAAAATTCTTAGCGATGAAACAGCATACTTCTTATATAGTTCGAAGAAGAAATCTCATGAGAAATTAAAAATATTTCAAGCTGAATGAAAATGATTTCTCAAAGTTTTGGGGGTACAGAAAAAGCAATACGTAAAGGAAAATTTAGAGCACTGTACAGTTATATTAGAAATTTTAATATATTTAAATTCAGTAATCTAAGTTTCCAACTTAGGAAACTAGAAAAAAAAGATCAAATTAAATCCAAAATAAACAGATGACAAGAAAAAAAATTGTAATCAAGGTAGGCATCAGTGAAATTGAAAACAAATCAGGTTTCAAAAATCAATAAAACCAGGGCCAGTGATTTAGCTCAGTGGTTACACCGCCTACCTTGCAAGCACAAAGTCCCGAGTTCAATCCCCAATACCCAAAAACAAAGAAAATAAAAAAATCAATAAAACCAAAAACTGGGTTCTTTGAAAAGATCAACACAACTGACAAGTACCTAGGCAGGCTAAGAAATAAAGAGAGAGAATACAAATTGCTAACATCAGAAATGAAAATGTAGACATCACTAAAGATCCCATGGATCTCACAGATAGTAAAAGGATAACAAAGGAGTATTATGAACAATGCTCTACCTAAATTAGATTAAATGAACCAATTCCTTGAAAGACATGATGTGCCAAAACTATACAAGGAGAAACAGACAATGTAAATTGCCCTGTATCTATTAAAGAAACTGATTAATAATATGACAAAGACAGAATGCATCAGGCTCAGACGGGTTCATTTGAATTCTACCAAACATTTAAGAATTATAATCAATTCTCTAAAATTTCTTTCAGAAGACAGAAGCAGTGAGAATACTTCCTAACTTATTCTATGAGGCCAGCATGACCCCAATACCAAAAGCCACACAAAGACATAAGAAAACTACAGATCAGTACTTTTTATGAAGACAAATGCAAAAACCCTCAACAAGGTATTAGCAAATTAAACCCAACAGTGTATAGAAAGACCCATACACCACAACCAAGTGGGATTTATCCCTGATATGCAAGGCTGGTTCAACATTCAAAAGTCAATTAATGTTCTCTATCACATCAAACGCTAAAAGAAAAATCCCATGATTGAGTCAACAATCAAGATTCAGAAAAGGCATTTGAAAAAATACAACCTCCATCCCCGGGAAAAGAAAACCTCTTCATAAACTGGGAATAGTGGGAGTTTCCTCAGATAAAGACTATCCACAGACAATAGCTAACACTGCCACAAGGACTCAAATCTCTCTGCTGAGATTAGGAACAAGGAAAGGCCATCCCCTCACCACCACTCCTTTTAATATTATCTTAGAGGTCTCAGCTGACTCAATAAGAAAGAAAATAGAAGGTATACTGATTGGGAGAAAGAAAGAAAAGTGTCTGTTTATAGATGACACACTGTCTATGCAGAAAACCTGAAAGAATCGAGCAAAACAACTAGAAGTAATCTGCAGTTGTCACAAAGTTACAGGATACCAAGTTAATAATATGCAAGTCAATCACATTTCTATATACTACCAATGAACAAATGGAATTTGAAATTAAAAACATCATTTATATTAGCACCCAAAACAATGATATACTTAGGTATAAATAAAACAAAATATACAAGTTTTTCACAAAGAAAACTATGAACTATGATTAAAGAAACCAAAGAACTAGACAAATGGGTAAGATGATTCAATATTATCAAGAAGTCACCTTTTCCCAAATTGTCTAGATTCACTGTGATCTCAATCAAAATTCCAGCAAGTTACTCTGTGGATATCAACAAAATGACTCTAAAGTTTACAAAGAGAGGCAAAAAACCCAAAAGCATCAACATAATACTAATATAGAAGAACAAATTCACCAAACTGACGATATCCAGCTTCAAGACTCACCATAAAGTTATACTAGTAATCAACACTGCCTGCTACCAACAAAAGGACAGGCAGATAGGCCAGAGAACAAAATAAACAGCCCAGAAATAAACATATAAACACAGCCAACCCATCCTTAACAAAAGAGCAAAGCCAATAAAATGGAGGGAAAAAATTGCATTTCCCACATTCGGTGCTCAAACAATGGGACATGTACAAAAATTAATTCAGACCCAGATTTTATATCCTTCACAAAAATGGACTCAAAGTGGATCATAGACCGCTATATAAAATGCAAAACTACATAAATTTCAAGGAGATAACATAGGAGAAAAATCTAAGTGACCGGGTATGATGATGACCTTTAAGATTAAAATCCCTAAGAAATAATTGACAGGCTGAGCTTCATAAAAAACAAAACCTTCTGCTCTGTAAAAGGAGCTGTCAAAAGAATGAGAAGCCACAGCCTGGGAAAAACTATTTGCAAAAGACATGTCTGATAAAGAACTGTTTTTCAAAATATACCATGAACTCTTAAAACTCAGCACTAAGAAAGTGAACAACTAAGTTACAAAAGTGGGCAGAGAACCTTGGTAAAGATCTAGAGGTGGGGCCCGGAATTTAGCTCAGTGGTGTTGCTGCCTGACTTGCAAGGTCCTGAGTTTGAACCCCAGTACAAAAAAAAAAAAGATCTAGAGGTGGTAAGAGAGGTTCAGTAGCATCTGTCATCAGAGAAATGCAAATGAAAACATCGAGATACCATGATGAGCCCATGACAAAGGCCAGCATCTGACATGGGCAGTAAAGACTGTTACTTTAGATCTAAAATGCCCCCAAAGCCTCATGCGTCCACAGGTGGATTGGGTTATGAGGGTTTATAATGGCTTCCTGTTAGGTGGTAGGATTTGGATGGAAGAGATGGTCACTGGGGGGCATGTCCTGGACAGGTCCATCTTCGTCCCAGCTCCTCCCTTTGCTCTGGGCTTTCTGCTGGCAGCTTTTCCTTCACCATGACCTTTCTGCCATGCTGTCCCACCTTGGCACCACACACTATGGACTGAAACCTCTAAAACATGTGCCAAAATAAACCTCTCCTTTAAACTTTGAATGTTGGGTATTTTGTGGCAGCAACACTTAATCTTAAAGTGATTAAGACAGTTCATATTAAAAAAAAAACTGCACACACATTTATAGCAGCCTTATTCCTAATAACCAAGACCTGAAAACAAGCAGACATCCATTAATAGATGAATGCATAAAAAAGCTATAATATAACTAGTCAAAAGACTAGATTCAGCATTAAAAAGAAATCTGTTATCAAGCCCTGAAAACTTGGAGGAACCTGAAATGCATATCACTGAGTGAAAGAGGCACTGAAAAGACTATCTGCTCTATGACTCCCACTCTATGACAGGCTGCACAAGGCAGCACCAAGGAGACAGTACAGAGATGAGTGTCTGCCACTGATGAAAGGGGAAGGACAGGGGACCAGGAGGGCAGGGCACTGAGAACACTCTGCAGGATACTGTAATGGTGGACAAACATCACCACACATCTGTTCAAACCCAGAGTGCACTACACCAAGCTTGAGTCCTGATATAAACTAGACTCTGGGGGTACAGTTTCAAAGTGGGTTCACCAACTGTACCAAATGTACCACAATCTTCATGATTAAAAAGTCATTTTGGAAAACTTCTGTACCTTCTGCTCAATTTTGCCATGAGCCTAAAACTACTCTTAAAACAGATTCTATTCAAAAACAGATGAAGTGTGTTACTTGAAGATTATTTACCTGCGCTGTAACTGGCCAGCACTCCCAGGACACCAGGTCACCCCCAAGCAGGGCTGCAGCAGCGACAGGACACTGGTGCCGCGCTGTGTGCACACCGATGGGGTATGACCACAGAAGTCCCCTGGGCCTACCCAAGACAGCTGCCCATGGGCAGCCAGCTCCTCTGTGAGGAGAAAGGGCAAAGGTAGGACACAGGATCTTCTTGAAAGGTGGGGCCCTGAGCATTACCTCCTACAAGTTACAGTTTTAAACTGCAGTATTTTATTTTTCACCAGAAAAAAGTAAAATTTAATAATATATACATCAATGTCTTTTAAAGAAAAATGAGAAGTTCTATCACATAATATTTGTTCTTCTTTCAACAATTTTGACTTTGTTAGCCAACAATCAAATCAACAGTTACTAAGATTGGACCAAGCTGTGGGTTCTGTGTCAAGCAGCAGGAGCCACAGAAGACCAGAACAGGGTGAGAAGTGAAGAACTGAAGGCTAGGAGCATTTAGGATGCACAGGTCACAGTCCCCACCCACAAGTCACCAGCACCATTTCCAAAGATGCTGCTCAGAAATCCTCACACCAGTTAATCTGTTCATCTCACCAACCATGTCTTCTTAGTACTAAGCCTAATTCTCACTCTAACAGTAAATGCCTTGTCCAATTTTTTAGAGACCTGATTTGAGCTGACAGGCTGGGGAGGGGTGCAGATACCACACAAATAGACTTCAAAACACAGAGAGCTGCTCATCCCCAGTTCAAGGTGAAGCCAAAGACCAAAGGGCCACTCTCCGTCCACCACCCACCTTCACAAATGGCCCAGGCATCACATCTGCACCCTGCCTGCCCCCTTCCTCTAAAAATGCCTCTAGAGATGGACTCGAAGTCACCTGCATCAAAATGTCACTCCAGACAGACACAGAAGAGAAGCTGGAAGGCCACTTATGCTGGGCTGGCCACTTGTGCTGGGCTGCCCATCTGGCAGATACAGCTCCAGGCTCCACAGGGCTCCCCAGAACCCACCCCCTCAGCACCATGTAGAGTCCCAGTTCACTCACCCCCGATATTTACTATGGACTCTGGCCCGGTGAGCTGATTCTCAAATAGCCTTTCCGCCTGCCGCAACTTCGTATTTGGCTGCAGGACACCAAGCAGCAAAGGAGGTTCTTTGAAGCTGTAAAACAATGCAGTTGTAGGGACATATCCACAAAAACACTTTGGGAAACATCTGCTGAGGACTGATTACATGCAAAACTCCCTGTTCTCTGATAAACAGAGCACATCCCAATAACATCTTTACTTGCCAGACACATGGGGGGGGGCTATAAGAAAAGGTCACACTACCAGGGGACTATGAAAACATCAATACAGCTAATTCCAGTCACCTGCTGGGCAGCAGGGGCCTCCACAAAGGGTAGCTGTAAGAAGCAGGGCTCAGCAGTGCCCTGCCGGCCAGACCACAGGAGTGTAAGCTTGTGTTTGAGTGACGGGGGGTGGGTGGGTGTGTGTGTGTGTGTGTTTTGCTGGGATTTAAACCCAGGGTGCTTTATCACTGAACTATATACCAAGCCCTTTTTATTTTCTGAAATGAGCTCTCACTAAGTTGCCCAGGCTGGCCTTGAATTTCCCCTTCTCCTGCCTCAGCCTCTTGAGCAGCTGGCATTACAGGTGTGTGCCACCATGCCTGGCTCACACAGATTCTTCTTAAAGCCAGAACTCCTGCCACCTCAGCATGGATGCTGTCTATGTTCAGTTTCTGATTTCATTCTACTTTCCCCCATGTTCTGCTTGACCAGGACCCAGTGACAATCTTCCCTCTCCAACTCTATTGAGGGTTGATGTCATGAGCCTGTCATACACAAGTGTATGTAGCTAGGACACTGCCCTATGTCACACCATCTGGGGGACACTGAGTCAGCAGTAGCACCAAGTCTCTACCCACAAACACTCCAGGCAGAGCTTTCACACTGAGAGGAATAAGGGGTGACTTTCCATAGGACGATATGGATGCGTGTAGTCATTTCTAAAAGATGTTTATCAGTTAAAGTATAAGATCAAGGAAATACCACAGCATTTTTTTTTCCATTAAGTTTATTGGTACATTTAAAGCAAACAATACAGTTACATTTATCATTGGGATCTTGTACCTTTACATGAGATATCTTAGTTCTTTTTTTTTTTCCCCATATACCACTGCATTTTAAAGAGATTTTGTTGCTATAACTTTAGAGACCAACAGGAAGAGTACTGCTGCCAGCCAAAAGCTGTCACAGTGTAGAACCATTTACTACTAGTGTGAAACTATAAAATTCAAAAGATGATGAATAAAAAAGTAGCAAGGGCCATTAAGGTAACTGGCCATTAGGAGCTAAGAGAAGTCCATAAATCACACCAAGGCAGGGTCCTGGGAGAACTTTAGGGAGAGACAAAGGGCTGACCTGAGCAGCAGAGGGCAGGGACCAGCACTGGGCCTTGCAGCACTCAGAGGAGCCCTGTGAGGCCCAGATAGTGCCACCCCACAGCCACCACCTCTCCTTACCCAGCACCAGTAAGCAATGGCAGCTTCCCATCCTGAGCCAAGGACATAGGACATAGCCCTGCCAACCTGGTCCCACCTCCCCATGCTGTCAGCTGTGTCCCCAGGACCCTGCATCATCGCTGTGCCTGTGTGGTCTCTCTGTCCTTCACAGTGGAGAGCCAGGCCCTGTGGCCTCCTGGACAAGCTTCTACCCCACAGTGCCCAATGCATGACCCCACCCAGGAAGCCCTGAACCCTCCTCACCGGCCCCAGGCTCCTGAGTCTCTCCTCTTTGCAATCACTTGGAGAGTTTCCCTCACTGCCTGCCTTCTGCCCAGCCTGTTTACAGTAAACTTTAGCCAGCTTCACCCCATGGGTGTCCTCACAGGGAGTCAGGAGCTCACTGACCAGAACACACAACCCTCCCCCATCCCACCACTCTGACGTCACCACAGCAGTAGGAGCCTGGCCCTGCACCACTATAATCACTAATGAAAACGTATATTAAGGGTCCCTTTTTCCAAGTTACAATGATCTACATACTCCTAGATCTCCACTGGGTAAAGATAAATTGTGGAAAAACAAATTCTAATTACAGATTTTCAAAGAAATCAGTCACTCACTACTTTCCCAAATCCCCCATGCAGGTGACCCTGCGTTCCTGATATAGCACCACAGGAACCTGTCCAGCCGGACAAAGTCCCACAGAGCTACGAGAAGCCATGAGGTGGTGGGAGCCCCAGGCTGCAGAGCAAAAGTCAAAGAGGGAAGCAGCTGCTGTCACCATCACCACCCAGTACTGAAAGCAGGCAGGCCACGCATGCACAGGCCTAGTCCAGCACAGGGCACAGGGGAGGGCAAAGGGTGGTGGACAGTAGAACAGAAGTGAGTGTGGTTATATCATCCAGGCAGGACAGAAACTGAGAAGGTCTAGGCAAAAAAGGAAGAGAGCTGAGGGAAGGGCGAGGATGAGACAGGTACCAACTCCCCACAATAAATGTGTTCATTATGCATCACAAACTGTACTAAAAATAAAATAAAAATCTAGTTACTTACAGAATTTAAACAAGGTAACTTAAGTTTACCTAACATTCGTCTATGTGCGCTTTTGCCACCACAGAACTAAGGTTAACTCTCTATTCCCCTAAGTTTCTCTTATTTTGATTTCTGTCCTTGGTTTGTAAGCTTTTTCCAACAATGACAGAGACAACACCATCCATATCCAATCAACATAAAACCCCTGAGAAAATCAGGAGTGCCTACTCTCAAAACTTCCCCTCAGCCTTCCCAGGCTGGCTGGCTTAGCCTCCTTTCCCTGGAAACTAACACACATCCCTTCCAGGGAAATAAGGACTGCAGGGAACTCACCTGAGAGGCTGAGGGTCGATGGGGGACTCCAGCAGCTTCATGGCTCCGAGCAGGGGCAGGATGAGGGATGCAGCCAACACCAAAAAGGTCATTCGGAAGACTCTGCCACTAAAGGAGCTGCCAGAAACAGAGCACACAGAGGTGGTCAGGAGAGAGCCCCAGGGACAGACTTTGAAATGAAGCCCTTTCTGCAGGAGCAGGGCCCCTCCCTAGGGCAGGGTCATCGATCTTGGTGGCTTGTGATTAAACTTCAGCACCATTTGCCAAAAGTGGCAAGCTCTGACTATATTTTGGGGTTTTTTTTTTTTAATCTTCCAGTGTTTAGAACATTCTGATCAGTTATTTCCAGATCATGAACATCCTACTGTAGCAGTTTTGTTTTTGTTTTTGTTTTCTTGGTACTGGGGATCAAACTCAGGTCCTTGTCCTTGCGAGTATAGCAGTTTTAAAAAGGATGAATTCAAAGAACAGATGAACACAAAAAATAATAGGAGGGCTGGGGATTTAGCTCAATGGTTCTGCCACCTGCCTCACAAGCACAAGGACCTAAGTTCAATCCCCGGTACCAAAAAATATATATATATATTAAATTAAAAATAATAATAATAATAGGAGAAAAATGGTTCTATGATGCTTGGTACTATGTGTCCTGAGGATTCTTAGGATCAAACAGAGTGAAGAATGAGGATGTGTCTCAGTGCTACAGCACTTGCCCAGCACAGCAAGACAGAGACAGACCAATTCATCAAGCCAATGGAAGCCCAACAACTCCCTGGGCCTCCAATTCCCCAGTCAATCTACAGATCCCACTTTTAAGGAAGGAAATTCCAGCTCTCGTACTTGATGGGAAAAGTCTGACAGATACAGTAATCACACAGACTCTACAAAATTAAAACTCTAAGCCATCTGTCCTGAAATCTTGAAAAGATCTGAAAGCTACCCTGAGAATCTTTTTTTTTTCTTTTCTTTTCTTGGTACCAGGGATCGAACTTGGGACCTTGCGCTTATGAGGCAGGTGATGGAACCACTAAGCTAAATCCCTGGCCTCTACCCTGGGATTCTTGAGTAAGGTTTTTAGACAAATGACCAGTAGTGCCTAAAATATTTCTGAACCGATCCTCATATACCTTATTTCTCATCTGCTAAGTAAGTGAAGAAATTTAGCTTCTTGCTACTAAATGAATCAAATGAATCATCATTTTCTTACATAAACTGCATTCCAATTTACTAAGCTCTTCACATTAATATTAACTTACAGCATATAAAGTCCAGCGCATCTAAGAACATTATGGCAAACCTTTTAGAGACCAAGGGCCCAAACTGCAACCCAAAACCCACTTATTTATCGCATAGTGCTAACACTGCAATTAAACTTGAATACTGAGGTTTTAGTTTAGAAAAGACAACTCATATAACTCATGACATCATCTCAGAGAGGGCTCTGTGTGCCCACTGTAGTACATATGCCATAGGTTCGCCACCACTGGTCTAAGATAATGCTTTTTCTATCAAAAAATAAAAATGTTGACTTTAAAAAATTCAAGATTCTTGCTTAACAGAACAGGCCCGATTTAAGGGCAGCGTTTAGATTTCTTACAGGACTGCCTTCTGCCATTAAGCATGTTTAACTTTGCTCCAGCTGGAGTGTAGACGTGGCCGCCCAAGTGCCAGACTAACTTGTGCAGCACCCAGCCAAGCAACTCAGACCAGTTTCTTCACTGCAGAAGCCCACAGGCTCCCACTATGAAATGGGCCACTGGTAGGGACACCTTAATGTGCTGCCCAGTAATGAACAATTGAACCTCAATAAATGAATGGAGAAGAAAGTGAAATCCACTCTTCTGTTTCCACTGTAGTGGACAGAAATGAACCACAAAGGGACATTTTAAAGACAAAGGAGAAAGGAGGGAGAGGCTTTCACAAAGGGTGCCTGACAGGTGCTCTGGACAGCACAACTAAGAGCACAGGGCTCTACCAACACAGTGAGCAGGAAACAGCTTCCTCCCAGGAACTTTGATGAAGGAACCTTGACTTTAACAGGGACCTGAGACCTGCCCAGGACTTTCACCTACAAGGCTCTAAGATAAGGAATTTGAGTTTTTTACACCACTATGGGTGTGGTAATTTGTTATGACAGCATAGGAAATGAACAGTTTTCTAAGTAATTTCCAGCACTGGAAGCAAGATGCAGCTGTAACAAATACCTAAAAAGTGTGGAAGCATTTGGAATTTGGAATTGGACTGTTGGTGAAGGATGGGAGAATTTTGTGGAAAAGGACAGAAAAGGCCTAGGTTTCCTCAGAGAGACTATTAACAGAAATAGGGATGTTAAAGATTCTGCCTGGGGTCTCAGAAGGAAGGGAGGAATATGATAGGGAAGACATGTATCATCTTCTATAGAGACACTAAGACCTAACTCATAGTGAACAGATATGTAGGCATAAAAGGCACTGCCAGTGAGGGCTTAGCAGGCAGGAACATATTACCAGTGACACTAGGAGATGGAGAAAAAGAGAGGAATATGCAGGAAAATGGATCCTTGTGATCCAGTGGTAGGAAGCAGGGCTGATTCCATCTTGTAGATGATGAGGCTGGACACTGAGAAGAGGAGATTTCTGAGTCCATGTCAGAAGTGCAGCCCTCATTCCTTCCCACTGCTTTCCTCTCCACTACAGAGCAGGTGTCAGAGTTAACCACTCTCTTTGTCCCTCTGACATTTCCCCTTTGCAATGAGAATTCTCATGTATGTCAATTTTCTTTTTTATAATCTTCCCAAATTCTGCCCTTAGCTTCCTTCTCCTTGCTTGATAGGGTTCAAAATCCATCCCAAATTCCCAGGTAAATTGCCAAGCCATCAGTCTTTACCCCCTCTGCTAGGTGGCAAAGCAGGTGGTATAGGTACATAAACCCAAACAAAAAGCAGGAGACCCATCAGGTCATGAGGGCCCATGCTCCCAGAAGAAAGCAGGCAGCCAGGAAGTCAGGTCAACCTCTCCCTCCCAGTCCTGCTCCCAAACATCAGGGCCCTACAACCTTCTTCTAATACAAGTGACTTATGCCAGTAAGGGTACCAACATCACAGGCATGAAAATGCCTATAAAGCACAGATCAGTGACAACCAGGTACATGGCAGGCAAACATAACCTGGGGTCCGCAGCAGGAAAGGAGCAAGGGCCATGAGAGATGACCAACAGGACAGCAAAAACAAGCCATGCATGATGTATCTCTCTGCCTCACAAATGAGCAAAATTGGCAGTGGGAGGCTCAGGCACTTGTCCATGGCCCATACCAGAACCAAGAGCAGGCACCAAGAAGGCCAGCCCTGACTCCAGACTGCTGCTGCCAAAGACAAGGCAAGGGGGCAGAATCTGGCCTGAGAGCCTCAGGGTCAGGGTGTGAGAGCACCCGGTGATATGCCTATGCCAACACTCACATGAAGGAGGCACACAGTGTGAGACCTATCGTGATAGATTCTTCCACCCAACATTAGGCCTTCCAAGTTCACCCACACTGCAGAACACATGAATACATTGTTCCTTCTATTGGCTGAAGAACCTTCTATTGTCTGTGTATCCCAAAACTCGTTTTTCCACTTATCCACTGAGGGACTTCCTGACCATGAGGGCAGGAAACAGCTCCTTTCCCTCAGTTATGATTTCTTAATGAGTACAAGGTGTTTCAATGGGGTGATCCAAAGTTTTGAAACTGGAGAGAGCTGATAGTTGCCAAACATTGTGACTACATCAAATACCACTGAGTTGTATATTTTAACATTGTTAATTGTATCACTGAATATGTGTGCATTTCACCTAAGCTAAGAAAATTTAACACTGATCAAAATGTTCTAGAGGATGTAACTGTTGCAAAATTCCATAATTATACTAAAAGCCACAGGATAGGAAATGATAAATGGGTGAGTTTTGTGGTCTATGAATTGCTTCTCGATAAAGATGTTTAAAATTAAAGAACAAAGTCAACCACTCTCCCACACAAGGAGCCGTAGGGTGGCTGTAAGTACCAGTGGCAGAAAGGCTTTTGTTAGTGTGGTTCTTTTATAAGAGTCCCAGAAGAGAATTCACTCAAAGGTGCACAGGGAAAGGGCCTTTTGTACAAAGTTCAACCTGGATTCCTGTCCTTTAAAGAATCTGACATGATCACACACCCCACCCCAGCCTCCTGGGGGAAACTGTAATCCTTCACCTCTGGGCTATCATTAAAGTAACAGGAGACAGTCTAACCAAAGTGCAGCTTTGTTTTCTCCTTGCCTAACCAAACATTCTTCTCATCTATCTCCAGCTGACATTAACTCTCCTAGGCCATGCTGTACCTTACACTTGGCAAAGGGTTGCTGGGGATGGAACCCAGGGAATCACACGTGCTAAGCACAGACTACCACTGAGTTGTACCCCTAACCCCTGTATTTGACATTCTAAAAAGCTTAATTTGGAAATCTGATTCAGAGTTTGCAACACCCCACTTAAGTATCTGACTGTCCCTTTACATAATGGTAACTGGTTCAATTATGTCAAAAACAGGGCCTGGCCAGGACTGAAAATGACAGTGCTGACAGCTAGAAAAACAGGAGATGATCTGTGTTGCACATCACCCTTCTTTGCTGGGACTGAGGTGCCACGCAATCCAATGCTGTCAAAGGCAGCAGCCCATGGATCACCTATATAAGCTTTAGCAAGGCCCAAAGCTTCTGGTCTGGTTGTCCAAAGTGGGCCTGGGAACACTTTCTTTTCATTGTCATTCCTGATATGCACCGACACTCTCTTATCCAAGCCCATCAGCAACTCCGGACTCCACCTGATAATCATCTAGTAGAAGCTCTGCAGGCAACGTTTAGAAATAGTAACTTAAAGAAAACCCCTCAAGCAGTGCTGTCCAACCTCCACGATGACGCACATACAGTAACCACTCGCCATGTGTGGTTCCTGGGCATTTGAAATGGAGCGAGCTTGCTACATAAATGGGCAAACGGGGCTCCTGTGCAGCCTCACCTGGATGCAGTTCATTTGTGGTGCCTGCGTGGTCAACTATACCTCCTCCCCTCTCCTCTATGCTGGCTTCCCTCTGACTGTGCACATTATTCTAACTTAAACAAAGATGCTACTCTTATCCCTATCATTTTCACTAACCAGGTGCCATATACTCTCAGCCTGTGGTGTAGACACATCCAGGAAGGCCAGCAACTTGCTCCCAGGTGCAGTCTGAGAAATCAACTTGTTTGCCCCATCTCTCAGGAAGAGCCTGGAGGAAAGCTTGCCTCTGGGGGACATGTGAAATTTCCTGAAATGTCCTGCAGTCTCTAAGGACAAGAACACAACCATAGTGATGCAATATGTTCTGACAATTGCAGCTTGCCCAGCCACAATTTACACAATCTTCTGTAATCCCACCAGCCAAACCTGGAGGACATGCTCTAATTCTTTCTGCACATCAGACACTGGGGCCTCAAACCATGAACTAAAGCCTTGAGGAGCCCAAAAGCCACCTGAGACTTCTGTGGAAAACCAATTAGCCCCCAATCCATGGGGTAACAGAACCTTGGTGGTCAAGATGATCCTAGGGACCTGAGCAAGTCAAAGAGCAACATGTCTCAACTTTTTAAGCAAGTACACCTTGGATTTGCTCATTTCCCACATTTCTTTAAATTGGCTGTCCTAGAATCATTGTTTCCTTGAAAAAAAAAAAAGGAAATTAAGAAACAAGATAAAAGGGCAATTTAAAAATCACACACCAGGCAGAGCTGAGATTAAAAACTCCAGATTCCTGACTCTTCTCATGACCACCACATCTTCTATACTGTCTCCCTTAATTTCAGTCTTAAAATGGAAAAAAAGGAAAACAGAGCTGCTATACTTTTAATTAGTCTAAAAGCCTTTCAATTTACTGAAAACACATCTGTTAATTCTCAGTGTATTCATTCTTCACTCCTAAACAGTTCACCACCCACACAGACATTAAAAAGTTCTCTTTCTGGAGAGAACTGTGTTAACAAAGGGTAGGAATCGTTTCACAAAGCACAACTATCTTTTAATAAAGTCTCTTAACACATTTGAGTAAACTGTTGCCAAATAATAATTGTAAGTTTGCACTAGTATGTTAAAGTCCTTAGCTCATCTATGCTCCACACTGAATAAAAAGTTAGTAATCAAATGATCCATTATTGCTCAAATACAGAAATTTGAGAGCTTTAGCACAAAATCTTATTCCAAAGTACAATTCCTAAATTATGTTTCTCAGTCATTGTCCAGCTGAGAATTCTACCCTTCTTCATTCACTTTCATTTCTCTGTTCACACTATTCCCCATACCTCAGTAACCTCAGTAAAATACAGCAAATGTCACCTTGCATGCCAAGAATCAGAAGACCTCCTACAGGATCCCTAGGTGTCCTCTCTACGGCCCAAACCTACTGTCATTCTAGTCTGTTAGTTTCAGGTCTTCCACGGTTCCTTTTGTCCTGTTTAGCACATCTAAAGTTTTATTTAACATGTTTCTGTTTCGGCTGCCTCCAAATTTCTTGACTGCACCCTCCATACACAGGCTTCCCTAGCTTAGCTGAAGTTGCAACCTTTAGGGTAACCAAAAAGATCATTAAGTAAACCGATAGAAATTACCAAAGAAGAATGAAAAATATAGAAGACTCACAGACAAAAGTAAGAAAAACAGCTATAAAGCTAAAAGTAGAAAAGAAGATGGGTGAGAAGAACTCTCTTTGAAAGAAACCATTACAGTATACAGGAAAGGGATCAATAAATTAAAGAAAGATTTTAAAAAATACAGGAAGATAAGAACTGAGTCCACTGACAGGGAAGTCAAGAATAGGTTAAACAAACAAATATGCTAGAAAAGATCAGGTGGCAACAGATGTCTGTGGAGCATCTAATTTACCTTTTCATTAAGGAAAAAATCCCCAAGAGAGCCTGAAAAACAATTTAATTAAGTCTGCCCTCAGGCCATCTAGTAAGCACCTCAGATACTGTATGCCAGACTTTTAACACACTTCACCTTTCATTTTTCAGGTCAAAGTGCCTGTTCTCAGATTTCTGTCATAAACATAGCCAGCCACACATTCCCATTCTAAAAGACACATTGGTTACCAGCAGAGTTTAATTTACAGTATCTACAGTAAGCAGGGTGACCAACTGCCCTGCTTTGCCCAAGGGTAGCCCTGAAAAGCTTCGGAAATGAGAATGCTCACAGTCCAGGGCAGCCGGTCACCAACAGGATGACGGCTGCATCTTCCTGACCTTTCTGCAGCCCAGGGAATCCACGCTGCCACAAAACCGTCTCTCCAAACTGCCTTCCCAGAGCCAAACACTGCTGTGAGCTATCGATCTCCCTCAGTAAGTCCCTCTCATTAATTATCACCGAATAAATTCGGCATATCGGGGCAAAAAAGGCCTCTTGCTCACCACACCCCTTGGCATATTTTGGATGACCAATAAATAGTGCTTACTTCTATTAACATATAAATCAATTCCAAAACTTGAAGCTTGATCTGTATATAGGACCTCTTGTTTGGCCCTAGAAATTCAAATTATGAAACTCGGGACACAAAACAGAAATTCTGTTTAAGAATCATGCTTTGGTTTTTAACAACAAAACATAGTATACTTAAAATTCTAGACGACTGAAGAGGAAGCAAAGACCAAACGCCCAAAATTTATCAGGTGTCAACAACCAGTTCCCCCGCTCTCCGTCCCCATTGGGAAACCTGCACGACAGTCCCACGGAAAATGTCCACACCAAAACTCTTGTGAGGGGAGGAAGGGACAAGTCTGGAGGCTGTCACCCCACAGCGGACACCGCGTGGGGAGGGAGGGACGAGCTTGGGACAGCCCGGGACACCGGCGCAGCCTCCGGGCTACCTGACGGCCTACCTGCCGTCCTTGGC
>NW_022900919.1:25035815-25037901 GCF_012274545.1 Fukomys damarensis | reverse complement strand
GCTCCTCCGGCTGCCAGCCGCCCGCGGCGCGCGGAAGTGATGTCACGCCCTTGTCCCGGCCAAAGCGCGCGGAAGTGACGTCACGTTATCGACCCGCCCCCTCCGGCGCAGGGCGTGGCTCTGGCGTTCCTCTAGAGGCCCGCGACAGGGACCTGGTGTCCACGGCAAGCTAGCAGCAACCGCACCGGAGCGGCCTAGGCGGGGAGTTCGCTCCGGTTAAGTCGGGTGTTGACGACACCGCGCTTCTATGAAGGCTCCAAAGTTGCCCTTCAGGAAGTCGCCTCTAAGGCAGAGTCCAAGAAAAAGCTGAGCGCGCGCCAGTGGGGTCACCACTGGTTACGGACCCCAAGGGCTGAGCCGGGATGGGAAGCAGACAAGACCCTCGCCCGTGGACACCAAACTGATGGAATGGCTTTATTCAAGTCGCCCAAATCTATGTGAACCTTAATGTTGTCACTGTCTTACGGGAGACGTGATCTTCTGACAGCGCCTGGCGGATGCAGGGTCGATGGGATCGAGTATTCCAGGCCGGACGCTGAGCCTTGTTCACACTGTTGGGGGAGTCACCCTGGGAGAAGGACGCTCGGGTGGGTGTTGAGATCCCCGGGCCAAGCCCTGAGGCTTTCTGCTGCAAACGTGCCGTTCTCTCTGTAAGCGCTAGATGGCGCTAGAATGCCACGCGAACATGCCGCCTTCATTCAGCGAAAAGGAGCCAGTCTGGAGGCTGAGAGCTCCCGTCCAACCCAAATCCAAGGTTGTAATTCAGCAAGCCTTGCCAACTGTGTCCTTGAATACAGCCCGTGTAGCTACAATGTCAGAGGTAATTCTGACTAAGGCGTGTATAATCCAGCCCCTTGTTTCCCTGCCCTAATCCCATTTCAGACACTGGAAATTGCTCACAACTTCTGTCGATGTCTTTCTGCCCTTGTCCCTATTATTCCTTCTTCCTTGTGATACATTTTCCTTCACTCCCAGGTGAGTAAAATCATCTTATCACCCCTGGCCCCTTGATTGCTGAAAATTCTTTTCCCAGTTTCCCAAGCAAGAACATCTTCCTCTTTGATTCCAAGGCATGCTGAACAAGCTGACTATAGCCCTAAGTCCATTGCATTGGGCTTATTTGTATCCCACACAATGTTAAAGTGCACAAATCAGGCCCAGTAAGGTGGAGCACACCTGTAATCCCAGCATTCCGGAGGCTGGAGCAGGAGGATTGCCACGAGTTCAAGGCCAACTGGGACCACATGATGAGTTCAAGGCCAGACTGAGCTATACAGTGAGACCCTGTCTCAAAAAGAAAATATGCAAAGATCAGGAACATATCCATTAAAACAGTAAGATGCTATTATTAAACTTGGGACCCAAAGCAAGGCACCAGAGAACCCGTGGGCTCCTCAAAGGCGAGGAGTCACAGAAGAGAGCTCACGGGTCTTGGGGGCTGGAGTTAGTTGTAGACTTGGCAGATGAGGCGAGTGGACTGAGAAGCCAGTATTCTCGTCTCTGGAACACAGGAAGCCTTGGGGAGCTGGTGGGAGATGAACTCATGGCCTCCTCTTGGAGCACACAGAACTGCATGAACTGGTGTTGAGATCGTGACCTAGATCACATGCGTTAGTAGAATTTTTGTTTACACATCACGGTGAGGTGCACTTCATTTGTGTCTTACTTCAGTTCTCCATCCTCCCAGCTGCCAACCAGATCAACTTTGCCTTCTCTTTGTGCTAGTTATGGTCAGAGGAATGGGAACACTGTGATTGCCCTGAGGTTTCTCAACTTCAGTGCTGTTAATTAACACTTTGAAAGAGGGAGGGGACATACCCTGTGCACTGTGGCAAGTTTAGTGGCACCCCTGGCCTCTGCCCACTAGATGTCAGTAGCATACCACCTAGCTGCCTGCTACAATTGGGATCCAGAGCCCCACTGCCTGCCTGGTAAAGGAGCAGTTCCCTGGAGTGGCTCCTGGGAGGTGGTGGAACCTTTCAAGAGGTAGGACCTAGGTCCCCAGGTCACTGGGCTCGTGCCCTCAAAAGCGACAGTGGGACCCCACCCTTCTTCCTCTTGTCCTTGTGGCGGGGGGGGGGGGGGG
>NW_022900919.1:24992081-25035747 GCF_012274545.1 Fukomys damarensis | reverse complement strand
GGGGGGGGGGGGTGTTTGCTCCCTCAGATGCACTACCAGAAGGTACTGCCACCAAAGCCTGGAACCAGCTGTCCATGACCAGAACCTCTCTACACCTGAGCCAAAATAACCCTGTTCCCTGTGTAAGTTGATTATCGCAGGTACTTGGTTTAATGACAAATAGCTGACGAACACTGTGACGATCACAAGTGTCTCCAGACATGGCCAGTGTCCCCCTGTCAAGGCCCTCTAGGCTGCTTCCCCACCCTAGGACTAAGGATGAGGATCACTCTCTGAAGCACTGGCCTGCATGGTCAGTGTTTGTCCCAACACACTCGGGGCTCTGCCCGAAAGGGAGAAGCAGCCCCTGATGCTGGGCAGCCAGCCGACACCTGGAAGCCAACGCCAGAAGCAAGGCTGTCTCCAGTCCAAGGCTTTGTCCCCAACTCAGGCCCTTTCCTGTCCTCACACAGATGTCCCCTGGAATCCTGCAGGCAGCGAAGGCAAGCCCAGGCAGGAGATGATAAGCATAGCATCATTCAGGGTGCCCTGAGGACCCAGGAGGCATGACTGCCTTCAGGTAGGAGCAACCAAAGACACCTTGTCGGAGAAAGAGGCCTGCACACCAGCCTTGCATGAGCACGTTTGCAAGGGGCAGGTTGGAGGAAAGGAAGAGAAGAGGGGGTGCCCTGAACTGGGTAAACAGAGGGTGACAGCCTAGGGCAGACTTAGGGTTACTGAATGACCCAGAGCGAATGGTCCAAAAGGAGCAAGGAAGGGCAAGTGGGCTGAGCCCAGGGAAGCAGGAAGAGGAGTGGCTCCTGGAAAGGGGTTCCAGGTGAGTTGCTGAGCCATGGCGGGAGGCTCCATTTTCAATTCAGGTGGGACAGCAGAGAGTGTAAGTCCGAGAACATAGATGTGCTTGTGCACAGTTGAGAAAGCATACTAGATGACATGACATTGCCAGAAACAAATCTGCAAAAGCCACTTAAGATGGGACAGGGACAGGCACAGTGGCACACATAGGGAAGCTGAGAAAGGAAGATTGCTTGAACCCAGGACTTCAAGGTCAGCAGAGGCAACATAACAAGACCCCCATCTCAAGAAGGGAAAAAAAAAGAGAGATGAAGAAAGGAGGATTTACTGGAAGGCCCTCAATGTGTTTGTGGAAGTTAGCACAGGAAAAGCAACACAGTCTCATGGGACTGGAACAAGGCAGAATGGAGACAATTACTGTCCACCACCACCCTGGCCCCTGAGGCATCTGGTCTCTGTGTCCTGCTGTGCACCCTTAGCAAACTCTGCTGTTGGGCTGGCCTTTTCCTCTGAGAGCTGGAAAAGATAAGCTGTCACCCTTATAACTCTTGAAACTAAGGTGGCCACAGGCAGGGTTATCGCTGGGAAATAAAAACAAATTTAGAAGTTCTTTTGATCTCTAGGAAAGTTTTTGATAAAAAAATACAAATAGAACTTCATCCCTTGAGTCATGCCTGAGGCACACACCTCAAGGGCCAAGAGTGCAGGTCCTCAGGGTACCACTGAGCTACTGACCTGCAGCCTCTAGCCCCCAACCTCTAGGCTGCTTGCTAGCTGAGATCAGCAGTCCTCTGAGTCTCAGCCATGGTCGGGGGACAGCCTGCAAACTGAGATGCCATCTGTGCAACAGCCAGAATCCTCTGCTTGGGCATGTACATGGTGGAGGGGCTCTCGTGGTTCCTCTGTTTCAAGTATCCTGCAGCAAATAATGAGAGCCCCCTTGTCCACATTCCAACACTTGGTTTCCAGCATGGTGAGTTGCCTGAACCGAGCTGCTCCATGAGATGATGGGATCTGGCAGAAACCAACAGAGCAAGTCAGGGGCTGCCTGTATGGATGGGCAAGGCTGGCAGACTAGACAAAAGTCTGCAGTAAGAAGCAGGGTCAGGTAGAGTAAGGGTTAAAAACCAACTGGAAAACTGCCTAAATCACCCCACTTGGAAGGATTCTTGAAGTCAACCCAGACTTGACGGTAAAGTGCTCAGTAAGAGTCTACCAGGAGTGTGGACATACTATTTGTTACCTTGCTGAGAAGTGAACTCATTAGCCCATTGTTCCCTTGACTCTGACATTCATGATTGGCATGGGTCACTGATTAATCATTTTATTGTACTCAGCAACCATTTCTTGAGAACCACTAATCATTTCTCCTTTGATGATTAATGTCTGCCTTTTCCTTTGGTTGAGTAAACATACGTACTTCTACGAGTTCTGTGTTTCTTTCAGTCACAGAGAGGTGGTGCCTGGGGTGGTGATGCCCTTTAGAAGGGATTGGTCAGGTGTGCCAGTCATTCCAAAGATTACGAGGCAGAACATTGGATCCACATGACAGATAGATGATCCAAACAGTGACTCTTACCAAGAACATTCTATCCTATTCCAAGAGACATTGCAACACTGGTTACTACAAAGGGGTTCCTAAATTCCATACTTCCTCACGGATTTGTTAACAAGGAACTAAGACAGCCAACACCCAGGTCTCTTCTGAGATGATATAGAGTAGTGTTTCTGCCCTCTGGCTTCTCACCTTGGCCGAAGTTGGTATCCAGTGTTCCAGGGTCATTAACCAATGCCTTCCATATATTTGGATAAAGAGTGGTACAAGTGGGAGCAGCAGCTTTGCATTTAGCAACAGCCACTGTGACCAAACCAAATGTAAACTGAGACCGGGTAGCCAAGTGGAGGACAATAGCAAGCCTTCAGCAAGGCTGAGTCTGGGGTGGCCCAAAAGTCTCCCCATGTCCAAGTAAAGAGGAAGGAGCAAGCTGGACAACTGAGCAAGAGTCACCCTTTTCCGTCCCCCAGAGAGCAGGATAGGTGAGGACACGGCAATTCCTGCCCTGGTAAAGTGTGAACTGAAGCAGTGGCAGGGGAGCTCCATGTCACACAGGCAGCCTCAGTGCCCTGGCCCAGACTGTGTTCTCTGCCAGTTCTGCCCTGACCTTTCACAGTGCTTGTCTCACCGCACAACCCAGAGCCTCATGTCCATGTCAGCTCAGCAGCCACGTCCTCTAGAGAGCTTCTTGTTGAGTCAGGAAGGCAACAGCAAAGGCTCATGCGCCACACGTGGGACAAGAGCAGGAGACCTCACAGGGTGGTACTCAGGCTTAACTGTGTTCCCAAAGCACAGGTGTTGGAAACTTAGCCCCCAGCACACCCACGTTGGGAGGTGATCTAATCAGAGGGTTTTGGGTCATGTGCAGGACTAATGTCCTTATCATGGAGGTTCTGTATCTTCATGGTGGGGTGACTGCCCTTCCCTGCTTTTCCTTCTCTGCTTTCCGCTGTGGGTGATCCGCCATGAAGGCCCTTGCCAGATGCCATTGCCAGGCTTCTGGGCTTCCCAGCCTCTAGAACCATGAGCCGAATCACTTCCTGTTCCTTGTAAATTGCTTGGTGTCAGGCACTCTGTTACAGAAGCATCAAATGAATGAAGACAGATAGCAGAAGTGAGAGCAGGGCCACTAAGTTGTCAACAAGCTTACACACCTCGGGCTTTGCAGGAGGCTGAGGGAGGACAACCAAGAAGACAGGCACCAGTGGGCTCCTGGGTGAGCTGCCTGTGTTGCTGCTCAGTGCTTCTGTGGCATCCCCACTTCACTGAGCTCCTAAGTCCTTGTAGCTTAAAGTGTTCATGAACTCCTGGAAGAAAGGCCTTCTTGACTCACTGGCTGACTTCCAGCGGGCTCAGCTTCCTCCCCTCCTGGTTTGACACCCACACCACAAAGACTGCACCTATCAGACCTGTGCTCTGGGTCCTTTTTCTCACACACTCTGGAGTCCCCTGTGCCAAGGCCACTACTGTAGTTAGACTCTGTGATGATGACTAGACCAAGGCCTACAGAGGGGAAGGAATCAGTGGGCCTGTGACCCAAGGCTAGGGCTGAGTATGTCAGCAAGGGCTGGACTTCAGTCGGTGGTGCTCCCCCCAGAACTTCCCCAACCAACTGCAAAAGCTCCTCTAACACTGGGGCATGTGGCTGGAAATTAGGAGCATAGAAGCTCCCAAAATACTTTCAAACCTGAAGCTAAGGATTGCCACCTCAGGGAAATAGGATGTAGCGAAATATACACAGCACCCCACTTTGGGCGCCCTGAGTCAGTGTCCCTAAGATTGGGGACCATGGGGGATCATCACCCAACCCTGGCTAGGGACAAGGGCCACCTGCAGGGGCTGGGAGGGGTTCAGAAGCCTTGGGGAGACTCCAGTGGCCCCATCTCCAGCGCCTGCAAGCTATTGGCAGTGGGCACACATATTCCAACCAGGATGGGCAGGGTGGCATCCAGCAAGCTACAGTCACAACTTTGGTGGGGCTACCTGGGTTGTGGTTTACACCAACTTGCTCATGTCTTAAACACTTTTGTATTTGTTTATTTTCACCAAAAAAAAAAAAAAAAAAAAAAAAAAAAAAAAAAAAAAAAAAAAAAAAAAAAAAAAAAAAAAAAAAAAAAAGAAGTCCAGCTTGAAGTTCTTTTTCCACTAGGAAATAAACATTGTATTGAGCTTGGTCAGCAATCCCAAGAGCTGGTCCCTAGGTCCCCAGGGCCTGGCCCCACTGCAAAGCAGTGGTTCAGAGTTCAGATGACCACAGTATTCCAGGATTCTGGGATGGGCAGGCACTGTCCCCAGGAGCAGCCTGGGAACCAGGAACATCTCAGTCCGCTGTGTGCACCATAAATTCCACAAACACAGCGCTCCACAAACTCCAGGCCCAGGCAATGAGTCTGGACCCTGAGTCTCAGCTCCAGGAGTAGCAGCCAACACACAGCTGATAGGGGGAAATCAAGTTCAGTTTTTATCAGTGTCTTACATTTGAAGTTTAAAAAGCAGAACTGTCCATCCAACAGTTTGGGAACTATCTGGGGAGGGAGGAGCGTCTGGAGAAGTCGTAGCTTGGGAACGATCCTGGCTCCTTCTGCCTCTGTAGGTAGTAAGTGATTCGTGATACCCACTGCAAGTGATATCCAGTGAAGCTTAAGGGCCAAGTACCAGGCCGCTCATGTGGTCTTTCCATTTATGCCACATTTTCATTGATGTTGCCAAAGATTCCAGGTGCAGCCTATGTTCTTGGATTAAATCCACACAGCAGCCTTTTCAGGATGCATGCCATGTCCACCCCATGGTGCAATGATGTTTGTGGATGTGTTCAGTCTCTTTTTGGTACCAGAGATGGAACTCGGGTCCTTTCATTTGCTAGGTAGGCAGCAGAACCACTGAGCTAAACCACCAGCATTCTTTTTAATGGAAACAAATTAGAATCACCTTAAATGTCTTTGTGTTGTGTCTTCACATGGCGGACAGTGAGGGCAGGAAGCAGGCTGCTGAGCATCTCCCTGTAAGTGTTCCAACCCCATATACGAGGGCCCCACCTTCTCCTCCAAATACCATCACTCTGGGGGTAGGATTTCTACATATGAATCGGGGGGTAACAAATAATCAGTCCACAGCAAAAGTTATTTCTACCTGTTTGATTCTGGGCAACTTGCAACTAAGACCCTGTCTCAGAATCAGAAATAAAAATAAAAACGGTGGGAGATGTGGCTCAGTGAGAAGCCCAGGATTTGGTCCCCAGTACCACAAAAGCAAACAAAAAGCTTCCGGTAGTGGCTGTGGTAGAGCTGGGGGTACAGTCCAGGCTTGGCATGTGTGAGGCCCAGGTTCCATTCCCAGCACCCAAAGAAAACAAGCTCTAACTGGTACTCAGAGCCAGGAATGACGCAGTCATGTGGCTTAATCCTGTTATGCAGCAAAATTCCCAAACAAGACAAAGGGGAAAACACACACACACACACACACACACACACACACACACACACACACACATTTCAGATTAGAAGTCACTAAACCTCATGTTGGCACAACTCCTATAAAAAAGAAACTGCCAGGGTGGGGGATTTAGCTCAGCGGTTCGGTGGCCTGCCTTGCAAGCGCAAGGACCCGAGTTCAATCCCCAGTACCAAAAAAAAAAAAGAAAGAAAGAAAGAAACTGCCACCTCCAGGAAAGTACCTCTTGGTCCAGCTGTAGGCTGTTTCCTTTTATCCTAGATAACCAACTCGTAGAGTTTCTCTAAATTCGATGATGCTTTAAATATATGTGTGTGTGTATATATATATATATCCAGGCATGGTGATGTACACCTGGTCTAAAATTCCAGCACTCTGGAAGAGTGACACAGGAGGATCACAAGTTCAAGCCCAGCCTGGGCAACACAGCAACTTTACTTTGTCTCAGAATAAAAACAAAAAAAGGGCCAAGGGTGGACCTCAGTGTGAAGACCCTGGAGTCAATCCCCAGTGCTAAAAAGCAAAAAAACAAAAACCTGGGCTGTTAGTGTCCCTCAGAGCTCTTGTAGGATTGTTCCACCCATGTGGCTGAGTTTTGGGCAACAGGTGCAGGCCTTGGGGACAGAACCAATCCAGCCAAATCCAGTCTTGTGGGAAGTAGAGAGGGAGGACAGGCATGGTGGTGGGACCCACAGCCATCTCATGCCTCTCCTGCTCCCCAAGCTCCACCTGAGAGTCTGCCGTGGTCCTCCAAGGTGAGGCATTGTGAGGGCAGAGACACAGCTCTCAGGAACCCCATCCTCAGCTGATCCCTCCATGTTCCAGCATGGAAAGGGAAATCACAGCAGCTTCTGTGAACCAGGTGTGCACAGGCACTGCCATCATCTTGTAACTCACCACAGGAGGAGCTGTGTGTGGCCAGGTCACAGACAATGGCCATAATGTTTCTGTGCCACTTTATTTCAGATGCTGTAGAGACACAACTCCCCGTGGTACTTAGTCATCTTGAGAAAGTATGTCTCCCTCTGGGCTAACGACAGACCTTGTTCTTAAAACACACTGTGCCCTGCCCCATCCTGGGTCTGATGAACATGGTGTCACCATGTGTCATCACAGACGTCACCCCAAGCTGGCCTGCGAGGGGCTGCACATTCAGGTTGACCATCCCTGATGGCTCTGATGCTATAGCTGCCTGCCCTTTTCTCTGCATCTCAGGGCCACCAACTTGGTTCCTATCAGGACATTCCAACTCGGACAGAAAACCAAGGGAAAAGTCCTGGCAGGGCTTAGCCACAAGACTGCATTCTGGGACAGGCCTCCCTGTGGCAACCCCAACCTGTCCCTCACTCATGGTTTCTTTGTGGGTTTCTCAGGGGCCTGTCCATGTCATGTGGCCAGGCCTGAACCTGTCACCAAGGCTATGGACTGGATATAGGGAACAGCTGCCCTTGCAGCCAGGGTGGGGGCACTGACAAAGTAGGGGGAAGAGAGCCCCCACAGAAACCAGGGCCTTTTCCAGCAGAAGGGTGAGCAGAACAGCCGCCTGGAGGGACACCAGCCTGGGAGGTATGTGGCTGGGCTGCTGCCAGCAAGCTGCTGTCCCTGCAGTCAGTCTTCCTCACATGAACACTGGGGTCCCGCACCCAGCTCATGGCCCAAGGGGACAAGAGGATGCCCCTGGGAACAGGCCTCGTGGCTTCTGCCCACCAGGTAGCTGGGGTGCAGGCTCCTGGCACCAGCTCAGTGCCTTCTTCCTTCCACCCTGCACTGGGGCAGCAGGCTGACAGCTCCCCCCACCCAGAAGGCTACAAGGGGTGGCTGTGTGTCATCTGTGCAGCCCAACAGTACCATGGGTAGTGATGGATGTTCACACTGCACTGTCCAGCTGGTGGCCATGGACACTGCAGCTACTGGATGTTTGAGATGAAGCTGCAATGGCTAAGGACCTGGATTCTTATGCAGTGTCCCTGAGCTTATGGCCTGAGTGCCACCCATGGCTGGGCACTGGATGAGGCACCACAGGAGGCAGGTGCATGTGTCAGGGAGGTGAGACACATGGCTGCTAGTGTGTGTCTTCAGTGAAAGCACAGGCTTTGTTAGTGCCACCTTCTGGAAGGACAGACCTGCCAACCCTCCTGGTGCTGTGCTTAGAATGAGTGAAGTGGAAAGAAAAGCCCAAGGGTGAGGGTGCAGCCTAAGGGTGAATGCCAGCCCAGCACAGCACAGGACAGGCCGAGGATCAGTGCCCAGCATCGGGGGCGGGGGGATAGCATCCACCAAAGCATTATCCTAGAAGGAGAATGAACAAAATAAAGCTTTATTTGAATACCCCTGTGTATCACTTGAGAGCCAGAGATTCAAGTGATCTCATAACAACACCATGGCTCCTCTGGGGCCTGGTGCATGGCTCAGCATTATTAGTGGTAATGAGCGCCATTGCTCAGTGTTGTGCGTACTGCAGCCTCTGCCACCTTGGGGTCTTGGCGTGCTCACCCAATTGCCCAGAGCCAATGCAGAGAGGTCCCAGCAGGTGTGCAGCAGCCAGACCCTGTGAATACCCACACATCCATGGGGTGCACAGGGGCACAGCCCCTAACTGCCCCACAGCCTTGGTCTTGCTCACCAGGCCTGGCTCTCAACAAGCACTGAGTGACCTGACCCACATCAGTTTGTGATCTTCAGGACTTAAGGCACATTGAAAAGGGGAGCTTGGAACAAAGCGCATGTCTTACGCTGTGGCCTCTGGCTCTCCCTTTCCCTAAAACAGGAGTCCAGTTAAGACCAAGCTGCCATGATGTTCACCTGAGTTTTCCCTGACTTTCTCCTGAGATGCATCGAGCAGAAAGCAAATCCTGCTGGGTTACAGCTCCAAGGAACAAATGCCCCCAGAACAGCTGCAGAGCTCAGGAGTCAGGGGTCATCCATTCTGAGAAGACACAGACCAAGGTCAGGAGGGACAGACATGGGACATCGGCACAAAGTTTCCAGGACAGCAGACAGACAGGGGCAGAGACATCTGACCAAATTTCCAGATTTGCTAACAGGCGCTGGAGAATGGGCCCTTCTCACTGATGGAGCCAGAGATTTGCCTGACTCTGCTACCGTGTGTGGGGGGTGGGGGGTGGGGAGTGCCCTCACCTCACAATGAAGCCCTAGAACAGTGCTCTCCCAAATTCAAGAATTCAAAGAGCATAGCCTCTGCCTTTTGCCTCTGGAAACTTCTAAAGAAATGGGGTTGCCCCAGTGCTGGGCCGCAGATGCTGCTGACATCCAGGCCTGGAAACTGAGCCCAGGCAAGCAGCACAGAAGCTACTGTGTGTGTTGGCACCCTGGCGGGTCAGGCTCCGGGCCCCCAGAAGGAAGAGAGGCTCCAGGCTGGCTTCACATTGAGGGTGTGGACTGTGCACTGGGATGTCCTAGGGGGCAAGGGAGGCCTGCACTCACTGGGGCGAGGTCCGAGCTTGGGTGGAGGCCACATCCTATTTGGCAGCTGCCCGCCTCTCTGTATGTGTGTGGAAGGCACTCAGGATTTCCTCAATGATGCTGGGGTCCTCCAGGGTGGTGATGTCCCCCAGGTCCTGGGTCCTGCCTGTGACAATCTTCCTCAGGAGCCGCCGCATGACTTTCCCAGAACGGGTTTTGGGAAGACGCTTCACCACCTGGCAAGATGGTGCAGTGTTAGCACGATGCCCTGGGGTGAGGGCCATGCTCAGGCTGACACCGCTCGAAGGTCTCTGGCTCACCCTACTGCCTCCTGGGCCTGAAGCTGAGACCAACCAGAGGGCAGGAACGACCCGTGGGCAGGTCAGCCACAGCCCCTGCCAGTGTCACGCTGACCTCAGTGATGTCACCACCCGCATGTGGGCTCCAGGACAGTAGACCCAACCTCTACCCTCTCCCAACCTGTGACTTCGATTCTTGTCTTTCAAGTTTATAATTTTGTTTTGTTTTTTGTACCAGGGATTGAACTTGGGACCTTGTGTTTACGATACAGGCGGCAGAACCTCTGAGCTAAATCCCCAGCCCTCGGTTCTTGTCTTTCATGAAAGCTGAGAGCAACTTCACAGAAAAAAGTGTGAATATTTAATAATAATTAACATTTTCAAGTGGCCACAGCCCATCTGGTGCTACTCAGTGGTAGTAGGTTAGGAGCTGTCTGGGGATGCAGCCCAGCACCTCTCAGATGGTTAATAGTAACTCTGTCTGGGACACAGTCCCATTCACCCAGCCGCTCCAGCTGCCAGGCCAGCCAGGACAACACCAACCCACGCTGGGCCCCCTGCCCCAAGCTCCAGCACCTGAGAACTGCTCAGGGTGCCAAGGAGTGGGGAAAGGAGGCACTAGGGCCCAGGTGGCCCTACTCTGCCCAGGGCCAATGGTCGCTCTCCTCGCTGGCACCAAAGAAATTGAGAACCCACATGCGGGGAGAACTCTGGTATTTTCCACACGTCTCTGTTAACTGTGGGATTGTTTTGTCTGGTACTGGGGATCAAACTCGGGACCTTGCGCTTGCGAGGCAGGTGGCGGCACCACTGAGCTAAATCCCCAGCCATCCATGCCTCTCTATTAAAACTTTAATTCAGGTGGGGAATGAATGGCTCAGTGGGAGAACATGTGCCCGGCATATGCAAGGCCTTCAGCTCTGCTACCATGTGGAGCTGGGAGTCCCCCTAAGCCCACATGTTAAGGTGTCATGCTGAGCCCATGGTTGCTGGGATATGGTGGCCTTTGAGGGTTGGATCCTCTCTCCCCTCTGCCTCTTGGCCCCAAACATCGGAGCCCACCAACCTCCCACTGGAACTCTGGCAACAGGAGCTACAGCAAGCTTTTCTGCCTTCTAAATTGCCTCAGTTATTTTGACAGAGCTATCGGAAGCTAACATAGAATCACAAAAGGAAAATAAAATCCCTAATTATCTTCAACACCAAATCCTGGACCTGTATTCAACAGCCACAGGCCAAAGTCTCACCCACCCTCAGGGAACCCAGCAAATCACCTGTTTGTTGTTTTGTTTTGTTTTGCTGCACTGGGAACTGAACCTGGGCTTCATGCTGAGTTACAACAGCCCTAACACCTTTTTAAATCTTGAAACAGGGCCTCTCTAAGTTGTCCAGGCTAGGCTCAAACTCTCGATCTTCCTTGCTCAGCCTCACAAGTAGCTGAGATCATAGGCACAAGCCACCAGGGTGATGTGCTTGTCAGAGGTTATCATCACTGATGCCTGTAGGATATGCAGGAGGGGATTAACGAGAGCAGGGGGTCCCCCTGAGGCAACCACTCACCAGGATCTGATCAGGCACAGCATATTTGGCGATCTTGGTGGCCACTGCCAACTTGAGCTCATTCACCACCACATCCACATCACCAGCCTCATCCTTCAACACGATGAAGGCAAACGCAGCTGGAAGGAAAGCAGAGGTTTGGGAGTACCACAGTGACATCTGCCCAGCCAGGTACTGGGTGCCACCTGCTATCAGTGCAAAGGATTTGTCTTGCTGTGTCGACCAGACTACTCTTTAGATCCTGAGGTCAAGCAATCCTCCTGCCTCAGCCTCCCAAGTAGCTGGGACCACAGGCATGTGCTGCCACACCTGGCTCCAAGGGACCTCTAAACCTTGTGTTGTTAACACTGTGGCAGCTTCTGTCTTTCAACTCCCCCCGCCTTATAGTGCATTTCTGACACACACAAAGTGGCAGTGGTTCCGATAACGCCATGGGTGTGCTGGCCAGGGAGCCATGCATGGCTAGGAGCTCAGCACTGCAGCAGGTGCTGACGGCCACTGTGACCCAGCTCAGGTGACTTACACTCACCCCTCAGCTGTGACAGTGTCCATGTCAGGGCTGACAGGACACACACACAAGACAGTGCAGATGTGGCAGGCATGGTCTTGAACACCGAGGCCACTGGAGTTCAGATTAACCTGAAAACACTCCCCTCAGCTGCTTCCGCTGTCTCAGCACTATCACAGTGGTGCTGGGCAGCCCCAGTCAGCACAAACATCCATTTTGTCAACATCCCAGTGGCTCCGGAAGAGCCGTGCCTGGAGCCCACAGTCCCCCTGGACCCGACGTCTGTCCTCCACGAGTCCCCAATTCCCCCACATCACAGCCCCACTGCCACAGTGCTCCATGATGCCCACACCAACCCTGCTTCCTCCTCATCCTCCACACCTCTCACCCATGTGCACGGTTCCCTCTCCAAGCTGACTGCTGTTCAGGTCTGCCTCTCCCACCTCTGCGCCACCTCCCAGCACAGTGGCCATGACGGTACAGACCCTGTCTTGCTCTCCACTGTGTCCCCAGGAGAGAGACCAGGCCGCAGCACGGCAGAAGCCCTACCGATGACCACCAGGGTGACTGTGCCTGCATGGCTGGCTCTGCAGCAGCCTCAGCTTCTGCCTGAAAGGCTCCCATCTCCACCCAGCAAACTCCTACTTACCTCTTAAGACCCAGTCCAGCCTTGATGCCCTGTGGAGGCTTTCCTGACCCTGAGTCTGGCTGTGGCCCTTGCCCTGTGGGGATGGGCATCACCCCACCTGCAGGCTGTGAGATCTCTGATGGAAAGAACCCAGTGCTCCTCGTCCTGGAGCTGAGATGGGGATGGAGTGGCCTGGACTGTGGAGTCCTCAGCCGGAGAGGGGAGGAGACATGTAGATGGAGGCAGGAGGCTGAGGCCAGAGGAACGAAAACCCAGCCAGGATCAGGGGGCCGAGTCGGAAGCAATCTCAATCTGGGGCTCCCCTCCCACAGATCATGTGCCAGCCGGAGAAAGAGAACAAATTTGCACGGTGTACAGACAGAAGTGGTACAGGGTCATCCACAAATTAAAAGCAAACAGATGCTCCAGTACCTTAGAAACCAGGAAACAGCACAAAATCCCCACTGTTGGCAAGTGACTGACCCAGGCCTGCTCCGGACAGGAGAGCTACTCTAGCTGCAGATGGGCACTGGCAGCTGGGATGCTCACCCAGAGATTCTGCCCTGTGCCCTGAGCCACGGCAGCAGACACAGCACCCATCGCAGACCCTCATGTGATGGCTATAGTCCTCCCTCCAGGCGGCCTCTCTTGGTCCTGCACTCTCCCCTGGGGTTCACCCAGAGGAACCACGGGAACAATGCCAAGCTGAGGTCCTTTGTGCAGCCCCAGGGCCCTCTGTGGCTCCCAGCACCCAAGCAGCCAGCACAGCTCAGCTTTGATCTACAAAGGTCCAGACCTGTGACAACCTAGCAGCCCAGCCACTGTGCAAATCACAGACCTTGCCAGTATGGGGCCCACGGGTGGGACACGGGTCACCCTGCCAGGCTGGGCAACTACTCCTGCCTCTGTCCCTATTCTGATTAGGCCTACAGAAGGCCTCTGCTGAGGCAGCCCCTACAGATTTCATCACAAAGCCACAGTGACCCTCCTCCCCACAGCTGTTTCGAGCCATGGAAAATGCTCTTTCTGAAGCTTGCACAGATTTTAAAATTTACAATAGGTCAATTTAAAGAAAATATCTGAAGGAATAGGGTGTATAGGGCAGTAAGACCTATCCTCAGAATGTACAAAGCACCAAAACAAAATAAAATACAGAAACCTTCTGAATAAATACTGCACAGAGGTACACGATGGCGCAGGCAGGCAGGTGATGTTTAGTACAAGCTGTGATCCAGTGAGCCACAGAAGAGCAAGAAGTCTCTGTCCCAGGCCACAAGGCAGGGAAGGCATGGTCAGTGTACCCAGCAGTGACCTGGCATGGGGTCAGTGTGCCCAGAGGTGACACGGCAAAGGGGTGGTGTCCCCAGAAGTGACCTGGCTCAGCATTGGTGTGCCCAAGAGTAGTGCACCCAGCAAAGACCCAGCATGGCGTTGACGTGCCCAGTGGTGACTGAGCACAGGGTCACAGCAGGCCAAGCAGCTTACAACATGCAGGCACTCCTGCCCATGCCCAGACCCTGGGGACTTGGGCCTCATTGGCTCTAGAACCAAATGTGTCCTGGGAGAGGAGGCTGTTCCACTCATTCCATGTCCCCAGAAGGTGCCCATGCCAGTGGGAACACAGCCAGGCTTCTCCCCAGTCCAGGTGCAGCCAAAGCCTATGACAGGCTCTCCCCTGCATCCCACCTGCCACTGAGCCGGCAGGGCAGAGGGGAGAGCCAAGTGGCTGGACAGCTCAGGAACACTGTGTGACAAGACATAGATAATGCCCAGACAGAGGGCCAGCACCACAGGACAAACTTCCCAAGCTCAGGTAGGGTTAACTGAGCCATGGCTCCCATCCGGACCCCCATCAGAACCCCAACCTCCCCACCACATGCTGTCAGCCTCCTCATCCAAAACCTCTGCTTGGGAGAGAAGAAGAGCAACAGCTCTGCCCTGCAGACCTTGTCACCAGTGCTCCAGCCCACTCTGTTTAGGGGGCACCCATGGCAGGCACCAGGTTGGCATCAGTGAGGCTGCTCAAGGGGCCACTTACCTTCTCCTTTGATGTCATGGGGGTAGCCTATGACAGCAGTCTCCGGCACAGCGGGGTGGTCAGCCTGTACCACAGAGAGCAGGGCAAAGTGGTGAGTCCCATGGCCTAGGGGTGGCTCAGGTCATATTCCCACCCCACTCAGAGGCCAACAGCATCATGGCAGTGCCAGAGCAAAGCAGAAGCCAGGCTGTGCTCACCATGGCATCCTCGATCTCTGCAGTGCCCAGGCGGTGGCCACTGATGTTGATGACGTCATCCATGCGTCCTGTGATCTGGTAGTAGCCGTCCTGGGTTCGGTGAGCCCCATCTCCAGTAAAGTAGTAGCCTGCAGTCCAGCAGAGGACTCACTCAGGAGCCCTGAACTCTGGCCCTCTGTGGTAGGGCCCCATCCTGGCCACAGGCTGCAGGCCAAGGCTGCCATCCTGGCCTGCTGGCCCTCCTCATAGTCTCCCTGTAGTCCCAGCCAAACCTCCCAAGCAGGCAGCTGGTGACACCTGACTGCAGACACGGAGAGGAGAGCAGAATGGGCACATCTGAGGAAGCCCAAAGAGCCTCAGGACAAGCTTGAGACTGGAAGTCATCAGTTTCAACAAGACAAGGTGGCATTCGTATAACTTCCAGCCCAATAGCACAACAGCTGGGAAAGCACAGACACAAGCTGCAGGAAATCCCTAGTCACAGCCACTGTCCACAGTGTTTCCTCCATTCCCCTCTGCTAACAGCCAATGGGGCCACCCCGGCCCAGTGCTCACTGACCACATACTCACGGCCCTGGCCCACAGAGGCCCAAGGTGGGGCTGACTCCACATTATATGAGCCTCCGTGTACCTGTCCTTCACCCCCATGCCATGCTGCCCACCACTGCCATTCCTGGGATGTTCTGCAGAACACAGGCTGGGCATAAGGGCCACTCCAGCCGCTCACCTGGGTAGGCCCTGAAGTAGGAGTCTATGAATCTCTGGTGGTCACCATAGATGGTCCTGGCCATACCTGGCCAGGCCTGGGCAATGCACAAGGCCCCAGAGACATCGCCACCCTCCACCACGTTGCCCTGCAGACCCAGAAGACAGGGTGAGAGAGTTAGATGTGAGAATGGACCATCGGCATCATCTTCCTCACTGCTCGACTGCAGCAGAAAGATGACAATCAGATCCAGAAGGCGCCCAGAGCCTTCCTCCCAAAAGCCCGGGGATTGCCCCCCACAGCGATGTCATCAAGACAGCACCCTGAGAGGTCTGGGAAGCAGGCACTGGTGTGTGGCGAGGGATAGCAGGGGACTGGCCTGTGCAGGGCCCATGCACCTTCTCATCCATGAGAGTGGGCAAGATGCCAAAAAAGGGCCTCATGGCCATGCCAGGGAGGATTTCAGCTCCTTCTTCTGAGGGCCGGGGAGCGATGCAGATGCCACCAGTCTCTGTAAGAGAGGAGAGGAAATACTGGTTGGCTGGGAGCCCAGACTGCGTCCCCAAAGGGCACTGGATGCCCACTGTGCTCGTCAGAGCAGGGGTGGGGAAGGGTTAACCCCAGTAACCCCGGGACCTCTGTCAGGGTAAACATGGCTAAGGCCCCTCAGTGTGAACACAAGGGGGTGATCAGGTGGGTGCAGCCCTGGACCCACCCTGTGGCCAGGTGTCATGTCTCTGGGACCATGCTGGGGCCAGGTGCCATGTTTCAGGGCCTTGTCCTGCAGTAGGGAACCTGTGAGTCCCTCTGCCCCATGCCACCCTCCAGATTTGGCCCCCACCTTCTGAACCAGGAAGGGCAGAGCCACCTGCTTGCACAAGAAGGACTGGCCTGGCCAGTGCCCACTTACACCCATAAGGCCTAGCCTCACACTGCTCTGGCACCTGCCTCTGTGGCCTGGATGGACACATCCCTGAGAGGAGGAGTGCAAGGTCCCTACCCAGTCAGAGAGGACCACTGTGGCAGCTCAGGGGATAGTGTCATCATCTCTGACACATCCAGAGAGTCAGACACCTGAGAGAGGAGGGGAGAAATCAAAACAGTGTCCCACAGAAAGCATCCTCTCCTGCTAAACCCAACGGGGACTTGAGACTCTGGGATGACAGGTCCACCCCCGCTACAGAACTGTGCTCAGTGGACTCCATGCCAGCACCCCAACAACAAGGAAGGGGGCTGCAGAGAGAAGGGAGCCCTGTGTGCTCATCACACCAGGCTGGACCACAGCCTGTGCCAGCACATTCCGTCCATACTAGGCCTGGGGGCCCCTATGTCACAGGTAGGGAAACTGAGGCTCTGAGAAGTCCTCACTAGGGTGGAACAGCCACTAAGCACAGCTAGGCTGCATCCTGGGTAGTGCAGTGAACTCTGCCAATCCGGCTCCAGGAGCCCCAGCCCCAGTCTAGATCCCCAGATCCTAACCCAGAGGAAACCATCCTAGGAGTCCAGTGCTTGCTGGGAACGCTCACCTGTCTGCCACCAGGTGTCTACCAGTGTGCACCTGCCATCCCCTACCACCTTGTGCAGCCATTCCCAGGCCTCGTGATTGATGGGCTCACCCACTGGAAGGACACAGAGAGCGAGAGCTTAGTGCCATACAGAGGCCAGGGGCCACTGGGCAGCTACTGGGAAAACCACTCTGAAGTTTCTCCAAATGTCATCTGAGGAGACCTAGAGAGACTGAATCATCATATTTAGCAGAGAAACACAAGCAGCTGTTACAAGGTGCAAAGGCAAAAAGAGTGCAAGAATGTGGGGAACAGAGTGTCACACACACCATGCAATTTGGGGGAGGTGATCAAGACATTTCTTCTAATACTTAGGAGAGCACATGCTCAAGGCAACTACTTAACAATAGTCGGGGAGCAAAGTCTACTAATACTAAGCTCATGTTTTTTCTGTTATCCCAAAATTTGACTCTGGACATGTGCTCCACAGAATGAAGTGCAGCCGGACACCAAAGTGAGCACACAGAATGGCCCCACAGCCCTGTCCACCAAAGGTGGAAGCCACAGACTCCCTCAAGGGTGTACCAGTTGATAATGGCAGAGCCTGCACCGGATACCACACAGCATGAGGGCATGCACTGCTCTGCCCACACCATGCAGCCTTACGCCCATCTGCTGACCAACGCACATGAGGCCCAGGGCCCCCGACCTAACTCCTCGTGTCCACCTGACACACCCACCCTTCTGGCCACACCCTCTGCCCCCACCCCAGTGTGGGCGCTCACCCGAGCCCAGGGTGCGCAGAGACGAGCGGTCATACTTCTTCACCCAGACATCCCCGAGCTTCAGGAGCAGCCGGATGGCAGTTGGGGCACCATAGAACTGACTGACCCCCAGCCTCTGCACCATCTCCCAGTACCGACCTGCAGGAGGCCAAACACAGTCAGCAAGATGAGCCAGATACAGGTGTGTACAGATGTCTGCCCATGGTCACCAAGAAATGCTCCCATCCTCTGGGAAGGGGTGACACGTCCTCCCTGTGTGCTGCACATACCTCACAGTTGAGCCCCCTGCCCAACAAGACACCTGGCCCTGGAACCCTGCCAACCCCACCATTCCCTGCAGGACCAGAATACAAGTACACCTAAGACACAGCCCTGTTCACATCCTCTCCTGACCCCCAGACTCCCTACTTAAAGAGAGGCTCCGGGCCACGCACAGAGCTGGGCAGCCATGAAGTCTGTGGACCTGGACTTGACGAAGGGGTGGGCTGACCAGTGAGGCAGTCTCAGAAGCAGGAAAGACTAGGCTAAAGGATTCCAGGGCAGCCGGCTTAAAGTAAAAGGACAGGAACCTGGAAGGGTGGCATGAGATATGGTGTTGCCTGGCTCCTTGTCAGACTCTGCCACCTCAGTGCCCTGCAGACAGCTTCCAGCTCCCATCTACCCACAGGTTCAAGGCTGCCAGTTCCGCTATTCCCTTGGCATATGGTTCTCAGGACCACAAGACCTACACCTCTCCTGCATCTGGCCCTGCCACCCAGAACAGGTACCAGATGGGGTCCTTACCAGCATTGGGGTAGACTGGGGTGCTCTCAAAAAGGATGCTGGTGGCACCATTGCAGAGGGGTCCATATACCACGTAGCTGTGTCCTGTGATCCAGCCAATGTCTGCCACACAGCCAAAGACATCGCCTGGCTGATAGTCAAACACAAGCTGCAGACACAGTGGGGGGGGCATCAGATGGTGTCCTTCCATCCCCACCACATTCCCACATGTCACTGACACAAGGTGGAGCCTGCCCAGTGGTTCAAAACTGATAGGCAGCCACTCATAGCCACCAGCAGCAGGTGACTGGGTGTCACAGAGGTGTGCACAGGACTTAGCAGGGAAAGACGATTACTGGACACGTGGCAGCAGAGTGAGCCTTGCAAATGTGCATGGGTGATAGTAGCCAGGTGCAAGCGTGCTGCCACACTCAGAGCAGATGTGCACAGCCAGGCAACGCTGAGCCATAGGAGAGGGGTGGCTCTGGGGACTGCAGTGAGAGGCTTGAGGGGCTCCCCAGAGCCCAAGCTGTCCCGGTCCTGAAGCAGGCATGCAGCAGGAACTTCATCCAGCTCCTGCATGGCTGGTAACATTCCATTTGTTGACCAGAATTTGGTGTTTGCTCAAATGACTCACTGAGCCACACATGTGGTTTGGGTGGTTTTCTGTATGTGTTTTTAAAAGACTGCTTTTCACTCTTGGTGAATTGTTGCCAGGGTCCTGCCCCTGCAGACCAGCAGTCAGTTCACCCTGGAGTTTGCAGGCAGCTCAGTAGGGCTGTGAGTGGCCAGGCCCCTGAGGAGCTGTTTGTCCATGTGGAAGAATGAAGTTTTGTTTGCTGGATAACCAAGTCATCCTTATCCATACAGCATGGAGCTAAAGGGATTAGGAATTCAACTCGGATCCACATTGCCAAGCCTGTAGTTCCTGAAGGGAGACCAGATGCCTGGGACTAGTCACTCCCCAGGGGACCCACAGCCAGGCAGCTCCCTGACCCCTAGTGCACACCCCAATATCCTTCAGAGTCAGCAGCCTTTTCCCTAACAGCCCAAATTCCCTCGTCACAAGCATGCATATACATACACATAAACACATGTGCACATACATGTGGACAAATACATGCACACACAGGTGCACATGCAGGCACACACATGCGTGGCAAACAAGCACGTGCACAAACATGCTTGTGCACAAGCTCACACACTAGAACCCACAAGCACTGTGACAGTTCATCCTGACTGTCAACTTAACTGGGGACAGAAAGAGCACACTCCTAGGTGTGTCGGGGTGGGTCCCAGAGGTGTGACCCCAGGGACCACGTCCAGTTCCTGGCCCTTCCTCTCTGGTTCTCCCCCAGTGTTCTGCTCACAGCTGCCATGAAGTGAGCAGCTCTGCCCCGCCATCCACAATGCTCCGGCCTTAGCATCAGCCTCTCCTCCTTCCAGTTGCCAGTGGCGGCAACAATACATTCGTCCAAGGCAGGGCACAACTGTCACCTGAGCTCGGGGTGGCCCAGCTGTGAGGACTGTTGATCCAACTTACAGCTGAGAACACGGGCACAGGCAGCTGCAGCAGCTGTACCAGCTATACCGGCCACAACAGAGCAGAATCCAGAGCACACAATGTATCCAAACAATGCTGCTCCCACATGTCACCGAGCGGGTGGGTCACATGGCTGTCTGTGATCCTACGGGTATCCCAGGCTCCGTAAACCCCAGGCCTGAGTGTTGTGCCCAGCACAGAGCTGCCCCTCAGTGCTAACAAGCAAAATGATGCATGCTTCCCTTTCCTCAGCCATTCACACTCAGTCTCATCCACAGGAGCCTGACGGTGCCTACGCCTGATGCCCCAAAAATCTCCAAGTATGGAAGAGAAATTCAAAAGATGCCATCCTGTCCCCGTAGCCTCACATTTCTTGCTCATGTCAACAGTGTCCTGGAAACACTCTGAACACACAAGGATGAAGTCCCACGCCTGCTTACAGCTCCCTAGTGTACATTTTATATAAATAATGCAAAGAGATCTCTCCGCATTCAGTCCCAGGGGCTACTTTCCAAGTGTCTTGCACAATCTGCACATCTTTGCAGCGTCCCACCACCAACTGGAAGAGGGGGTGGTCAGCTAAGAAAAATCAGGGTTGAGAAAGCTCTGCGTTTTTTAGGGTTGTGACCTCTGTGAGGTCAGCTAGCAGTAAGTGGCAATGATGTCACCATGGAGCTCTATGCTCAGCCTAACGCATGGTCTGCTCGGCAGCCCTGCAAGGTGTCTGTCTAGCCTCTCTCCATCAGTGTCCTCACCACTGGCCCTGCATCTGTCTGTCTGCCTCTCCATCAGGTATCCTCCACACTGTCCCTACGCAGCATCCATCTGTCTGCCTCACTGTCAGTATCCTCAAAGGGGGGCTACATGCTGCGCACATGCAGGTGCCAGGTGGCCCTGTCCCAGCATCTGCTTCTCCTTCCCCATGACCCTTTTACTTTCTGTCCCAGGGATCACCTCCCATGTGACCCAGATAGGCCAATCAGCATTTCAGTCCCACTTCGATCACTGCCCACAGTGACCAAGTCAGAACTGGACCTGGGACTCCAATCCGGCCAGGACTCTACTGCGACCACGCTGCCCTGGGTCAGCCCAGCTGAGGAACAGAAGCCTGACGAAGTACCTTGTCTGTGTGGTGAAAGATGGCCATGACAGGGACAGGAGCCATCAGCCAGGATGGCATCCAAGCTCTGCCCACATGGCCAGGGCTTGCAGGCCACATGAGCCTGTGAGTTTCCTTTGTTGCTGCCACCAGCAGATGCTGAGGAGGCCTGGAACAGGATCCCGTCTACAGGTGGTACCTTGAAATTCAAGCCCACCTGGGAAGTACCAGGTAGTACCCAAAGTTGCCAAGGATGCCCTGAAAAACCACAACCCCACATGTTTTCTTGAATGCTGATTTGCAGATGCATTTATTGGAATAAAAGCCAGGCTCTGTCATTTGCTTCTGTATCCCAAGAGGGTTACACACTGTAATGTAATTTCTACACACTAAATGTAAATTCCTTTATAATGCTGTCTTTTTAAATTTTACTTTTAAAATGAGTAGGGTCTAGACTCCACAAATCTTTTAGGGGTCTACAAAAATGTTTTCTCTTAAAGACAGAGGAAAAAAGTAAGCCTTTAAGTGAGGAGCATGCCTGAATTTTTATGAGCATCTGTATTCATCTTTATCCCATTCCAGTTTTTAGATTCTTTTCTCCCTCATGGATGGGATTTGAATCCAGGGCCTCCCACACATGAGGCACACTCTTTACCACTAAGCCACATCCCAGCATCATAGATTTGTGTTGTTTAGGTTCTTTCATTTGCAATACAATCCTAAGATGCACTTTTTGACACTTTATGAACATGAGGAACCCATGAAGGCAGAAACTAGAGCAGCAGCAGCCTGGGAGTCAGAGCAACCAAGGCCCTGTCCCAAAGTGGAACCAGAGGACCCAGACTCCTCTCACATACACAGTCCCACCCCTCTGCTGTAGCATCACCGTTCATGTGGCCCTGTTTGTAAACACGGCACACCACACACCAAGCACCAGCCCCGCACCTACCTTGTGCGTCAGGGCGGCGTACAGCAGGTAGCCCGCCTGGGTGTGCACCAGCCCCTTGGGTGACCCAGTGCTCCCCGAAGTGTACAGCATGAAGAGCATGTCCTCACTGCCCATGCTTTCTGGGATGCACACGGGGGCCTCCTGTGCCATCTCCTGAAGGGGAGAAGTGCAGAGATGACTCAGCCTGGCTCTGTGAGCAACCCCTGCCCCAGAGAGCACCTCCCTGGTTCCCCAGGCTCAACTATAGCAGACACAGAATAAAAAGACGGATCTGGGCTGGGGATGCAACACAGTGGGAGAGCATGTGCTCAGCAGGCATGAGGCCCTGGGTTCCATTCCAGTACCAAAAAGGAAAGGGGGAGGCCGGTACTACAGGGGAACCCAGAATGACAGCCACAGCCAAACAGGCCCCAGACCCAGTTCACCAATAAAACTCATCCCCAAACCACATAAAGTGGGGCAAACCTACCTGCTCAAGAGGGACATCCAGCACCCCCATGGGGACCTTGTTCTCTGTCCTGTGTGCCACCAGGACGTGCTGGACTGTTGGGCAGTTCTTCACGGCTTCATCCACTATTTTTTTCAGCTCTACCACACGTCCTCCCCGGAGTCCTTGGTTGAAGGTAATGACCACTTTGCACTTGGCTAACAGAGACAGCAGTGACACGTTTGATCAGTCTCCTCCCTGCTTCAACCCTCAGCCTGCTTGTGGCCACACGTCCAGGCCTCAGAGTGTACTGGAGAGTGTCTACCCAGAGTAGAAGAACCAGAGACACAATCCTGCACCAGCAGCATGGCACAGCATGTGAGGCCTGGCCCACTGGAGGCGAGTGAGGAAGGGTCTGAGACAAGGCACAAAAGCGTCACTCTCCTGGAGCACGAGTCTCTCACCTCCAGCTGTCTCATCCTCCTGACACAAGTGTCTCCAGGCAGGCTACCCACAGCAACTGTGGTGACAGAGAAGCTCGAGAGGCAGAGATCAAGCCCGAGGCGTTCCCTGAGACAGGCCCTGTCCAGGCTGATTTTTAGCTCACCTGCTTTTAACTCATAGTCCACCGGGAACAGAACAGAGGTGCCACCAGGATGGATGCCCAGGAGCAGCCTGCATGCCCTTACCTTGAGGGGAAGCTCCCAGGCCATACCTGCTCGTCAGTGACCCTGTCAGGAGAAGCCAGGCCCAGGGCTATGCTAAGGGACCCGACCTTCCACAACCAAGAGAGGGCGAGGCCAGCAGAGGGAGTGAGGACCACACACCCTAGGCCTGAGACCCATAGGCAAAAGAATCACTCTCAGCCCTGCAGCCACCTAGGAGGACCCAGAGGGACTAAGGCTGTGGTGGTTATTAGTCTCTGAGGAGGATTCAGGAGCAAACAACAGGTATAGAAACAGCATAGCAGGTTCTCTTCCACAGCCACAGGCCCGGGGTCCTCTAGTCAGTCTGAACCAGGGGCCTCTTCCAGAGCCATGAGTGGAGGTGCTCCCCAAGCAGCTACTCTGGAGAGACGTAGTGTGAACACCCAACTCCTCAGCCACAAGTGTGCCAGCTTGATCCATATGAGCTATACAGTGGGGCTCCCTGTGGATGAGGCTCTGTTCTCACTTCTCTCTGCCTTTGGCAGTTCCCAGGACCGCCCCTCAGAGGCTCAGCCTTGCTGGGACCTTGTCTGAGTCTGTTCTTCTCCTCTTCTGTCTGAAAGTTCTTTCAAGTCACATGCTTACCCTCTTTCTCCCTCCTAAGTGCCTCAGAGACATCACATCTTTGAGGCCACCAGAGAATTCTGCACAGGATTTGCAACTAGATGAGCTGGCAGGACTATCCGGGGGCTAGAGATCCTCTAGGCCAGTGGTGGCAAACCTAGGTCACACATGCTGCCATGGGCTCTTTGTATCACTGAAAGCTCTAAAATGTTTGCCATTACTGATCTAGACCCACCTAGAGGTGATTATCCTTGCCTGGGGCACCAAGACGTCTCTGTGATCCCCAGCCACACGTATTTTCCTTCAGGGCAAAACTACCCACTAGGGAAGTTGACTGATCTGGGTAGGATGCAGGTAATCTGCTCAATGGTCCCCTTTGTGGATAGCTGATGGGGCTGGACAGGGGAGTATGGGACACAGACAAGAGCCATGGGACACTGGTTGGGCTCAACTGTCCCTCCTGGTTTGGAGCAGGCCTCTGCCTCTACACAGATTCTCTTTGCCCCCACAACAAATCACCACAAAGTAGATGGCTCCAGTCATGTGCTGTTTGCTCATAGTCTGCCCACCTGATGGGCTTGATGGGCACTCTGCTTAGTCTCCTAGGCCAAAGGCAGGTGTCAGCAGGCCGGGCTCCTGTCTGGAGGCTATGGGGGAGAATCTGCCACCCAGCCCTGTGGCAGCTGGCAGATCTCTGCTCACAGAACACTCACGCATCCCCATTTCTATCTCTGGTAGCACCTAGCATTTATCTTTGTGACTTTTTATTAACATCTAACTGCAACTAATCTCCATCCTGACAGCCAGTCTCCCAGGAACAAGGACCTGGGGACTCCTGACCCCTCCTTCCCTGCCCCTGTACTCACCATCATTGATCCTCCCAGCCAAGGACTCTGCACTGAATCCAGCAAAGATAACTGTGTGGACAGCTCCGATCCTGGCACAGGCCAGCATTGCTGCCACAGCCACTGGGGACACCGGCATGTAAATGGCCACACGGTCCCCTCGCTGGACTCCATACCTCTTCAGCGTATTGGCCAGGCGGCACGTGGTCTCCAGCAGCTCCCTATAGCACAGGGGAGAGGAAAAGGCAAGGTGAGACAATGCACAAAGGAAGCATGTGCCCAACCCTGCAGGACAGTGGACTCTGAACACTTGTGGCATAGTAAGTTCTTTTCCAGAGAGAAATGGTTTTGACATTTGGCCAATCCCCTCCACCTTGCTAAGTGACAAGGCTGTCCTTGTGTCCACTTCCAGCAGGGCTTCTCAGAGATGGTAAGAAACTATACACAGAACACATTCCATAGACTTGTACAAACGACTGCCTTTGAAAATGGCAAGAAAGACACTCTTGGGAAGGGAAGCCCACCTTTCTGACTCAACACAGACAAAGTGTACTGAGCAACCCTCTTGCCAATCTGGGACCCAGATCCCAGCCTGGGACACAGAGAGTCGGAGTCAGAAGGCCAGGCAGCCACATGCCCAGCACCCTTTCTCCAGGAGTCCCCCCACATTCTGGCCATCGCTAGGTTTAGCCAGCCAATGGGAGCACAGCATCTCATTGGGCAAGATGATTGGCTGCTCTGTGTTAACACGTGGTCCACCCCTACCCAATCAAGTCCATGATACTCAATTCTGAGAAAAGCAAGCCCTGAGTGCACTACTCCATCCAAGTAGAGCCGGAGGTGGAGACAAAAGAAGCCAGAAATGGAAGTGAGCTCACCATTCCCTTTTCTTCTATTCCCACACCACTTCTCATTGGGCTTAGTCATGGGAATTGTGACAGCCAACCGTTTCCTCCTTTTCATTTTATGTGGTTTGATTTTAATTGATGGCAATAAAGAGAACATAGGATGGTTCAGAGGGAACCCAGGCTCCTCTCCCTGGTCCAGACAGCATCAGGCTCCACAAGAGCCTGCCAAGCATGAGGCCTTGGTTCAAAGGGATGCCCAGGCCCAGGATAAAGGTGAAGTTCAACCAGAGCCACCCCCCCAACCCTGCACCAGGAGACCAATCAGAATAAAAATGAACAGTTCCCATCGGTAACAGGGACCTCAGGGAGCCTTTGTTTCTTCCCAAAGCCATTGGAAGGAGACCGCCTGAGAACCAGCCCTGCAGGACCAGCCTACATCTTGCCAGTGCCTCTGGAGGGATTTCATCTTTTCTCCCTGAAGCTTTCAAAAAGAGGACAAAGACACCATTCACCACCCACCCCTTGCCTAAGTTTCCTCAAAAGAACACCCCCGACAAACCCCAAAGCAGAATCCAGGGCCCAGAACACTACTTCTGAGAAAAAAGGCCCTTACAGCACTAAAGAGCTGTGTCAGTAACACAAAGGAACTCCGGGCATTGGAGAAGGCTCCATTCTCACAGTTCTTAGGGCTTAGGCCTCTGTGCAAGGCTAGGGAGACAGAGCTGAGTGCCCTCCACCCAATGGTATGGAAATTCAGTCTTTATTCTGCAGATGTGAGGCAGGGCTGGGGTAGCTTTCTATATTGCTGCCCTGGCCTCTCAGCTGTCATGTGATTGTAAGATAAAGAGTAAGCACCCTCTACTTGGTACAACTGTTTCAAGCATTAATAAACAGAATCCACCCAGGACCTATGCTGATGAATCTTCACTTTCTTTCCCAACAAGTGAAAACTCCCATCAGTGTTTGTTAGAAATCATTTTCTGAAATGACTAAAGCCAACTAACTCACTTTGGTGAATTCCTAAGATGTTAAAAACCCCACACTAGGCACCATGTGAGCACTGGTATTAAAGGAATGAGAGGTAAGCATCCTCCAGAAGCACAGCTGACTGAGGAAGGCTCTAGAGAACAGAGGAGGATGATCATATGCTCTCTGGGGGACAGAGGCCTCTGTATACAGGCAGGTGCCGGAGTAGGGCCTGGTGAGGCCTCGACATGGGCCTCCACATGTTCCTCAGGAGCTCGCTGAGTCTGTTATGTCCAAAGAACAGGCTTCTGACAAAGAATGTGATCCACATAAGTCTCTGAGCCTCATAAGTCAAAGAATTCGATCCAAATAAGTCACTTCCTACTTATTTTGCCATGGCCACACATCCTGAGGTCGACGGGAATCCTTGAAGATCAGAAGGTGCAGCCTCTCTGGTTCTGGAACCCCAACCCACAGCAGTCCAGCCTCTGCTTAAAACTCACCCCACCAGAGGTCACTTCCCAGGGCTGCTTGTCACAGTAATAGGGAGACATCCCTCCTGAAACTGGATTAAAATTCTAGCTGCTCAATCTCTACTCCTTAATCTTGACTTAGTCCTTTAAGCTGCTCAGAACAGACCTGCCGTTCGATGACAGCTCTTCAAATTCCCAAATACTCCCACCCTTCATCCTCTTCAAAGACTTGGCTTTTCCAGGTTCTCTCATCCTCCCTTCACAGTTCTCTCCTGATACGCCCATATTACCAGTAGACATTCACATTCCCATGTCGTCCGCCCAAAGTGCAGTATGGCGACCCAGACCCTTAATCTCTACTTATCTGTATTTGATCAAGTAAATGAAAGATGGTGATGATGATGATTTGCTGTACTGAGGATTGAACCCAGGGATTCATGTATGCTAAGCACATGCTCTACATGAACTACACACTGTCCCAGAGCATACTGATTTTTTTAATATGTGACACAGGTAGCTCAAAATTTAATCCTAAGTCACTAATCAGCACCCTCTAATGCTCTAATGTGCTTCTCTCTCTCTCTCTCTCTCTCTCTCTCTCTCTCATTGAGTTTACTGGTACATTTTCTCCAATGTGCTCTTAAACCAGGGCCACCCATACTAGTCATGGACGTTTTAATTACTTCAGTTGATTAGAACATGTGTTGTAGTACACAATGTTTACATCATCTGTAAACAGTGGTACACCACATACCACATCTCAATTCTTTTTTCATGCTTTACCCCTTCCCTCCCCTGCTGCATCTGTTGATGTGAGTAATCCCCCCGTGAATGATCCAGCTCCTTACTTCTTATTATCTACCTTTTACTTTGCTCTTTATTTTCACTCTGAGTTTCTCATGTAAGAGAAACAATGTGATATTTAAGCATGTGTGATCTATTACACTTAGCACTATGCTCTCAAGTGCACACATTAGGGAAGCTTCTTTTTTTGCATGTATTTTTTACCTAATTCTATCTCAGTTTCTACTCATCTTTACAAGTAACACATCAGTTTTTATGTTCACCTTTCAACTTGTGTCACTGGAAAACATGGTCAGCAAACAGGTCTTCAAGTCATTGAAAAATAAATGTTGTTTGAATGATTCTACCACTGCAGGTACTCAGAAATTGTTTAAATCCATGTAATTGAACATCTGTGGTTTCTCAAAGACTTCCACAGGCAGAAATGCTCCTGCTTCTGTATCAGACAGTAATGCAGGGCTGAGGGTGCAGTTCAGTGGCAGGGCACCTGGCTGGTACATGCAAGGCCCTGGACTTCAACCCCAGCACCAAAATAATAATAATAATAATTAATAATAATAATAAATAATAAATGATAATACAGACACTCAGAGAGGAGATCTCTGGGCTGCAGAGCAAGGTGGGCTTCGTGCAGGACTCGCATCCATGAGTCACAGTACAGGAGCTGCCTGTTCCTGGCTCTGAGAGAGGAGGTCCGTCTTGCCATGTCCCATCCAAGAAATCCATCCTTTCCTCCTTCACCTCCTCTGTCTTCCAGAAACAGCACATTGAAGGAAACACTAAGTTCTGGAGATAGGATAGAAGCATCCTTTCGGATGCTGCATCTGAGACTGTGGAGCAGAGCCCTCCATGGCAGCACACAGGCTGACACAGAAGTGACTGTGCCACGAAGCACCCTGCTGTCACCAGAGTGGTATAGTATGGGACAGAAAGATGCGGGAGGAGGGGGCTCCGGTCACTCTGTGGGGTTCTCACTGTTTCACACTCACCTGCTGCGTGCCTTTGCTCAACAAATATTTATTGAGCATCTTTTATAAGCAGGGCCAAGTTCTAGATGCTAGGAAGAAGGCAATAAATGAAGCCTGAATTTCTTTCCCAGCAGACCTTATACTTCAGCCAGACAGGAGAGTCAGCTATTGTTTACTTCATGAATACTGACAGCCGGAGTAATTGTAGAAAGTGAACAGATTATGCAGGTGTTTGTGCAATTCAGGTTTTTTTTGTTTTTTGTTTTTTGTTTTTTTGTTTTTTGTGGTGCTGGAGATTGATCTTAGGGCCTCACGCATGTGGGGCAAACACTTTGCCACTGAGCTAGGCCTCCTCATAATTTATTTCCTAAACACATGAAATGCAATTTATCTTACTTTCCTAGGCTGGCATCAGGAAATGTCTAGGAGGCGAAGATACTCTAAAACACTCACCATGAAGAACCAGTTTTGACTGGAAGATAAATAAACAAATACCAGTGTATTTCTTCCTCTCTCTTCTCTAAACTCTGTTTCCTGTTTTTGGTTAATCTTAGATTCTGAAGGGGGCAGGGTAGTCTGAGTTCAGGCAGGCATCACGTTGGTTACAGATCTTCACAGTCAGGTATCTTTAGTACTGACCCGAGGCTGTTCCTAGTTGATGTGGAGCTGTCCACAGAAGCTCTGCTTCCTTCCCCTGGAGCCAGTCCGCAGAGTTACTGCTTTTAGGCACCAGGAACACAAAGCCAGATGTGTGTATTTGTGAACATCATTTGCATATGTCCACAAAGAAAGCTGAGTCCTGAGTAGTCTATATTCCAAATAACCTTAAATATTCTTCTCTGTACCTGAACAAGTGTTCTATTACTTAAAAGTCTTTATTTATTTTACTGAGATCATTTCTCAGAAAGCTGCACATTGCTGCACCTTGGGAAGTGCCCTTAGGAGCAAAACAGTAAAGAGGAAGCCAGTGTTTCCTGCAGCTGTGGCCAAAAGCTCTCCTCACTGGGGGGTGCATTACCTCTGTGAGTGTGTGTGTGAGTGTGTGTGGGTGTGTGTGTGTGTGTGGCCTGTCTGTGCGAGGCATGGTCAGCTCTCCTGCTGCTCTGTGACCCACTCCTGCATCATCATTTGATACAGAAGTCTTTAAGAAGCCACTCCTGCTCTGTGTCCAGCAGCAGGTGCTGGTAGCAGGATCGAGTCTGAAAAGGGTGCAGAGTCACCCACGGTTGGAGTTGCTGCCAACCTGGGGCTCCAGGCACTCAGACTGTGGTTCTGGGATGGAAGGACCTTCTACACCACCCAGCCGTCACCTGCTTCATGTCACCCACCTTCTCTGGCCACCCTGCCTCCCAATGAGCTCAGGGATCCTTCTCTCCAGTTCAGCCCAGGCCATGAACTTCCACCCCAGTTTCCACTTCCTCCCCAGACCGACAGCAGGGATAGCTATGGGGCAAGTGCCTGAGCTCAGGGCTGGCTTCACAGAACCACCTGACCATACAACAGCCCATGGCCCTGAGCCTACAGCCCCCTCTGCCCAGATGAGGAAGCCAAGACGCAGAGAGGTTGAGCCTCTTTCTGTAGGCTGTTCAGCTGGATGAGTTGGGCAGGTCCAAACCCAGTCTTGATCTTGCCTAGCTCGTCCCAAAGCCTTGGATTGGAACAACTTCATGGTTCCACCATGTGCCAGTGCTGTTTCATTTACAGACCACATTGCCCTGGGTTAGCTTACTTTTTAAATATAAATTTATTTTAACAATGAATGGGTCTGGGGTGCAACTCTGATGCACAGGGCCCTGGGATCCATCCCAGAACCTAAAAGTAAAAAAAAAAAAAAAAAAAAAAAAAAAAGTAAACCAGAACCAGAGGCTCTGAACTTGAGGCTGATTCTTGTTCCAATAGGAATTAACAAGAGAAGCACTGAAAGCTTCTGGCTCGTGGGGTTAGACTGAGCCCTTCTTGTCAACAGAGTGCGGGAGGGGGTGGGTGCAGAAGCCCAGCTACACCCAGATCACAGCCCACATCCTAGGTCTGCCTCCAGCCAGCAGTCAGTGGAAGGCACCAGTAAGCATCAAGCAAACCTTGACTCTCATTAACACCTCGCTTCCTCTTGGACCTCAGCCCTTGGCCCTGACCCAAGTCTTGTCTCCGGAAGAGAAGTTCTTTCCCTCTCAGTCACAAAGCACAGCTCATATCAGAGGGAACCAAGTGCCAACTCATTAAGAGTCATAGGCTCCTGCAGCCTGTGGCTCAGGGGTACAGTGGATACAAAGCCTGGAGCCCAGCTGGAAGACAGCTGGGCCTGGCATCACACTCGCCATGGCAGGAGGGACTTGTTTATCTCAGACCACACAAGAGAGTCCCTGCCCTGGAGGACTGGGAAAAGGATGTTGGTTTTAACTTTCTAAAATCATTCACTTTTCTGTGACTCAGGAAAAAAAAAGCCCCAGGGTGTTTCAGGCCTCTGTCCAGTCACATGACCCGTCCAGCTGCTCTGGGATAGCAACAGCAAAACAGAATGCTGAGTTCACAGAAAGCCCCAGGCTGGGCACAGGCTGCCCATCCTCCTATTTCTAGGCTTCCTGATGAATCCAGACAGGGAAGGCTACTCCAGGGTCATCACAGGGCACCAGAGCCTGGGGCAGCACCTGACTGTGTAACAGGACAGGAGGCGGGGCCCACTCCATGCTGAGAAATGTTCACCAAGCAGCCCCTTCTCTGGAGGAAAGCTCTGGTGTGGCTCTTGACAATGAAAATATTTCCACCACGCCCACTCCAGGCCACTCCCACAACTCAGAACAAGGTACAGGACTGAGGTCCACTTTGCTCTAAGGAACACGCTCAGTGCCACTGGCCTGAGAGCCTGGAGAACCAGCAAAGTCACCCTCACCACCCCAAGGGAGCCTCCTGCTCTGCCAACACCACACCTGGCCCTACGGCTCCCCTTGAAGGTCACATGAATTAACCATTCCCCTGTAACTACAGTTCTTGTTAGTCATCTCGTTCCTTCTACTTAATTATTCACTTACTAATTAGTAATTTGCAACAAAAACCAAATGGTAAATTTGAGAGGAAGGGGAAGAGCAAAAGAGCTCTTGGCTCCCATCCATGTCCCCTCCTTTCCCAGGCCACAGGACCCTGCAGCCCACCCACTGGAAGGCACCACTGAGGACACTGTAGCCCGCAGCACACATGGCCCTTTGGCAACTCCAACAGAGCACCCCTATTTGCGCCAGTGGAAAATGTGCCCCACACCTCACATAAAGCATATGACTGACACCCAGTATGGTGGCCCCTGCTGGTAGGTAGTCTCAGCTACTCAGGAAGCTGAAGCAGGAAGATCCCTTCAGCTCAGCAATACCTTTCTCAAAAACAGGGCAAAACAAAAACATGAGACTGAAAAAACAGACAATTTAGTTGCAAAGTCCAGAAAATTAATGGGCTTATTCTGTCCAACAGGGCTGTCCTTTTGGACAATGGATGGCCTACAGGAACTCCACAGCCCAAAGATCCCATCCTGGAGTCAGCAAACCCCACAGCCTGCGCGTCACAGTGGCCTTGAGTGCTGTGGTGGCTGAAGGCCTTTGCACTCAAAAATGGCTTCAAGGCTGTTTTCTTACAAGGTGGCAGGGAGAGGGTGGCCAGAGACCTGAAACAGAGGAGATGTTGAGGGACTTCCAGGGGACCAAGTGTGGGGTCCAACTCCACCGTCCCTCAGGCCAAGCTGGGAACACCGTGTCCCCCTGTGTAGGAGGACATGGAAGAGGCAAGGGCAGGGGACAGAGATGAAGCCTGGGGAGGGGATAGGAGATGGGTCAAGCTAAACCCTTCTGTGCAGGCTGCTGTCCTGATAGGGACCTGACTGGAGAGCCACAGTGTGACAAAGCTGTGCTCAGGCTCACCCCAACCTGCAGCCTCCAAAGCAGGAGAAAGCACAAAACAAGAACTAAGCTCAGACTGGGGTCTCCACAAGGCACGACTCTCCCAAGCACCAGCCCCACCCCACCAGCCCTCAGGGGCAGAGGACGGTCTGGACTGCGGCCCCAGGGGGCGTGTGTTCCTAACCATCTCAGAAAAAAGTCCTGACAGAGGTCTCCTAGATACCCAGATAAACTCCACAGTCATCACTGCCACAGCCCAAACATCAGGCCACCCTAAATAAGAAACTAAGAACCTCAGGAAGGCCAAAGGAATGACAAAGGAGCAGAGGGGTCATGTGAACGGATTCCAAACATGTTCCAGCCCCAACATCTGGAGCTGCAGTTAAGGACAGGCAGGTGCTGGTAAAACAGCATGGATTCCAGCCAACAGAGAGCCAGGTCCAGTCCAAGCTTCTCAGCCAGAGCAACTGAAAGGTCTGCCCTGGCTCTGATGCAGGCAGGGGCCTCTCATACCACACAATGCCCAGGGCCACTGGGCTGTGCCCAGCAGGGTGCACAGATTGCCATCACTTGGGGGGTCGGTGAGCTGTGACCATGGCCCAGCAGGGTGCAGGTAATGGCTCCCTCCACGCTCCATGTTCTGAAAAGGAGCACCAAAGTGATCTGTGTGGGCAACAAGGGCCACACAGATGGGGTGGAGTGACTTTTAGCTGGCACACTTGTCCCAAGGAAGGCCACCTCATGTCCTTTGGTCCCGCCCTTCATTGTCCTGCCTCAGCCTGGCCCGACTCACAGGGAATATGGACATTCCTCTCCCAGTCCCAGCCTGGTCTTTCAGCCTGCACGTCCTGCTCAGCATCCAGCAGCCCCTTGGAGGAGAAGCTCGATTCCATCTTGCAGATGACAGCCTGAGGGCCAGCACGGGGACAGCATGAGCACAGAGCAGGGGTCTCCACCGAGATCAGTTCAGCTGTCCCAGCCCTTCAGGCTTGCTGCTCACACCTGCCCCCTGTTTCCCAGACTCAATCCTCTGAGGCCTCCTCCACCAGGTGTTCATGGCCTGACTTTCTGTTTCCAATCCCTTGAACCACAGGGCAGGCTACATCCGTGAGCTTCCTAAGTGGCCACATTTGAAGACAAGCAGGATACTCACCTCGCAGGAAGTGGCTCCAGGCCGCAGCCCCCATTCCCACCCGGCAGCAGCATGTGGGTGCCCACCTTGAACTTCCCCATGGGACATCCACACTGGTACTGGCTGAGTGGATTTTTGATAATGCGGTGCCTGAGGGGTCCAGCATCCTGGGGAGAAGGCCATCACCCTTAGTACCCACAAGGGGCCTGAGGCAGAAAAGTCAGGGGGCTGGCTCCCCCATACTCGGGGCTGTCTCACTGCAAATGAGCCTTACCCGATAAAGAAGCCCAGGAGAGAAGAAGCACAAAATCACCCCACGAAAACCACACTCTGCTCAGGTGATGGCAGCAAGGCCGTCGACCTGCTGCTGTGTCCGAGAGGCTGCTGGGACACCATCCCCAGCCTGTCCTCCCATGCCAGTATCATCCAATCCCTAATGCTACAGATGCAGAGAAATGGACCCCAAAGCCACAGAGCTGGCCAGAGATCAAACCTGGTCTTACGACTTAATTATGACTCTCTCCTTTGGGCTCACGTTCAAGGTCAGACCTTCCACAGAAGCCTCTGGGAGAAATGTGCTAGCTTAGAGGTGTGATAAACATCAACTGGGTACCTATCCCCTGCCTTCACCTGTGTCAGGCCCCACACATAGGCTGAGAGGAGGTAAAACAAGCTGCAGCCCCTGTTACCCCCACATCATCCTCTATGTAGACCCCAGGTTAGGCAGGAAGCTTGCATGCTGACTGGGAAGGCAGTGGTCTTGAAGACACTTCCATCCACACAGATTGTCCTGGGTTCCCCAGTTCCCATTGGTCTCTAGAACCTGCCCACCTGCCTGGCATTTGAAGGGCCAGCTTCTAAAGGACATCCACCTGGACGGCAGCACAGAGCAGCTGTCCAGGATGCAACCCAGCACTTGCCTTGGCACCTTAGCTTGAACAGGTCCTGGTGGTCTCCTGGGCCCCACCCCCACAGTCAGAGGGCAGAGTGGGGGTAGGGAGCAGCCTCAGTCATCACAGCTACCCTAGGCTGAGCTGCCTCGTGGTGCCCTCTGCAGAGGATGCTGGGACCTGGCTCCAGCTACAACTGGTCACGGCTCTGGGGTTGCAGCCACAGAAGGAAGGCGTGGGTGACGTGGACAAGTGGGAGACAAGTGAGGACCCTCAACCCCACAAGTTTCCTAAAGTGCAACCCTTGAGCCTCCCCAGCTTGGGGCACAAGAGGGTTCAGATTTCAGTAGGCAGAACAGCACCCCCAAAGGCAGCATAGCTGAGAGCCAGCTCCAACTGCCCAGGAAGCAGGAGTCAGAGCTGCGTGGTGAGGTGGGGGCAGGTATGAAAGGTGCATGTGTGCAATGCGACATCCACCCAGGCACATGACACCTGGCAGCACTTCCTGAGTCTCTTAATGGAGCTGTTGTTGAGGGCTGGGTCCACGGTTTCGGGGGAGGAGATGCAGGTCACAGTTCAGTTTGAATCTGCAGAAACGCACCTGTCAGGGATAACAGAGCCAGGACCGAGAGGCTCGGGACCCCTGAGATGGAGACATATGAGCAGCCACCCAGCAAGCTGGTCCCAGACAGGGTGCTGACAGGGCAAGTGAAGGGCTCCAACCACTGTCCATCCGGGCCCCAGTGAGTCTGCACCATGCGCCACAGCATGGTCGTGGGCTCCTCCCTCTGAACTCGCTGACCTGGGCTTAACCCCAGGAGCCCCCACCAAGCACCTGTCTGGGACAAGCCATTTCGACTCTGAGTCTACCTCCCTCCCTGTAGGTTGGGTTAAAAATAATTCCTATTCAGAAAAAAGGTCAGAGCAGTGGTCATTTGAATGGGATGGGCAACAACTAAGAAGGGAGCACAGGTTTCTGGAGAAAGGGCTGTTCTGTGCCTTATGAAACAGGCTGGGGTGACAGGGAAGACTTTTTCCCCAGGTCCCCTAGACGGTAACTTTGGGGCCACCAAAGCTTCCTGCTGCCCAGAAACCCGAGGGCACAAACATTTCAGCCTTCATAACTTCAGCCCCTCAGGTTTCTTTAAAGGACCAGGAGCCAAGGGGCAGCTTGGTGGTAGGGCACTGGGCTGGCACGCACAGGGTCAGGGTTTGACTCCCAGCACCAAATTTGGGGGACAGGTTATGAGTCTGGACCCAGCTCTCTGGATCCACAAGGCCTGTGGCCACCCTGAGGACCTTGGATGCCACTGCACCCAGCTTCTGGGCAGGCAGAGCTTCATTTGGGGGCTGTGTCTGTGCCTACTGGCAGGACAACCAGCAGCAAGGACGGGGGCTTTCCTAAGAGAGGGAAGGAAGAAAATCTCATCTCAAACACCTGAAATGACCAGGAAAATGATTAACTGGAGCCCTTTGAGCACAACAGCAATTAAAGATAACCTGTACTTACACTTTTCCCTCAAACAGCAGCACAAATGGCCTTCAGTACTAAGCCCAGTGAAGTCTACAGACCATCCTGGGCTCTATTTATTTTTAGACAAACAGAACAATGAACACGTTGCCCATATCCACCCCAAGCCACTTTGTTGCTGTGGACCCGATGTCACTGTTAGCGTTATCACGCTGGCTTACATCCCAAGCATTCCTGAGTGGTTTACATTTAACTCCACGTCACAGCAGTCAGCCATGCTGGGCTCAAAGACAGCAGAGGACACAGAATCCAGCCCTAGGGACAGCCAGTCCTTGGACAGTACCAAGGGTGCACCTGCTGGCACCTCTGCCAAGGCCTGCCTAGCGGGTCCCAGCTGCTCCACCCAGTGGAGAGTCCCAGCTGTGGGGACTGCACTAGGCCTGAGGGCTGTAGGCGCCATGAGTCAACCCAGGGCACACAAGCGTGACACCTAGAATGTGCATAGAATCATTTAAGGATCAAAGAACAAAAGCATTAGGTTTTTGCAAAGCTCTTTCAAAGTGTTCTTCACTGTTGCTCTCTCCTCAGGGTCCAGCACAACAGATGATATGGCTGGAGCCCATGATGTCAGCATGAGCTTTATCAGCTGCCTCCAAGCCTCCTGTTCTGGGGCTAGGATCCTCTGCCTGACACTGAGACAAGCTGTGCTCAGGGTGTCATGGGCCACATGGCTCCCTGTACCGTGAACCCTCACCAACAGGGTTCAGGAGGACCCCAGTTCCTCCTACAGGAATCTCTTTTTTTTCTTTCTTTCTTTCTTTCTTTCTTTCTTTCTTTCTTTCTTTCTTTCTTTCTTTCTTTCTTTCTTTCTTTTCATTGGTAATGGGGATGGAACTCAGGACCTTGTACTTGTGAGGCTGGCAGAGGCACGACTGATCTAAATCCCCAGCCCCTCCTACAGGAATATGAAGAGGCAAAGGGGAAGCCAGGGCTGCTTCCAAGTGGGATGTCTCCTCTGTTAATGACCACAGAAGGCCTCAGTGGCCCTGTGTGGGCAGGGGATGTCCTACCTGTAGGTGATCCTCACTTCTGTGCCAGGCTCATCGCGCTCCCAGATCAAAGCGACACTCTCGGGCGCCTTTCGGACATGCTGGTCCAAGCAGTTGACTGCACAGAAACAGGAGCACAGACAGTAATTGCTGGGCTTTAGAGCAAAGATAGGGAGTCCACTCCCTGAGAGGGTCCCTGCCCTCACCCACAGTTAGGAGAACTCACACTCCTAGAGAGAGAGGGAGATGTGAGAGCCACGACGACAAGCAAGTCACCACACAGACATGGTCTCACAACCAAGAGTACCTAAGGCAGCCATGGTCCCAGTCCTGGCTACCCTTTGGCACCTTTTGGCCCCTCCTCATCCTTGGGCCCCACTGGCCTCCTGCTTCCTGGGATCCAGGGGTCTGTGTGCAGCCAGTACAGGGCAGATAGCTTGGGCCATGATTGTGGACCCATGGGTGGGGTGCCCACCAGGGCCAGGAGCCAAGCCCTCTCCCAGGTGATCAGCTGGCACCCTACCAGCCTCTGCTGCACTGTGGGAAAACACCATCCCAATTTCCCCATCCCCCTCCTGTACCCAAGCTCAAATCACAGGGCTTCTGTAGAAACCGGTCTGTGCTGCCATCTGCTCTAATCCTCACTTACCCGACACCCTGTCTCAATCATGAGATTTCAAGGGAGAGCCCCCTCCAGCCCTGGAAGCTGACACCTATCCACTCCCACCCCTGCCTCCAGGAATTTCGTGGACATGAGCATCGTGGGGAGCTCAGTGCAGTTGCTACCCCATCCCTCAGGGTCACCTCAGTGTCCTGTGTGTAAATCATACCTAAAGTAAGGAATACTCATGGAACTGTGATTCCCAAAGGTTACAGGAAGAGGGGAAAGGGGAAGTCACTAATCAATGGGTATGAAATTTCTGTTATGCAAGAGGATTAAGTATAAAACAGTGTACAGCTTCCATCTCTCTACACACAAACTGTACTGTACACTTTAGAATCTTTTTTTTTTTAAAGTGTAACATGCCAGGCGTGGCAGCGCACGCCTGTAATCCCAGCACTCGGGAGGCTGAGGCAGGAGGATTGCTGTGAGTTCGAGACCAGCCTGGGCTACAGAGTTGAGTTCCAGAGCAGTATGAACTACATAGTGAGACGCTGTCTCAAAAACAAAACAAAACAAAAAAAAGTGTAACAAGGTAAATGCTAACAGGGGAAAATACTAATGCTACTAATTGACACAGGGAATTCCTCCGAAGAACTTGAAAAGAGAAGAAATGATTGGGGGGAGAGGAAACAAACTGACAAAGGACTCAGAGATAGGGTAGGAGGTACATAATTGGTTGGTGTTAGTGCACATGCGTGTGTAAAAGTGTGCAGGTATGAGGAGGTATGTAGGCATGTGGGTGTGCATGTGTATGCATATACAGGTGTGGGATGTGCATGGGGGGTGTTTGTACATTCACGGCTGTGTAAGTGTGCATACGTGCATGTATGTGTACAGCTGTGTACACTCGCCTGGCTGCAAAGGGCTCACACACACCCGACCCTGCACGTGGGACTCGCTGAAGGGCAGCAGGTGCCCAGACATTCTTCGCACTGGAGCATGACAGCCTGAGGTCAGGTGAGCCTCCCTCAGAGCCCAAAGGTCATGTGCTGGGCAGGGGGGCAGAGCAGACCGAGGCAGGGCCCTGCCACAGATGGACACCACCGGGTATGCGGGGAGCAAGGTGCAGCAGCCATGTCCAGGATCCAGGCAGGTCAGCACAGAGCCCTTCCCCATCAAGAGGCTCTGCCAGAGACTCTGGGGAGTCCTCACTCCAGGCACTCTGCACAGTCCCCTTCCAGCCCACACACAGACCCAGCCCACACTTCCAGTGTCCTGGGCCCTACATCTCCCTCTAAGAGCCTGAGATGTCTGGTGCTACCCACATGGCTTCAGACCACCTGTCCAGGTCATGTTGGTGCAGTTGCTCAACCCAGAGCTGGGAGCTGTGGGTCATGGAGGCAGGGACGGCTGGGTCATGTCCTCCAGCTACAGGGTGACATGGGAGTCTAATGGGTCCCAGGTGGCTCCTCTGTGTCCAAGAAGGGAACACACTTTTTCTGGCTTTGGCCCTTAAATAGAAAGCCTCATTTTTTGCCAAAATCAGTGCTTCTCAACCTTGCAGGTGTTAGAACCTCAGAACCTGTCCCAGCCTTGTGCTGTGGCTGTGGCTGCGGGGCCCAAAGGGACTCATCTCTTGGGTCCACACCTGCGCATTCCACTTTGTGAATGCAGTCTGCAATTGTGGCTAAAAATCAGGTCTCCAGCCCAGCCCCGGCTGACCACTCACAGGCAGCAAACAAAGCCCTCTCTTTTAATCCAAACCTCAGCTTCCATCAGTCCAAGGAACCCATTCCTGCCTCTGACCACGCCTGCAAGAACTAGGTGTTTCCCACTGTAGGTTCAGAGGGTGACTCATAAGGGAAACACAAACAGAACAACCCATCTCTGCTCACAGCCACCATAGTATAAGGTGTGCAGGGACAGCAGCCAGAAGCACACGCTGGCTCTTAGCACATACTCAGGGTGTCTGCTATTGTCTGAATCCAGGACGGAAGAAAGGATGGAAAGAAGGAAGCAGGAGGGAAGGAAGGAAATTCTCACATCTCTAAATTTAAAAAGTGCAAAATAAAAACCTCATTCAAAGAGTTGAGAAGTGGGACAAGAAAGTTTGGTTTCCACACATTTCCAAGGAGAGCTGCCCAGGCCCCTCCTGCCTCATGCCTTCCAAGCCTTTCAGAAGCACATGGCTCCCTCCCACCCACTGCACTATGACACTTCCTTCTTCCGCCAGTGGTTCCCCTTCTGGGGCCCACCCATCCTGGGTCATAAGCTCTGAGGACCCTGCAGGGAAGAGGGTGGGATTGCATCACAATGTCCCCCAGCAGCTGTAATGACCTTAAGCGACACACTCAGCTTGATCTGTTCTTTACCGTTAAATGAACATTACAACAGGCCACTCTTTGAGACTAAGCTCTTGCACAGACCTTCTGGGCTCTACCCGCTCCGCTCTGCCCACTGCAACGCTGGGATGAAGCATTACCTAATTCTAGAATGGAGAAATAGAAGCCAGTTGAGATCCTCACACACATGGTTGTGATTCTGTCCTTTGATAATGAACTGAGGAGCCATTCCTCCTCAGAATGAGACCCCATGGCCTTGACAGTTCCTGGGTTACTCACTACTATCCTTATATTGGGCCCTATATTTCCACATCTGCACAGAGGGGCCACCAACCCCTCCCTGTTGGCATCTTGAGAGACGGCTGAGGCCTCTGGGAGCAGAGTGTCACCCCTTGGCCACTGTGCTCTGTCAAGTTGCAGGAGCGCAGGTCTTGCCTGGGCCCACGACCCAGCCTGCAGCAGTTATGCTAATGCCTCTTGGTGGGCCTCAAGTTTTTAGTTTCATTAACAAGAAAAGAATTGCAAGAGTTATGATTTCCATTATAAAGATGGCACATGCTAACACAGGAATTTTCAAGAACTCCTTTTTTATTTTTTTTGGCGGTGCTAATGGAAACCAGGGCCTCCAGCTGGCTAGGCAAGAGCTCTGCCACTGGCCACACCCCCAGCCCTAGCTTACTGGTTGGTTGTTTAAATATATCCCTCACACACAGCCCGCCTGTAAGGGAACCCAGCACACAAAAATACAATCATAATCAAAACAAAACAGGCAGTTAATAGTCACAAAAGGATTCACAATAGCCTTTCTTTAAATAGCAAACCTCGTGGCACATTTTAAGATATGACATCAGTCACAAAATATTGTATTTGCCAACTTTCTAGAAGAGAATGCTATTTAAAGTAAGTCAGGATTCTGATGAAGGAGAAGAATCCAGAGATCCTTCCAGAGGACCCGCCCCCCCGCAAGATTGGAGTCAATTTTCACTTAGAGTTCCTGAAAAACCTTAGACAAGTTGATTCAATCACTGAGAGGAAACAAAGTACTGAGCTTGCGTGTGGCCTCTTGCTGTCATCCGCTTTCTGAATGACTGGAGGCATGCCACAGAGAAGACAGTGACAGTAAAGTGGCCTCCATTCCTGCAGAAATGCCCCAAAAAGCACGGGAAAGGGCTGGGGATGCAGCTCAGTGGTACAGCACTTGCCTAGCCTGTGAGAAACCCTGGGTTCCCCAGCAGAGCAAGAAAGAGAGAAAGGCAAGGGGAGGGGACTCAGTAAGGGCTCAATAGTCAATGCTTGCTTAAATATTTGTTTGCTCTCTTGGTCGAGTAAGAATATGTAATTTTTAAATAACTCAGACTCAAAACTGGAGTTTAGAAAAGAGAGCTTAGCTGTGCTTTGAAAGCAGCACACAGTTTCCCTCCAGTTCTGCATTTACAACTTCCTGACCTCTGGAGTTTTTAATATCTGTCAAGTTTCACAAAGAACAGAGCCAAGTTTCAAGGGCCAGAAAGAATCCTTCAGAACTTAGCTTTCCAGAGAAGCTTCTGCAAAGCAGCAGTGGGACATGCAGCAGAGGCCCTGCCCTGGGCCTGGGACACTGTCACCCACCCCTGGCCATCAAAGCTCAGCTGCAGCTTTGAGGGGTCTGTGCTTCTTCCAAAGCCTGCTTCCCACCCACCCTAGGCCTGTCGGTTCCTATAGAACCCAGCACTGGGCAGGTCAAGGGCCTCCTCAAGTGCTTCATTAATAATTAACACTGGCTGTTGATTGGGCTAAAGTGTGCTCAGGGCTCTACAAGTCTTATCTAATCCCAAGAAGAACCCCATGCTGGGGATGCTGATAACCCCACCCCACTGATAAGATAAGGAAACTGCAAGCAGGTAGCCCTCCCTGTCCAGGCCAGAAGGGACTAACAGGCATACCCTGACCTGTTGGAACTCCCACCCAAGACAGTGCCTGGACCTTGCTGACTTGCTGAGAAAAGCCCTGAACAGTTTTGGGGCCAAATCCTGCGACTCAGTCACCCAGGATGTAATGCTCCATTTTCTGTTACTCTGGTGAATTACCTGAGGTAGATCAGTTCTGGAAGCTCTTGGGCCTGCACTGGGTGATGATCCTGCCAACAAAGTCTCAGGTGGCAAAAGCCATCGCAAGACAGGAGGCAGAGAGTTCATGCTTGTGCTTTTGTGTGTGTTTATGCATGCATGCATGCATTTGCACACACCAATGTGTGTCTTCTGCTCTCTCTCCCCCATCTTTCTACAAAGCCACAGGATCCCACCATGACAGCTGCACCCCATGACCTTACCAAGCTCTAATCACCTCCAGAGTCCTGACCCACAGGACCTGGTGAGGAGTGGGCTTGGGGTGGGTTTATATGTAACAACAGTGACTAGATCAGAACTCAGTATGCATGATCCTTAGTTTATAGACAGGAAACTTGCAAGACAAGCAAACACAAAGCAGGATTTAAAGTAAAAGATGTACCCAGACCTCTGAACTGCACTGTGCTTCAGTGCCACCCCATGCCATGTTTGCTTGGTCTGTGCCATCTCCAGAACATGAATCTTCATGTTGTTTGGCTTGGAAAGGCTTCACTTGCTTTGGTTTGGGGCACAGGCTAGCACTAAAACATGAAGGGCTGGCAACCACTTGTTACTTAGAGACCACAGGTTTGCACCCAGATAATCCTACTGCTGCCGTGGTCTCAGGCCACATTTTGAGAATTGGTCCAGATGTCCCTGAAGGGAGGATGCAAGATGCAAGAAGCCAAGGTCCATGTTCAGCAGACAGACTGAGCCAAGGCTTCTCCAACCTCCACAGCTTTCTAGGGAGCTACCTGCTCCTGTGGCCTGGCCTGTGCCAGATGAGGGGACAGACACCCCAGCTGAGGCAGGACAGCTACCAAAAACTGCTCTGCTACAAGTCAGTTTTCTGAAATTGTACCTGGCTCGGCTCTATCAAGGGAAAGAGGCGGAATTCCCTGCTGCACAAACCAATTCTTGACGTCACTGGTCTTATCAGTTCAACCCTGAAGGAGCCAACTGTGGCCTCCGCCTGCCAGGGAGTCTAAAGGCAGCTCCTAGAGGACCTGCTCTGTGCCCTGACCGTGCTCTGGCCATGCCCTGGCCAGCCCCACTGCACCGGCCCTCAAGGGCACATTCCACCCATTCTGTACACCAAGTGTTTCTCCTTCCCCACTGGTTCAAGGACACTATCTGCTGACTCAATTATAAAGAAAACTCTGATCAGGTGACTCATTTTGATTAAACCTGCAACATAAGGTGCAAAAATCCTTTGACAAACAGACACTGCCTATCGCTTCATGTCAATTTCTTAATATAGCTAATGTTTCTACAGATTGTTGATCCCCAGTGAGCCCTGAGCCAGATCTACACCTCCCACACAGTCCTACAGCCATCCTAAGAGAAGAGCACTGTTGTGGATTTCACAAGAGCCAGACTGAAGATCAGAGAGTAGAGTAGTGGAGACACCACATCCCACCTGACTGTTGCCTTGAGCAGGGCAGGACCTTGTCAGGAAGATCCCTGCCCCAGCCCAGGTTCCTATCCTGATGGCCCAGGGCTGCAGGCCTCCCCAGGACCACCCTGCCTGTCCAGCCTGGGCTGTCTCTTCAGATCCAGGAGAGGGCAAACGCACACCCAGCCCAGATCTGAGCCAAACAGCAGAACTCAGGCTCAGCAGAATCCAAAGGACTAGGGTTCCCTGAAGCTCGTTTCTGTGCTCCTTACCACCACCACCAGGTATGCAGCAGGTGTGGCTGGGGCTGGTCCTCCAGCACTTAGAGCTTTCCTAAAGAGATAACCCACTCTGACCGCTTATGGGGCACTCTCTTCCCCTGGACCCCACAACCACCCCGCTCTCCTTTCAGAGCA
>NW_022900919.1:24991231-24991857 GCF_012274545.1 Fukomys damarensis | reverse complement strand
CCAGGGCTCTCCTTGCCCTCCTCCCCAGGCCCCCAAGCCATATTCCCCTGGGATCCCTGAGCGATTCTCCCAGGGCCACCGCAACTGTTTGTTTATGCGACTGCGTTGATCCCAGGCGAGTCTCCGGTGGCGACAACTGCCAGGCGCTTTCCGTTTGTTCTGGGGCCGCTCCCCGGAGCCGTGTTCCGCACCGCCCTGGCAGGTGTCGTCCACGCTCCCGCAGCTCACGCCCTGCGTCCGACTTGGGGACAGTGCCCGGGTCCCACTTGTGAACAGTCTCCCAGAGGCTTGCGCGAACTAAGGCGCGAAAGGGGGGGATTCGTGGCTCGCAGCTGGGACCCCGGGACCCAGCACCCACTCACCCGACACGTTGAGCCGGCCCCCAAGGAACCAGCCGATCCTGCCGCTGCCAAAATCGCAGTCGCAGACTGTGTGGTAGGGGGCGTCCCACACCAGTGTGTCGCGGGCCAGGGCCCCCCAGAAAGTGGTGGGCTCCAGAGCAGCCTGCGCTCTCTGCGCGGGGTACGAAGATGCCCAGGCCTGGGGGGACGCCGCGTGCGCCCAGCTCCTCGCTAGCGCCAAGACGCCCCGCAGCCTCCCCACTCCTTGACCCAGACTGCGCGCCG
>NW_022900919.1:24973278-24990974 GCF_012274545.1 Fukomys damarensis | reverse complement strand
TCTCTAGCATCTGGGCCAGGGCCCCGACTAGCTCTGCGCCCCCCAGCGCCCTCCCCTCCAGCGCTTTCCTCGCTCTTCAGGCCTAGGGGCTGCACAGCCTGTCTCAGACCCCAGCCATCGCCCCACGTCCTGTCCCCCACCCTTTGTCCTGGGCCCCTGCGGCCGTCACTTCCTGCCCGGGAAAAAATGAGCGAAAACAACAGCAAGAATCTTCTCGCTAAGTGTTTGGGACGGTGAGGTTTCCTCCTATTTGGGTGTCTCTGGCCCCGGTTCAAACTCTGACGTTTCTAGCCCTGGGACTTTGCTTGGTCTGGTGCTTTGACTTCTAAGGCTCATTTTCCTTCTCTGCAGGGCTGGAGAAACCCTCTTGGGAGGAGCAGGGTGAATCCAAACTCAGACTCTCCAGCGGTGGGCACCGGGTACAGAGCTCTGCCCCGAGGTGGAGGTGTTGAGGGGGCCAGAAAGGGACTTGTCTCAGCGAGTTCTGAAATATTTCAACACCCAAGAAGTAAACACAATGCACAAGATACACAACTGAGAGGGGGATTTTGGAAAACTGGTTTGTTGAGTTCTTTGGGCTATAAAAGATCCCTTCCTGTTGGCTGTGACCATGACCCTGCCCAGGACAGAGCCTGGCCTCAGAGGAGCCCTAGGCTGTGTGGGAACCTGCCACCTTCCAGGGACAGTCAGGCAGGGACAGAAGCACATGCCCCACACCGTGCCAGACACTCGACCAGTATGTCCATGTAGATTAAAAGTTATCCCAAGCCTGGTGTGGTGGTGTACACCTCTAATCCCAGCATTCTGGCACGCTGAAGTAGGAGGAAGACAAGTTCAAACCCAGCCTGGGCATTTTAGCTACTTAAAGGAGACCCTGTGTCAAACTTAAAATTTATCAAAAGGGCTGTGGATGCAGCTCACACAGTTTGAAGGCCCTGTGTTCAATCTACAAGGAGTGGGGTTATGTATTATCCTAGTCAGGCAGGACAGAGTACACCTGCACACCAGGTACTCGGAAAGCAGAGGCAGGAGAATTTGCTTGAAGCCAAAATAAGCCTGGAAAACATAGCAAGATCCTGTAAGAAAACAAAACAAAACCAGACCAGACCAAACCAAGCCTTGGGGAGCGCACAAAACCACCACACCAAACCACGCCTTGGGGAGCGCCAGAAAACACACACACACACACACACACACACACACACACACACACACTCACACTCACACCAAGCAAAACGAAAAGTTACCTAGTGTTATCAACCCTCTGATTGTCAGCCCCCACTGGATCAAATAAGGAACTGAGCCCAGACTTATAAAGAGCATGTTGTTGGCCAGCAGAAGAGGAAGGCTGTCACCAGCACTTGGCACATTGTCTCATTTTTAATCAGTATATAAAATTGAGAACAGAGAAAGATTATGTTGTGGCAGTTAGTCAACGAAAAGTTACCTAGTGTTATCAACCCTCTGATTGTCAGCCCCCACTGGATCAAATAAGGAACTGAGCCCAGACTTATAAAGAGCATGTTGTTGGCCAGCAGAAGAGGAAGGCTGTCACCAGCACTTGGCACATTGTCTCATTTTTAATCAGTATATAAAATTGAGAACAGAGAAAGATTATGTTGTGGCAGTTAGTCCCAGAGATGGCACTGACAACTGCCTCCCACCGTGTACATGAAAGCTGGCTGTTCTGTCCCAGAGCCCAGCACATGCTTAGCCCATGTGAGGGCCTGGCATCTACCCCCAGTACCACACATGCTGGGGAGCCTGGCTCCCCCTCTGGTCCTGGCAGAAGTGGTGCTGTGACCACTCAGAGCCCCACAGCTCCAGGACTTGTGAGATAGAAATTCTCCGGGAGAGAAACAACTCCTAGACTTCGATGAGTCTACCCTGGGTCTTTCGGCCCCAGCCACAAGACCTTCATCCAAGGTACAAAAGAGCTTCCCAGTCAGTTTACAAAACTGAGAAGTAATCAAGTGTCATCAGAAGCCATTAGAAGTTGGTATACTTGTTACTCGGCCATCACTGTAGCTGATACAACTTCAGCCAGAAGTGTATGATTTTCTTTTAGTCACTGGCCTCTGCTCTCATCCCCCTTTACTAGCTGCTTTTCATGTCTTTGCCCTTAAAGTATTGGGCACCCTGCAGCTCTGTCCCCAGCTCTTCCTTCCCCTAGCCCTAGAGACAACAGCCAGCTAGCTCTCTGAGCTCCAGCTCTTGGGTAGGTATCAGTATACCAGTCGGTAACTGTAGCTGGGACCTTACCTGCCACTCACAGCCCCTATTTACATGTGCAGTCACCATTTGGAGTGCATCTATACCAAGTCCCCTCCAGGTCAAGGGACAAAAGATACAGTTCCTGTGGTCAGGCAGGTACTCTTGTCACCCAGGGCTCCTCCTTTGTGTGTACTGTCACCTGTCAGCAGATCTCAGAGGCCTGACTCAGACTATCAACGGCACCTGACACCCCCCATCCTACCCCTTCCCATCCCATCCACACCCAGCTCCTTTTTGATTACTCAGAAGGCTCCCAAGGGCTTCCACTCTGCCCTGCATCCTTACCAGCACCCGCAAGGCTCCTTTAACACATAGGTCAGGCTGAGCCGCAGCTCTCTGATGAGCACCGGCCTAGCATGTGCCAGGCCCTGGGTGCTATCCTCAGTGCTGCAAAAGAACAAAGGCCAGATGAAGCTGTCCTGCAGCTCACAGCAATCCAGAGACTCCAGAGTTCCCCAAGAGGACAGGCCTCACCCTCATCCTGGCACAAGGACGCATCCTCGGGCCTTGGGCTTCAAGGTCCCCCAGGCTCAAGCCCATCTGGCACCTTGCAGAGCAGCAGAATGTGGGCCCCATCTCAGCCTGTTGCAACAGAGCCTGCATTTAACCCATCCCTAGGAGACCTGTGTGCACATTTGAACCTCAGAAGTACCCCTGGCCAAGCAGAGGCACTTGAACACTTGTCATCCCAGCTAACTGGGGAGGCTAGGCAGGAGACTCACTTGAACACAGGAGTCAGACCAACCTGAGTGACACAGCAAGACCCCATCTTGAAACGAAAAAGAAGCATGGTCCTTCCTTATTCCACCTCCCCACTCCAGGACCCCATCTCCCATCATCTCCCCTACTTCAACTCAGGTTCTAGCTACTCAGGCCTCATCCTGCCCCTCCAAATTCAGGCACTCAGCCCCAGGACCTTAGCACGTGCTGTCCTTCTGCCAAGAGTCTCTGCCCTAGAGCTTCACAACCCCCTAACTCTTTCAGGTCTCTCCAAATATCTCTTAACCAAGAAGGCCTCTCTGCTGCCTCTCCGAAGCCCAGCGTCAGATCTCAACCCTAGTCCCAGCCCTCAGTTTTTTTCCATGCAAGTATTTGCTCTTTGTTTTCTTGTTCCTCCTAGCAGGAAGGAGCTCTTTGAGAGAATCTGCAGCACTGGGCTTGGCATGACTGCATCCCAGTGTGTAGTGAGCGCTCTGTAGGAGTTTGTCAGATTAATGAGAAAGACATAAACAGAAGGCACCATGGTGTAGCCTGGGCCATCGGTGATGCCGTCTCTTTCCATCACCTTTGTTTTCTAAGCCTCCATACTTTTGTAATCACAAAAGTACACCGCATGATTTCTTTTTCCTCTTTTGGGGCTGGGGCTGGAATCCAGGGCAGTGCACAAGTCGAGCATGAAGTCCACCCGAGTTGTGCCCTTCCCCCAACGGTCCTCCTCTAACATCTGGAAATGTGTCCTCTTCAGACTGGATAAAGAGAAGCAGCTGTGTGCACATAGAACATTTCAGAGCCAACCAAGTGGTGTGGAGTTTCACTTTCTGTTGCCTGACACTGCTCTGGAGTCTACACTGAGGCCAAGGTCATCCCTGCTGCCACCCTCTGGCAGCCAATAATTAGCACTCCCAGCACTAGAAGAAAGTACCCCATGGCCTGGTCCCCAGGGTCCCCACCTGGCAGTGCGGTCACCTTTTCCTCCCAGAGGACCCACGGGGGAGGTTTCTGGGGGGATCCGGGCTGCTCTTCCATCTCAGGACTGATGCTCCTGGCCCAGGTGACTCCAGTACCACTGAACACAGAGACAGAGGCTGCTGGCCTCACTTTGCTTGGCAAACAAGCTCGGAGTCACCAGGCAGGCAGTCTGAGAGGGGAGAGGACACTGCCTATGGGGGAGTTGATTCAGGGCTCAGTCTACTGACTCCCTTTGTCTTCCCCTTCATCACTGCTGCCCCGCATGACTCGGAAAGGTGGGCACACAGGTGTTTCCGAGGGTGGAAGGAACTTACTGGATCATTTCCAATCCTAGAATGGGGCAGCAGACCAGTGGGCAGAGTGGAGAGGGTGGGGGCAGCAGGGAAGGACAGAGGACGGCAGGGGCACAGCACAAAGCAGATCAGTCATTGCAGAGTTGCTGGCTTTGAAAGTGGCTCCAGGGACGGGACAGCAGAGAGACAGCTGGTGGCTTCCCTTAGTGCCTGCCTTTCCCTTCAAGCCAGCATCCTGTGGGTTGACACTGGCCTGTGGGAAGTGGTCTGCACTCTCTCTGAACCTGAGGTCTCTGAAGGTCAAATGAGCAGCCCTGCTTTAGTTTGGCAACATGCACTTGTCAGGGTGAGTATTCCCATCTTCATTTTTAGCCTGGTTGATACAAGAGCTCAGTCTCTAGCAGTGGCCTCCTGTTGTATGATTTATCTAACATAAAACACAGTGGGCGTGAGGCTGCACGCCTGTAATCCCAGCACTCAGGCGGCTGAGATAGGGGGATCACAGTGAGTTCCAGGCCAGCCTGGGCTGCATAGTGAGTTCAAGACCAAACTGAACTATTAGTGAGACTTTGTCTCAAAAAAATAAAACAAATCAATACAATAACAACAAAAAGCAATTCTGATTGATAAGACTCTCCCATCAGCAAGCCCTGCAAGCCACCAAATCCAGCACTGTGAAGTCAGTGGCCTCCAAAGGACCTGCAAGTCCCTTGCACTCTCATCTGCCCATACCCTTCTCCCCAGTGAAAGTCCCTAGATGTCTGTGCCCCTCTCCATGTACACCTCCCAAGCTGAGGGCTATGGGGACAGGGCCTTTATGAAACTCTCAGTGAGAGTGGGGGATGGGGGTGGCCAAGAACCAGTTCTGCAAAACAAAAGCAAAATGCAAAGTGGAGATGAGAGCTCTGAAAAGGACCCAGGCAGGGGCCTAGAACCTGGAGGCTGCTCCTGGCTTGTGAGGAGCCAGGCTCCCTTTCCTCCTGCTTCCCATGAGCCAGGTAGTGACTGCAAAGGACAGGGTGTCTCCATGACATCACTTCACAGAAGGGTCCCAGCCCCCATGCAGCCACTACCCACCCAGTGTCTCACCCGCAACACCACCGACTGATCCCTGTGGCTCTGCTCTGCCACCATACCCTCTGCAGGGTCCATCCAGCCACCAGAACACACAGGACAGGAGCAGTGACCATGGCCATCAGGAGCAGGACAGACAGGAAGTGGGACCAGGGCAGACTTCAGGGACACAGAGCATCCTTTTGGGAGCTGCCTTCCTACAGTTTCACAGGGCAGCAGGACGCAGAGCAGTACGACCCAGTGGGCTCACTCCATCAGCTCCAGCAACAGCTGGCTAAAAATTCTCAGCACCAAACCTACTGTTTTTCCTTCAGTGCTAGGATGGAACCCAGGGCCTCCTGCGTGCTCAGTACCTGCTGTGCTGCCATGCCATACCCCAGTGCCCCAGTAAGTGTCAGAGCTCCCTCTGGCCTTCAAAGTAATGCTACGCTGCACCCTCTCCATGGAAGAGCCTCAGCCAGTACCCTGATCCTCCCTGGTGCAGCCTGCAGTGCCTGGTCCAGCTGCCTCCTCTCTCTGAGCCAGGGTTCCCAAAGTCCGCTGCACCCACACTGTCCCTTGTGATCTGGTGGCTGTGGACCTATCCAGTATGGAGGCTGTGGGCTGCAGTTCCTAGGTTTCTTAGCTCTTCCAAGATAAGGGGTTCAGGTGAGGACAAGGCTGGGCCAGAGCTCAGCCCCCTCACCCCACCCCAGATCCCGCAAACAGATGACATCATTTGTGCCAGCTCTGTGTGACCCCTGGAGCTTCTGTGTGGACCCAGCATTCCACCCAGCCCATGTGAGGGTTTCTGACACAGCTCAGCTTTGAAACCCAGGCCACAGGCCAGGTTGGTCAGGAAAACTAAGCTGGACACAGCTTTCCCCGGGACTAGCTCCTACAGGTCCATAGGAGAGATTACATCTGGCCCCATCCGGAGGACATGACTTGGATCCCAAGAAGCTGTGCATCTGCTTATCAAGACCAAGCATCCACCAAACTTCAGAGCCCTAAAGTAAGAAGTATGGAAGCTGGCACCGCGCCACCTGGTGGTGGTATTGTGCCACTGACTTCAATGATGCTTTGTGTCCCTGGGTGTTGTGTGAAAGTTGCTAGGTAAGCCAGAGGCCAGAGGATGCGTCCTTGTGCCAGGATGAGGGTGAGGCATGTCCTCTTGGGGAACTCTGGAGTCTCTGGATTGCTGTGAGCTGCAGGACAGCTTCATCTGGCCTTTGTTCTTTTGCAGCACTGAGGATAGCACCCAGGGCCTGGCACATGCTAGGCAGGTGCTCATCAGAGAGCTGCAGCCCAGCCTGACCTATGTGTTAAAGGAGCCTTAAGGGTGCTGGTAAGGATGCAAGGCAGAGTGGAAGCCCTTGGGAGCCTTCTGAGTAATCAAAAAGGAGCTGGGTGTGGATGGGATGGGGAGGGGTAGGATGGGGGTGTCAGGTGCTGTTGATAGTCTGAGTCAGGCCTCTGGGGTCTGCTGACAGGTACCAGACAGTGTGCACAAGGGGAACCTTTACTGGAGGAACCCACCCCGCCTAGAGCTCAAAGCTTCCCAGGGCTGGAGCTCCTCCAGCCCACTCAGGCCAGAAAACCAACAGGCCGCAGCAAGAGTGGGATAGACCACTGCAGCAGGGCTGGAAGAAAGTGCCCAAGATGCAGTGTGGGACACAGGAGTGTCCCAGTTGGAGATTTCTTGAAGGGTCTGCATTGTGTATCTAGGTGGCATAATGGACAGGCGCACACAACCACCTCTCTTGCAATATGGAACTTATGTGAACACTGTTAAGGCATCACTGGCCCTCAGGGGCTTCCTGCAAATGACATTCAAAGAGATCTCAAACATCCCCACCGCCTGCGTCGCTCGTCCCTTGGCTCTGGATTGGATAAACATCAGTCATAGTAGAGAGCTGATAGTGTGTTGCAGTGGCAAATAAAAAAGGCTCTGTGGTTAAAGTGGGAAATTTTTCAGTTTGGTCCTGGGAACAAGCTCCAGCAGTCACAGCATGGTGTCTGAGATAACAATGTATCACGTTCTTGCACACCACTAAGGGATATAAGTTCTTACGACAAAAAGGATAAAAATGGGAGGGGAAGATTGCTAAAAGGCTCTATTTAGCCATTCTTCCACATCTACATATTTTGGAACCTCACACACCCATAAATATATACAATTTTGCCAATTAAAAATATAATCAATTTTTAAAAAGCACCAGTGAGAAGAAGAGGTGGGTGGTCTTTGGTGGAAGGATGAGAGAAGTCCTAGAACTCAAGGAGACAGCCACATCCTGCCAGGCTGGAGGCAGGGACAGGAAACATGGCTGTGGCTGAGGTGTTAGAGCCACTTAGAGGATGGAGGGGGCACAGCCTGGACTACTAGGTGCAAATGCAGCCCTGAGACTTCAGCCTGGCCCCACACCAAATGAGGTAAAGCAGTGGCTTCACCAGCCAACAGGTGACAATAGGTATCTGGGTGGGAAGAAGGAGGAGAGGGGACCTTGACTCGGAATCTAAGGAGCCCAGGATAGGCTTAGGGTTGGGGTGGCAGTGACAGCAGGCTGTCCCTACTCCTACTTCACATGCTCAGATGTCCTCAGCAAGGTGACATTGGTGGGGAGCAGGATGGAACCAGAGGGGCCTGTTTGTGGGGTCATCCCAGGTGACCATGACATGCTTCAGAGAGCAGGCTCAGAGTCAGCTCTCTGGCACTGTGACAAAATGCCTGCCTCAGATAGCCAGCTTTGAAAAGAAAGGTTGAGTTAATATAGGGGTTTCAGAGGTGTCTGTCCCCTGTCACCTGCCCCAATTGCTGTAGGCCCATGTTTGAGATCTGCCACAGGGAAGCACCTGACAGCAGAGGCCAGGTGGGAGGAAAGGGCCCAGTCCCAGGCTCCCCTCCAAGGACACACTGTGACCTCACTTCCTCCCCTGGGCCACCTCCTATTGTCCCACCAGCTCCCCAGAGCATCACAGATTTTGACATCCAGACTCTGGGGTATGTTCAGGGTCCAAAGCAACCTAGCTGTGGAGAACACCACAGCAGGCTACACTGTCAGTAATCAACAATAGGCTGTGTACATAGAAGTCCCAGGGCACAGGCACACAAAGGTGAAGTAGGGTGAGTTTCACAACATCTCTTGGGGGCCAGGCCTCCCTGGAACTGCAGGGAAATTTGGTCCCAGAACAAAGCCCCAGTCCTATTAGGAGTTTTAAAAGGTCTGTGATACCCGCGGAATCCTGCACAGCAACCCAAGTGAGGCCCAGGAACCTCAGCAGCAGTGTCAGCAGCTGGAGTCTGTTAGCAGCCACCACAGTAAGCAAGTGGGAGCCGGGTGGGGGGGCTGGCTGCCTAGACCCGGAGAGCTCTTAGGGCCAGACTCCCAGTCTAAGGTACAGCTCTGCACTCACCCAGCCTGGGTGAGACCCCGAGTTCCATACCCAGCATCCAAAAAAGAAAAAAGAGAAGGAAAGGAAAGGAAAAGAACAGAAAAGGGAATTCCTAGGACAGCAACTGAAAGAGCCAGCAGAAATGTGCGAGTGAGGGGAAAGTGGGTCACTGTCCCACACAGAAGGGATCGTCCCTAAACTGTGCACAGCCTCTCCAAACTCCTTGGCCCACTCAGTGGAACTGAAAACATTTGGGATGCTTCCCTGGCTCTGAAAATGGACCTTCCAGTGAGTTCCCCTTGTTTCCAAAAATTGTATCCAATAATTTCAAGGTCTTGTTAAAAACCCAAAAAGAGGAGAAGGGTTGCGGCAGACAAAAGAGGCCACCTGCCCCCAGCTTCCTTCCCTAGGGCTCTACTCAAGTCAGCCTTTTTCTTTTTTCTCTCCTCACCTCCCCTTCCCTCTTTGATTTTTTTCTGCAGTGCTGGGAATGAAGCCCAGGGCCTCACACACGCTAAGCAAGTGCCCTATCCCTGAGCTGCACCCCAGCCAGAGTCACCCTTTTTAACCCTTTTAGCTGCTCATGAAAGGGATCTTCCTGCAACAATGTGCAATGTGAGGCTAACTGTGAAGAAATATTAGTCCATTCTCAAATGAGGGGATCATTCTTAAATGAGAGGACTGTTCTCAAATGAGGGTACATCTAAGTTCATGCCAAAGACAGGCTGAGAGTGTTCCCCACAAAAGGGACATGACAATGATATGCTAGACTTCATCTCCTTGAACAAAGAAAACTGCTGTACTGTACGGAACGAAAGGCAGACAGCAGTGGGAGAGGGAATGCTTAACATTTGTGAGGCCCTGGGTTCCACCTGGGCTTTTTTTTTTTTTTTCAAACGAAAGAAAATAGCTGTAAAGAGCATTATTCAATCAATCAGCAAAACTGAAATAGGGATTCAAATTTAGAATATTATAATCCATACCGTATAGCATTAGGTTGTATTCAAATTAGAATAGTATATTGAATTCACTGTTGTATTTGATTCTGTATAGAGTGAGATTAAAATTATATTCAGATTTAAAATCCTGTATTCTATTTAGGTTTAGAGTATTCAAATCTAAATTCAGGTATTTATTCAGATTTAATTTCCCCACATCTGTGGCCCGCAGCTCCATGGGACATCCTCTGCGGAGCAATCCATGAGTCCTCCCTGCGCTGCTCTCCACAGCCCCTTAGCTCTTGCCGGCCTCCGTTTCCCTCACCCTTGAAAGTTTCCTTGTTTCTCTAGGAAGAGAACCTGTTCGGTCCTGTCCAGTCCCATCGAGATGCCTGCAGCCGGCCCATCCGGGTCCCCGCAGCCTGTCCTGTCCGGACCTGTCCCGTCCTGACCTGGACGGTCCAGGTGCCCTAGCCTGACTCCACCGGATCGTTTCCACCGCAGATCCATCCCTTCCGTGAGCCTCTGCAGCCTCTACGGCCTCTGCAGGGCCCTGCGCTCAGAGCGCCGGTGACCTCGGGGAGGGGATGCATCTGTGCCCAGATCTGAGACCCGCAGGGAAGACGGGTCTGAAACGGGACTCAGAATTGCGGACGTGACGTTGATATTTAAATAACGTTAACCATTCTCATTTTATTTTATTTTTGCATTCCAGTTTTACAAAACTTATTTTTTTTTTAAGCACCCATTTTTATCCAGATGCAGACAAGTGCTCGGCGTTTTTACAGGTTGTTCGCAGGTCCCCCGGTTTGTGTCCCTATCCCTTGGTGAGTTTGAGATTACTCGCGCAGCTGGCCTAAAACAGGAATTCCGCCCATCTGACTGACTATTGGTGCAGATCTGAGCATGACCGGCAATCTGACCAAAAAAAGTGCGAAGAGGCTCGCTGGGGCGGGGCTACTCCTTAACGGGCGGAGCGCCCAGAGGCGGCTGTGCGCTTGGGGACAGCAGGACCGGACTTCTGCTGTAGGGACGGAGGGTGACCCTGCTGGGGTACAGCTTCTAAAGGCCAAGTAACTTCGTTCGCTGCTGATTTCTAAATGTTGATAGTTATTTAGGAATTTCATATTGCCATTAATGGAGGGCTAGAACGCAGATTTTTTAAAGCATATTAATGAACATTTTAGCGAAAATGGTGTTTTCTTATGCCCTTAAAGTAGTCTTAGCTGGTGGACACTGTGACCTATGCCGGTAGCTCCAGCTACTTGGGAAGCTGAGGCAGAATTGCTTGAACCCATGAGTTTGAGACCTGCCTGGACAACATAGCAAGACCCTGACTTAAAAAAAATTGTTTTATATTAGTTGTTCTACCTTTCTCCCTTTTGCCACTTCTTGTTTCTCTCTCTCTTTTTTTTTCACCGAACCACTGAGCTAAATCCCCAGCCCATCATTTTTCTTTATAATATTGCATAGATATGAGGCCAATGGGGGGGGTGACCTGTCAATCAAGGCAGCCTAGCACCTGGGTTTTCATCCTTCTCCAGAGGACTCAGGATGAGCAGATTCCCTGGGCTTGATGTCAGCCTGAGCATGAGGGACACAAAAGATGGGCATTAAGGTTTCTGGGAGTCCTTTCAGTCAGAGCTCACTGTAGGGTGTCTTCTTTTCCTGCTTTTAATTGGCCTGCACTCACTGTGCAGAATGAGTTTCTTTTCCTATCTCTAATACCTTTAATGAATTTTAAACCTCACTACCTTTTGCTCTTGTCATGACCAACTTTTTGTTCAGGACAGAAAGACCCTAGAAAGTCCTGCTAGAAGGAGTCCTTAGCACCCCAGAACCCATTTTGTTTCATTTTACTTGTAGTTTTTCCTTTATTTATGGATTTTTTTTCATTCTGCAACACTTTGTGAACATGTTTCCACGTGGACAGACACACTTTGCTGTTACCACATTCTGCGGCTGTGCAGGACTTTGCTCCTTGAGTGGCTATGTGTGAGTTGCCCCAGTTTCAGGCCTGGGAGAATCCCAGGGAAGCGCTTGAGGGGTGAGTGGGATCCATGGGATGCAAAAGATACCCAGAGCAGATGGCCATGCACTCGCCCAGAGCGCAGCTGCGGGCTGTGTCCTCGGTAGGAAGGTGAGGAGACATTCCAGGTCCTCAGCAACTCGTCAGAGGCTCAGACCTGGCTCAGCATGGTCTCTAGGAGCCAGAGAAGCAAAAGCACATGGACTCACTGTTCCTGCAGTAGGAACTGGTGACACTGAACATCCACAACAGAATGGAACTGGCTCAGAATGATAAAAACAGAGCAATAAAAGAGGCTGTGGTCTTCTCACCCCAGAAGGTGGGAGGACACAGCCAACCTGGTGAGTTATGTCCCAAAGTGCCAGGCCTTTCTGGGAGCCAGCGTCTTCCCACTTAGCTGTGACCTCTGAGCTCCTCCAGGCAAGCCAGGCACAGCCACTATCGTGCTGTTAGGGCGACCCCTGGTGAGTGCAGCAGAAGATAAATGTGGCAGATTCCCCATCAGAAAGGGACAGGAGAGAGAGCAACAGGAGCTTGTGAGGTTACAGGTGTCAGAAGGAGGGCCTTGACAAGCAAACTCATACACACAATTTTTATTTTTAAATAATAAATAAGAGGCAAAGGAAATGCAGGAAACATTCATGAAATTCAGATCACTAAAGTGCATTCAAACAGCTTGACCTTCCCACACTGTTTAAACAGTTGAGAGGAGGCCTTTCTTTGCTGACTATGGGCTCCAACATGCACACCTACCAAAGGACACTCAGAAAACAATCACTGCCTGACCCCAAGCTGAAGCGTCCAAGGTCAAGCTCAAAGAAAAGACACTAGAATTCATTCATGTGTCCACATAGAGTCACCACTGTAAAGACACTGATTTCACTGTAAGTTAAAGAACTTCTATTTCCTAATGCAGAGTGAGGATACCAGACTTCCTTTCTAATCTATGCAGAACACTGAGCCACATCTCAGGTGGCACCCAACTGTGACCACCTTCTGAACTTCAGGTCTTCCCTCTCAGGTTCTACCTGAATCAGATTTTACCCCAGATCATCTGGCTCCAGTGCCTCTGGGATGGTTTCCATTCTAGAACAAAGTGTAATTGTCCCCAAGTCATCCATCTGTCCTCTTACAGCAGTTGGCACTATAATTTATCCTGGCACCATAAGAATACTGAACTAAGGGTGTTTGTACTGGACCATTTTACCTTTTGAAAAACATCAGTGTTTCCAGCCTTTGAGGGGTGGGGGCAGTGGGTCTCATAAGGCTCCCATCGCCCCTGGCTGGAAACCCTGGAACCCATCAAGATCGGAGCATCCTTGAGCCTTGGCCCCCTGCACCTGCCTGGTCTCCTGCCTGGCAGAGCTGGACAGATCCATGGCCACATCTGCATTCTCAGGTCCCATTGTGTCCGAGCCTCTGTGGGGATCTTTGTGAAGGTGGTCGGAGCTCCAGAGTTCTGCCAACTTGTCCTCACTTCCTGGTTTCCTTATCATCCCCATGGATTTTTTATGCATCCCTTGGGGTGGGGGAGAAGGAAATAAAAAGCAAACAAACAAAAACCATGTTTAATTCAGCAGTGAAGCAAACCTCTTCCTCATCATTGGCCATTAGACCTGTCCCTGCCTGAGTGACTGGGGCCTACAGGTGAGCTGGCTAGGTGACTCCCACCCTTAGGGAAAAGCTGGTGTCTGCTAGCTGTTACACTCTGCAAAGCTGCTTTGCTTGTGTGATGCAGTGATTGAGCTCACTTTCTCCCATGAGCAGGTCCAGTGGGTGCAGCACAACCCCCTTCAGCCTATTCAATGTCCAGCTGGCTCCCCGTCCTGGATCCCTCTGGTCCCTTCTGTCCTAGAGCAAAGTCTAGACTACATTAAGAACTGGTATCTCCAGTTCCCACATCTCCCTGGTCAGCAGGTGCTCAAGACTTGTTTGCTGAACAAACAACCCTCCCTTCCCAAATTAAAGTCACAGGGGGTCCCCTGGCCAACTTCTCTCAGCCCCCAGTGGAGATCTGTGACTCCTCATCCTCTAAGCCGTGAGGCTGCAGCAGTAAAGGTGGCCTCCGTAGCAGCCACCCCAGGCAAGCCACCAGCAGAGGCTGTTTCAGCACAGAAAGTCTAGGAACAGAGACACTGCAACAGGTATGGCTGACAGACCCAGCAGGGACCAACCTGACTCTGGGAGCGTTGGCCATTTCGATTTTCTCTGCACTCCCCCATTTCCAACCCAAACACAGTGTGAGCAACCCCAGGGAACCTCCCCCGACACCCCCGCACAGGTGGTGTGACAAGAAGGCTCCAGATGCCAGCCTTGCTGTGGGCAGGGGTTAGACTGGAGGGTCAGCCGAGCCTGAGTACTAGGGTCTCTTGCTTTGCCCACTGCGGACCCCAGCCCCTGCTCCCCCAGCAGCCAGGGCCCACAGCAGCCCCGCGGGCTGCCTTGGGGCGCACCCAGCACTGCTCCCGGCAGCGGGAGGCAGTGCCGCACCAGGGCCCCGTACAGCCCATACTCGGCCATCACGGTGCTGCCGCCCCAGCGCTTCTCCCGCTTGCGCCACTTGGCCCGGCGGTTCTGGAACCAGACCTGGTAGGGGCGGAGGAGGAGGGAGGGAGGAAGAAGGCCAGTAGGAGAGAAGGGGAGCGGGAGGGAGCAGGAGAGAGAGGGGAGGGCGCGCAGGGAACGCAGTGAGAGCGCGCTGGGAGCCCCAGACCTGCGTCCCAGAATTCCGGGTCTAGGGAGGAGGACCCCACCACCACCACCCTGCAAGGGAGGCCACAGAAGTTCGGCAGCTGTCCCTTCCCTCCGAACCCCAGGGATGTAGGTGTGTGGGGATGGGGGCTCCTGCTGCCTCTGAAGTCTCCTGGGAAATACTGTGAAAATCTCAGAGCAAAGCACTTGCTGTCCCCAGTGTGGTGTAAAGAGGTCATCTGCACCCAGGCCCCGCCTCCCTCCGGGATGGAGAGAGCCCTCTGGGTCCAGGCCCCTCTGACTGCCTGTTTTTGGGCTGTTGCTGGTTCTCTCGTGGAAAACATTGGCTTAATGGGAGAACATTGTGGAATATCGTGCCGCTATTTAACAGGAGTGAACTGGCTTCGAATCTCCTGACAAACAGAGCGCAGTTCTCTGTGCACAGCACGCGGTGATGCAGGCTGGACACCTTGGCATGGAGGGGATGCGGTGGGGTATAATAGCGACCCTGCTTGTTCATTTCCATAGGGACTTAAGGTGGAGAGAGGCTTTTTATCGATCTGTCTTCATGTGGTTTCTCACGGCAGCACGCATATTGTATGGTTTTTTAGAATAATTCAATAACATAATAAAAGCACAAGGATCAAGGACCCTTTTGGTGCTTTCGGTATGCCCTCAGCTTTGAGGGGACCTCAGTGGGCTGCACAGAAGCAGCTGCCTGTGTGTGAGTCTCTAAGGGTCTTTGGGAAGGAGAAAGGGGACCCCAGACACCTGTATCCGGTCTTCAGGGAGCTGGGTTTTCAGGGCCAGCATTTCCCGGGCGTACACATCAGGGTAGTGGGCTTCTCCGAAAGCCTTCTCCAGCTCTTCCAGTTGCTGAGCAGTAAAGACCGTCCTGTGGACCAGAAACATACTGTGAGTTTCCTGCTGGGGGAGCATGTGCTGCCCCTGCCATACACACCCAAAAGCCACTTTATGCCACCTGGACACCCCACCTCTGGACGATCAGCCTCTGGAGTGATACTGTGCATGCTAAGCCCATGTTGCACCACTGAGCTGCACACAAAGCCTTTAGTTTATTCTTAATGAATCCCACCAATCCCTTCTGGTGAGACCCATTTCACACACCACAAAACAGTGTTTTTAAAACAGTACCAAGATCAATCTGCAGCCTCCTGAGAGTGCAGAATTTTCTCTGTAAGTAGTTTATAGTACTCTCCGTACAGGCAAGCAGGGGGCTTCTGGACCCACCCCAGCCAGGCCCAGGGCCATAAACTCCCAGGTGCTGGCTCCATGGGCACCAGGCTACATCCAGGAGGAGGCCCAATGAGGCAGTGGCCTGTACCTGTGCCGCCGCTTCTTCCTCTTTCCCAGGCCAGTGGACACCTTCAGGTCACTCTTGTCTTCAGACAGACTGTCCTCATCTGTGGGTACAGGAAGAGGAGCATGCTAAGTAATGCATATTTTCAGTCTGTTTTCTTGATTTTATTGTGAGGGGTGAGTCCTGAACCTGCTAGGGATGTGTATGATGGTAAGAGGGAGGCCTCTAGCACCCCCAGATTCAGTTATTTTTTGTAGAGTGAAAAAAATAAAGTAGCTGCTATTATCACCTTATTTTTACACACGAGGAAACCAAGGCAGAGAGTGCTTCAGTACTTTTCCCAAGATCACACTGCTCCCTCTCCATCACCACTACTCACAGGGAGAGCAGAGGCTGTGACATTGGAACTCAGCCCCACCTGAGGCACCAGTCCAGAGTGTCATTCTTAATAAGGGTGCCAGATGATTTGTAGCTGCACTTAGAAAAGTGAGAACCACTCTCCTGGATTTCATCATTTTAGACTCATTACATCAGGAGGTCCAGATGAAAAGGGAGGTTAGGAGACCAAACCATTATCAGAGTCACTGTTAAGTCTTATTGCCTCAAAATAGGAAAAAAAATGAGCTGGTAGTGGTGGTGCACACCTGTAATCCCAGCACTTCAGAGGCTGAGACAGGTGGATCACTGTGAGTTTGACACCAGCCTGGGCTACATAGTGAGTTCCAGGTCAATTTCAACTCCATAGTGAGACCTTGTCTCACCCCCCCCCATGGGAAAAAATGGGTAAAGGCAACAATAACAAAATAACACTAGTTTTGCGTCTACCTCTTTTGGTCACCAGAAACCTGTACTGGGGTCATAACATTCCCTGGTATGCAGTCCAGTTGGTCAACGTCAGCCGCTGGAGCTGCTGGTCAGATGAAAATGTCACTTGTGCCTGGGTTTAAGAGCTTCAGTGCCCCCCCAATAAACGTAGCTTTATATGTACAGATTACACGGAAATGATACTATTTACAGAAATTGGATTTTAAATATAGAACAGTATTTAAGTTAGTTTCACCTGTGTGTTTTCCCTTTTAAGACAACTGATCATTTCTCCACTCACACACCTCACATGCCTCCGCTGACAGACCTGCTCCGTGTCTTCCAGAAGTGCCTCTCAGCCTGGGACCTGGCAGCCTTTTGCCATTCATTTTATCAGGGCTGCATAAGAACCTGTCCTATGAAGGAAGATGGCCTTTGACAGATGTTTTGCAGTAGTGGGGACTGAACCCAGAGTTAGTCTACCTCTGAACTGCGCTCTCAGCCCTTTTTGTTTTTTATTTTGGGACAAGGTCTTTCCAAATTGCTTAGGCTGGCCTTGAACTTGCAATCCTTTCGCCTCAGTCTCTGGAGTTCTGAGATTACTGGTGGGCACCACTGAACCACTGCACCCAGCCACAGTCTAAGAGGCTCAGGAAGGAAAGTCCTCTCTGAGGGCTGAGTGTTCAGCAGCCTGTTGACCTGCTTGCTTCCTTTGATTATGGATGAGACACAATGTACTCTTTCACCTCACTCTTGCTCTAGGTTCTAAGATACAGTTTCACTAAGGCCACATTTTCTTATGTAATTCTCCTTTCTTTCCCCAGGACCCAGCCCTCTCAATTTCTTGCCCTGTCCTTTACGGAATTCCACTTCTACCTTCTCTTTCCCCAAAGCCCGCCTGGACTTTGAGGAAACCAGCAGCTAGGAAGGAAAAACTAACACAGATACAGGGACTCAGTGGGGCTGGGAGAACGCGATACGGGAGCGCGGCGCAGGAGGCCTTTCAGCACCGGGCGGCGGACAGATCCCGCCCAGCGCTCAGATCAGCATGCCTAGCCACCCTGCAGCCCGGTCCGCCGAGTCCGCGCCCTCGAGTCGCAGCCTTCTTGACACACGCCCTGCCTGGAGCTTCTGCCGTCGGGGACACCCGGGCGCCGCAAGGGTTCTGGGCCGTACATAGCAGGCAGCAGCGGGAGTGGAGCTCGGCAGGG
>NW_022900919.1:24938124-24972863 GCF_012274545.1 Fukomys damarensis | reverse complement strand
CTGTGCCCCAGTCTCCGCCCGCCCGCGTCCCGACGGCTCCTCCGCCCCCTACCACCCGCCCGCCGCCGAATTCGACCTGGATCTGGACCCGGACGGGGAATCAGACCCGGACTCGAAGCTGGGGGAGTGATGGGAACTGCAGACCGGCGCTAGACTGTGGCACAGGGCGCGAGGTTCGCGGAAGGCGCGATGCTGGGACATACCCCAGCCCAGCTTTAATTCCTGCCTGTCTCGTGCCACCAGCAGCCCTGGACGGGTGGGGGTACACTACTTCTCAGGTTACCCTTTCCTTCGAACATCCCTCAGTGGGATTAATGAGCCTAACCTTGCTTTGTAATTGGCTCTCAGGCACGTGGGGTCCCTCCTGACTTGGCCTTGCCACCCCCTTTCCATCCTTCAGCGGTTTTGGAGCACGGGATGCATATCCTCCTCGGTTATCAGCACAGCAAGTCCACGCGGCCCCCACAGTGGAGAGATAGGGAATCTCCGGCGGGCGAACGTGACACGGACAGCTCAGGGACCCCTCCTCAATTTTCCTCTGGACTTAAGAGAGGCAGCGGAGATACAGAACCTGCCTGAGGCTCAAAGTTTTCCTCGGAGTCGGCAGCATGGTCGGGTGTTTCGGTTTAGTTTGATTTGGTTTTTGAGACAGAGTTTGACTATATAGTCCAGGCTGGCCTGGGACTCGAGATCCTCCTACCTCAGCCTCTCCTTTTCGGGATTATAGGCATGCACCGCCACGCCCCGGTTAAGCGGTTAAGGGCTCTGAAGTGGCCCAGACAGGGTCCCGCCTAGGTGGGGGGGTCCCCTGCCCCAGCTTCCGGGGGCTCAGGGTTCTCTGATCCTGCAGACTCCAGTAGGCAGTCAGGGACCCTAAGACACCAGGGTGCCGGATGGGGCACCTGACCCTCGCGGGGTGGCACTAGAGGCCCAAAATGCCCCCACAGCCCCCACGACAACCCTAGCTGCCGAGAGGTCAAGGATCCCCGCGCCACACACGAAGCTCAGTTCCTCAACCGCCTGGCCGGGTGGGGCCCGGGCCACAGGCGGCAAAGTGGGAGCCTTTGGAGGAGTTGGGGAGCGTTTCCGCTACGTGGACTGCGTGGGTGATAGACGCGAGCAAAGAACCTTGCGCGGGCAGATGTTGAATCTACTCAGGCGCCTGGAGCGCAGAAACCTCCCACGTGAGGCCAGAGAGGTGGCCTGTGAGCATCTCTGCCTGGGCTACCTTCGCAGTCATTTCGGCACCCGGATCGGCCTTCACCAGCCAGGATTATCCGGGATTTGATTTATCAGCAAAGGCTTCTCTCACTATCGTCAAAGGAAGGCTTCCAGCCCCTGTGAAGCCCCAGCTACCGTCCTTCCACCTCCAGGTCACAGCCTGAGCGCTCTTCCTGCCTGTAACGCTGGGCGCTGTGAAAAGCTGGCTGTGTAAAGGGTTCGGAAACTTCGGCAGCGGGACCACCTGGCTCTCTGTGGCGCGGTGCAAGTGTGGCCAATGAGCCTGGACAAGATTCTCCTCCCACAGCTGCTCTCCCCACTGCATAAAGCCAGGGCTAAATGTGGTTGTAGGAGACATTGATTCACATACTCTCCGGTGCAGATGTGGACTCTGGAAAAAAAAAGAGACATAAGAGGGAAAACGGGATATCTGGATGAGCTGGTACATTCATGGTAATGCACCAGCATTGATTTCTCGATTTTGACGACTGTGCCTTGGCTGTGGACGGTGCGAACAGTGGGACATAATCAAGGTGGGAAAATGCATATATTGTTAGAGAAATCATCAGAATGGGTTTTTAAAAAGCCAAGACCTTCCCTAACTGTATCTTTCTACAAGAACTCCACCTGAAACATACAGAAACAGATTAAAATTAGAAGGACAGGGCCAAGGATTTAGCTCAGTGGTTCCACTGCCTGCCTCGAAAACTCAAGGTCCCAAGTTCGATCCCCAGTACCATAAATAAATAAATATATAAATAAATACAAAAGGACAGAGAAAGATATACCACGTTATCACTAATCAAAAGTAAAACTGTTTTCAGACAAAACAAACACCAAAACAAGAATAATTATCAAGAAAGAAGGCTTTGCATAATGATGGAAGTTTTCCAGAAAATGTAATACTTAAGATGCATACACCAAACAACTGAGTTTCAAAATATAGCAAGCAGAAAATGACAAAAAGGCAAGGAAAATGGACACACCTATTACAGTGGAGACTCCCACACTGCTCCTCCAGTACCTGACACATCAGTGGGCACAAACTCAGTAAAAATATGGCTGAATTGAACAGCACATCAGTGGCAGATGGATCCAATGACATTTATAGAATACTTCATCCAAGTTGCGCATGGTGGTGCATACCTGTAACCTGAGAACCCTGGGAGACTGAGACAGGAAGATGGCAAGTCTGAGCCCAGCTGGGAGAACTCAGGAACTCTGTGAAGCCCTGTTTCAAAACGTTTTTTAAAATTTTACAAAAAGGAGTGAGAATGTAGCTCTGCGAAAAGGTCATTGGTTCAGTCCCCAGTACAAAACAAAAACAACAGATAATGTTCTCAAGAGCACATGGAATATTTACCAGATAGGCCACAAAACTCAACAAACTTAAAAGAATAGAAATCATAAAAATATGCCACAACAGAATTAAGCCAGAAATCATAGCAGGAAAGTAGCTACAAGATCCAAAAGTATTTAGAGATTAAATAATGAACTTCTATATAACACAAGGATCAAAGAAGTCTCAAGAAAAATTTAGAATTGTTTTGAACTAAATGCAAATGAACATGCCGTGTGCTGAGTGTGGGTACAGTCACAAAGCGTGGAGGGACAGGGACACCACTGGATGCAGGTGTCAGGGAAAAAGAAAGATTTAAAATCAACCACCCAAATTTTCTAATTGGGAAAGCAGAGAGGAAAGGGAACGTTAAATCAAAAGCAAGCAGAAAAAAAGAAATAATAAAAATTAGGGCAGGAATCAATTAAATTGGAAGCAGGAAATCAAAAGAAAAAAAATCATTGAAGCCAAAAGCTGAATCTTTAAAAAGTTTGATAAGGGCTGGGGATTTATCTCAATTATCTCAATGGTGCTGCCACCTGCCCTGCAAGCACAAGGTCCTGAGTTTGATCCCCAGTACCAAAACAGTTTAATAAAATGCATGAGCTTTTATCCAGGCTCAGAAAAATAGAAGAAAGAAATCTAAATTGCTCATATCATTAATGAGAACAGAATCATCACCATGGACCCCATAGCCATTAAAAAGAAAATAAACATTACAATAATTCTATACCTATACATTTGATAACTTTGATGAAATGGACCAATTTCCTGAAAGATACAAATTAGCAAAACTCATATGAAGAGAAATAATCAAAGTAGAACTTTATCTATTAAAAAATAAAATCATAGGGCCGGGGATTTAGCTCAGCAGTTCAGTGGCCTGCCTCACAAGCGCAAGGACCCGAGTTCAATCCCTGGTACCAAAAAATAAAATAAAAAAATAAAATCATTAATCTCCCTTAAAAAAAAGAAAGAAAGAACACACCTGGCCCAGATTATTTCGTTATGATTTTCAAGAAGCATTTAAAAAATGATACCAATTCTCTACAATCTTTTGCAGAAGATGGAAACATAGGAAATATTTTCAGTGCATTCTATGAGGTCATCATTACTTTAATAGCAAAGCCAGATAAGTACATTAAAAATAAGGAAATCAATATACCAAGCTCTCACACAGATTTTTGAAAATCCTCATCAAAATATTAGCAAATTATCTCCATATGCTTCAAGAAATTATATATATGGAATTTATTCCAGGAATGCATATTATATATGTGGAATTTATTCCAGAAATGCAAGGCTGGTTCAAGCAAAAATCCATTAATGTAATCTATCATGTCAACAGGCTAAATAAAAGAATCATAGTGTCACATCTACAGATGCAAAAATATATATATAAAATCCAAAACTCTCATGATTTTAAAACACATTCTCAGAAAACTAGGAACGGAAGTTCTTTAACATGATAAAGAAGATCTACAAAAAAATCCTACAATTAGCATCTTACTTAATAATGAGAAACCAACAAGAAGAAAAAATGAGAACCAAGACCTGCCATGTAGAGGTACAAGATCCCAACAATGAATGAATGTAACTGTACTGTATCCCTAAAATGTACCAATAAACTCAATTAAAGCTGAAAAAAAATAATGAGAAACTAAATACTTTCTCCTTAATTTGGGGAAAAAGGTAGGAAGTACCCTCTTACCACACTACTCATATTATACTGGAAATCCTAGTCAGTGAAGTAAGATGATAATAAGGAATAAAATGAAAAAAATAACACTGTCTTGGGTCACAAATGAAATGACTGTCAACTTCTGTATATTGTCAACTCTGTATATATGTTTGCAGTAAACCTCAAGGTACAAGTTTAATATATAAAAACCTGTTGCTTTCTTATATATCAATAATGAACAATTGAAATTTGAAATTACAATATCATTTACATTAACAGAGACAAATGAAGTATGTTGGTAAAAAGCTTAAATATATATATGCAGGAACAATATAAGGAAAACTGTTAAGACTCTGAGGAAAGAAATCAAAGATCTAAATAAATGGAGAGATATTTCATGTTCATGAACAGGAAGACTCACTATTGTTAATAAAACTTCCTACTTGAGGGACAAAGTCAGAGGGCTGATACCACCCAGCTCTGGGACCCACTGTGGAGCCACAGTGACTGAGGCAGTGGAACTCATGAAGAGACAGACACAGAAATCAATAAAACAAAAATGGACCTATACAAATACCATCAGCAGATCTTGACAAGATACAAAGGCAGACCACTGGGGATAGGATAGTTTTTTTTTTAATGAATGGTGCTGGAAAAATAGACATCAATAGTAAAATAGTAGTAGAAGTAGTAGTAGTAGTAGTAGTAGTAGTAGAAGTAGAAGTAGTAGTAGTAGTAGTAGTAGTAGTAGTAGTAGTAGTAGTAGTAGAAGTAGTAGTAAAACTGGGGATAGGATAGTTTTTTTTTAATGAATGGTGCTGGAAAAATAGACATCAATAGTAAAATAGTAGTAGTAGTAGTAGTAGAAGTAGTAGTAGTAGTAGAAGTAGTAGTAGTAGTAGTAGTAGTAGTAGTAGTAGTAGTAGTAGTAGTAGTAGAAGTAGTAGTAATTTGGGCCCAGAATTTATACCTAACTCCAAAATTAACCTAAGGAAGTCCATCGACCTAAATGTAAGAACACTATAAACCTTCTAAAATGTAATCCCAGCCTTTGGGAGGCTGAAGCAGGAGGATCACTGTGAGTTCAAGGCCAGCCTGGGCTACATAGCTAGATTCTGTTTTAAAAACAAAAACAAGGCCTATCTGAGCTGTTTGGCTCCGGGAGTGCCATCTGGCCAGACTAGTAAAGGTCTGCTCCCTTTAAAAACAAAAACAAAACCAAACAAACCAAAAAAAACCAAACAAAAACAAAAAAACTTCTTAAAAGGTAACTTAGGAAAAAATCTAGATGACTTCTGTTTTGGTGATGACTTTTTAGAAACAATCTCAAAAGCATGATTCATGAAAAAACTGAAAAGTTGGACTTTATTAATTTTTGTTTAAACTTAAAATATCTATTCTGTGAAAGATACTGTTAAGATAATGAAAGATAAACCACAGACTTACCACAAATATTTGCACCGCACTTGTCTCTTTAAGGACTTGTATCCAACAGATGGAACAAACTCTTAAAACTCAGTAATAAATCAAGCAACTTGATATTTTTTTCAGCTTTAATTGAGTTTATTGGTACATTTTAGGGATACAGTACAGTTACATTCATTGTTGGGATCTTGTACCTCTACATGACAAGTCTTGATTCTCATTTTTTCCCCTTACCTCTGCCCTCCCTTCATCCCCTCCAAGCAACTTGATTTTTAAGTGAGCAAAAGAACTGCACAGATATCTCACCATGAAGATAACAGCTAGCAAGGAATTATGTGAAATGGTGCTCAACATTATGTTCTGTTAAGGATAATGCCCTCCACACAAGGAATCAAACTCAGGACCTTGCACTTGCCAGGCAGGTGCAGCACCACTGAGCTACATCCCCAGCCTTCACGTGTTAAGGAGCTGAAAACTTAAACAATAATGAGGCATCACTGCATACCTAAAACTCACACCAAATGCTTATGCGGATATGGGGATCAGGAACTCTCGAGTATTGCTGGTGGGAATGCAAAAATAATACAGCCACTTTGAAAGGCAGCTTGGAAGATTATCACAAAACTAAACACAATCTTACCATATGGCCTTGCAGTCATTCTCCTTGGTATGTACTCAGTTGAGTTGATAATTTAATCCCTCAAAAACATGCATGTGAGTCCTTATAGCAGCTTTTCTATAACAGTCGCATGTTGGAATCAATCGAGATGATCCTTCCACTGATGAATATATAAATAAACTGAGACACATCCAGACAATGAAGTATTACTTAATGATAAAAGGAAATTAGCTAACCAGCCATGAAAAGACAGAGGAACTTTAAATGGATCTTGCTAAATGAAAGGAATCAGTCTGAAAGAGCTACATACTAATATGACTTTCTAGAAAGGGCAAAACTGTGGACGGTAAAAATAACAGTAGTTTCTAGGAGATGCGGAGGGAGAAAGATGAATAGTCAGAGCATGGAGGATTGGAGAGCAGTGAAATAAGTGCAAAACTAATTGGCCTAAGTGTGATACTATATGGCATTATACATATGTCCAAGTCCACAGAATGGACAATACGAAAAACAAACCCCAATTCAAACACAGACTTTAGCTAATAAGGAAGGTATCAACACTAGTTCATCAATTACAACAAATGTACCACATCATGTAAGATGTTAATAATAGGGGAAACTGTGGGAGTGTATATGGGAATTCTCTGTACTTTCTGCTTAGGTTTTAAAAATAAAGATAAAGCCTTGTTCCTGTAGCTGACGAAGACCAGAAAGAAGAACTTTCAGTTCCTCTCCATTCTGGTTTACACCTTCATTTTTTGGTCCCTGGAAACTCCCCATGGATATTTTGAGATAAGCTATGACCTTAAAAACGATGTCTGTTATCTTTTATTAGCATTTCTAGGGGAGATTTTTCATTTAACCAGTTCACAATTGTTGTTAAAACTGGAAATCATATACTCTCCTTCAGAAGTTCAACGTGCTTTTAGTTGTGGTGTCAAAACCAACTTGAACCAATTTCTGCAGAAGAGAACCTAGTGGCTTACAGAGAGGGTACCAGACTGGGTGTTACTGCACCCACAAAGACAGCTATCAGGAATCCTCCCCCTGCTCCCACCTCTGGCACCTCTAACTCTTCCTTGCTGGAGGCTGCACACCATGCCCAGCCATGCACCTGCCTACAGCATGGGGACAGTGGGAGAATGGCAGGCCATTGGGGCGCAGAGTGCACCGTGTCCACGTGTCAACACCTAGTGCCTCCCGTATGCCGGAAAATGTGATAGAATTGTCCTGAGGGACAGGAGAGCAGAAGGCAGGTGGGGTTGTCAACCACAAACCCAAATACAGCACTTAGAATACAAGAAGGACTGAGTACAGAGGCAGAATGGAGGCAAGTGTTGCTCCACCTGCAGGAGGAGTCTCAGGCCACTCGGAGAGCAGAAGTCAAGGCAGGATCTGCAGGGCGAGCCTGTGTGGCCACCTCTGTCCCAGATTCCTCTCCAAGAGGCAGCTAGGATGCCTGAGCTGGGGGTCTGTCCACCCAGACACCCAGAAAGAGTCTCACAAAGTTAGTCAGGCTGGGCTTGAACTTGTGCCAATTCTTCCCCAGTCTCCTAGAATGCTGGGGTTAACAGGTGTGTGCCACCATGCCTGTCTTTTTACTATTTTTTAAATTTTTATTTATTTTTGTGGTGCTGGGCCTTGAACCCAATTAAAAAAAAAAAAGCAAAAACAAAAACACTTTTAACGAGTGTTTCTTCACCAGTGAGGCACTTAGCACTACTCCTTTTGCTTCCTGAATTATATTTCTACCCAGTCCTTCATAGATGTCAATCCTGAAATCCCACATACTTGCTCTTGGAGATCTCTGGGCTGTCACTGTCTCCATTAAAAAAAACTCATCACCTTTTAATTTAACTTTAAAAAATCTCTGGCAACTGTATGATTTTATGTACTTACGAATTGTAACAATTTCTATTACTGAACAAACCAAAGCCAAGTCTATAGATTGACAAATCTCAGATTCCCACCACCAAAAGTCCATAAACATCCCCACCTCCACCACTGTAGTGCTCCTGGACTCTACAGGAGAGCCTGGACTCTGAACGTGTATTTTTAATTTCTATTTAATAAATCCCTTAATGCCTCTTACTGATTCATCTGAAAAATTCTTCCTCCACAACAGGAAGCAGTGAACATAACACATTAATTGTATGAATAGGATGGGTTTAGGAACATCCTAGGACCCCGTCCTGTAACACTATTGCTAGGAAGAAAGAGCTCTGTCTATAACCTGCTGATCAAGGAAGACTCCAGCAGAACAAAACGAAGTGTGTTTATGTGTATATGTAAGCATGTGTGCTGGGGACCAAACCCAGGGCCTTGTCATGCTAAGCACACACTCTGTCATGGAGCTGCATTGAAGATACACCCTATCCCACAGGCAGGCAGGACACAGCTTAAGAGTCAACCCTCCTGGGTGGCCTGGGGCTGCCCAAGGGGTGAGTGGGAGAGTGAATCTCTCTGGGAGGACTAGGAGGCAAGAGGAATGGGGAGCAGCGAAAGGAGAACTAGGCAGATAGCTAGACATTAGCAGAGCTGAGGGACGAAGAGGGTGTAAAATAGCAAGCTTTGCTAGCTGCACTAAGTAAAGAAACGCTGGGTAGGTCTCTGACCTAAATCAACCCCACAGAGCACAGTGAAATACTGTACCTGTTCCTTCAGATACCTGGCCACTTGGCTGTCTATTTCCACAACAGGGCACCCAGAATTCCTGGTTGCCAGTGCCTATGCCCAATGATACCAGAAAAGAGTATTATTTAAAGACTCCCTCCTTGGAATGAGACCTGATTAAGATTCTTTTATTTATTTATTTATTTTTCTCTTTTTTTGAGACAAGGTCTTGCTTGCTATGTAGCCCAGGCTGGTCTGGAGCTCTAAGCAATCCAACTGCCTCAGCCTCCCAAGTGGTGGAATTACAGGCCTGTGCCACCATGCCCAGCATGACTGAGATTCTTATGGATCAAGGCCCCTGAGAAAACACTGACTACCCAAAAAGAACAAGGAAGGCAGTTTTGAGATGTCAACATTCCCAAGTAACCCTAAGAGAAATGTCAGTAAGCACCGTAATTGTCCCAGTTTTGGGAACCCTTGCATTAAAAGCATCCAAACTGGCACTTGGGACAGATGCTTTCACAGTATTGCCTGCCTACTGCTTGAAGGCGCTACTCTGTATCTACTCTGCAGTGAATTCTCCTAGACTTCTGCACAGCTGTGTGTCTTAACTGAATTCCCTCATCAAGGGCACGGGGATTCAAGGCCCAAGGAAGTGAGAGTGCAAGGGACCAAGGACTCGGTTCTGTGAGCCACGGGGCAGGGGAGCAGGTGGACACCAGGGTCACCCTCTCCAGGGACCATGGATGCTGTGGAGCCAGATGGCTGTAGGAAACCATCGCCCCACTGGTACCCCAGCCACACACGCACACAGCCAGTTCGTTGCTACATGAGGACCTGGCTTCACAGGGACAGGAGGGCAGCTGGGGCCAGGGCTCTGCTTTTTGTGGTGCCTGTGGTGGAGCCTGCCCCCTCCTCCACCTGCCGTCCTGGATCCCAGCCCAGTGTGTGACTCTTTGGATCTGACTTAGGTTTGCTCTCACTTGTTTTATTTTTCACTTACCAGCTATGTGTTAGTAGAGTCCTCCTCACCAAAGGATTTGCCAGGATTTTTGTGATAAAATAGACGGATTTCCAACAAACGCTAGAAGAACCACTGAAAAGTGGTATTTTTCAAGTGATTATGAGGCAGGGAACATATTGTCATCCAGGGCTGCAAGCCTGGTGTCCATGCTGAGAGGCGGTGACAGATGTCCCCTGTTAATGCACAGTGATTAAATGTCACTGTGGAGTGCCTCCTGGTCCACACAACCCACTCCTTTCTTCCCACAGCCGTGGCGTCACCACTGGCCGTGAGTCACCTTTCCTGCAAACTGCCGGTCTTCTCCTGAGGGGACCTGGTACCAACAGCAGCCCTGCCCTGCTCCAACCATGACCCCACCCCAGAGGGCCCTGGGGACAGAGTCCCTTGCCATTGGATGTGGGATTCACCCCAAAGACAGAATTTAGCAGAAATGCAAAGCTCTATTTAGAGGGAGGTCCGCTGAGCATTGTTATAGCAGCAAAAGTGGAAAACAACTAGAAAATCTTTTCATAGGTGGATAAATAAATGGTGATAAATTCACTTGATTGGTTGCAATGTGGCTGTTAAAGCAGGAATTGTGGGACACTTTGTTAAATGTGGCAACTGAGCAGCAGTTTTGTTTTCATTGTTTCCCAAAACTTTGCACAAATGAAAGTAAAAGGGAAAATTATAAATCCACAAAGTTCAAGAAAATGGAGCAGAGGATAGGCAACAAAGAACAGCAAACTAGGAAAGGTGCCAGGAACTCGGCAAGCCAAGAACCAGGGGCTGACAATCTCAGGAGGGGCAGGGACATAAGGCACCTGAGCAGACACCAACTACACAGGGCTGTGAGCCACGGGGCAGGGGAGCAGTGGGTATGAGTGGACACCAGGGCCACCCTCTCCTGGGACCAGGGACATTGAGGACCTGGGAACCATTATCTGACTGGCTCCCCAGCACCCCCACAAACATGCTCACACACCTCATCACACACATGAACATAGCTGCACGTGCACACACATGCACCAGCTCACACTCACGCATGTTTACACTCGCACATGCTCACACATGCAGACACACAGCCACATGCATAGAGTCACATACTCACAACAGAACTTCTACCTGCTTTATGTAGTTTATTCAGTACTGGGTGAAACTCAGATCCACATTTGTGCTAGGCCAGAGCTCTGCTGCTGATCTGTACTCGGCCATTTTCTCCTTGTCACATCTGAAATGATGTGTAATATTAATGAAGCCCAAGACCAAAACAAGTAAGGGGAAAATAGAAAACTCAGTGGAAAGAGAGCAAAAGTCCAGAACCAGGAAGAGCTGGGAGAGCTGTAATTAACTCCACCAGAGATAGGGGGCACTGTTAATGAAACAAGAACTGCTGGAGCAAAGAGGCAGAGGTAAGAAATGACTGAATGACCTCTTGGATTTAAAAATGTAATCAAAGTGCAAAAACAATACAAGGGCAAGAGCTTAACACAGCACTGACAACACCTCTCGGGTGGGGAGAAGCGAGGAGATGAACCATAAGACAAAAATATGAAAATCGGAGATTTCATACTCTGTGTGGTGTGCATGTGCAGCTGTGTGTGTTTGTGAGGAACTCTGGGTCTTTGAAGGTTGGCAATGTGCAGGGAGGCTTGGGCATCAATGGCAGTGAATTCCAGGCTATGCCAACTCTAGGTACAGTGGCAGCTCCCAGTCCTCGTACTACCCACAGTAAGGGGTGTTGCTGGGGCAACTTGCTCTGCAACACCAAGAACTGGACATCACAGTGGAAGTTGATGCTGGGCACAAAGAGGTAAGAAGCTGCTGCTACTCCACCCTTCTGCCCTTCCGTCACAAAGCTGCCTCCTCTGAGCTTCAGGGGAATTTGAAAGCTGGTGCCTTCACCCCTTCATTTTTCTTTTACCCGTGCATTACTTAGTTGTTGTCACTGCAGCAAACAACTTAACGAGGGAAGGTTTACTTGGCCCACAGTTTCAGAGGTTTCAGCCCATAATCGGTTGGCTTCAAGGCAGAAACATTAAGGGGGAAGAAAACTGTTCACATCATGACAGCCAAGGAGTAAAGACTGGGCAAGAGCCAGAGAGGAAGGGACCAGGGATGAGATCTAGGAAATCCTAGAGTTGAAAAGTGCACTAACTGAAATTAAATTCATCAGAGGACCTGACAGCAGGTTTGAGCAGAACTCAAAGTGTATTCTCAAGTCTGAGAAAAAGAAAGAAAGTACACAAAGAAAAGTTAACAAAGCCCAATGTGCTGTGGACCGTGTGGAGCAGACCAACATGTAGGCATCTCAGGAGAAGGGAGAGTGGACTACATTCACAGAATGTCGATGGAATTGTCTGAATCTGTGAAGCTAGGATTGCAAATTCAAAAGCACAGACACCAAGGATAACTATTAATCAGTGCTTCCATTGCTGGGACACCACACGCGACACCCAGAATTTTATGGAGGAGAGGTTAATTTGGGTTCATGGTTTCAGAGGATTCAGTCCATGGTCAGCTGGCTCCAAGGCAGAAACATCATGGCAGAAGGGCATGGTGGAGCAAAGCTCCTCAGTTCAGGGCATCCCAGAAGGAGAGCTGGCAAAACAGTGGTGGAGAGCAAGAGGCCAGGGGCTATATGCAAGGGGTGATTTAAATTTTTTAAATTTATCACAGTAAAAGACACATTACCAGTATGTCCTCATCCACCTTTACTTGCTGGATCTGTCACCTTGCAACTTTTGGCTCGTCCCCAAAATCAAAATCACCACGAGAGGTAAACATTTGAATCAATTGATGACATCGAGGCAGCCAGTACAGTGCAGCTAAAAACACTCTGGAAAGGACTTTCAGAGCTGCTTCAGAAAATGGCAAGATCAACGGGACACAAGTGAAGTGATGGGGAATATTTTGAGGGAATTGATGGCAATGTTTCTTTTACTATAACAATTTTTTAAATTTATACACTTACTGTATTTTTCAGTCATGCCTCATATCATACCCAGGGTCACACCTTTGCCTGATTTTTTTTTTTTTTACTAAATCCCAGAACAAGTTGCTATCGAGGGGACATGCTCAGAAGTGAGTCTAAGTGTCTGTAGCATGCTTGCTTTTAAATGAGAGAGAGAGAGAGAGAGAGAGAGAGAGAGAGAGAGAGAGAGAGAGAGAGAAAAAGCTCAGAAGTGTCTAAGTGTGTGTAGCATGCTTGCGTTTAAATGAGAGAGAGAGAGAGAGAGAGAGAGAGAGAGAGAGAGGAAGAGAGCAAGAGAGAGGGAGAAGGAGGAGGAGGAGGAAGAGAGACAAGAAATAGAAAAAGAGAAAGAGAAGGGGGGTGGGATTTAGCTCAGTGTTTCTGCCGCCTGCCTCGCAAGTGCAAGGTCCAGAGTTTGACCCCTAGTACAAAAAAAAGAAAGAAAGAAAGAAAGGAAGAAAGAAAGAAAGAAGAAAGAGCCATGTGGAGAGCAAGAGAGAGGGAGAAGGAGGAGGAGGAGGAAGAGAGACAAGAAATAGAAAAAGAGAAAGAGAAGGGGGGTGGGATTTAGCTCAGTGTTTCTGCCGCCTGCCTCGCAAGTGCAAGGTCCAGAGTTTGACCCCTAGTACAAAAAAAAGAAAGAAAGAAAGAAAGGAAGAAAGAAAGAAAGAAGAAAGAGCCATGTGGTTGGTGGGGAATCCAAATGATAGTTTATGAGTGCTTGTTGTATGTCAACTTTTCTGTAAATTTGAAATAAAAGTCAATAGGACAAAGGATCCATTTCTGGCCACATGTAACAACCTCTGTGCAGGTTGGTTTCTTCTGAACATGAATCTGACATGGAGTTTGGGTATGAGATGCCTATTGCTCAAAAGGAAACTAAGGCAGCAGGATTGGGCAGGGCAAAGGGTTGACTCTGCTGAAGACTCAAGCAGCCTGGGTCCAAGCCATGGGACACAGTGGGCTCGTGAGCATCACACACTGGGTCATGGGCTGAGTGAGACCAGCTGCGGGCTGCATGCAGGTCCCAGGGAGAGCAGGCAGCAACCTCAGGATGGCCCTGCTGAACCCTCTGCCACACAATGGCTCCTGCTCTAAGGCTCTAGGTGGGACACCTCCTGGTGCACCAGAGAAGATTGCAGCTCTCTTTTGACACAGGAAGCTCCCCACTTGCTAGACCTCCCTCAGCATCTGTGGGGACTCCAAAACCAGGGAACAGATACAGCAACCTGGAGTCTCTGGTCCCTTAAATGAAATGGCATTAGATCTGCACATAATTGCATACACCTCCCTGATACTTTACAGCACTTCTGGATTACTAGATTACTCACAACACAATGTCAACACTATTCAGACAGTTGAACTTGGGTTCCAATTAATTACTGGGGGTTTTCCCAGAGAATACACATTAAAGAATTAATGCTATTGTTTTAGAACAAATACTGCCCAAATACTGTCTTTAGTAGGATTGTAATCAGCTTTACCCACTTTCCACCTAATCTGATGGAAACAGATTTTCCACAAAATCTTTTTTTTTATTCAGTTATTATTAAAAGATCACCTATTTGGATCTGCCTCAAACTCTAAGTTCCCAAGATCAATTTATAAGTACACAGATAACCAAGCCAGGGCCTGGATTGCTCTACTTTTAATTAAAATATGAAATATAGAGAGTTGGATTTTCATGTGCCATGGAATGTGGGGGAAGGGTATTGTTAGGCTCTGCGTTGCTGAAAATATTTTAGCATTTTAGCTTGTTTTCCAGGCTCTGTGTTATAAGTCTGTTCATCATAATGCCTTTTGACCCTCTGCACTTACTCTATCATAATTATCCTTTAATACTCTTATAAATGAACTTCTAGCTTATCTTCCATTAATTCTCCAGAACAAGAAAAGCCATCTACACAGAGTATTTAACTCTTTTGTAGACCTCTATTCCAGAGACTAAGGCGGGCATTTACCCAGATGGGATCCACCACCCTGCCGTGTAGACAAGGGCTGAATCTCAGCTACCTCCCATACTGGCCAAGACTTCCGGGTGCCCAGGTGTAGATAGACTTGGGGTTCAGATCTGATTAGCCCATACCTCCCCACTGCCCCAAGAGGGATCCACTCTGGGTGCTGGAGGTGGGGACACATCCTGTTGGGATGCTGGGCTGCTGGACCTGGGATGGCCTTGTGCTCTGGGAATGGGGTCTCAAGGTCCCACCCTGGGCCCCGGCTGGGGAAAGGGCACAGACAGCAGACATGTGGGGCTCAGGACATCCCTGAGGGGCATTACACAAGTCCTGGCTTCCCTCAGCCTCCTCTCAGCCTGGAGAAGGCAGTGTGGACCACGTGGGAACAAGCCTGACCCACGTCCACAGAGACACCTCTCAGGAGGAGGTAGGAAGAGGGCCTCACTCTGAGCAGGGTTCCAGCTCCCTACAGGGCCCCCATTAGGATGAACATCAGTCTGGTTAAAGGTTTCCAGAGTGTCTTGGGCCATGCTCACTGCTGTAACAAGGTTGCCTGGACTGAAAAACGAGTAAGTCACAGAAAAGCACCACTCACAGTGCGAGAGGGGATCCAAGGTGTCCAGGGCCAGACCAAGTAAAGGCCTGTCCCTCAACAATGGGGATACTTTCTAGGATACTTTCTAGTAGAGTGGAACCACAGTAGGGGTTCAGGCTCCCCCAGCCTCTTTCATGGGGTCACAGGCCCCACCTCTCACACTGAACCCAGGTACCAGGGTCCAGCATACAAATGGGGACAACTGAGTGCTCAACAGAGCCCAGCACCAGCCCATCTGGAGCTCCAGAGTCCACATTTGAAAGATCCAGAAGATCCACAAGGATCCAGACCAAGACCAAAGTCTCATCCAGCAAAGAGGAGTTTTTGTTCCAGCCACACATATGACTTAGAAACGGTGCAAAGGGTCACATCTAAAGGAATCCTGGTTAGTTATGGTAATGACCCAATACCACTGCAAATGTGAGATTTCAAGAGGAGGGAAGATAGTTCGAGGAAACACAGAGGCCATGACCACTCCGTCCTCCAAGCTTCCCTGAAGCGCTGCGTGGAGAGGTTGTAAATGGACTCTCCCAACATCCGGAACAGGACCACCAGGAGAAGCCCCTTGCAGCCCGAGGGGTCTCTGGTCAAATTCTGAGGACAAAATGAACTTTCAGGGGAGGACAGCAGAGGCAACAACAGAGACAACGACAATCACAGGATGATGCTTAGCACAAGCTTATGAACCTCCGAAACTGCTCAGCCCTTTCTGAGCTTCAGTTTCCAGCTCAGATAGAGAGACAACACAGTACTGCTATAACTCTCACTCCATGGAGGCACTGGAATGTTGGACCCATGCTCCACAGAGACACTAGAACGCTGGTCCCACAATTCACAGAGACATTGGAATGCTGGACTCATTATCCCTGGAGACACTGGAACACTGGCCCCAGACTCCATGTAGACATTGGAATGCTGGCCTCACATTCCATTTATCACATGATATCATTGCACTTTTTTTTTTCACCTTGGACATTGCTCCTGTTTATAAGCCCATCTTATTCTTTCTCTCTCTCTCTTAAGATAGTCTTGCTGTATTGTTCAAGCTGGCCTGAAACTGCTAGGTTCAAACGATTCTCCTGCCACAGGTTCCCAGTAGCTAGGGTTGTAATTGCTCACCACCACATCCAGTTGACTTTGTCCTCTGGAGTTGCTACTTGGCGTTCTGTAGTGTGGCTGTAACACGGTGCAACTGCCCCAGTAAAAGACATTTTGCTTTCTGCATTTTTCAGTTCAGTGAAACTTATTTATGCATCTTTGTGCCCTTACTTCTAGATGGAAATTTCTAAGTGTGTCTAAGTGCAGACGTGTTATCTTCGGTTGTCAATTCTTTGTTTTACTGTACTATGACCAGTAAGTGTGACCTATGTCACAATTTTTATTTTTGGAAATTTGTTGATAATTTCTTTGTGGCTTCATATATGAAGTCCTAATTTGGGGACTAAACTACATGTGGCTGACAATCATGTGTACTTTAATGGATAAAAGACCTGTATTTATTGTATGATATTTATCATTTCTGCTATTCAAGAGCTCTGCTTATTTTTGTCTTCCTGACTTCTGTCCATTTTAAGAGGTATGCACTGAAAACCTTCCAGGAAGGTGGCATTTTACATCTGTGCAGTTCCACGTGTTTTTGCAGTCACTACTGTAATATTTATTCATTCCCTCCTGTGTGTCAGAACCTGCCATAAGGACTTCACCTCCTACTATCTCATTTAAATCCTCACAATAGCCCAAAAGGGAAGCATTTTTGTTATTGACCTTGTTTTTCAGATGAGAAAACAGTGAGGCGAAGATTGAAGTCCCCACACCTTGAGTCCAAGCTGTGCACTCCCCTCGCTGTCACCACCTCCTTCCTGGGCTGACATTCATTCTATGCACCACCAAGAAAGCAGGATGGGCCTGACACCATGGCATAAGGAGGTTGTACCTGAGAACGGTGCTCATTGAAAGCACCATTTCTGCATTTTAGATTGACCTTAGCACATCAAAGTGGTCCATGAATCCTGGTTCTTCAGTGAAAGCAAAAGCAGAAAGACTCGTGTTTATTGTTATTTCTGCTTGCCGAGAACACAGTGTTATTTTTGTAATAGTTCTCCCTTTCGCATTAAAATGTACATGTTTATGGAATGTGGAATAATAACTTGACACATAAACACAGTCTGAAATGATCCAGTCAAGGTACCCAGCTTTAAACTGCATCGCTTCCTTGTGTTGGGATCCATCTCACCCCTCCCAATTCTGCACGACACACACGCTGCAGTATGCAGCTGACCCCAACAAGCGTGGAGCCCAAGCACACACCTTCTGTCTGCTGTACTTTGGGCCCCAGTACCCTCCTCTCACCTCCCCCACTTGTCTCTGGTCACCACCCTCCACTTCTACAAGAGCAACCTTTCACCTTCCACACAGGACGTGTCTTCAGGGTTTCCTACACTGCTGCCACTTCTGCTCTCTCGGAAGCCACCTCCGGGCCACGCAATCACACAGTCACTCAGTCATCTCCAGAGTCAGTGAGGTCCTTGTCCTCACACAGTGGCCATAAAGATGACTCCGCAGTGCTCACTCGCAAACATGCCAAGCGTTCACCAGTACCTTTCTGGGAAATGCATCAGGTCAGGTGAGTTCGGCCACGGCGCTGTACTAGTCAGAGACAAGGCAGGGGTTTGCTCCAGGACAGAGAGCCTGAGATGGTGCACAGAGCAGCCATGCCCTGCTGCTGGGCTTCTTCCTCGAACAACACCCAGCCTGGTCACTGTGCTGAGGGATGAGGTTTTTGAAGAAATTCCAGATTCTTCCACTTCTTACAATGAGTGGAGATGCAGTTCTGATTCCATGTGCCTTTGATGACTTTGGGTTCATCCTCCCTAGAACTCTGACAAGTCGATTACTCGACAGCATGTAGGTAGAGACACTGCCCACAGCATACCTGGCCTATGTGATTTCTGAGTGGGAAGAACAAAGTGAGACACTCACCAGTACCTGGCCCTGGCTCGCTGTAGGGTCAAGGCTAGAACTGTGCACAGTCCTGGCCCTTATGTTCTCAACATGGAACCCAGCATGGGCTATTTCTCCAGAAGGTTTCCTGATCCAAGGACCCAGGCAAGTGTCTCTTGGAAGCCAACACAAACACTCTTTCTCCCAGCCTCCTGCCTCTGCCTTGGCCCAGTGCCATTTGCCCTGAGAAGAGGGGTCCTACCTTGGAGGTGACAGTTCCATCATCATGCCCCAACAGCATAGGAACAGTGGCCTGAGACAAGGGATATCCGGGTTTCTCAGGGCCCCAGGGCAAGGACAGTGGGGCTCTGGTTGCCTCCTCCCTGGAAGCTGAAGGGAAGTCCCAGCCCCATTCACATCCTGTAAGTCAGCCACCCTCCTGCGCACAGACAAGTTTTCACATAAACCAAGCTGTGGAAACAGTCCAGAGGACTGATCTTAACTTCAGATGTAAATTTTAGATACTTTAGGGATCACTGGTGGCTGGCGATGGAGTCTTGTCACCAAGTAGCATCTGCTTGGAAAGTCAAACTCCCCCAAAGGGGACTGAGCCAGGGACTGATGCCTGCATGCCACACCTAGTGTGGTACACTCCTTGGCCAACTTTGTTGCTTTTCTTCATAGATCCATGGCTTTCTTCCTGTGAATCTGAAGGGAACCCACTCCACCAAGCCCTCTGTAGGCTCCCAGGATATGAGCAAGCCCCAGGGTTTTCGGCTACTCGAAGAAATTGTTTAATGGGAAGAGAATCTTCCTAAAAGCATTTTATGATCATTGTTAAAGAATTCAATCCCCTCTTTTAGCTTAGAGATAAATAAAGTCCTGATTACTAGAGCAAAGTACCTTGGGAATCTCACATTTATTCCCTGACGACATAATCCTCATGCCAACCAAATGACCATGTGAGAAGCATGCTCCTGTAATACTATGTGTTAATGTCAGGGAATAAGAATCACAATCTGATTTGATTTTCCTCGAGGGAGGAGAACCTGAAATAACATAATACAACCACATAATCATCAGACACAAAATAAGCCGTTTATCTGATTCTACTCACAACTGAATCTCACTTTTGAAATAACTATAATTACTTTCTAAAAGGATCCACTTTTTCCTGATTACCAAAGCCTCTGTGCCTCTTGTGGGTGAAAAATACAGAAAATAAGAAAAATAACAGCCACCTGTAAGCCTTTAGTCCACAAGTAACCTTCATTAATGTTTTTGGTATTTTGCATCCTAGCACTTTCCAATGCATGCACAGTTGTATGGTTTAATATCATACTGCAGGTATAATTTTTCTGTACTGGTTATTTTTCACATTGCATATTTGCCATTTTAACTGTCATTAAATTATTTCAAAATCTGGAAGTATACACGCTAATGTGCAAGTGATAACTTCCAGGTAGTAAGAATATTGATATTTTCTTTTTTCTGTACTTTTATTACCTATGTTTTCTGCCTTTCTATAGCGTGCATTCGTTATAATGAAAAGATTAATTTCAATCCAAAAAAGGTCATTTCCCAGAGCTGCATACCGTTCTATCTTGTGGACACATTGGTTTACTTAATCTTTCCTGGAGCGGTGGACCGTTCCCTACTGAGCTCCAGACAGGGGCCCTTGTGATATATTCTTATGGCGCAGTGTTTTGTAAAACCAGCCACCATTACTTGAGACACTGAATTTCTGAGATGAGGTAAGGGTGGATTTCTGTGCATTGTAACCACCTCACTGCTGCTGTCCTGATGCATGGAGAATTTTGGAAATGCTCCTGACATCTACAGCCCCATGAGATTTTACTGGGATTCTGGAAAGACATGAGCTGTGAAACCCCTTGAATCCTAAACAAAGATAACACAGATTAAATAGCAAAAGAAAACACCTGAACAAACTGACAACAAAGCCAGCTGTTGGAGTTCCAACACACCCTCCAATTGAAATGAGTGGGACGGGCCATGACTGAGCCTGGCACAGCTCCACACCTGACTTGGAGAGAATCCAAATGAAGGAAGATCGTCTGAGAAACGAAGGTCCAGCTAGAAGGAACAGAGGATCAAATCCACAGCAACTGGGCCAGTCAGATTCCCATCACTGCCACAAGATGCCCAAGGTCTTAGCACAAAAGAGGAAAGTCCATTTGGCTTGTCGCTGCAGGATGTCCATCCATGGTACTTGGTCCCATCACTTTGGACAGAACACCATGGCGGGAGAGTGGGAAAGAAGCCTGTTCCTCTTAGGGTGTCCAGGACACAGCAGAGAGAGCGACATGCTCCCAGCCCCTTCCAGGGCTCAAGACCAGTAACCCAAAGGCTTCTCCACCCCCAGTGACACCACAGCCTGGGCCCTCATCTTCAGCACGTGGCCTTCAGGAGACACCTGCCAAGAAACACAGCAGATATAAAAGGAGGTGGGAAAGACTTTTTAAAGAACAACAAATAGACAAAAAAGATTCAGGATATGGGTAAGAGCAATACCTGGGAAAAGTGGAAGGAACAGAGCAAATACTAAAGTCTGTAATTGCAGAAATATGTTCTGAAATAAAGGAAGAAAATAAAAAAGGTTAAAAGCTACTTATTCCAAGAGCACAGTGTGGCCTGAGACTCTCAACTGAGCACCAAGACATATCCCAAAAAATTACTCATCTTTACAAACAAATGAATAACTCTTTTAAGCACCTGGGAAAAAAGAACATGATAACACTTAAAATAAATTAAAATGCCAGACCAGGCACGATGGCACACACCTGTAGTCCAAGCTACTCAGGAGGCTGAGGCAGAAAGGTCACTTGAGCCAGGAGTTTGGGGCCAACCTTGGCAACATAATGGGACTGTGTAGTAAATAAATAAATAATGAATGAAAGGGCACAGAAAATCTGATTACCAGAAGTATTGACAGTTATGCTTCCTCTCAAAGAAAGTGGAGTCATACACTTGAGATTCAAAAAGAAATTTCTGCAAAGGAAAAACTACCTGTTTTCTGTTTCTATATCAAAATGCCTGAGACTGGGTATTTTTTTTTCCCTACTCGTCTACAAAAAAAAAAAAAAAAGAAAAGAAAAAAGAAATGTGAGTCAAGGACTTTCTCTCCAGCAATTCTTTGAAACAAAGAGGCAACAGATGAATGGCTATTGCTCTGCAGCTAGGAGCCACTGGAGAAGTCGTCCCATCCAAAGAGTCCCTGCCTGTGCTGCTGTGCCTTCTCTTCAGGAATCCAGGTGACTCTGGGGTTCATCCTGCAGCACACAAGGCCTGAGCTTTGCACCTGGGAGGTGGGATCATTATGGGCCAGGCCCTCATAGGACAACAAACCTGCAGTCAGCACACTGCAGTCTATACTAGCACATAACTGAGCCTCAACATGCACTGTAATGTGGCCCTGTCTGTTTCACAGATGGAGAAACTGAGGCTCAAGGTGCTGCACAATCAGCTGGCTGGTGTGGGCACCAACAGCATCTCAGAGGATGGAACCACCACATACCCAGGGGCCCACAGCTACCTGGCTCTTCCCTGTGTCCTCTAAGTGCCCAGTCCTGCCCAACGGAGAGGATGCCTGCCATCGTAACCACCACCCCCACATTTGGCCACAGGCCACCCTGCAGGACAGAACCTTGCAGCATCCCAGGGGTCTCCCTTGTCCTGGGCACAGCCCAGCCACACCCCAGATGGAAAGAGGAACCAGGGCCCCTCAGGTGAAGAAAGGGAGTCCATGAGGGGGCACTAGCTTCCCTGGCTCAGTCCTCAGAGGACTTTGGACGGCTCACTATCCTCAGAGACAGTTTTAGTAAGTGTCATCCAGGGGGCTGGGTGTGCATGAGAAAGGGGTCCAGGAGGCCCCAACGCCAGTGTGGAGAGACACAAGATGACATGTCCTCCAGGCCACTCTGCAGCCGAGAAGTTCCTAGAGGAAGGGCATTTGCACAATGTATCCTACTCTCTGTATCCTCCCTGCCAGACACCAGACACGACCCAACCACAGCGGCCAGCAGGAGGGCAGAGTCCTCACCTGTATAGACTGTTCTGGACAAGCTCACAGAAGGCCACAAAAGCAGAGGAAGGGCTGAGAGGTTAGAGAGGAGATCAGAGCAGCTGAACAGTTGCCTCAGCTCCCAAACATGGCCCTGTGTATCTCAGACAGAGGACATTCTCTCCAAGGACCTCTCATGCCTGAGGGACACTACCAGAAGGACAGGAGTCAGCAGCCTGGGGCACCTCAGCTAACTTCCTATCATTGGGCTAGTCCTGAGTCTCTGTGTCCATGGGCTGAATCCCTGGGCCTGTGAGCTAGTCTCTGAATCTCTGTGTCAGTGGGCTGGCTTTCAACCCCTGCCTCAACTTCCCCATCCCTAGGACAAGGGTAATATCATCAGCTGTCCAGAGTGGTTATAAGATAGTGTATGGAGATGGATCAGGCTGACAGCATAAGGCTGGCCCGGGATAGGTGTTCTGTACTCAGCAGTATTGTGGTTGTCATCATTAGCCAGTTTTCCAAGTCTCAGAAGCTCTGAGACAGAAAACCAGCTGTTTTTTATGTTCCCTGGAAAAAGGAGAAACAGATGTGTTAATCAGAATTATTCCAAGGGTTTTCTCCCAGCAACAGTTGTTAAATGCAGGAAGGCCTTGGAATTTCTCTAAAATTCCATGTCATTGCCTCCGAGCCCATATCTGGACCCTGTGATTCCTCCAATTCCCTTAAACTGGTTTAGCCCTGTTCCCTGATTCCTCTGCCCTGATCTCTACCCTAGCCCTTCCCTGCCCCATCCCATAGAAGGGGCAACTTGCAAATGGCCTGTCCCCATCGCAGCCTCCCTGCCTGTCAGCAGCATGCTGTGCACACAGATAGCCCTGCCCCTGCCCCTTTGTGGGCAACGGCTGGGAGCAGGCAGTTGGAATGCCTTCTGGGCAGACAAAAGAGCTGCTCGATGGGCAGGTGGGCAGCCCGTCTGGGGGCAGGAGCCACACCCTCTGTGGGTGGTTAAAGCCTGTGCCGCCTGAAGCCAGCTGCTGAGCTCCAGAGAAGAATAGAGCAGCCATGTGGGTGGACAAAGGCTGCTGCCCGGGCCGGGCCAGCCAACGCGGCTCAGCATCCTCAGCATATGGGTCCCCAGGGGCCCCTAGTTAACAATCATGACCTCCCTGCTTAGGAGACAACACGATCCAGAGACCTTAAATGGGCCGTGAGACTCCACGAATTCCCAAGGCAGCCAGAACCAAGGCACCGATTGGCTTCGTGCATGACTCTTCCTGTCCAGGAGACAGATTGGCTCATTTTTTTTTCAAGCAACTAATTATTAATTTGAAGCCATGAATAGAAAGAGCTGGGAAGGACCTGTCACACCCCCCTACCTCCACCCCGCGAAGAAGGTTAAGCTTTGTCACTGCAGAAGTAGGGCAAAGCGGGACAGCTCTGGTGGGCGGGCACGCCTTTCGGCCTCCCTGACCTTCCCGAACAGGATGCACAGCACCGTCGCAGCTAGCAGGGATGAGAGGGTCACATCATCAAGGCCTCAACAAGTTCAGACAGTGGAGAGCCCCAAAGTTTACATAAACATCTCAGTTTGTACAAAACCCAGTGCAATTCTGAGTTACACTATCAGAAATTAAAATTAAAGTGCTTCGTGACGTGTTAAACTTGTGTGCCATGACCAGGCCACACTTGACAATAAATTAATATTGTCGAAGAATCCTACAGTTGTCTTGTGGATGGCACAGCGTCACTACATGGTATTTGGGGGTTTTGTTTGTTATCATACTCTAACTTCCTTTATTTACTTTAAATTATTAGTATATTTATATGTGATACGTAGTAATTACTAACAGCATTTACTTGTGAGATGCAAACAACTAAAATATATCATAATGATATGGTAACCCATGATTCCCCAACATTTTGTTGTTTAACGTTTCAAATACACAGCAAAGCTGATGGGACCCCCTGTGAATCCCAGCAGAGCCAACACCCACACTGCACCATGAATACTCAAGGTACTGGCTTCATCACGAGCAGGGTCCCCATCTATCCCTCAGCTCACTGCACTGCCAAGGCTTTTCAAACTCGGCTTCCAGCATCAGCCTCCTTAGCCCTGAACATATCAGCATGCATTGCATTAGCCAGATATGTTCACGGAGACTTGGAGAAAAATGAGAATGTAATGTCACAGTCGACTCCCGGGCACATACACCTAGGGGTGAGAATAAACGTGCACACCTGTCCAGACATGCAGCACCTGTCCCCTCCCACCCTGCCTTGCTGGGCACTGAGGGCAACCACTTTTCCCCACTGGTCATTACCATCTGTGCGACTCATATTTGCATATACCTGGAACCTCAATAAATAAAAATGGTCCAGGTTTCTCTCAACTTGTGAGGTCCAGAAATACCATACTGTTCTTTACCTTTTGATGTAATCACCAAATCTTCAATGCGCCCCTCTAACTAACAAGGAGAGCAAAGTTTCCAGCAAAACCAAACCAAGTAGCCACTTTTGAGCTCATGAGTGCTAGATGTGCTTTTCTTTTCCATAAACAGAGACAACTGTTCTCATGGGTTCCTTCAGAAGAGGCCATACTGGCTGGCATATGTGACATAGGTTCTACTCCCTTAGCAGACAGAAGGTAAACACTGCCACGCTGTTAGCCACAGGCACTGTGCTGCGGAGGAGATCACAGCTTGCTCCTCCTGCACAGCTGAACCACACGCCCCTGGAGATTGTCTCCCCAGCCCAGCCCCAGCCCTGGGAGCCACTGTTCCACTCAGCTTCACAGAGTTTGATGGCCTCGGATTCCATATTGCTATGGTTTAAACAATAGCATCCCCTCCAGGCTAGGGATTTATCTCAGTGGTTCTGCTGCCTGCCTCGAAAGTACAAGGTCCGAGTTTGATCTCTGGTACCAAAACAAGCAAAGCAAAAGTGTCCCCTCCAAAACTCAGGAAGAAACCTAATCCGCAACACAATGGCATTCAGAGGTGAGTCTTTGCTCGCCTGAAGGGAGTCATCGCCAACACGTTAGAAAAGCAGTGTCCTCTTGCCTCCTGCCACCAAGACCACGATATTTGTCCATTCCAAGGGAGAGAAACACATTGCCATCTTGGAAGCAGAAAGCTGGCTTCATCAGAGAGCAAGGCAATTACGTCCTTCTCAGACTTCTGACCTATAGAACTGGCAGAAATAAATTTCTGCTTCTTATCCATGACCTTGCCTCAGGCATTTTGCTATAGCAGCACAGAGACACATGGTACAGTACTCATCTTTCTATCTCTGGTTTATTGCACTTAAAGTTCTCTGGGTCATCCACGATGCTGCAGATGGCAGGAGTCCTGAAGGCTGAATTACACCACAATCTATATGTGTACCCTGCCTTCTCCACTAACCTGCTGCTGACACTTGGGCACTTTCCATACGTTAAGCACTGTGAACGATGCTGCCATGGATATAGACCCAGTACTGGGATTGCTCGATCTCATAGTAGTTCTATCCTTAATTTTTTGAGGACACTTCATGCTGTTTTCCATAAAAGTTCAATCAATATACATTCTACCAACTGCAGACAGGGTTTTTTTCTCCACAACCTTGCCAATTCCCGTTATCTCTTGATTTCTTTAATAGTAGTGTCTTAGTCACTTTCTCATCAATGGGATACAACACCCAACACTGGAAACATAAAGGAGAAAAAGTTTATTTCAACTTACAGTTTGTAGAGGTTTCAGTTCACAGTCAGCTGGCTCCAAGTCAGGATGGCAGAGATGTCTGTCAGAGAAGAAGCTGCTCACAGAATGGTGGCAGGAGGCAAGAAGAGAAGGGAGGAGTCAGGGAAGGAGACAGACCCAGGCCAGGGCCCCAGTGACCACCTCTTCTGACCAGGCACCACCTCCTATAAGCTTATAGCCCATTATAAGCTCCCATAATCCAATTACCTTTCCAAATTCCGCCTTCAAGTGCATGAGACTGGGGGAATCTAGATGTGAACTGTAGCAGATAGCAGTCCAAACAGGTGTGAGGTGGCCTCTTCCTGTGATATGCATATTTCCCTGATGATTAATGACATTGGAACTTTTGCATGGGCACCTTGGCCATTTGGATGAACTCTTTGAAGCAATGTCTGTTTAAGTCCTTTGCCCATTTCTACTGATGATATTTGGTTCTTTGCTATTCAGTTGCATGAGCTCTTTGTATATTTTGGACATTAACTCTTACAATGGTTTAAATATGTCTCCAGAATGGATATACTGGAAATCTAATCTCCAGCAAGCAGTGTTGGGACAGGACCTAAGGAGAGGTGATTAGTCCACAAGGACAGTGAATCATTATCATTGTGCTGGGAGAGAGTTTGATGTCACTGGCATGGATTCTGTACACAAGAGCAAATTCTTCCCCTTCTCCTCTCTCTCTGCCTCTCCCATATGCACACCTTCTGCCAAGGGACTGGCACCAAGAAAGGCCTGTCAGTGCCTGGCCCTTGATCTCAACTTCCTGTCCTACAGAACTCTGAAAAAGAAATTCCTGCTCTTCACATATAAATGATCCAGTCTTTTGTTTTAACTGCACAGACACCCTAACACGACCTCATGCCCAGTGTGTGGTTTGCTGATGTTTTCTGCCATCCTTAAGTTGCCTTTTCACTCTTCTTATGGTGTTCTTTGATGCCCCCCAAAAAAGTTTCTAATTTTAATGCAGTCCAATTTCTCAGTTTTGTCTTTGGGTTTTGTCTGTGTTTGGTGTTATATCCAAGAAATTACTGCCAAACCTATTATCATGAAGCTTTTCTCCTATGCTTTCTCCTACAAGTTTTAGCTGTGAGGTTTAGTTCTTTGATGCCTTCTGAGCTACACTTCATATCTGGAGTAAGACAAACGTCCAGCCTCATTTTATTTTGCATGTGGATATCCAATTTTGCCCAAATATTTGGTAAACAGATTGTTCTTTTCCTACTGAGTAGTTGTGGCACCTTATTGAGTCCTTTGATATATATGCAAAGGTCTATTTAGGTCATTTTTAAATCAGATTATTTGGGGCTTTTTGAGGTTGACTTGTTTGATTTCCTTATATGTTCTAAATCTGAACTCCTTGTGGTCACACTTGTCCAAAACAGAGGTCGGCAGCATGGAGCTGGGTGAGGTGAGAGGTCCCAGCAGCCACCCCTCCAGCTGAGTCTATGACCACAGCTGGGATCTGAGGAGGGCTGTCCACCTCTTGACCTTGTCCCCCCAGAGCAGAGCCTGGGGCAGAGAGCAGGCAGACCACACTCTGTGCCACATGCTCACCTGTCCTTATGAAGATTTAGCAAAATTTCCTGACCAAATGCTATTCCCCTGGCTGTATGCCAGAGAATTTCCAGAGGTCTTAAATGGCTTCTTGATCTTCAGTGACAATCTCTCTGCTTGGGAAGGGTCTGCAGCCCCACCCTAGTTCTCTGGCCATGTTCCTCCTGTTGCAGCAAGAGCTAGTCAGGCCACTTCCTCCCCTAGATGCGCTACTAACATTTATTATTTACTCTGTGCCAGCCTTGAGTAGGTGCTGGTTTAGTGCCCACTTCACACTGAGCCTGGAGACACTGAACTCCTTCTCCGTGCACACTGCTGGCAGAGGGACTCAGCACTATTTGGGAAAACTGCTGTGTAGCCCACAGTGGGCACAGAGCAGGGGAGATAAAGGCAGCGTGCCAGAGACATGTGCATGCCCACCCTCATAGCAGCAATGTTTATCACAGCCGAGCCACAGAAATGACACACACATGGAAAAGTCCTCAGTCACCAATAATAGATGAAGCCCTGTCCTGGGTGATGGTGCCGTTTATGGGAAGTGAAATAAGCAAGGCACGGGAAGACAGAGGTCCCCCGATCTTACACGTCAGTCTGAGAAGGTGACCTCATAGAAGGTAGGAATGGGAAGGGGACAGGAAGAGCTGTGGGGATGGTGGGGAGAGGCTGCTCACGGGATGCAAAGTTAGAGCCACACGGGGGAACAACTTTCATGTTCCACTGCACAGAAGGTGACGGGTTAACAACATTGTACATTTCAATTGCTAGGAGAGGGGACTGTGCATAGCTTCACCCAAACAAATGATAAACGTGTGAGGTGACAGATATGCTGCTTACTCTGATGCATTCCTGACACGGTATAGACACGTACTGAAACATCACATCTACCTCACACTGTGTGTAATTATGTGTCAATTAAAAATATGTATGTGTGTGCCTGTAGATACATGCATAGCTGACCCTTGAACAATGTTGGGATTATGGGTGCCACTTCCCATGGAATCCAAAATCCAAGTGTAACTTTTAATTCCCCAAAAACGTAACCACTGAAAGCCTAATGACTAGAAGCTCAACCAATACCGTCAATAGTCAACTCACACACATTTGATATGTTAACACGTTATATATGACGAGAATACACAAGAACAGGAGAGATCCCTTTTTCCCACGATGCAAATCGCTGGAGAGAGGAATTGATCACGTGGGTATTGCAAGCAGTTACTGGAGGCCATGCCAGCTGGCACAGCGGAGGGGGCTGTCATGGTCAGCAGAGTCCTGCAGCCAGGACCACACAGCTGAGACTCAAGCTATAGGTTCACATTCAGTCATATTTGCTGCAAATGCAAATGGCCCCAGGTACAGTCTGTTAAATGTTGTGTGTGTGGGTTTTGATAAATTTTAACTTTTTAGAATAGATGTACGCACACACACACACACAAGTAGTATGGTAGCAAATGATAGACTATTATGTACATATATCTTGTGATATACTTAATTTTTTCTTAATTTTTTTGATATTTCTAGACTATGCAGTGCGTCTTCGAATTTTCTCAGATTGTCACAAGTCTCCAAAATAAAAATCCACAGGTAGGTGGACCCCACACAGCCCAAATTCAAGTTGTCTAAAGGTCAACTGTATACATATACATACATACATACATACATACATACATAATACCCACGCACTTTCAGGGTCCTGAGGGACTGACAGTAAATCAGTAACTAGTAAGGGCTTTTCTGTGAGTAAACCATAAGTGAAGGCTTCCAAGCGTGAGCAGAATCTCTCACTCTCCATCTGGAGGGAAACTGGGTCAGCAGAAAGCTCCTGCCTGAGTCCCTCTTCATATCCCAGAACACAGGGCTCAGGGTGGCACAGCCAGATGAGGCAGAGGGACGCAGCAGGCTGGCAGCTCTGAACTCACCTTCCGCCATTAGCTCTAAGATTCCTGAACTAGGGTCTACACGAGTGGCTCTCAGGCTGAGGGCCCCTTCCTGAACCTGCAGCCCAGCATCCAGAAGCACAGGGGAGTCAACACCGGACCCGTGGAAGAGAAGAGACAGAAGGTGGAAGAGAGACAAGGTGGAAGCCCCTCTGCTTCCGGGATCCCACAATGAGGTAGTGCCAATCCGAGGAATCTGGACTGGGTAGAAAGCTGGAGATGAACCAGCCAGGAAAAAAGTCTGAGGCGAGGTGGTACCCGGCAGGAGCAGGGCAGCACTTCTGGGAGCAGACAAGAGGGAGCCACAGGGCTGGTAAGACTAGGGTGGGGTACAGGCCCCCAAATAATCAGAGGGGAGGAGGAAGAACTAGGAGTGAGCCTGTGCCAACAAAGCATAGGCCACACCAGCCTAGGTCACTGGGTACTGACCGGTGGGCACTCCCTGTGAGGCCAGCTTAGCCCTGTGGGCATGGCACCCCAACTCAGGGCAGCTCTTTCTGCTCAGGACCAAATGATGGTACCTCTGCATCACACTCCCATAGTGGCTGTAGCCAAGAAGCTTAAATCGGGCTCACCTCAACCTCGAAACAGTGACAAGGAGCTTCCCCTCAGAATGAGGCTCCAAGCAGTGGTGACCTCAAGCCAGTCCTGCCCTGGTGTTCCACAGAGGGAAGACCAGGTTGCCTCAGTGTATCTCAAGCCATCCTCAGCAAAATCACCCAGGGAGTAATGCCAGAGTCTAGGGGCCCCATGCATCAAGTCACACCCATGGAGAGAGGATTCAGGCTCAGCATCTAGAGAGAGGACCCAGGCTTAGTATACAGAGAGAGGACCCAGGCTCACCCTACTACCTCTGCCCTTCTGCCTGAGCAGGCTTCATCCTCCCTTCCAGGCATCTTCACAGCTTCCAGTTGCAACTCTTCCTTCTGTGTAGTTTGCAGAGCACAAGCCTGGAGCCAGACACCTGGGTTGGGACCCTGGCCTTGAAAATTACTTCAGGCAAGTTTTTTTATGTCTTGTATCTCAGGTTCCTTGTCTGGAAAACGAAGACAATAATTGTCTCTTTCAGTAAATTTAAAGAGTACACGTGTCAGAGCAAAGAAACCAGGCAGATACTATCTCAACCCAGTAATCAAAGTTAGCATCACCAGTAATGAGACACATTGGTGTCACGGGCCTCCTGACAGGGTGTGCAGAGAGAGACATGTCATTTCTCTGGCACTGCGCCCTATTACACACAGCCTGCACTTAGCTCACTGTGAGGTGAGCAGCACAGTTCTGCGTGCATTCCCACCACGATATCTGCCTCCCCACAGGCCCAAAACAGCAGCCACTGATCAGGGACCGAAACCTCTGCAACCACAGGACAAATAAGCCTTTGTTCCTTAAAAGCTTATGATCTCAGGCCATGGCGGTGGAAAGAAACAAGGTTTATTTTGGCTTCCTGGAGGTCAAGTGCAAGCTTCCTATGAGGGTTGCCTGCTGCACCCATGGCAGAAAGCGGAAGAGCACAGGTGAAGTGCTGATGAGAGGACAGAGGAGAAGCTGAGGAAAATGGATTTGCTTCTATCACAACCCCTCTCGGTGACCAATCTGGTCCCAGGAAGAGACCCCTCCTATGAGAAGGGCGTTACTCTCTCCTGGTAGCCCAGTCACCTCTTAAAGACCCTGCCACCTCTCAACACTGCCACACTGGGCCCAGTTTCTGGTGAGGTTTGAAGGGGACAAACCACCTCAGCACCAGTGTGAGAGAAATCAGTCCCACCAGCAGCAGCTCATTTGCTTTGAGGCAGGGTCATGAAATGCAATGAGAGACCCAGGAACTCTTCTGGGTTGAAAACAAGTTAAACAGATAACTAAATGCAGCACACAACCTAGAGTTGTCTCTGGACCATAAAGGAAGAAGAGGAAAGCAAGGAGCTTCTGTTCTGTTTCATTTTCCTCTCTAAAAGATACCATTGATATAGCCAGTAAAATGTGGTGTGTGCGTGTGTGTGTGTGTGTGTGTGTGACTAGAGGTTGAATCCAGGGCCTTGCACATACTATGCAAGCACTCTACCACTAAGCTACATCCCCAGCCTTTTTATGTTTTCCTTTTAATTTTATTTTAAGACCAAGTTCTCACTAAATTGCCTAGACTGGCCTTGAACTTGTGATCCTCCTAACTCAGGAGGCACAGTGCCAAGCCAGAGATGCAGGGATGCGAGCGTGGCTCAGCCAAGAGGATGTTGTGATGGGAAAGAGGCTGGGGTAGAGAAGAGGGGTACTGGGTATGAAGGTTCCAGGTAGCAAAGGAAACAACTGGGGGCAGCAGAAGGACCACAAGGACCCTGTTGAAACTAATGTTTTTCTGAGTTCTACACAAGACAAGCGTGGACCTCTGAAGGTGAGCAGACTGGAGGGTACCTGTGATCAGGACAGTGTCACCCTCTGTCACCACAAAGGGCTGCACACCCCCGCCCATCCACCCAGCAACAGGGCACCAAACAGCCATCCCATGGCAGGGCCTCTGTGCATTCTTCATTGAACAGCACACCCTGGAGAGGATCCTATCAATGAAGAAGGCACGCAGACAACTCCTGGAACTCAGTCTGTGATGGGATGATAGAGGGAACACTCACATCCACCCTGGCCAGAAGCCAGCAGAAGGCATGGGCCAGGCCTGGTGCTGGAGAAGGGAGAGAGGTGAGGGCCTGGGATGAGAAAAGGGTCCATTTGTTCCCAAAGGCAGCAGAAGTAGAGGTAGAGGACAGTGCCTCGTGGTGCTTTAACACCACAGGTTCCATCTGTCATTTGAAGCTAACAGTTTTGAGGGGTGAAACATGCAGATAAGTTCCAGGAAGACACGTTCTACAGTAGTGTTTTTCACTATAAACTAAACCTGTCTGAGTCCCACAGCCCAACTTTACGACAGTTTAAACTCAGCCAAGCACCCATTACTTTCCTAACACAGCCACATAGCTGTGCTCAGCGGCGCGGGCCTGGTGTCCTAGCTGAAGCATGAGGATCACTTGAGCCCAGGAATTCAAGACCTAGGCAACACAGTGAGACTCCCTCTCAAAAAACAGATAAAATAGGCATACAAAAGACCTCTTGGAAAGACCTGTCCTTGGAGGAAACCTTGTGAAATCATGATTTTTGATGCCCCACCTCTTCTCGTGGTGCTACACTGTCTCCTAGTGTCCTTTTAACAAATGACACCAAAAACGACATTCACGAGTGAAATCAGAAATACATAAGGGGAGTAATGAGGTTGCAGCAAAGCTACTTTATTGCAATTAAAAAGTATATTTAAAATGCTTGTGTATGCATGAAATGCCTCTTGATAATACATGTGAATTGTTAACAGTATTTTCTAGGAATAGGAACTGGGTGGCTGTGAAAGCAATCACAGGATATTACTGTGCATCTTTTAAACTGTGTGCCCCACGATATATTGCTATCTGGAAAAAAATGACAAAACTTTCAAAAGAAAAAATGTGATTACTAAATTTTGAGGGTAGGCTGAGGAAGGGGCCATCTTTTCTTCATTCGTAGATTCGTGGATGTAATAAATAGTTATTGAAGCTTTTCATGTGCTGGGCATTGTCTGAAAACTTGCGTTAGGCAGCCAGAAACAGGGCTGTGGACATGGACGTGGGCTCAGTGAATGCCTGAGTATGGGCAGCATGAGGTACACTCCCTGACCACAGGGCAACCATGAGAAACTCATCAATGAAAGGTTCACTTCAATATTAACTCAATCATTTTAAAACACATTTCTGAACATTTGGAAAACAGAAGCATAATAATGACATTTAGAAAATGTTTCAAACTAACAACACAAAGGCACAGTATAGTAAAATTTGTGCAATAGAGAAGAACACATACAGGGCTGGGAATTTAGCTCAGTGGCACTCATGCGTGCAAGGTCTTGAGTTCAATCACTGGCACACACACAAAAAAAAAGACACATAAAGCTGTAAATGTGTTTATTAGAAAAAAATCAGCTGAAAATTGATGAAATAAATGTTTCACTAAAATGAGAAGTAGAAAGTACAGGGAAAGAAATAATAAAAATGAAAGAATTTTTAAAATATAAAATAAGACATTACGGAGTTTAACAAAGCTAAAAGTTAGGTCTTTATGCAGGGGCAGTAACACAATTTACAAGTTTCAGCCAGACATAGTGGTACACACCTGTAATCCAGTACTCGGGAAGCTAAGGCAGGAGGACCTCTGTGAGTTCAAGGCCAGCCTGAACTACAAAGTGAAACCCTGTGTCAAAAAACAAAACTAAAAAATTTACAAGTTTCTGTAAGTATTGGTCAATTAAAGAAAAAAATATAAGCTGGGCGTGGTGGTGCACACCTATAATCCCAGCACTGGGAGGCTGAGGCAGGAGGATTGTTGCAAGTTCGAGACCAGCCTGGGCTACATAGTGAGTTCCAGGTCAGTCTCAACTACAAAAAAATGTCTCAATAAAAAAAAAAAAGGAGATAGCACAAATGAATAATATTCTGAGTGAAACTGAGGACACAAGCAAATACTAAAAAAATAAGGTGTGAATAATATTATGTTAAAGCTGAATATAGGTGAAAGGGGAAGATCTAAAAGGACGCTAAAGTTGGCTGAAAAAGAAATAAAAAACTGAGTTATTAGAAATGGAATCTGAAGTTTAAATGACTCCCATAGAAAATGCACATATTCCATCAAGTATTCAAGGAATAGAAAACTCATACCTTAAACATTTGGAACATTTCAAACAAGAATCTCCAGTGATCACTTCAGTAGCACATATACTAAAACAAGAATCTCCAACTCATTAAAAGTATTGCAATCCTGATAGCAAATCCAAACAAATATAAGAAAGAAAATTACAAGCCAATCTCTTTCATGAATATTCAAGGTAATTGCCTACCAGGGCATGGTGGTATGTAATCCCAGCTACTCACAGGCTGAGACAGAAGGATCAAAAGTTTGAAACCAGCCTGTGCAACATAGTAACTGTCTCACATTAAAAGGTGAAAAGGGAGAGTCAGGGATTTAGCTCAGTGGTTCCGCCGCCTGCCTCACAAACACAAAGTCACCAGTTCGATCCCTGGTACAAAAAAAAAAAAAAAAAAGAAAAGGGCTGGGG
>NW_022900919.1:24918161-24937988 GCF_012274545.1 Fukomys damarensis | reverse complement strand
AAAAAAAAAAAAAAAAGTGAAAAGGGCTGGGGATGTAGTTCAGTAGTAGAGTGCTTGCCTAACATACATAGGTTCAATCCCTAGCACCACTGGAGGAGAAGAGCAAAGTAAGCAAATCAGCAAATTGCCTAAACCCAACATTTGAAAACCAAATCTGGCATTGTATAAAGAAAATGCATGCTTTGTATCAAGAGTATAAGTAATTCAACATTGGAATGGAGCAAAGTATATGATTATCTCAACAGATGAAATGCACAAAATAAAATTCAACATTCATTAGTGACATAAAAACAAATTTAGACGGGTGGTGGTGCACGCCTGTAATCCCAGCACTCAGGAGGCTGAGGCAGGGGGATCGCTGTGAGTTCGAGACCAGCCTGGGCTACACAGTGAGTTCCAGGCCATTCTCAACTACATAGTGAGACCCTGTCTCAAAAAACTGGGGAAAAGAAACTTAAACTAAAAAAAATATTTTTTTTTCTTAATCTACAGCAGCATCATACTTAATGTCAAAGACCTCCAGGGAGAGAAGACTTGGCAGATGATCAGGACAATTTATTCACACTGCCCTACTGACTTGAATACTTCATGAAGCACTTGTTCTACAACTGCACTTCCTATCTCAACCCAGTTATCATCACAGCACAAAGTGATCTCACCAGACCATCCATCAGCGCTTTACACAACCACATAATGGACAATGTGGCGGGTTGAATAATAAAGAACACAAGCACAAGTTTTCCCTCCCATTCTTCATGTGTGTGCTAGACTTTGGAAAATGGAAAGGTAGCCATGCACAAAGAGGCTTCCAGAGGCAAAAAGAACAGATTTGTCTGGAGAGACAGTAGTTTCTAATTAGGGACTTCAGAAACCAGAGAAAGAAATAACAGAGGCAGCTAAGATGTTTTACTTAGTTTACCATCAAAACCACCTGAATGATGGATACCTTATATCAAGTAGCCTCCCCAAAAAACAAATATGGAGAAACCACTTGGGCATAAGCTTATCTGAGGGGTGATCCCAATTAACAACAGCAGAGAAAAGGAGAAAAAGTCAATACGCGGTTGCATACAGAGACTCCATTCCCAGTGTGGATGTGCCAAAGGACTGTGTTGTTGGAGGAGAAAAGGCTAGGGTCTCTGCTCCTGTCACTGGATGAAGGCTGCTTCTAGGATTATTGCCTAACACTTCTGTTGTTGGACATTTTCTGGCCAAAAGATAGCCCTGGGGTTTAGCAGTTCCAGCCATTAAGGGTGTCCCAAGGCCCATGTGATCCTATCTCACTTGGCAGACAGATTTGCAGCTACCTTCTTGCATTGGTGTGAGCAGATGGGCTTCCTCCACTCTTGGTCACACTGGGTAATTAAGGCAGCTTTGAAATTCATTTACTTTTTGCAAACTTTCTTAGTCCTCAAAAGCAGGGCCAGTCATACTTCCGTGCTGTCCCATGTTTCTGCTGTTGCCCAGCGTCTATCATCCATCCTGTCTCCTGCATCCTAGTGCAGGTGTTGACCATCCCACCACCTACTGCCAAGCTGAGCTGCTTCCTCTTGCTGACAAATGAAAGCCTCAGATTAACTATAATCCATCCACTCATTCCTTCAGAAATACTTTGAATATTATCTTAATTTGGGTTCCCTCAAAGTTAGTCTGAGACAAGAGCTTAGAAGCAGATGGTTTATTTGGGAGGTGATTCCTCAGCAGCAGGTTTGAGAAGGAAGGAAAGGATCCAGGAAGAAAAGAAAACAATCGCATTGACCCAACACAAATCCTACCTGCCTCTGGGAAGTGTGAGGCATTTATCTCCTCCTGGCTAAGGGCTGCTGTGAAGTAGGTTCACTCTGCATAGGTTACAAATTTGTCTGAGTCTGGGGAGACAGAACAACACTCTATGCAAAGCAGATTTGCTTATAGCTAGACAGCAAGAGATGGCAGAGGCCTGGGAGATGTTGTCCCCTAGCACCCAGAGGCTCAGGAAGCCCCTGGGGCAGATGGTGTCTCAGCTGTGGATTTCCTATTTACACTGCTGATGGGGGACAATGGAAGGCATCCTGCCCGGGTTTTACACTCTGGGGACACTGAGTCACTAGGCAGAAGTACTGAAGAACATCCTGTTTCTAGATAAGGAAGGCTGGAAACATAGCCCAGGCTGTCCTGACCAGACCTGACTCCAGATGTTGCATCCCAGCACCTTCCAGTTATTTTCTAGAATGACAAATGACGAAGTGTTGTTCCACTGCAACCCAGAGAGGTCTACCCCAGCTTTTATGGGGAAGGGACACTCCCTTGAGGCTCTAGAGGAAGTCCTGATGTGAGCCCTGGAGTGGCCATACAAAGTTGTTCTGAGGCAGCACAGAGGTCTCCACCACAACTGGAGAGCTACAGTCACAGGTGGGATAAGGGATGCAGGCACCATGGGCCAGAGTGCCAGGAACTTGCATTTCAGCAGGGAAACAGAATGTACCCATAAGCAAGTCATCAAGTGTGAGAGGTACTATGAAGGAAAAGCATAGAGAACAACCGAAAATTTCTGGAAAGGCTATTATACATGAAGTGGCTGAACAGGTGATAGGTGAGCCGAGTCTTTAGGAATAAGAAGGATTCTACTAAGATCTGATGGAAAAGCTTTCCAAGCCATGAATCTCACCTAGAACCTGTAGAATGAAACAGTGACAATCAATGAAGAAGTGGTAAGTGAGCTAGGGAAAAGCTGGACTGGTACTATTCCATGAACAGGGATTTCAAGATGCTAGAAAATCTGTAAACTAAAACTTAGATGTAGCCTTGCAAGTGTTGGACTGGCAAGAATCTTCCAAAGAACCGGGGGAATCTGGGGAAGCCAACCTCCTACACTGTGTCTGCAAGAGAGTGAGTCAGAAGAATCACCAGGGACAGTTTAGACACATCTGTGCAGGATGTAATTTATTTATTCAGGTACTGGGGATTGAATTCAGGTGTTTGCACTTGCATGGCAGGTGGTGGAAAATCCCCAGCCCTGTGCAGGATGTTTTAAAAGAGTATATCCTGGCCAGGCACAGTGGCCATGCCATCCCAGCATTTAGGAGACTGAGGCAGAAGGATCTCCACTGGGATATATAGTGAGTTCAATGACAGCCTGGACTACATAGCAAGATCCTGTTAAAAAAAAAAAAAAAGCATATCCTTTACCATAGCCAGTTACACTGTCAAGAATAAATCTACCCACAGGTGTGCGTGGATCCTGAAGCATTATATAGCACCATAAAAGCAAATAACACCTGGGAAACTTTAGGGTTCATCCACAGGTGCCTACAGGGAGGGGTGGCTCAGGACACACACACACACACACACACACACACACACACGCTACAGTGTGTCCCTACATCCCATAGGGTTACCATCACTTCTAGAAAGCCCTGTCTAGAGCACAGCATGTAACCCCGCTGCGATTCTGAAACCCACCAAGGCCATGCCATCCCAGGGCTCTGCAGATGAAGAGGTACTCCCGCCATGCCCAACACACCCACGCCTCATTGCTCAGACGTGGTCACATGAGTGTACACCTTTTTGGCTGGTCATGTGGCACCCCAAGTAAGAGGGTGTCCTAGGAAAGGGCGCCAGCTTGGGGAACACGTGAGTAGCCCCCACCAGGCAGGTCCTTCTAGGACCAACGGAGCCAGAAGCTGGCAGCCTGGGCAGCTTCTAGGAAGCCATGAGAAAATGGGGTCAAGAGTGCGGGAGATTTATCACACTGCCCACTCTGTATGGCTTCATTTTTTGTAACATCGCCACTTGGGAATAAAACGAGAATTTAGATGTGTAAGGACCCAGGGATCCTCCATCAGTTAGTCAAGGCTATGAGGTAGGCCGGGCAAAAAAAACAGCTCCAAGAGTTTCAGGCTAATCAAATCCGAAGACCCCAAGCCTGTGATCCCGAACAGATCTGTGCCTGCGCAGCTGGGTTGCGACGTGTGTACTGCGCGTGCGCAGCCGGACGGCGATGCCCCGCCCAGTGGGTGACGCATGGGTGCGTGGGCGGGGCCCGGCTCGTAGGGTCGCGTACCTTGCAGAGCTTGGGTGGCGCTGGCCGCGGCGCGGGAGCAGGAGTACCCCCTGTGGGCCGCTGTGAGGGCCTAGGGTGCTGAGCAGGGTGAGTGAGTGCGGCCTGAGGAGGGGTCGGGAGGGCTGAAACGGGACCGTTATCCTCGGTGCCCGCGGGTCGCCTTCCACTCGGCTGCGACGGGCCTCCGTGGACGTCGGGCTCCACCTCCCGGCGTCCCTCCCATTCGCTCCTTCATTCGCGCACTCATTCATTCATTCAGCTGGCGCTGCTGACCCGCCCAGGAGGGGTGGGACTGCGGGCCGCCCTCCTGGAGCTCAGCCTGACAGGGAAAGCCTCTGCGCCCCTAGGGCTGACGACTGGGCCAATTCATTCTGGGCTGGGGTGGTGACAGAAGAGTACGAGGGGGTGGTGCTTCCGCCTGAGCTGACCCGGGCCGAGGTGGACGGAGTGGACCCGAGAGGATTCGTTCCTTGGAATGCTTTCGCAGCTGGAAGAATGGGCGCCAGGGACAGACGGGTCCAGAGAAAAGAAGTTTTATCTCCGGAAGCCATGGGATGGCAGTAGGGTTGGGGAGAAAGCTTGCATTACTGGGTGGGTCACGCTAGGCCCAGTGCCTTGCCCTGGGATCAGCCTCTGCAGACGACCACGGTAAGTCCCAGGTGTCCAGGCACCTGTGTCCCAAGATGTCCGTGCTGAGCCACACACCCTCGTGCTACAGGATGCAGGGCTCCTCTGGCCCAGATCTATCGGTGGCAGACTCTCAGACCTCTGTAAACAGCAGCTTTGGGGAGAGCTGGGTGCTGAATGCCTTATAGGGCTGTCCCTCCGTTCACTGTGTCACTGTGCCGAGGAGGAGCATTTTGGGAAGAGACAGAATGGTGTCACTATTAACAGTGTTTGCATTCTTGGAAAAGAAGCCATACTGTTCATTCCAGCAACCGTACTGTTACAAGCCCAGAACTGCTTATGTCCCTCTGTTCCTCCCCTGCAGTCAGGTGGCTGATAGGGTGTGTGTTGCTCTGCCTCCTGGAGCCTTGTGTGGAACCTGACAGGCAGGGAGCTGTTCTTGCAGGGATCCCTGGACATGCCTTCCCTCCCAGTCATCCCAAGAAAGAAGAGAACAGGTGGTGTTGACAGGGCTGATCCAGAATGGGTTTTTGCCAAGAAAAGTCTTTAACATCTTTCAGGAGAAGGAGTGTAGGTTTTCTAATGTGCTTTAATTTTGGACACATTTTTGGTATATGTGGTAGTCATTTGTCATTACTGCCCTTTCCTACACTTTAACTGAAAACCTGAAAGAAACTGGCCAGCACAGTGGGCAGCACCAGTCAGAATGAGCTGGAGCATGTGTCTCTGACAGCCCCTGCATCCCAGCTCTTAGAAAGCTAGTAAGTTCAGGCCAGGAGCATGCAGCTTTCCTCTTACTCTTGCCCCACCTGACAAGGTGGCCCTGGCCAGAGCCAAAACTCTGTTTGCAAACCCACACTCACTTCCTGCCTGGCCTCTTGCCTACAGCCTCACTCCTCGCTGCAGTAAAGAACACTGCACCTGAGTTATTTTCACCAAGTCTCGGGAGGGTCTGATCCTCACTGAGTGCCCCCAGGGCCCACAGAAGTGTGACTTGGCCTCCTTCAGGTATCTTGACTGTGAGGAATCCCTTTACTCTGGAGTGAAATTGGTGTGCCCATTGGGCCTTGGTGAGAGCCTGACTGTTTTTGTCTGCACTTCCTCATTCTGAGTGTTCTGTGGACTGTTGTCGACCAGCCCTTGACGTTGTATAACTCCAGGAATAATACAAGTTCCTGTGGGTGTTGTCTAAACTGTCATGTATTTCTAGGGAATATGAAGGGACAGAGCACCATCATTTTAGAGGCAGAAGTCGAGGATTCATCCGCCCTGCCACATGCCACTGCACAGTTCCAGATGCATCCATTCCAGGCACTCCAGGGCCTGAATGTCCTGAACACCAGGCAATGACCGACCTGTGGGTTCCTGATAGGAGACAGCACATCTGGGATTTTTAGTGGGTAGAGATATTTAACAGAGAGCCAGTCTTGCCTGAGAGCTGGTAGACACCGCCAGTCTGCTCCTGTGGCACACAGTACTTAGCCTGGCACGGGCAGGATGAAACTTGTTTGTGCAGCAGATTTTATAATGCACTCTCATGGCTATAAGGTGTCAGTATTGCTTTGTGTCCTCACCATCCCTGGAGTTAACTGCTTCAGAACTTTCTCTGTAAATATCAGGTCCACCTTTTTTTTTTAAATTTTTTTTCTCATTGAGTTTATTGGTACATTTTAGGTATACAGTGCAGTTACATTCATCATTGGGATCTTGTACCTTTACATGAAAGGTCTTGGTCCTCGTTTTTCCCCCTTGTCCCTGCTCTCCCTTCACCCCCTCCTAGGTCCACTTTTAATGAGCATATTTGAAGGTTGGGTCATTGTAACCTGGGAGGGGTGGCTTGAGAGAGAGAGGCAGCTGTAGATACAGCTGATAACAGCTGCCTCAGGATGAGCATTTGCTGCACTGTGTGTCTCTCTTGATCTCAGCTAACATTGCTTAGTACAGACATTCCCGGACACTGCCTTCCAGCCTGACATCTCCCACAAGGATCAGTCCCACGCTGACTGATGTCCTGTTGTTGTGTCATGCTCGACATGGAGGAGCCCTGCTCACTGTGCCTCCTGCCAACAGCCCCTCCCCAGTGGCCATCACCCAGGTGCTGGAGCACCAGCAGTGCCTCTTCCTGTTCTGCTGGGCGGGTGGCTGCGCTCTGGGTAGGCAAGTGCAATCTCCCATGTAGATACTGGATTTCCAGGATTGAGGGGGCTGCCCCTTCCCCCAGAGAGGTACCTTCTAACCCGGGGAAAGAGGTCCCCACACACAGCCGCACAGGTCATTTACCAAGGAGGTGGTGCCTGTAGAACACCACCATCCTAAGGGAGGGGCTTAGGTTGGCCGGAGCTTGCAGGAGTGTGAAGAAGGGACCAAAGAGCAGGGTGGTAAAAACAAACAAACAAAAAGCCTTAAAAATCACTTAAGGTGAGAACCCTGCTAAGGCAGAGGCTGTTATCTTCATTGAGGTGAGAGTGACTAGGACGTTAAGAGTTTGAATTTGAGGGATCTGCATCCCATCCCCACTGCCTTTGTCCTCTATCCATAGAAGTCATCTGGGTTCCCTGCCTGGCTTCATCCGTGAAGGATCTGTTGTGATAAAATATACTTAACATAAAATTTGTTGTCTCAGCCACTCCCAAGTGTGCAGTTATTGGTGCAGTACATACAGTTGCTGTGCAGACATCACTGCCATGCACACCAGAGCACTTCCCAGCTGGAGACCATACACAGTCCTTCTGCCCTGTCCTCCTCAGCCCTTGCACCTCTGCTCCAGGTGGTCTTGTTTGTTGGTCCATTTGAGGCTGGCTCATTTCATGGAAAAGAATACCTTCCAGGTCCGTTGTGTTGTAGCCTATGTCACAGTTTCCTTTCTTTTCATTTTTATTTTACTTTTTTGACCCCAGGGCCTTAAATATGCTAAGTTCCAACTCTACCACTGAACTCTGTCCCCAACCCCTTTCTCTTTAAGACCAGATAGTGTTCCATTGTAGGAATAGACCGTGCTTTCTTATCCAGTCACATGTCTTCAGACATCGGTATTGCTGCTACCTCTAGGGTTTTGTGAACAATGCTTCAGTGAATGGGGAATGCAAGCACATAGCTTTAGAAATGCTATTTCACTTCCTTTGGATATACTGCATACCCACAGGATTGCAGTGATACGTAGCCATTCTGGTTTTGGGGGGGTGGGGAGGGGGGAAGCTGCAGTTTTTCATAGTGGCTGCACTTTTACAAGTAGACTTTTCCTGTGTGCTCACCCACATGTGTTATATTCTGGATGGTGGTGGTGTTGCTTTTGGTAGTAGCCATGCTAATGGGTGTGAGTGAATCACATTATGGTTTTGCACTTCTCTAGTGAGTAGTGATGTTGAAGCATCCTTTCTTATGCTTCTTGGCCATCTGCACATCTTTGGAGAAATTTATTTCCCCTTTCGTTGTGTGGAGTCCTGAGACCCAAGAACCCAAGAACTCATGCATTTGCCAGTTTTTTTATCAGGTTGTGTTTTGGTATTGTTCAGTTTGAATTCTTTATGAATATTTATTCCTTACCAGTGCAGATACATAGTTTGAAAATATTTTCTCCCATTTTGTAAGTTGCCTTTTGATTTTGTTGGTTGTTTCCTTTGTGCAGCAAAAGCTTTTTGATTCCGCTGGTGCATTTTTGCTTTCATTACCTGTGTTTTGGTGTCCTATCAAAGAAATCCTTGCCAGTTTATCAGCTATGGTCTGTTCTACAAGCGTGGACAGATTACCCAGTGTTACAACCCTCAACTCCTACCACTGCTTCCAGGATCATGTGCAGGATTAAACGAAGCCTCTGACTCAGGAGAGAAATGCAGCCCAGTTTCCAGTTGAACATTTTATTCCTGGGCCTGGTGACTTTGGATGCACACTGAACCTCTCAGCCTAACATAATTTTCTTGCGTTTCCTCCAGCAGCTGCGGCACAGTTCTGGGCACACTAAGAAATGAGAAAAATACCCAGTCATGGGGCTCTGCGGATGACGAAAGCGGTGTACCCCCTGGGGCTGTGCGTGGGCCTGTTCATCTACGTGGCCTATATCAAGTGGCACCGGGTCTCCACCCCCCAGGCCCTCTCCTCCATCACTGGACCAGCCCACACCTCCGTGGGGTCAGCTGCTCGTGCTCATGAAGTCTTCTACGGAATCATGTTTGATGCCGGGAGCACTGGTACTCGTGTGCACGTCTTCCAGTTTGCCCAGCTACCTGGAGGTACCCTGTCCTGACCACAAGCCCCTCTGTTTCCACACATCAGGTCTGCCCTCTCCCTTCTCACAGGACCCATACGGTACTTTACTGCAAAAGACAGTGTGGGCTGAGCCCTGCCTGGACTCCCCTGGCAGCTGATCAACGTGCAGCTGTCAAGGGCTAGGATGTGGCTTAACAGGGGGAGCACTTGGTTCAAGGTCCCAGTTTTGAGGTCTAGAGACAAAAAATAGAGAAAGAAAAACGTAGATAGAGCCGCTGTGGAGAGATGCTGAGTCAGTATTGGTATCCACACTCCTGCAGTCTCCAGGAGCCCAGATTATGTTAGAATCTGCCACGGAGAGCACCTGAGACCCTTGAGGACATTGTTGCCCTTTCCCCTCCCCATGATCACTGGGAGGGTAGATGACTGTGACTGTGACAGAGGCCAAGGATCATGTTGGGAGTTTAAGACAGGAAGTAACAGGAATCACGTGAGGAACTGGCACTGTGGGTCCAGACAGCCAGGGATGATGGTCGAGAGGGACCTCAGCAGAAGGACGTAAGCTGTGCTTCCCAGGTAGGCCGAGGCAGGCAGGCACAGGCTTCCCCTGTACAGAGCCTTCAGTAGCCACCTCTACTGTCTCTCCCAGTGTTTTGCCCTCCACAATGTCCCTGGCCTGGCCATGTCCCTGTGCAGTGAGACCAGCACCCCTGGGTACTTCCTCTCCAGGGTTTGGGCTGTGCATAGATATCATGCCAGTCCCAACCAGACACTTCAGAGCACCTCTCTCTAAAGCTATTGTAGCATGTTTTGTTTACTTTTAATTTTGTTGTATATTTTTATGCTTGACCAGAACTTTGCTTTAAAAAAAAAAATCAAGAGTTTATTTAGGATAATGTACCTTCAAAAATCTGCATCTCTTGCTAGGCGTGGTGGTGCCTGCCTATAATCACAGTACCTGGGGGGCTGAGGCAGGAGGATTGGTGAGAGTTCAAGGCCTGGACTACATAGTGAGTTCAAGGCCAGTCTGAACTGCATAGTGAGATCCTGTCTCAAAAAATAAATCAATAAGCTGGGCATGGTGGCGCATGCCTGTAATCCCAGCACTCAGGAGGCTAAGGCAGGAGGATCGCTATGAGTTCGAGATCAGCCTGGGCTACATAGTGAGTTCCAGGTCAGTCTCAACTACATAGTGAGACCCTGTCTCAACCCCCCCCCCAATCAATAAATCAATAAAAGCTGATTTCTGGGGTGGGTGGCAGAGCACCAAGGACCAAATGTAGAGCCTCACACTGAGCCACACCCTATATGTTAAAGCAAAGTTCTGGCCCACACGAGGGATCGCTAATCTTGTTCAGCTAAACTAAGGAACAACCCCCCCCAATCAATAAATCAATAAAAGCTGATTTCTGGGGTGGGTGGCAGAGCACCAAGGACCAAATGTAGAGCCTCACACTGAGCCACACCCTATATGTTAAAGCAAAGTTCTGGCCCACACGAGGGATCGCTAATCTTGTTCAGCTAAACTAAGGAGGCAAATGTAGGCAAGAAGGGCTAAAGGGTCATTCTGGGATTGGTCCGTGTAGTCAGGCAGCAGCCTTTAAAAAGTCTGGCTCCGTGGACATGGTGACACATGCCTGTAATCCTAGCACTTGGAAAGATGAGGCAGGAGGAACACAAGTTTAAGTCCTACCTAGGAAACTTAGCAAGACCCTGTCTTTAAAAATTGAAAAGAGCTAAAGACATAGCTCAGTGGAAAGGCCCTGGTACCAAAAGAAGTCTGGCTAGTCGCAGTTATATATATTCACATGTTTATGTCTGTTTTGCTAGATGAACTGTCTTAGTTACTTTTGCTGCTGCTGAGACAAAATACTTGACATGCAGAGTTAAAGGAGGAAAAGTCTATTTGTCTTAATAGTTTATAGAGGTTTCAATCTATAATCTGCTGGTTCCAAGACAGGGTGGCATGGCAGAGAGGCATCATAGAGCAGAAGATAGCAGCAGCAATATGCAGTAAGTAACAAGCAATAATAGCAGTTTCTATTGCTTTTATTCCCCTAAGAGCAGGTAGCGCTCACACCCAGAGCTATGCCAAGCAAATCAATGGCGTGATTCAGTAATCACACACCCTTAACCCAGAATCACACTCTAGGTCCAGCCACCTCTGAAAAATTCCCACCTCTGACTGCATAAGGCTTTGGGGGGGGGCACATGGATACAAGCCATAACATGAACCTTTAAAAAAGTGTTTTCTTTTCCCTTAGAGACTCCTACCTTGACCCATGAGACTTTCAGAGCACTGAAGCCAGGGCTTTCTGCTTATGCAGATGATGTCGATAAGGTAAAAGCCTCTGCTTGACCCTCTTCACCCTGTCTGTGTAATTGGTTAAAGTCAGCTCCTTCCATGTGGGTGTGGCAGGCAGAAGAAAGCGTCCCTGTTGTGCTGCCTGGGGTGTAGGGCCCTTGAGCACCGTTGGGGTGGGGGTGAGCAGATCTGTTCCAGCCTCCTGTGCACCCCCGTGCAGGCCCACTAGAGGCTCATTGCAGCTCAGAAGTACAAGTACTGCAAACCTACAATGTATGTTCCTTGGAAATTTAGTTAATGTTTTCACACTAATCTTACAGGTTTTGCATAATACTTTTTTTTTTTTTTTTAATGTGCTGGGAATTGAACCTGAGGGTTCCCTGCGTGCTGGGCAAGTGCTTTACTGCTGAACTACACTCTTAGCCCTGTAGTATATTTTTAACTTTAGATTTTTTGCTGTGGGTACTTTGAAGATAATAAACACTCACTAAAACCTAAGTAAAGTTAAAAGGCATTATATTCTGGGGTTTAGGAGTGCATCTCAAGGGTAGAGTTCATGCTTTGTGGAGAAGGCAAAGGGTTCCATCCCCAGCACTGCAGAACCACTGTTCAGAACCCATACTCCCCTGAGCCATCTCTACCCCGTCCTGGCACTGACACCAGCCCTGTCCAGCCCCAGGGTCTTCAGTGCCTGGCAGTGATGTGGTTCCTCAGCATAGTTGCTCATGGGATGGAGTTCAGTAGGGAATCTAGACTGTGCTGGTTGCAACAGCCTCATGTCATCAGGGAGTCCAGATCTGTCTGAGGCTGCCTGGTGGGGCCTGGTGATGGCAGGGCAGTGTCACCCAAGAAGGCACGAAAGCTGCCGTAAAGGGGGCTCAGCCTTGTGGCCCTGACCTTCCCTCACCCTGCTGCATTCTGTCCCCACGGTGCCATGTTCACCTGGTCCCTCTGCCTCACACACTGTCCCTGTCCTCTCCTAATTTTAAATATAACAGGAAAATTATAAGATCAGGGTAGCATTGTGACCCCGGATGCTGGGTGTGACAGGTCCTGCTTTGCTGTCACACATCCACAGAGCGCTCAGGGAATCCAGGAACTGCTGGATGTTGCTAAGAAGGAGATTCCATTTGACTTCTGGAAGGCCACGCCGCTCGTCCTCAAGGCCACTGCTGGCTTGCGCCTGTTACCTGGGGAAAAGGCTCAGAAGCTGCTGCAGAAGGTGGGCTCAGCATGGAGGGGGCTCCTGCATGGTGGGCACTGCCCCTAAGGGGTGTCAGGCAGGCAGAATGACAGGTGCCACCACGCGCTCAGTGTCACCTCCGGGCATCATCTCCCTGACGTTTAAGGCTATGCGTGTTTTCCTGAGGGAGTCTATGTTACAGAAGAAAAACAACTTTATTTAAAAGTGCACTGTGCATTTGAAGGGCACCCTCCCCTAGGACTCGATGTGGATGAGGGCTGTGGACACTAAGCTTCTCTGTTCTCAGTGGGACAAGAGTCCTGCTTCTGTCAGACATTCAGATGTGGCTTCCCAAGGCCGAATGGTACATGCCTGTAATCCCAACATTCAGGAGGCTGAGACAGGATTGCCCCAAGTTTGAAACCAGCCTCAGCTACATAGTGAGTTCATGGCCAGCCTGAACTACATAGTGAGACTCTGTCTAGAAAAAAAACCCTGTGGTTACCCAAGAGGCCCCTTGGCCTTGTCTCCCAACCTGTGCTCCTCTGTCCCTGCGTCCCTCCTGTCCTGTTCTCCTATGAAAGGACAGCACGTGCTTGTCCATCAGGGTCCCCCACTGAGGCATGGGACATGGGGTGGGGCAAAGGAACTGAAGTTTCTTAGTGCTGGGACAAACTGACCATGTCCCTGGAGGGCACCCACCAGATCCCCAGGCTCAGCTCTGCTGTGGAGCTTCTCACACTTCATCTCACATCGAAAAGCTGGGCAGAACTTTGGGAGCGAGTGCACCCCACTTCCACAGCCCACAGACTCCCCACAGCAGGCCAGGAGGGTCTCCAGGGTGGCATGTTCCTGAGCTGGCCCTCAACACAGCTGAAGAAGCTCCTTGTTGAGGCCTGGATAGCTTAAGTTGAGAGTGAGCATTGCCTCTGGGGACAGGTGGTCTCTTGCTGTTCTGTTGCCTGGAAACTGCTGGCCTCCCTTTCCAGAAGGTGAAGACATTTCTCTGCATGCAGGTGAAGGAGGTGTTTAAGGCGTCACCTTTCCTGGTAGGGGACGACTGTGTTTCCATCATGAACGGAACTGATGAAGGTAGAGTGGCTGGAAGCACCCCCACATGTGGCCCTGGAGACGCCCCATGCACTGCTGCTGCTGCCGCTGCCGCCACCACCACTTAGAATTGGTGCACAGGGCTTCCTCTTTGGTTGAAGATGGGTGATTGAGCTTGCAGTCTGTTCACAGCACAAGTGTCCCAGAGGGCCTTTTCAGCACCAGCATTAGAGACAGATTCTCATCTGGGCTAACTCCAGACACAACACAGATGAAGTCTCTGAAAACACTGAATTTGAAGAGCCTATAGAGAGAACCCCAATTGCTGCTGCATTTAGAGCATTGCAGCTGCATTGCTGATTCTAAGACTGGCCCATGCTTTTAATTGTAACTCTAAGAGTGAGTTTGTAAAGCCAGGTGCAATGGTACATGCCTGTAACCACAGCGCTTGGGAGGCTGAGGCAGGAGGATTACCGTAAGTTCGAGGCCACCCTGGGCTACATAGTGAGTTCAAGGCCAGCCTGAATTACAGAGTGAGACTGTCTCAAAAACAAAAAGAGTTTGTATGGGGCAGGGAGAGCATAGGTTCTCTTCCAGAAGAGGAATCTGGTATGCAGAACTGCAGGGAGACATGGCCTTTAGTAAAGTGTTCAGGTTTTAGTGTGATATTAGAATAGTCTACCAGAAGCTGCTGGACTGTTTCCTGCCCAGCACTTCTCTGGGTGGTGTGGAGTCTGGGAGTGGTGGTGAGAGGCCCGAAGAGAGAGACACATGTCCTGGGAGCTGCGTGGATAGTTCTGGGTGACGATGACCCTCCTGTGCCACTCTCTTGCAGGTGTGTCTGCGTGGATCACTGTCAACTTCCTGACAGGTACGTGTCACTTAACCCCAAAGGTAACACCCTGCCGTGTGTCCATAACCCTCAGGGTTCACAGGCCAGAGGAAAGCATGGGGACAGCGGGCTCAGTGGCAGTCACAAGCTCACAGGGGTTCATGGAGGACTCCCCCCACCTGGGCTGCTTCACTCCCTCTTGTGCCTGAAGACACTGAGCTCTATAGATACCCAGTGTAAATGCCTGCCACTTGCCCACTACAGAAATATCTGTCCTGGAAAACTGGCCAAGAGGAGCTCTTTTTCAAATACTGTTGTCTGCATGCATCCCTTTACTGGAATTAGGGAAAGGCTGTGTTTGACGTAGTATATGAGTGGGTTCTTGGCAGGATATGTCCTTTAGGGGATGGAGAGAGATCCTAGGGGATAGGCAAGGAACCCCTACCTCAGTGCTTCTGGGAAGATGGAGATGAAGACAAGAAGGCGGCAACTCATGGGGCTGAGGCTACAGCCTCCTCCTCAGCGGGCAGGACCAGTCCAACATCTCAGACAGTCAGTATCATTCTGCCCTCATTAAAGCCATGGCTGATGCCACCTGATCTTCCCACAGACACTGGGCACCTTTCCGTGAACATGTGTAAACAGTGGAGCTGGTTCTCTTGTTTTTCTGTCCATTGAAGTCAGCTTTTCGCCTCCCTCTGCCTTCCTGTCCTCCTTCCTCACTACCAGTGTTGTCTTCCCACTGTCCAGGCAGCTTGCGAGGCCCAGGTAGGAGCAGCGTGGGCATGCTGGATCTGGGCGGCGGATCTACTCAGATCACCTTCCTTCCACGGGCTGAGGTAACTGGCCCTGGCAGCCCCTGGGCAGTGGACGGAGGGTGATGGCGCTTACAGGTAGCTCCTGCCTGGAAAACAAACCATAACAGAAATCTGATCTGTAGTGGGACCATAAGCCAGGTAATAACCAGATGCCCCTGCACCCTGCAAAGTGCCAGGGAGTCCTCACTGTCCTGGATGCAGGTCCCAGAGGAGAGGAAACACTCCCTCCTTGCTGCCCTTGTTTCTTGTCATCTCTGGGGCAGAGCTTGGTGACCCTGGCTGAACCCCAGTCAGGGTGGGTATGGTGCTGTTGGCAAGGGAATGCTATGGGTGCTTTATCTTCCCTGGCTTGCTCTCCATTCTTCCAGAGCATGGAATTTAAAGAAAAGCTCTGTACTTGTCTCTGTCTGAATGTCCCAAGGAGGTGGGGATTCTGACATCAGGACATTAATCTGGTGTCTCCGTAGGGCACCCTCGAGGCCTCCCCCCCTGGCCACCTGACGTCACTGCAGATGTTTAACAGGACCTACAGGCTGTATTCCCACAGGTTGGTTTCCAGGGTCAGGGAGGTCACAGCCCCTTGACAAGCCTGCTTCTGCCTCCTTCAGTACCCTATACATGGGCCTAGACAGATCCTGGAAGCCCTCCCCCTCACTCTGTTACTTTTTGGAGAAGGCTTGGGTGAAATGCAGGAGCTCAGGGTGTGCAGTTTCTGAGCCACGTGCCTGCCATGTGTCATCTTCAGTCTGTTCCTTTTGTGCCCCATGAAAACTGGGGTCCTGGCAGTGTCATAGCTCCTGCGTGAGCTGTTCAGTGAAGTCCCATGTGCTTCAGAGACTCCTCATAAGAGCAGGAAAGGGCTGGGGATTTAGCTCAGTAGTTCTGGCGCCTGCCTTGCAAGCACAAGGACTCAAGTTCAAAAAAAAAAAGAGCAGGAAAGCTGTAGCATCCTCCCAGGGTGGCACCACTTTATATAGCAAATGGAGGCCCAGCCATCCCCATGCCTCACCTGGGTGGGCATTGTCTCCACAGCTACCTGGGGCTGGGACTGATGTCAGCGCGGCTGGCGATCCTGGGTGGCGTGGAGGGGAGACCCGGTGAGTAGAATATGCTGCTTAGGGCTCTGCCTGCCCTCAGTGAGAGGGAGGAACCGCCTGCCTTCTGTCCCTACTCGCCATGATGTGGGACTGACCCAGGAGGGACAGAGGAGGCTGTTTTACCTCCATATGAGGTGTGATGAAAATACGGTTAACATTTTAATTAATTTTTTTTTAGACAGGATCTCACTATGTAGTTCAGGTCGGTCTTGAACTCATGTGTAGTTCAGGCTGGCTTTGAGTTTGTGCACTCCTCCTGTTTCAGCCTCTCGAGTGTTGGGACTATAGGCACCCACAACCACACCTGGCAACATTTAAATTTTAAGTAAGTGTTACAGTAAAGGCACAGGCTGCTGATCCCCTTCAGAATACTCCCCTCCCTATGAACACACTTGTCCTGTTGTTCTTGCCACTTCCCGGAGAAGTTCTGGAGAATTCTTTCCCAGGTGTCTTTATGAGGTATGATAAAAAAATACTTTGCTGATTCCAAATGCTGTGCAGCAGAAATTCAGGCTTATAAAAGCATCCACCTTATTCACTGGGTCTGGCATCATGTAACTTCTGGCTCTTCCCAAAATCAAAATGATCACAAAAGCTAAACATTTTGAATTGATTCAGGATGACTAAGTAGCCAGGATGGGGCAACTGAAGATACTCAAGAAAGAAGACTCCAGAACTGCTGCAGAAAGTGGCAAGGACAATAGAATGAATGTGTTCAAAGCTAGAGGGAAAAATTAAAGAGGGTTAGTGGCATTGTGTCTTTATTGTAATAAAATTTTTAAATGTATACATTTACCATACTTTTCAATCATACCCTGTACATTCTGAATTTTTAGAAAAAGACACTGTTAAAAAAAAAACTGCTGGGGATTTAGCTCAGAGGTTCTGGCACCTGGCTCGCAAGCGCAAGGTCCCGAGTTTGATCCCAGTACCGCAAAAGGAAAAGAATAAATAAATAAATAAATAAATAAAGTAACTTCTGAAAGAGACTTTAAAGGAACCCAAGTAACTGTGCAGTCATCCCCTACCTTGGGAGCCACCTTGCATGATATTCAGCTGCCTGTCACTGAAAGAATCCCTGAGGCATCAGCTTACAAGGAGGAAAGGCTTGTTTCAGTGCCCAACTCTGGAATTTTCTACCTATGGCCTGTTGGCCCTGCTGCTTAGGGACTGTGGCCAGGCAGTACATGACATGTGGCAGCTGGCAAGCATTGAGAGGCAGGGGCCAGAGTCATGCTGTCCCCTCTGATGGCACATGCCCAGTGACCTACCTAACTTCCTCCCAGTAGGCCTTCCCAATTCTACTGCAGGCTGGGAACCAAACTTTACATAGGCCTTAAGTTAGCTTAAGTTAACCATAGCAACCTGAAGAGAACTTGGTCCTTCTGCAGCAGGAGGTTTGTGAGGTGGTGACCTGGAGGCTGTTGCTGTACAGAGGAGCCTGTGACAGCCCCCTTCTGTCCTTGTCTGCTCTGTGAAAGGTCATACAGCAGGCTTGGCTGCTTCTGGGCATGAGATTTGGGGAGCTGTGAGGGCCCTGGAAGGCAGCCTCACACCAGACCCTTGGTGCCCTGCACTGAGCCAAGGCCTTATGTCCACACCTGGCATGGGCTGGCTTTTCTGTGGGCGCTGACAAGTCTGGACAGTGTGTGAGACACCCAGAGCCCAGCAAGTCCCCAGCTGCCTCTGCCCTCTGACCCCTCTAGGGTTGGCATCCTGCTGATATGGGAACATTCACCTGGCACATGTTTAGCTCCTTCAAGTTCCTGATAGCTTCTCTCAACAAGAAGCAGGACATGTCAGCCCTTGCCCCAGGGGCAGGAGGGAGGAGGAGGCACCTGTGTCTCCATGCCACTTGGTGCCCCAGCCTGACCTCCACCCACTTCCTGCTCACTGTAGACCTGGCCAGAGGGATCAAGAGCAACGCTGCAGGGCTTCCATGAGTAGTGTGCAGAGCCAGCTTCCTGTTCTGGCTGTGGCCCCCACTTTGGCGCTCTGAGCAACACAGTTTGTAGTATGGTGGCATCTGGTGGCACTTGACTGGCCCTGTCACCAGTCCGCTGGTCACTCGCCACTGTGAAGCTGGGTAACAATGCCTCCACAGGGTTACCCCTAGGGACATAAGCCATGAACAGTCTCATGGCAGTGTTTCCAGGCAGAGGAGGCTACACTACTCCAGGCCCAGGGTAGGTTCTTCCCTGGGCCTGGACTGTCCCCAGAATCAGATCCCTCTGTCACCATCAGGGAATGTGTTTCCTCGTGCCCAGCACCTTTGTTCTCCACCACAGCCGCTCTCAGCTCTAGGGAAGTCCCTGGCTAACAGTGGCATTGGTTTTCCTTTCTCCCTCCCTTCCTTCTTTCATCCTTGTCTCTCTTTCAGCCAAGGACGGGAAGGAGTTGGTCAGCCCTTGTCTGTCTCCTGGGTTCAGAGGCCAGTGGGAACATGCGGAAATAATGTACCAGATCTCAGGACAGAAGGCAGGTGTGTATGTCACTGCCCATCTGTGGCCCACAAGGGTCAGCACAGCATCCCACCACCCCCTGTGCCTTTCCATGCACTTATCAGGCAGTGACAGCACGCATAACCTACACTTGCTGGTCAGAGCCCTGGGCTGGAGCTGCTGCCTGCCACTTCCCCTCCACAGGCCATGGGCTCCTGTGGGATGGCCCTGATAACCTGGCACTGTAGGGCCTACAGCCATAGCCTAGCTGCAATGGGAGGCCAGGCTCACGCAGGAAGGGTGCCACTGTTCCCAGCACAGCTGCTGCCCAGCCCTCTGCCTAACCCTGCTGGACCATGTGACCCTCTGGGTTTCCTCCCCAGGAGGATCAAGGTGTGGTGCCCAGGCTGGATACACAGCACAAGGCATGTCCACCTCCAGGAACCAGGTGGCTCCCTCTGACCAAGGGCCTTGGCAAGACAGCAGGGAGTATGACAGCGACACGTGAGAAAGTATAGGGAGGGCACTGAGGGGCTAAGGTGTCACCCTGGAAGAGGGAGCCCATGGGTAATGGCTGTGGCCAGGCATTGAGGAGCAGAGCCAGATAGCTGCCCAGGGGTTCCTCAAGTCCAGAGAAGCCCATGCCAGGCCTTGTGGCAGTAGCAGGCGGCACTGGGGTCCAGGTGGGTGTGTCACTGGCCTGAGCAGCCCTGGGAAGAACCAGAATGTCTGACCGACTGAACAAGGCTGGGCAGAGCCTCCTGTGTTCACAGCAATCGCGTGGTCCTTGCATCCTGTTAACCTCTGGGCCCGTGCCCAGTCTCCAGCCACATGGTGGCTCTGTTTTCTTGTCTGTGACCCAGGAAGAAGCAGGGCTGCTGCTGGGGTGGCAGCTGACATCCACATCAGCCTGGTCTGCCCCAGACACCATGCTGGGCTTCTCCCCCTGCCAACTGCTTGCAGGCACCCTGGCTCTGGAAGCCCCGTGAGCAGTGGGTCTATGGCGCTGGTCCGCCTGTGTTCATGCACGTGCTCCCTCCTGCAGGCCTCCTCCACGAGCTGTGTGCCAGCAGGGTATCTGAAGTCCTCCGAAACAAGGTGCACAGGGCCGAAGAGGCAGGGCACGTGGACTTCTACGCTTTCTCCTACTACTACGACCTGGCAGCCAGTGTGGGTCTCATAGGTGAGGGTGACCGGCGGGACCCGAACCAAGCCTGTGGCAGGGGGGG
>NW_022900919.1:24903742-24917643 GCF_012274545.1 Fukomys damarensis | reverse complement strand
GGGCAGTGAGAGTGGTGGAGGTAGAGGCAGGCACCCCATATCAGAGCACTGAGCCCCTCTTCCAGTTGAGGCATGGATGATCACTTGTGGCTGACTAGAAGGCAGGTCTGGCTGAGCCAACCCAGGTTCCCCTGGCCAGGACTTACAGCCCCTCGGCCGGGCGGTGGTAACCTCACGCTGCCTGTCTTCCTCAGCACAGGGACCGGGGCTGGTGGAGCAAGACTTGGAGTTGCAGGCTGCATAGACACCATGTGAGAGTTGTAGGCATTTTAGGGATAAAGACTAGAGCTTTCTAATTAAGTTGAGAATATCACAAAGTGCTGCTGGCTGTGAGGATGAGAGCACTGATGCTTTGAATAAAACCTCCTGGAAGAAAGGGATGTGCACCCTGGCCCCAGACCCTGACACCCCCACAGCATCTGCCCTGGCCGCACTGACCATGGCCAGCATGCAGGGGCTGCCCAGGTTCCCTGCTGTCCCTGCCAGGGGTGTCTCTGGAGACCTGCTGTTCAGAAAAGCCACTGCAGCTGCCTGGCAGAGTCCTGCTTGGCTCTGAAAGAGCAGCCTAGGCCAGGGCTCAGCACCCAGTGCCCTTCCGGGGCAGCCACCCACCTCTAGCATTTGGCAGGTCAGATCACTCTGAGAATTTTTTTCTTCACAGTTGAGAAATTGATACTAGAATACTAGCCAAGCCAGATGTGGTGGCACACACCTGTAATCCCAGAATTTAGGAGGCTGAGGCAGGAGAATTGCTGTGAGTTCAAGGTGAGCCTGTGCCACATAGTGAGATCCTATCCTAAAAACAAAAAGAAAAGCAAAACAGAATGTTAGCTGAGTGTATTGTGTACACCAGTAGTCACAGCTCCTCTGCAGGGTGAGGTAGGAGGGTCCTGAGTTAGAGGCCAGCCTGGGAAACTTAGAGAGATCCTGTCCCCAAATTAAAAATAAAAAGGATTGTGCTGGGCCTGGCGGTGCAAGCCTGTAATTCCAGCATTTAGGAGGCTGAGGTAGGAGGCTCACCATGAGTTCAAGGCCAACTTGAGCTACATAGCAAGACCCTGTCTCAAAAAAAACAAAAAAAAAATAAAATGGACTGGAGATGTAGTTTAATGCCAGAGCACTTATCTAGTGTTTTCAAGGCCCTAGGTCAATCCCTAGCACTGCAGGAAAAAGAAACCACGATCAGGGCTGAGATCCTACTCGGTGCTAAGATGTTTGTCAAGCATCGGGCCCTGGTCTGTTTCCCAGCACCAAAAGGAGGAATGGCCCTGTCTGTCTTGGCCCAGCACGCCTGGTCTGGGAGCCCAGCCCAGCTCCAGGCTGCACCAGACCATGCCTACATCTTGTCCCACAGATGCAGAGAAGGGAGGCAGTGTCACAGTCGAGGACTTCGAGATCACAGCTAAGTACAGTAAGCTAAGTACAGTGTGTTCCGGGGTCAGGGACACCCACTGGGCTGTGACAGGCACTGGCCCATAGGCTCTGGGTCCAGCTCCCAGTGGAGTGTGCAGAGTCGAGCGAGGGTGCAGCCAGAGAGCCTGGGGTCTCTATAGGGCCCACACCCGGGTCCATCCTCCAGGGCTCCGTGTCCTCCCTGCCTGGAAATAAACTGTGCTAGCTCTTCACCTTTGTGCCCCTACCTGGGTGATCCCAAGAAGGACTTCCTGAGATGTCCCAGCACATCCATGAAGGTCACCACGCAGAGGAAGCAGGGACTGCATTCAGAGACCAGGCTAGGGGGTGACACATTGTACCCCAAGTTGCACGGTTAACCTGGTGCCCCTCACCCACTTGCCACCTTGTCCAGGTCTCGCCTCCCACCCCCACCGTGCTTCACCAGGTGCTTTCCCTGCCTCCAGATCAGAGTGTTAGACTATGCTCACTTGTCCACAAGCACCCCTCCTGCTGCTGCTGCCAGAAGTGGCTTCTTTAACCTCTCGTGTGCCTCCCAGCCTAGAGCTATGGTTATCCGTGGCATTGCCCCTCTGCCACAGGCTGCCCTCAGCTGCCCTTGGTGTAGGAGTCAGGTCACAGTGCATGGGTGTGGCCTGGGGGACATGGCTGTCCATGGAGTAGGACAGGCATGCGGGCTCCTGTGAGTACTGGGAGAGGGAGGAGCTGGGCAGGTGCCCAAGGGGGTGGGGCATTAGGGTCCAGGCCGAGAACTGACTGGGACTGGTGTCCTCAGTGTGCCGGACGCTGGCTGCCCAGCTGCACCGCAGCCCCTTCCTCTGTATGGACCTTACTTACATCAGCCTGCTGCTCCGCGAGTTCGGCTTTGCTGGGGACAAAGTGCTGAAGGTAGGGCCGCCTTGGGGACACTGTGTCCCACCTGTGGGGTGGAGCTCGGAGAAATAGGCCCTGGTAACCCATCCCTGCAGCCCTGAGCTGCTCCCTACCGCCCAGCCAGGCCCAGCCTCCCTATCCAGAGCATGATGGTCCTCTCCACCTCTCTCTTGTCTTTCAAGCTGACTCGGAAAATTGACAATGTGGAGACCAGCTGGGCTCTGGGGGCCATTTTCCACTACATCGACACCCTGAAGAGACGGAAGAGCCCAACCCTGTAGTCCCAGGCCGCCTTCCTGAGCTGTCCCCACAGACCCCTCCATCTGGACCTGACCCCGTCCTGCAAGAGCCCATGCTGCCACATCCCTCTACAGATCTGCCACAGAGTGGAGGGCAGGCCCACCGGGCCGTGCCTCAGATGTTCAAGCTGGGCCATAGCTGCTGAGACCTCTTCAGCTGTGGCTGCAGGTAGACCCGAGCCATGCGTGTCCCTTGGCATTCCTGTCCCCTGTCTGTAGGGATATGACTGCTTATGTGTGTGTCCCTATGTGTGAATCTCTGGTCCCCCGGTCTCCTTGATCCTCCCAAGGGCTCAGGCCGCACAGGTGCCTGGCTGCTCTGGGAGAGCAGAGTAGGACCCATGGCTTTCAGACACTGTCTCCAGCAAGGTTCTCCATGCTGGAAACATGAAGCCATCCAGAGGTGTGGGACTAACTGGTGGGGGACACTGGCTAGAGGTCCCCTCTCGTGGACCTATACTGGCTGCAGATTCCCCAGAGATCAGAGCAGGGTGGGACTTGCTGTAGGAGCAGTGCTGGCCCCACTGCCTGAGTGCCAAGCGCTGTGTGTGAGCCATAACTGAGCCCCTTTCTGACACCAACGCTGTGTCCCCATGAATGTACTGCACCGTGAGCCATGTGAGACAGTGTGTGCCCCGTGCTGACCTTGACTACAGCCTCCCTGAGTCCACCGAGGCTCCCTCAGTGAATGTACAGCTCTGGACCTCTGTGCTCTGCCGTGAATAAAGGTTCAGGACTCCTTCCCAAGTCCTGGGTGAGCAACTGCCTTTGTCCACTCTGAAGTTTACGACCTGGGCAAGGTGATGGGTGGTGGCAGTGACTCTTGACACCACCACAAGCCATCTGGAGGCTCAGGCTGTTTTGGGGCCCACCACACAGCCAGGGAAGGCTCTAGTTACATTTCTTCCTGCCAGTGGGCAGGTCTCCACATCAGGCTACACAGAGACAGCAAGGGCCTGGCTTCAGTCTGTTGCAGTCCCTAAGGTCCCGTGTGGGGAGCGGTATGCAGCCCACCCAGCCCAAGTGCTGGTAGCCCCAGCCTCTCAGGTACTGTGATGGGTAACGGGGCCTCCAAGGTTGAGTACCAGGGGCAGAGGAGGAACCAGAACCCACTCCTCGCTTCCCAGAGCTGGGGAGGTAGGGAACAGAGGATGGTGACTTCACAGTGGGCTGGGCATGAGTGACATCTGCACACACTCAGCAGAGGGAGGGCCCCATCCTGCAGGAAGGGTCAGTACCACTCAGGACCGGAGCAAACCCACAGCGCACTGTGCTCTTCCCAGCCACATCCCCAGAGTTAAACCTGAGGCTCAGTGTGTGAAAGGTTGGGAAAGAAGAGCAGGAAAGATGCTCTCTCGAGCAGAAATCCACTCTGGGAGCACAGCCAGGAAGCTTCCTTTGAGGCAGCTACAAGCGTCCTCTCCTAGCACTGCGTGCCCTCACCTTGCCAGAGTCCCCACCGGCCCTGGCCCTCTGCCAGACAGTGTCTAACTGTTCAAAGAACTCCAGAGGCAAAGCATCAAAGATGCATGAAGGTAAAGTGAGAATTGATTTGGTCCATTTAAAGTTTGGTGACCTCATGTCTGAACAAGTAAGCAGTGGAAGCTTCCCAAATGAAATGAGCACCAAATAAGTCATGGAATATTTTCAGGCCCAGCACAATATGCAAGTCATTTCACTCTGAGTGTCTCTGATAATAAAGGAGGCTCTTGTTTTTAAAAATAGGTCTGCCAGGTGGTTGTGGCACATTGAAAAGCCGGCTGGGGCTACAGGGACCATGTGCCCCAGGGGTCTGCGCACTGGTGTGCTCAGCCAGGGTTGCCTGGTGCATCCTGCCTGATCCCGCAGGAGTGGGGTGGGGTGCATGGCATTGTAGCTGCAGACCCCAGCTTACTGGCTGGCATGGTCCCTTGTCCTTGCCTGCACCTACATGGTATCTCCTAGCACCTGGTGATGTAGTTCTCACATGCAGCAATCTAATCTGTCTTGTAAACAGCCAGTTGTGTTTCCTTCTCTGTGATATAGCTGGTCACATCCCTTCCCAATTTTTCTGTAGAACTATGGTCATTCTAGGGGATCCATATTAATTAAGGACACAACAGATGCAATTAAGGCTTTTTTTCTTACCTATGTTTATGATTTTTTAATGTATACTTTTATTTAAATTTGTCAAATTTATATTTTTGTACAAACTTACCTTCTCTTATGACTTCCAGATTTTGTGCCTTGACCAGACTTTCTCACTGAGAAATTTCAAAAACTAACTAGCGCTGGGGTGTAGCTCAGTGGTAGAGCACTTGCCTATACATACAGACACTCACACTGTCACACTCACAGACACAAACTTGATAGGTTTTAGTTTTACATTGCTTTAAGAACACCAGGCAATTGCTTTTGAATGTCCTGAGGCACCAAAAATTGTTTCCGAATGGATTTGGTTTTTAGAACCATTTCAGGGTCACTAGAGGCATGACAATGTTCACACTGGGTTTGCCATTTTGGGTGAACTCTAGGATGACTCTGGTGAGGCAGCTCCAGAAAGGAATTAGAACCACACTTGTGTGTGTAATTCCTGGTAAAGATGTGTGCATGGGACCCATCCGGAGACCCTGAAACAGGAATGTCTGAAATGACTGCCACTGATTGCCCTGGGGGAAGCAGCTTTCATGTGGACGGGAAGTTGACAGTGTCTTCACCCTCTGCACGTTTGCCAGACCCTGGCCTCTGTGTCTCTTGAGAACTCAGACACTTGAGAAGAGAGCCTGTGGAGGATGCGATCAGGGTCAGGTCTGTCCTACATCTTTTCATACCTGTACATTCTTGGATCCGTCTTGAAATTTATCTTGAAACTCAAGGACAGGTGGTGGGGTGAACCGGCAATGCCAGCAACAGACCAGACTGGCTTGTGTCTCTACTGTGTCAATAAATTTGGGAGCTATATCAATTCCATCAGCCTCATCAGGCCAAGGACACAGGGTCCAGTCGCCTGGGTGGCCATGCAAGGTCACAGACCAGGCAGAGCTCCGGGATCCAGTTGAACTCAGATATGAGACAGCCGGAGTGTGGGGTCTGTGAACCTTGTGACAGGTTTACCAGGTGGTCTGATGAGATGACAAGCTCATGTGGCCCTGTGTCACCCAGGTGCTGGGTGTCCCTCCTTTGATATGATGCAGGTGAAGTCGGGAGTCCCATCGTTGGTCTGTCTAACAGTGGCCTGGTTTTCTGACATCACTTAGACAATGCCCTGCATCCACTGTCCTTGGTTTAATTTGGTAAGTGTGCAGGTGGCAGTATGTTAGTAGTGGAACTAATTCATCTCTCAGTTTGTACCTCATGACTGAGCTGTGCAGCTGGGAGTTGTTTTCTGGATGAGTTCCGTGTGCCAACCTCCATTGGTTCTTGTCTTTCACAGAGGTTGCCTGGTCCTTCTGCCTTGGTGCTTGCACTCTAAGGGACAGATGCCTGCTTTGCAAGACGGAGTCACTCAGGAGGGCTGAGTGGCTCCATACAACCTGAGGTCACTCAGGCTGTGGTGTAGCCTGCTCAGCACTGGTGGCTTAGTCTGGCTCATGCTGCTGTAACAGAAAACCTGTCAGGTGTGGTGGCGCACCTCTGTAATCCCAGAACTCGAGAGGCTGAGGCAGGAGGATCGCAGCAAGTTCAAGGCCAGCCTGAACTATATAGTTAAACCCAGGTTGTGGGGGTGGCGGGAGAGAGACCTTGAGCCTGGGTAATTCACACTGAACAAAATTTATTGGCTGTCAGTCCTAGAACCTGGGAAGCCTGAGCCCTGCATTGACATCTGGTGAGGATGTCGGTGCTGTCACCACGGCACAAAGCATCAGAGCAAGAGGGGCCAAACCCACTTCTAACCCCACTCTCCAGACAGCTGACCCACCCGAGAATGGCCTTCCCTTCTCGTGAGGGGACCTGGGCACTGTGCATGAGGCTCCAGCTCTCGAGAACACATTTTGCACTGGCGGTCCCGTCTTCAGCACAGGAACCCAGGGGAGAACACATTTGCATCAGAGCCAGGTTTGCACACCTAGAAACCCCTCCTCCGGTCTTAAATTACATATCAGTGGCTTGCCGTGAGAGTGCTTCCCAGTGTGCAGCGTGGCCTGGCTGTGTTCTGTGTGGTCACCGTTGAGTCCAGCAGGGCTGGCAGGGAAAGAGACAGCCACACTCGCATTAGCCCCTGCGTGAAAGGCCTTTCTTGGTCACTTCAGGGCCACTGCAGTCATCACCAGAGTGGCAGCATGCACTGCAGTCAGGAGAAAGGATGCCCAGCCAAGGCCTCACTGCCGCTTTCTTTCCCACAGCCTTGCTTCTTCTCCCAGGTATCGATCAGGCGGACAAAGGTTTCCAGCTAGAGCTTAAGTGCAGCCTTGTAAATCTTGATGGGCTGCCATGACTCACAGTTCGGAAGACCTTGTTCCGCTATAAGGTGTCTGTCTCAGGAAACCTCTCACAAGGTTAGAAGAGCACCTCAGCAGTTTGCATTTTTGTGTTTGTGTTCCTGAGGCTGGAACCCAGGATTTCCCGCAGGAAAGCAAGTGCCAGAGCTGAATTTCTGTGGCACAGAGGGAAGGGTGGGATGGCTTGAAACAGCCTCTGCCAGTCTCCAGATACCCTGGGGGTCAGCGGAGGACCAGGCGGTTTGGCAAATAAAAATGTCCAAGCTCAGCAGCCTGCAAGGGCTTCTTGTTAAAGCAACAGAAAGGGTCAGAACACAGGCCAGAGTTTTGCATTTTCTGTGGATTAGAACATTTCAAGGGAATTGTTATCAGTTGTTTTTGTTTTGTCTGGGCAACAAGTGTTCTACCGCTGAGCTGCATTCCCAGACCCCAAAGGGTTTTATTGTGGCTCTGTATGCGGCCGTGTTATTTAGCCTTAACACGGATGAGCTCCCAGAACTGAGGGTGCAGCTCAAGTGGTACAGCAGGCTTAGCGTGCTTAAGGCCCTGGGCTGCATCCCAACACTGCAAGATTACACTGGTATGATTCTGAGACAGTCAGGGACCCTTGCAGTAGACAAGGCTGGACCGCAGAATGAACCCCCGGTGCAGTAAACTCCCACTCCTCACAGTATGGTGTGTTCTTGTTTTGGACAGGCCTGGAGGGACCCTGGTGAAGCCAGGGGAGCAGGATGTGTGAGTGAAATGAGAAAACTTACCAAGGGAAAACCCAAATAGGTATCCTAGTTTTGCTTTCTCCTAGCACACACATTTTGGGGTTCACACAGCTGGGCAATGTGGTATCTGTTTCCCACCAGCTCGGCTGACGTGTGGGTTATGATAACGGTTGCCCAGGTTACTTCCCCAGGGACCAAAGGCTGATTTTGCTAAAGCACTGACTTCTCTCAGGGCCTGCAGATGTCTGATGATGACAAGTGGAATAAAATCTTGGCATCTCTGTCTTCATGTTGTGTCCATTCCCTTTGCCAGCATTAACTCGTGGGTCAGATTCCACTCAGCTCTGCACGTAGATGTTCATCATTTAAAAAACATTTTGTCCCCTCAGCATGGTACCACACGCCTGTAATCTCAGCACTTGAGAGGCAGAGACAGGGAGATTGCTGAGAGTTTGAGGCCAGCCAGGGCTACACTGAGTTCAAGTCCAGCCTGCACTACACCGTGAGACCCTATCTCAAAAAGCCAAAACCAAAAAAAACAAAACAAAACAAAAACATTTTTTCCAAGACTGATACAGGTTCACTTGGTCTGCTGCCCAAAGGGCCTGGTCTCTGTTTTTCCTTCTTTCTCCCCTCCTTTCTGCTCCACCTGCTGCTTCCTTGGCAGTGGCATCATCCTAAGCAACTGACATGTGGCCCCTTCCTAAGGACCAGTCCGTCAAGGTTGTTTGAAGGATGGTGTGGCTGGAGATCCCTGGACGGTTCCGGGACCCCGTATATAGAGCTTCTTGTGAACTCCCACAAGATATGGACGGCATAAAGAAGCTCAGATACTACCAAAGCTCACTATGGTGACTTCCCAGATAGCCCCCAGTTTCCTAGATGAAACGTACTTTTTTTCCCCCTCATTGAGTTTATTGGTACATTTTAGGTATACAGTACAGTTACATTCATCATTGGGATCTTGTACCTTTACATGACAGGTCTTGGTTCTCCTTTTTTCCCCTTGTCCCTGTGAAACATGTACTTTTACTTTTGCTTTTGCCTTCTTTTTCTCTTGTTCTGCCAACAGGTCTTGTCTCCTTTTTTCCCCTTGTCCCTGTGAAACATGTACTTTTACTTTTGCTTTTGCCTTCTTTTTCTCTTGTTCTGCCCAAGTTCACTCTGCAGAGCTGTTTTCTCTCAAAACCATTCACCCCACACTTTTCAAATAAACTTTTGGCTCCACTTTTGGCTTGTCTTGTCCAATTCTTTGTTTGAGACAAGAAAGATGAGCCTTTTCCAAAGAAACTACCCAGTAAAAGTGCCGGATCCATGAAATTCAGCAGCCCCTCTGACAAGATGGCCGTGTCCAAGTCTGTCTCACCAAGATCTTTGGGAACCGTCCCCCTGGTCCTCAGACTTCAGCCTGCCTGAGCCAGTCAATGGAAATCTGCTGCTTTCTTGTTCTGGGAGCAGCTTGGCCCCTTTTGAGATGAGGAGAACGGCAGGATTAAGTAGCAGCTTGAGAGAAAATAGGCAGGCAGCCACAGCTTTAGGGAGAAGAGGGGAGTAAATCAGGCTGTCAATAAATTGAGAAGCTGCACTGCTGTGAGCCTTGAGCTAAGGAGGGAAGATGGGGTGAACTGGATGAGAAGGTGAAGCTGAGACAGCCAAGGAGTTGACAGAGCTGACCCTAAACTTCATTATATTCTTCTTTTATTATTATTTTTTCCTTCTAGTACCGGGGACTGAACTCAAGATCTTGCACTTGTGAGGCAGGCATGGTGCCGCTGAGCTAAATCCCTGGCTATACTTTTTATGCATTTCCCTAACAGAGCTCTGCCCAGAGTGGGGCAAAACACATTGCTAAGTATCTTTCTAAACCCTGATCCTTTTTGAGATTAAAAAAAAAAAACGTGAATAATCAATGATTTTATTTGGAAAACCTTTTGCAAGGGTGCTCTTCTGTCTGTGCAGGAACTCCATCCCTTACCCTGTGGGACAGTGGCTTTGTTTTCTGTAATAAACTCCTCAATTAATGCTGCTCCCTGTAAATTCCCCATGTTTCCTGGTTTGGAATCACATCACTGAAGCAAGAGCCACAGGAGCAGTGATGCTTTCTCAGCCAGTGCTGACCCCCTGGAGCTTGTGTGTGTTTGCAGTAACTGACTGGGTCTCATTTCTAGCATGTCTGTGGTGCAGTGTCAAGTCCACTCATGTGCAGCGTCCAGACGGGAGATGCACAGGGACAGGACAACGTGGGCTGGAGTGCAGAGGCAGGGGCAGGGATTGCGGTGATGATAAAAGGTTCTATGTTTAAAATGGGTTGGTGACTGCTCGAGCCTGTAAATACATCAGAAAGTATTGAATTGTGCACTAGGTGGGGGGCATGCTAGGTGCATAGATTGTATTTCGGGAAAGTGGTTTGAAAGTGAAGACCTGGTTCTGGGGATACAGCTCAGGGAAGAGCCCTTTCCCAGCCAAAAGGGGCTTTGGGTTTCATCCCCAGAACACACACAAAGTCTATCTCAGCAGGTTTCCCTTAACCCATTCTCTCCTTTGCCCTTCTTGGAGAGCAGATGGACCCTTCTTGTCCTTTCAGCCCCTGGACTCTTTTGATCTCCTTGTGTCTGACCCAGGACTGTGGGGGCCACCCAGACCTCCTCCTAGGGGGAGCCCTGGGACCCAGCAGGTCCCTTCCCTGCCTGTGGAGTGTAGGAATCCCTGACGGCAGGGTGCAGGTGCTCACTTCCTGTTCACCCAGCAGACACCCACAGGCTTCTGTTTTCTTTGGGGCTCCGCCCAAACCAAACAGTATGGATGGACATTGCAGAGCAACAGGCTTTGGCAAAAAGCCCTGGCGGGCCTCTCCTGGTCAGCCCGCTGGGCTCAAAGCCTCCGTGGACCTCCTCCCAGGCGACTCTCAGGAGGGGCCCTGCTTCCGGCCCTTACTCTGGACAGACTGAATTTTTGTAAAGAATATTTTTCATTGAGATTTCATTTTTACATAGTAAAGTGTGCAGCTCTTAAGTGTCCTGGTTAAATCATGCTTGCAAATACACAGACCTAAAATTGTTTTAAAAGAGCTGAGCCTGATGGTGCACACCTGTGACCTCAGTCTCTAGGAGCCTGAAGCAGGAGAATCCTTGCAAGTTCAAGGCCAGCCTTCCCTACAAGCAGGACTCTGTCTCAAAGAAAAAAAAAAAAAATGCGTTCTTGGAGGTGTCCTTTAACATAGGTGATCTAAGGTGTTTTGCCTAAAACATCTTCGATCCCTTTGACTGTTTCTTCATTTTAAGGTCAGGTTGCTGCCCTTTTATTTTTGAGACAGGGTCTCACTATATAGTTTGGGCTGGCCTTGAACTCACTATGTAGCCCAGGATGGCCTGCAACTTGCAATGACCCTCCTGCCTCAGCCTGCCAAGTGCTGGGATCACAGGCGTGTGCCACCAGGCCTGGCCAGAGCATTGTTTTCTGTTGGGCATTTCCTTTGGGGTAGAACTGTGGGGTCACAGTGGGATGTCTGTTCAGTTTTTGTGAATACTGCATTCTCAAGCTTATACCAGTTCGTAAGGACTCAGTTGATGTAGAAACTAAAGAGGTGGAGGTGTACACAGGGTCACCCCCCACCCTGTGATGTTGGCATTCCAGAGATGCCCCAGCAACTCCAGCAGATATCTGGTCACATCTGACAGTACTGGGTTGGACTCTACAGTGTTTGCTGTAGGATTTGGATTTGAAAGGTAAGGATCTATAATCTCATTACTCAGGAGTCTGAGGCAGGAGGATCACCATGAGTTCAAGGCCCGCCTGGGCTACATACTTCAAGGCCTTAGTGAGGCCCTGTCTCAAAAAAACAAGAAAAGAGCAGGGCATGGTGGCACATGCCAGTAATCCCAGCACTTGGGAGGCTGAGGCAGGAGGATCACTGTGAGTTCGAGACCAGCCTGGGCTACATAGTGAGTTCCAGGTCAGTCTCAACTACATAGTGAGAACCTGTCTCAAAAAAACCAAAAAACAAAACAAAAACCAAGAAAAGAAAAGAAAAAAAAAAAAAGGTATTGAGAAGGCAAACTAATAAGAAAACTTCAAGGCTATAAATCTGGAGACAGGCTTTCTTCGCCCCCCTTTTGTACTAAGATTTGAACTCAAAGCCTTCACACTGAGCTTCATTCCCAGCCTCTTTTAAAATTTTTTTAAAATTTTGAGACAGGGTCTTGCTAAATCTTTTGCCAGGCTGGGCTTGAACTCATCCTTTTGCAGCCACAGAAAGTGCTGGGATTACAGGTGTCCACCATCAACCTCGGTTTAAAGTGCACTATGAGAGAACTGCTGACCACTCTGACTCAGGCTGAGTGGGGAGACCAGGGGTGGCAGCAAAACAGCCAAGTGGAGCTGGGGGCCTGAGCAAGTTCTGGGGTGTGAACACTGAGTCTAGAGGAACCCAGTAGGGCCAAGCTCCTTGTTGGCGATGCCTGTAGATCTCTTCATGAGACTGGAGTCTGCCATAGTCTCCATTCTTTTATTTGCCTTTTGAGGCAGGGTCTCATGCAGTTCAGGCTGGCCATGAACTCACTATGTCCCATTGGCTGACCTCGAACTTCCAGTGATACTCTTGCTTCCTGAGTGCTGGGATTTAGTTCTTCACTGTAAAGTACCGAATAAGGTAGCATGTGGGGTGATTCGTAGGGCTTTCATTCAAACCCTACATTAATCCAATTGCATCTCTTGCCTGAAAGTTCCAGCTTTCCCAGAATCTGTTTGTTGTCCTTTTGTAGAGAAGAGCTTCCCTCCTTCTTCCCCACCCCCACAGAGCATTCAAACCCCCTGGGCGCTGAATAATCAGTGTCACTAGGACTGTGTTGACAAGCCCTGGGGAGGGAGGGCCTGGATGTCCTTCTAGCTGGTGCTCTACCCTGCTAACCTCTCCAGGACAACACTTGGCATTTACCTCCCACTTCTGAAAGGCCTGGCCTGTGTTCTGCTGTGAGCACGGATGGACCAGCACCGAGAGCTGCCACTGTGGCACTGCCGGGATCCTGGAGTGTGAGCCCTCCTACCCTGGTAGTACCCCTGGCTGGTGGTCCACAGTCACATGTCACCAATGCTTATGAAGCCCCACGACCCAAGGGACACTAGGGTCCTCAAGAAGCATAAGCAGACTAGACCCAAAGCTCCTGTCTCTCACACCCAGCTCCCCCAGCTTCTGCATCTATTCCACACACAGGAGGCGATACCCCCTCTGCCCCCTAGATAGGGGACCAGCTGCAAGGAGGGTCTTCAATGCCTGTCCCAAAGATCGTCCGCAACAATTTCTAGCACAGAATAGCTCACTGTACAGCAACTGAATCTGAGCCAACATCCAGTATCCACACACTTGTCTATTTTTTGCTGGCTAGAAACTGAACCCAGGGCTCATCCTTCTTAAACAAACTTTAAAAGATGGTTTTTCAAAACGGTTGCAGTAGCACATACCTAGTTACTTGGGAGGCAGGGACAGACGACTGCAAATTCTGTCCAGCCAGACAAGTTAGTGAGATTATGTCTCAAAATTAAAAAAAACAGGTGGGGTATGGCGGCACATATCTGTAATCCCAGCACTCCAGAGCCTGAGGCAGGAAAATGCCAGGCTGGGCTACATAGTGAATTCAAGGCCAGCCTGAATTGTATAAATAAATACATAAATCAATAAATAATAGTCTGGAACTCCAGGTTTGGTGGCGCACACCTATAATCCCAGCACTCGGGAGGCTGAGGCAGGAGGATTGCTGAGTTTGAGACCAGCCTGGGCTACATAGTGAGTTCCAAGGCAGTCTCAACTACATAGTGAGACCCTGTCTCAAACCCCCCACAAAAAATAAATAACAATAATAGGCTGGAAACGTAGCTTAGTGATAGAGCACTCCATGTTTGACCCCTAATACTAGAAAAGATGTCTTCACAAAAGAGGAGCATTTATGAAAGAACTTGTCAGTGTATGTCTTGGATCAGATGGTCTCCTGGTGTTCCCTGGACGCCAAATTGAGGTGGCCTGGCCAGGTCACAGTTGAGGTCCCAGGTGGTAGAACTGGGAGGAGCAAATCGCCTTCGGAGGTCCCGGCGGGGCTGATAGGCCCGCCCCCTCCAGGAGGCCCCGCCCACGTGTCCGGAGGGCCCGCCCTTCTCAGATACCCCGCCCACGGAGCGCGAGCCCCTCCGCC
>NW_022900919.1:24903302-24903548 GCF_012274545.1 Fukomys damarensis | reverse complement strand
GGCCGGGCTGGGCGACGTGGCCGAGGTGCGGAAGAGCTTCAACCGGCATCTGCACTTCACGCTGGTCAAGGACCGCAATGTGGCCACTCCGCGCGACTACTTCTTCGCGCTGGCGCACACGGTGCGCGACCACCTGGTGGGCCGCTGGATCCGCACGCAGCAGCACTACTACGAGCGTGACCCCAAGGTGAGGCGGGCGACCCGGCTCCCGAGGGCCCGACCTGACTGGAGCGCTGCGCCGACTCC
>NW_022900919.1:24868947-24902969 GCF_012274545.1 Fukomys damarensis | reverse complement strand
CTCCCTCTCTCCCTCTCTCCCTCCCTCTCTCCACCCTTTTGTTTTCTGCATCAAGAGTGGGAGAAACGGATCTGGAATCCGGCCCGGCGTTTTTATGGGTTGGAAGGGATGAGATGAGGAATCTGCGGCAAATTGTGGGGCTTGATTTGGCGAGGCCTATTAGAGGGAAATTGTTGCTCGGCTGCGGCGGGAGGGGCTCTGAGGCTCCCCCCTTCCGTAGAGAAATCACAGATTGTTTTAGCCATTGTTACTTTTTACATTTTGCAAAAATTCTCTTGCAATAGGAAAATATAAAAATACTTTAAAGCCACCGATTATCCTCATTACTAACCTTAAACTCAAGGAGTGCACCCTTCCAGATCTCCACCCTAAGGTACACCGCATTGAAAAGGAGAGTGTTGAGCTGGAGATGTAGCTTGGTGCTACAGGGCCTGGGTTCAATCCCACGTCCTGAAAAACAAAATGTTGCACAGTTTTGTGTTTTTTCTGTTTCACTCACAAACATTTAAAAAAAAATTGCACTCAGTTTTCCAGGGCTGACTGTCAATTCATAGGTAGGGTTTTTCAGATTGCAGTGTGTGTAGTCTTGGACAGCCTCAGGGGGCCTTTGTGGTGTTTGCCCTGACCGTGCATTTTTGTCTTTGCCACAGTAGGGTGTTGGGGACACTGTGGACAGACATACTTGCAAGCCTGAGGCCAGTTTGCAGAGATGTCATTGGCAGTATTTTAGAGTGTTTTTGTAAGTTATTACGATACATTTAACATTGCTATGGGTGAATGGATGGCTTTTCCAAACTCATTCTGGGACATGCGTTTTTTTCCCCCTAAAATAAAGAAAGTAAAAAGGACAGGATTTTTTAGGTGCCAATTGGGCCTCTTTGTACTTAGTATGCAAGACAGCTTAGAAAGAAGGCACCAAACACTAAAGCAGGTTATTACAATGAGGGCTTGGGACAGCTGCCAGGGAGCTGGCAGGAGGCAGAGCCCCAGGATTTCCCCACCAGTGGGGGAGCTCAGACTGGCAACCTCACTTTTATTGTTCTGCTGTTGGGGCAGAGGTGGCAGGACTTTTCCCTGGAGCTGGAGGGCACCTAGGACTCCTAATAGCCTGTGGCTATGGAGTCAGGGCTAGGCTGGGGATGGCGGAAATGACCTTCACAATCTGCTTGGTCCCTCTAACAGAGCAGGTTTCCTGGTCCTGTCTACTTCGGTTGTAGGTGGAAACCTTTCTCTTTTAAAGAAACCACAGCCTATAAATGGAGCCTGTTTACTTATTCTGGATAGGAAGGCCATGGAAGAGTGGAACCTTGGCCTTTTAAGTGCTTCTGTGACTAACTCATGATGAAAATAAGTCTGTCATCTCCTCTGCAAAACTTTTATTGTTTGCTTATAACCGACCAGAGAGAAGTCCAGAACCTCTGAGCAGAGGCGGCTTCAGGAAAGGAGTTGCAGTCTGACCCCAGCCCAGGAGCGGCTCAGGCTTGTGCTGCAGTTCTAAAAGGCGGTGGTGCAGTGTCCTGTTTGTGGCATACACAGCTTTTATTTACCTTTGTCTTTAAAATATGACAGTCCTCATCTGGATGTGGTGGCTCACACCTGTAATCCCAGCACTTGGGAGGCTGAGGCAGGAGAATCGCTGTGAGTTCAAGGCCAGCCTGGGCTAACTACTGAGTTCCAGGTCAGTCTCAACTACATAGTGAGACCCTGTCTCAAAAATAAAAACAAACATATGGCAGTCCTTATGATTCCTGGAGAAAACATTAGAAAACACAAGGAAGCCAAGGAAAAACTAATTGTAGTCTCACTACCTAGGGATAACATTGTAAATACTTTAAATATTTGTGTCCTGCAGCTTCTTTTAAAATTCTGGTAGAAACACTTATTTTATTATACAGAATAGTGTGGTGCTGAGTCCATTGTTTCATAACTCTTTAGCACTTTATTTTTAGAAGTAGCAGAAACAATAGATACTTGGAGTGCTCATAGGAAGATTTCCCAAGCAACCTGCCTGGCAAATCTAGTCACAGAATCTGGCCAGAATGGAGAGGGAGAGGTAGCACTTGGCTATAAATGTTTACAGTTCTCTGAAACTCCAGCGAGATTGAGAGGGAATTGTGTGGCGCCGGGTGGTGAGGGCGGCTCCTTTTACCTTTTTGTTTATTTTTTGGTGCTGGAACTACAACCTAGGGCCTTGCCCTTAGGTCACCTATGTAAGGCAAGTGCTCCCCTGGGCTATATTCCCCACCCACAGACTCCTGGTTCTGGCTCTACCACTCTTCTTGTTTTGTTTTGAGACAGGGTCTCACTATGCAGTTCAAGTTGTTCTTCTGAACTCACTACTGTAGCCCAGGGTGCCCTTGAACTTGCTGTGATCCTCTTGCCTCAGCGGAGTGCTGGGATCACTGGTGTGCACCACCACACCCACCCTGTTTAAAATTTTTTTTTTCTCTTTTGAGACAAGAGTCTCACTATGTAGTTGAGACTGACTTGGAACTCACTACGTAGCCCAGGCTGGTTTCGAACTCACAGTGATCCTCCTGCCTCAGCCTCCTGAGTGCTGGGATTACAGGCATGTGCCACCATGCCTTTAAATATTTTTAATAAGATAATCACTAAGTTTCATTTGTCTTACTCCAGGATGGATTCAGAAGTTACAGTAAGTAATTGGAGCTAGGGTCTCATTCTGTCAGTGGTAGGCCAGCTGCACATCTTCCTGAGTTCCAATGTATTCCTACTGTCTGTGTGGCTCCTTGCAGTCCCATGTCAGCAGCCCTGGGCTTTGGTGGGCAGCTGTCCAATGTTGCTGATCCCCCTGCCTTCTGACTACTGGTGAAAGGAGGGGGAGGATAGAGCCCTGTTACCAGTAAGATGCTTGTGGGTGCAGTGCTGTGATTTCCCTCAGAGACAGTGGGCCTGCTCCTGTAGGCTATCATGGCTGGTGTTTTGACATTATTCTGGATTTTCTAAGAAGGTGTTTTGGGGGATTAGATTTTGGGGATTAGGTTCTCTTTTTTTAGCTGTTTTTGAGATTAGCTTTTAAATGAGTGGATTTTCTTATGTAAAACATATTAAAATTGACGCTTAAAAGTTGTCCATACTTGTGGGGTGCCAGTGATGCCAGCAAATGTACACAGTGTAGTGGTCAAATCGGCACGCAGATCTGTCTCTGCAGACATTTTTCACTTCTCGGTAATGAAGTCATCCAGAGTCCTTTGCTCTGCTGTCCTTATGCTCAGTACTCCTCTCCTGTGGACAGAACTGGAACCCACTCCCTGTCTGGCTGTAACTCAAAACCATTGACCAACCTTTCTCCCTTGCTGCTTCCCCTCAACTGTCCCCAGGCTCTGGTAATTGCTGTCCTACTCTCAACTGCTGTGAGAACAGCTCAAGAATCCTCCACATCTCAACGAGACTATACGGCACTTGTCTTTTGGTGCCTAACTTAATGCATGTAACAGGGTTGCCCAGTTCTAGCTATGTATCACAGGACACTAGCCTGCTTGCTTTCTTTATTTCTTTATTTCTTCTTATGGTGCTGAGGATCAAACTTGGGGCCATATTTGTGCTAGGTGAAGCCTTGACTCCCGAGCTACACCCTAGTCCAGCCTTACCCCACCCCTTTTTTTTTGGTACCGGGATCGAACTCGGATCCTTGTGCTTGTGAGGAAGGCGGTAGAACCACCGAGCTAAATCCCCAGCCCAGCAGCCTTACCCTATTTATGGCTGTGAATATTCCGCTGCATCTAGTACATCCCTGCTCATGCATGGACCACACTGTGGCCGTTTCTGTGTCTGCCTGCTGTGGACAGAGCTGCAGGAGATGCCGCCATGCGGGTGTCCCCTTGGCATTGTGAATCAGCACAGGGACCTTCGGTCTGAGTGCTTCCCGCACCAGCTGGTCCTCAGGGGCGGGCATCTGCAGTTTACCTTGTTTCTGACACTGTGTAAGTGGAGTCAGCCGCAGAGCCCATAGGTTAAGGGTTCAGTCCCTCAGATCTGCCCTCATGGATGTGTCACAAGTCAGGCCTCCCTCTTTGGGTGTGAGGGTAGCGAGGATCTCCCTCAGCTTGGGGAAGCACCTTACTTACGTCTGCATCGTGTCCGTCCTGGCCAGGAGTGTGATGCCTTGAAGCAGGAGCGGCCAGATGGAAGCCCTGGGGAGAGCGGGTGTGGGAGCGCACGTGACTGAATCCTGAATCCCTAGTGTCAGCTTGGCCTCCCGCTCCTCTGCTCCTGCTGGAGCAGAGATTTTGGGAGATTTTGGGAGCTGGCAGGGAGACCTAATCCATCTGTCCCCTCCTGTTGATGAAGGCCTTACAGAAACTCAACCTGACAGTCCCTTGTACCAGCTCCTTAGAACAAATCCCTTCTTCTGGGTGGGGAGGGCTGGAGTGTTTTCTGGAGAATCCTCTGTTCTGCACAGTTGTCTTGTCTCTTAGGAAATGTCACTCCCTCACTTCTGCATCTCGGCCATTTGTCTGTTTTGGTTTTTTGAGACAGGGTCTCACTATGTAGTCGAGATTGCCCTGTAACTCACTGTGTAGCCCAGGCTGGTCTCAACTCACAGGGATCCTCCTGCCTGAGCCTCCTGAGTTCTGGGATTACAGGCGTGCAGCACCACGCCCAGCTTGTTTATTTGTTATTTTTTGAGACAGGGTCTGGATATTAGTTCAGAATGACATTGAATTCATTATGAAGCCTAGGTAGAAGCCTAGAATTGGAGATACTCCTGCCTCAGCCTCCCAAGTGCTGGGATTATAGGCATGTGCCACCATGCCTGGTGTTTCAGCCATTTTTAAATAACTTTTTGGTGTCAGGGATGAAAGGCAGGGCCCTGAGCATGGTAAGCCCAGACTCCACCCCTGAGCACCAGCCCAGCCCTACAAGATATCTAAAACATTTTCCATGACCTGCAAGAAGCAATTCCCTTGTGCCCTTCACCGGGTCTCCCCAAATGTTAGACGTTGAGCATAGTTGTTGGGTCCTTCTGGCTCTCTAAAAGCATCTTTCTTTGCACTGCTTGCAAGTCATTTGCATCCTTGGTGTCCTTCACCCACAAGCACTTTCGTGTATACTTCCAAAAACCAAGGCTGTCCTCCCAGGCTGGGGTGACCCACAGCCCTGTGCAGTGCTGCAGCCCCAGACGTGCAGTCAGAGTGGGGCCCGTAAGAAACACAGGAAAGTTGCAATGATGGGGTCATGCGAGAAGAAAAGAAGAAAACAGAATTTCCTACATCTTTTCTTTTTCTTTAAAGAGCAAGGCTGCATGTAACTTAGAAACTCATGACAGAAGTCAGACGTGGTGGCACCCCTCTAGTTCCAGCTACTCAGGAGGCTAAGGCAGGAAGATCACTGGAGCCCAGGAGTTGAAAGCGGGCCTTAGCAACATAGTGAGTCCTCACTGAGAGAACCACCAGAACCCCACGACACTGTGAGATGTGAGCAGGGGAACCACTGAAGGTCAGGGCTGGTTTTCCCTCCATTCTAGAGTGGGGCCTTAGGACAGATATCGAGGGGCAGTTAGACCCAGGATCTTGGTGAGTTGCAATTTGGGGTACAGCAGAGTGGTTTTTCTCAGCCTTTCTACATAGTTTACAAAGAAAGTAGCTCTGTTTACCATTGACCAGAACCTCATTCATCATAAATATGGGGGGTGTGGCCCAGGCCACAGAGTTAATCTAGGCAGGCTCTGGCCTCCCAGTGATAAGGAGTAGACTTGGCTGTTGCCAGCAGAAGGCTGGAAGCAATGGGTTGTGAGAATGTAAAGAATGCAAAAGAAATTTATCTCCTGCCCTGGGTGCTATGATCTTTGATAGTTGCTTTGCTTTGCGTTTAATTTCAAGATGGACCAGGCACAGGGCCTGTGCTCTCCTCCTGGGTGCTGGCGCCCTCTGTGGGTAGACACCCACTGTCCTGGTAGAGAACAAGCCGCAAGGGAGGCCAAGTCCCTGGCTCTTCACTCCAATCCAAATGCTTGCGTGAGCTCCAAGGCTGGACTGGGACGGGTAGATGATCCTGTGTCCTCCTGCCAAGGCAGTGGTGGTTTTATAAAGCTGCCCCACCCTCCACAAACACAGGGACCTGTAGAGGCAGCACTGAGCAAAGGAAAACGGCCATCGTGTGCCACCTTGCCCTTGTGGGAAGGACTCCATCAGTCCCTGGTAACCAAGCTGCAGCACGGAGAGGCCCAGGACCCTGCCACTGTTCCCATATCAGGGAAGGTGATGCAGTTCTTGGAGAAGAGAGTCCAAGACAGCCTGTGCCCTAGTGGGAGGCACCCAGGAGCCCAGGCTGTGTGGACCCAGGGGCTGTGCTGTCCTCGGAGGTGGCCCCTAGCCCTGGTTGCCCTCCTGGCCAGACAGGGTGGTAGCCTTGGACCCAACCTGTAGGGTCCAAGTCTGCATTCTGTTGTTGCCTCCTCTAGCAAGCAAGCCTCTTGCAGTTGGATAGTGTCACTATGAACCATTTTAGGGAAAGTAGGAAAATAAAACCAATGCAACTGAAGACTTGTGAATGTTCTCACATTAAAGCGCATTGCAGACAGCTCCAGGGCCAGTGGCTGGAGCAGGGCTTGTGGCTACACCCTGCTCAGGGTTGGCCTTGCGGGGGTCAGGGACCCCGGGATGCACTGCTGCCACTCTCCACTCTTACAAGCACCACAGGGGCTTCCTGGTGGTTCTGCAGAAGCCTCGACATCTCCCTTCCACTGAGGAGGAAGTGAGATCCCAAGGTTTCCAGCCCTACCTATCCGTGTGGAGATGACCACACTGTTGGGAGACCAGGCATTACACCTTCCTTTCCACAGTGCTAGGTAGAAGTTGGAAGCTTTTAGAGGAAGATCAGGCTATAGAAACTTTAAAAATAGGCATTCGTGGGCCACAGTGCATTTCGGTGACTTAAGCTGGGAGAGTAATTTAGAAGCCAGGTACTCAGATGATCAAAAAAGGAAAAAACAGGCTGCGTATTGGAAGGCAATCAATCCTCCCACTGCGTAGAAAGGGGGACAGTGAGGGCTAAAAAAAAAAAAAAAAAAAAGAATTAGCGACTTGTGTGATTTCAGAGTACATGAGGGCTGGGAGGTCAGTGCTCAAAGACACACTCCGAGCTGGCCACTGTTTATTGGGTACACACAATAATTGGAAAGAGTACCAGGTGACTCGGGGTGGTGGTAATCCTATGCCAGTGTGGATCTTAGGTCATGAGAATCTCATGTTGATGAGGGCCATAAGGAGAGTATTCTTACAATAGTAGGTGGGCCAAGTAGCAGAATAGTAAGTTGTCCTTCCCCCAAGTGAAACCTTTATTTTTTATTACTATTGTTCTTGGGTCTTAAAGAACCAGGATGTCTTCAGCTGATATACTGTTGCCCTTAAGTGTCACTGTATCATGGGACCATTGAGGCCTCAATTTGTGACTGGAGGCAAAATGGAGTTAATGTTTCCACATGCCATAGCCTGCTTGCGGACATGGTGGTGGCATTAGGCCTTAGACAGCTATAGTCATACTTTAATTATGAAATGATTTCCCCCAAAATTTATTTAGGAAGGCTCTGGACACTGTGGAAGACCCAACTCTGGTTGCAGGAATCTTACTATGATCGTGGAGTTTGCTTAATGAATCTGTTAGAAATGCCGTGTGAGTGGGGATTTAGCTCAGTGGTGCCACCACCTGCGTCGCAAGTGAAAGGTCCCAAGTTTGATCCCCCCTGTTCCTCATCTGTACCTTTTCCTCAGTCTTGAGTCCTGCCTGATTTTGTTTCTGCCATGTGGTGTTTCAATCTGTGTGCGCACTGCATAATGAGTCTGCTCGGTTGTCCCTTCTGCGTGACATTCAGGCTTCCTCTAGCTGTTTATGACGTTCCGCACACAATCCTACCCTAAGTGTCCTGTGCTAGCGCTGTTTACTCATCTTGCTGCTTCTGTGTGCTCTGTTGGGTCCTCTGTAACCTGGCATTATTCCTTGACATTGTGGAGAAGTTTATTGGTGCACTTCTGTCCTCGTTAGGTGCTGAGTGGCTGTAGCCCAGTGGCTCTGTCCCTGTTCTGGTTTTGAGGCCACAGACCTGGCCTCCATCCTCTGGGCCACCACCCCTTAGGGTGGAAGAAATTCTTTGGGCTCAGGAAGTTCTAATCTGCACTTCCCTCAGGATTAGCTGTGCTGTGTGTTGTCATATTTTTCTTTGGTTTTTGAGATAGGGCCTCGCTATGTAGCCTATCCTCCTGCCTCAGTCCTGGGCCTACGAGTGCTAGGCCTACAGGCCTTTGCTACCACACCTGGTAACCCTTTGCATTTTTGAGAGGAGAAACATCTGCTCAGGGTCTCTGCGCAGGGGTATATCCTTAGCCCTTTTCTTGTTTTAATTTTATGTTGGGCATCTTGACAGGCTGCAGGCTTGCTCCCAAGCATAGTGTTTTCTGATTAACAGCACCTCAGAAAATGTTCCTTCTGGGCAGATCCATTGTGAGATGAGGGCTTTAGGAAAGCTGCTCTTGGTGCTGGGAGGAGAATGGGGAGGGCTCTCAGCACTCACTCAGGCCCAGGGAGCTGTGCGCAGTCACCCTGGATAAAGCATCCCGCGGGGCACTGCTGGCTCTTCCACCAATCCAGGCCAGCACCGTCCCCTGCTTGGGGACCGTACGGTTCTCTTGTGTCCTGGGAGTGGCACTTGGGGCTTCCCTCTGTCTGAGTCTAACTGAGCTTCAAGCCGGCTTCAAACTCTTGGGTCCAAGCATCCTCCCGAGTCAGCCTCCAAGTCCACACCCCACAGTTAATTTGGAAATAGTCCCAGTGTGAGGCCAGGCTGTGCTCATCCTGCGCCCACCGCATCCCAGCCATGAGGCTGCCATGTCTTCCCCGGAGCCTGGTGGGGGCGAGGGCCATGCGGGCGGCTGTCCCATGGAGCTGCACATCTGTCCACTTCTGCCTGTGGGTGAAGGTGAAGTCTGAGTCTCTCTCTCCTTTGCAGCGTATCTATTACCTTTCCCTGGAGTTCTACATGGGCCGCACGCTTCAGAACACCATGGTGAACCTGGGCCTCCAGAACGCATGTGATGAAGCCATCTATCAGGTACGGGCCTGGTGGCAACTTCCAAGTGGCCTCTTGACGCACAGGTGACATCAGGATGTGCCGCCCATGTGGTGGGTGTGTGTCCTGTAGTTGGGAGGAGCTCATGGTGGTGCTTTTCCTTCTTGGGCACAGAGAGTGCTGAGAGGGACCAGTGACCAGCATCCCTCCCCAGAGCAGTTTTAGACCACACCATTTCTCTTTGTGTAGTGGAGCCATCCCCTCCCTCTGTCTGCTCCAGGGGACTGGGTCTGGGGGTTGCAGTGCTGCCCTGTCCCTATCTCGGGGGTCCAGGTGCTTGGTCCCTCCCAGCTGGGCCCTCTCCTCCTGCCTTGCCCCATTTTCTGGGCCTGGCAGAGAGGTTCTGGTGACCCTGACTCCTCCTTCAAGCCTTGTGCCCCACGCTGCCTTCCTATGGTGGTTTGGGTTGGGAGGGTACTGGGGAGGCTTCCGCGACACAAGACTAGCATGGCCATGAGGTGACTTGGCCTTAGGGACCCCATCTCCTCCAGGGTTTCCCTCAGGCTCAGTCAAGAGTAATTCTGTAGCTCAGGATTTCAGTTGGTGCCACAAAAGGCCAAGACTGCACTCCCCAGCATGGGATTTTATGCTCAAAATGAGGTGACACCGAGGTTACCAGACATGACTGTGGTTAGTCCATTCTCTGGATACTAATGCCAGGCCGTGTCTGTGGGGAGTGAGGAACATGCATATCTTGTGGATTTCTCAGCCGAAGGAAGTGCTTTTTTTTTTAAACATTCTTTTACACATAACAAGGATTTGGGAACCGTGTACAATATCTGTTAATGATTTTATCACACAATGCGTTAATTACAGAGACCAGGGAAGTGCAGGTGAGCGTGTACCCTTTAAACTTTGCACATTTTTTTCTTTTCTTTTTTTTGAGACAGGGTCTCACTGTGTAGTTGGCACTGACCTGGAGCACATTATGTAGCCCAGGCTGGTCTCGAACTCTCAGCGATCCTCCTGCCTCAGCCTCCCAAGTGCTGGGATTACAGGCGTGCACCACCACGCCAGGCTGCACATTTTTTTCTTAAAAGTTACTTTACTCGCAGTTTAGATGGTTACCCTTGCAGATGAGAGTTTTTCCTGAGGAAGGGCTGTCACTGTCTCGGCCTCCATTGGCTGGGCCCCCTGGACATGGGGGGCTGTGTGAGGAGGAAGCTGGGTGCCACATATCTGCAGGTCAGATGCCCAGCCACTGCCTGCCAGGAGGACTGGCTCCTCACTCACGAGGAGCAGCTGGGAAAGTCACCTCTCGCACCGTCGCTGGCCTCCCTAGCACCACTGTCTTGGCATCCTGGTTACTTGAGCCACAAAGGACTTGAACAGACCTTTCCCCAAAACACACAGTGCTCAGGTGGCACACGGAAAGATGCTCACCCTCATTAAGTACTAGAGACACGGGGGTCACAGTGGTAACCAGAGCCACTCGTGCCCACTGAGGGCTGCAGTCATGAAGTGTGCACAGTGTGGGTGTCTGCTACAGGCTTGGAATGACCGTGTGACCTTCCACTCCGAGGAGGTGTGAGCTACAGAAAACCTGAGCCAGGCTTCACAGCTGTGTATTCATGAACCCCAGTGGAAAGAGTGCAGATGTACATCAGTCAGGGACTGGATGGGTAGCGTGTTGTTTTTTTTGTGTGTGTCTGGTGTTTTTTTGTTTGTTTGTTTTTTGTTTTTTGTTTTTTTTGTTTTTTGAGGCAAGGTTTCACCATGTAGTGAGACTGACCTGGAACTCACTATGTAGCTCAGTCTGGTCTTGAACTCAACAGCAATCCTCCTGCCTCAGCCTCCCAAGTGCTGGGATTACAGGTGTGCGCCACCACGCCTGGCTGGTGGTTTTAAGTTAGTAGTTTTTCAAATCAGTACTTTTTAATAGAAACAACCAAGTATCTGTCAAAGAATTTTGAGACCAATTAAAACAAATTTAATAAAAAGTACTTATTTTTCATTAAACTTTTGATTTATATTAGCATGTAGTGAGTTCCTGTTACTTTTAAATGAATTTACACATGTATATATGTACACAGACTTTTAAATTTTTCTGCATTTTATTTCTAATTTGATAATTGGTAATAAATAAAACCACACAAACACAAGCTCTTTGGAGCCTTCTAAGCCCAGAAAGTTTCAGAGCTGCTGGCCGAGATAATGTGAGCAACTTGTAGAGTTTGGGCCTCGAAGTTTTGTTCATGGAATATTTAAGGTAACTGTGTCTGAGAGGCTAGATTTGTATTCCAGCCTGATTGTAGGACAGTCACGTTGTTGTGGCTTTGCTGCTTTTTCTCTGATTTTTAACATGCCATATTTATCTCACAAGAGTGTGTGAATTCAGTTAGTTTAACCACAGGAAAAGTACTTTTAGGTTTTGGCTTTAAAAAAATGTCATGTAACTATCATTTGACTGTGAAATTAGAGAATTTCTAAGACCTTTTGGTGTTGGTGCTTTTGTCCCATTTACTTGAGAAGCTGAGGCAGAAAGATTGGCTAAACCTCGAAGATCAAGGCCAACCTGGGCAACATAGCAATACTATGTCTCAAAACTCAAAAACAAGACTTCAAACTGTTGGTTTCATATTGAGGCTACATGTTACAATCTACTTACTATGAATTGGTTGACAACCTGGCAATTCATATATATTTGGCTAATAAACCATGTCTAGTTCTGACTGCTGAATTAGCTTTTGGAATACCTGAAAACTTTCATTTCCGTGCATGGATTTAACATCAAGTTTTAACACTGGATTTTCAAGGCTAGGAGAAGTAGGTTCTTACACAGTACTATAAGTTCACAAGATTTAAAATCTCTCAGCCTGTGGTTGGGGGCAGCGTTGTTAAGATGTTGCCTTTGTGTCTGCAGCTGGGGCTGGACTTGGAAGAGCTGGAGGAGATAGAAGAGGACGCCGGCCTGGGGAACGGAGGCCTGGGCCGCCTGGCTGGTGAGGGTCTTGAAAAGCCCCAACTCCGGGGATGCGAGCCTCCCTCAGAACGGGTTGCAGATATGTTCTTCCGGTCTCACAGTTGCCATGGAGACTGAGCTGCCCAGAGTTGGGGACACTGGTGCCGGGAAGGAGCCTGGGATGCCAACCACATTCCAGGGTCCCACAGCTGCAGCGTGGGTGCAGGACTGAGGGACAGGGTGACTGAGAATGTGGCCCATGTGCAGGGTGCAGCTGTGGCTTCCCCGAAGTGAGCACAGAGCCCTGGGCCTGTGAGATAGCTCACATGTCAGAGAGCTGCCCAGCGGTTTTTCTGCTTTAATCCTTCTTGCTGGCTCTTGGGGTGGAGGGTGTGGGAAAGGATGTGGCAGACATTGTGGTTTGAGTTTGTGTCTGCGTGTGGGGACAACAGGGGTGGTCCGCTCCTTGCTTGAATCCTGGCTCTATCGAGGGTTGCTGTGTATGGACTTGGGATGTTTATGTTTTCAGTTTTAAATTCTTCAGGAATTCTAAATGCAATATGTTCTCTTAAAACACATGGATCTTGGGCTGGGGATTTAGCTCAGTGGTGCTGCCGCCTGCCTAGCAAGGACCCAAGTTTGATCCCCAGTACCAAAACAAAAAACGAAAAACACATGGATCTAAATAAAGAAAGCCCCCTGGAATAGGAACTTAGCTCAGTGGTTCTGCCACCTGCTTCGCAAGTATAAGGTGCCAAGTTTGATTCCCGGTACCAAAAACCAAAAAACAACGAAAAAAAAAAAAACTCCCACCTGCCCCATCCCCCACGTATCCCTCACACCCTCCTCCAAAAGGCCAGGTGACCACCCCCAAGACCTCCTCCTTTGTCCCTGGTGGGGCTGGGCTGTCACCAGCCTCTTGCTCTGTCCTTGTGTGGATCCGTTTCCCAAGTGGAGGGAAGCTCAGCCTCCTAGATCCTAGAGTCCACCAAGGTCCAGTGTTCCCTTATTAGCCCTACGGCATCCTGGGCACACCACAGCACCCCCTCCAAAGAACTGAGCAGGCTCTGACCTGGCTGTGCTGATCGTCTGTGATCTGTGGTTACATTTTTCAGCCTGTTTCCTCGATTCAATGGCCACCCTGGGTCTGGCAGCTTATGGCTATGGGATCCGCTACGAGTTTGGGATTTTCAACCAGAAGATCGTCGATGGCTGGCAGGTGGGTGACACTGGGTCTCCTCAGGGTTTTCAGCTCTTGCCCATCCTCAGGAGGCAGCCAATGATGCCTTCCTCCATGTGGGTTGGCCAGGCCAGTCCTGGGGGAGCCCTTGGCAGAGTCCCAGGGGTGATGAGAAGTGGTAGCGGGGTGGACACAGAAGCCCAGTGGAGCATCACCAAGACCCCAGATGGGTACAGGACACCTGAGGTGCATGCTGGCTTCTTAGGTGTCACACTGGGTGCAGGGTGTGCTCTGGAGGCCAAACGTGGGACCGGTGAGTAGCTAGAGGGGCAGTGGTGGTACTTTGGTCTCCACCTTTGGCCTTTGCTCACCAACATGAGGGAGCAGCTTCCAGTATGGCCAGAGGCTGGACTCCCAAGGAACATGATGTTGACGGGTGTCAGCCACCATGTCAGAGCGTCAAACCGAGGCCAGATGAGATATGAAAACAATGTGAGGTGGAGGCCTGGGTGCCCATGTGGTCAGGACTATATGGCAAGGAGGGCCTGGTGTTGGCATGGCAGGGACCGCGCACATAGTCTATGCCAGTCTCACTGCTCTGGGCTACTGCAGACATGGCATTTGAGTGTGGAAGTCACTCCTGTTCCACTTGGTGGTGAAAGGTTTGTGATAACATTGGGTCCCTACGTGTCATGTGCTGCAGCTGGTCTGGTGAGAAGAGACTTGATGGAGGGCTTTGGGTCTGGTAACTGTGCAGTTATTGGGCTTGATGGCGGGATGTGTCTGGCTCATGTCTCACCATGTGTAATATCTATGGCGAAATTGGTGGGTGTGGATATGCATATTTCTACTGATCTGGTGCTATGGGCGCTGTTCTCTGGCAGTCAGCTGTGGGGGCAGGGCCTGGTGGGGAGCAGTGTGCTCAGCACTGTCCTGGATCCTGTGAGCACCAGGCCCAGCATTCATGGCTTTTTTTTTTCCCCCCTAAGTACTGAGGATTAAACACAGGGCCTTCACAGTGAGCTATGACCCCAGCTTTTTTAATTTTGAGACACAACCTTGCTAAGTCCCTAAACTGTCCAGGTTAGACTGGACCTTGCAAACCTCCTGCCTCAGTCTCCTGGAGACCTGGACCCAGAATGCTCATTTTCTAGCAAATTAGCTTGGCTGGTGTAGGAAGCCTGATAAGCAGGCTGGGTTCTTTCTGTCTGGTGCTGGTTGCTGTTTGATCTCAGCCCCTCTCTCTGCCCCAGATGGAAGAGGCAGATGACTGGCTGCGCTATGGCAACCCCTGGGAGAAGGCCCGGCCTGAGTACATGCTGCCTGTGCATTTCTATGGGCGTGTGGAGCACACGGCCGAGGGTGTGCGGTGGCTGGACACACAGGTATGGAGCCCAGGGCCTGAGTTTACTTTCCTCACATGCTTAGTTGGTGCACCTTGGCAGATGTCCCCAGCACAGAAGCCACCACACACAACCAGTGGCACGCCATGGGGAGCCCACGGGGGCTGTGGCTGCACCAGGTGTCTTCTGCTGTGACACCACAGTGCTGACTCAGTGGTCCCTGGCTCGCAGCACTCAGCATAGAGGCTAAGCTTGAGCTATCTTCGATCTGAGCAGCAGAGTATGGACCCTGTGTTCCCATGTGTGTCTGAAGATGAGGGTCAGGGTCCAGGGGACTGGAAGGGAGGACTGTCCCCCTGTGGATGAGCTCATGGAGCAAGTGAAGGCTAGACAGGAGACAGGAAGGTAAGTGTCACAGTGGTGGTATTGGTGCTGTTGCCCATGGTGTCAGAGCTGAGGCCCTTGGCCGGTGTAGAAGGCTGGGTCCTACATAGAGCTCACCTCTCAGCCAGTGGTAGGGAGGGCAGGAGGACAGGATGGCGGGATGCCGGGGCTGCTGCAGGGCTGCCTATGCCTCTCACTTATGTGGTACCTGGTGTGGGCGAGTAGCCGGGTAGGGTGAGTGAAGAGGCACCTACTGACTGCACCACGTGTGTCCCTATTACCAGGTGGTGCTGGCCATGCCCTATGACACCCCAGTGCCTGGCTACAAGAATAACACGGTCAACACCATGAGGCTCTGGTCCGCCAAGGCACCCAGCGACTTCAAACTGCAGGACTGTACGTTCGGCCACACCCACTCCTGTCTGGTAGCTGCCCCCAAGCCTTGCACCCAGCACTCCCGGCCTGCCACTCTCTGCAGAGAGCAGAGCAGCCCCTGGGGTCTCTGAGAGTGAGCAGGAGGGGCATGAGTGTGGCACTGTGACCACCAGGTCCCAAGGAAAGAGAAAGGGGGCTGTGGGGTGGGACGGGGGCTCTGCTGCTTTGCCTCAGCCAAAGCTCTGGGGACCTGGAGGGGTCACTGCCTTCCCCTCCCCGTCTCTCCACAGTCAATGTCGGGGACTATGTCCAAGCCGTCCTGGACCGGAACCTGGCGGAGAACATCTCCAGGGTGCTGTACCCCAATGACAACGTGAGTAGCTCCTGGGACGGACCACGTCAGCCAGCTGGCCCATTCCTGGGGAGGATTGGAGGATGGAGGCTGGGCCAACCTTACATGGCTGGAGGAGAGGCCAGGTGTGACTTAGGTCCTCCTGTCTGAGTGCAGGCCGGTTGGCCACTCTGAGAGACGGGACATTTCCCCCTCTGATCCTCCTCACCCTATCTCCCTTGACCCCTCATTCTTCGAGGAAGAGGTATAGGTAGAGCTCCAGGCCTTGGGCCAGGCCGGGTCACTCCATCTGTCCTGAAGGACACAGTACCTTGTGACACCTGGGAGGTCTGCTGAGACCTGCCATGTGCTCGGCAGTGGCCACAGCTGGATTCTGCTGCCACTTGTGCATAGTGGACTTGATGTCTGGTGGCTTCTTGTTGCCTTACAGAGGGCCATGGTGGGCGTAGCCCAAGTGCATGCTCATACATACAGGGCTCTGGGTTCCATACCTAGCACCAGAAGAGCAAGCAGAGTCCTTGGAGCTTGTCTGTCCTGGTGGCTCTGTTTTGGGAAGTGCTCGTTCCACTCTGTCACCACGATCTATATGGGCAGCAGAGGCACTGGTGCTGCTGGCTCGGGCTCCAGGCATTCTGGCCTGTGGGTGCAAAGGACACTGTGCTCAGATGTCGCATCTCCACATGGCCCTGGTGTCCTGGCTACTGAGGGACCAGGCACCACATGCTCTGCTGTTCGTCACACAGGCAAGGGGCACTTTGTCTTTGCTCTTCTGTCAGAAGATGACACTGGGTGCTGGTAGTGTTGGGCAGCGGGGTAAGACCGCTTGTAACCTCGGCCTGTGACCCCGAGTGACACCTCATCCAGGCCTCCTGTGGGGATGCAAAGGACCAGAATCAGGGCAGGTGGGCTGTGCAGGACCCCTTTGCTCTGCACCAAACAACACCCACCCAGCCTCTCCATCCCCGAGCTCATGCTCAGTAGCCCTGTGTCTGCAGTTCTTTGAGGGCAAGGAGCTGCGGCTGAAGCAGGAGTACTTCGTGGTGGCTGCCACACTGCAGGACATCATCCGCCGCTTCAAGTCCTCTAAGTTTGGCTGCCGTGACCCTGTGAGGACCAGTTTTGAGACTTTCCCGGACAAGGTATGTGGCCCGAGGGGGTGGGCTGCCCTCAGGTGCTTCCTGTGTCCTGGAGGACCTGGCAAGGGGTGGCAGGGACACCTTGCCTCAGGGTCCATCTTGTTGAGGCCCCCCTTCAAGCTGAGGGCCACGGGCATCATCTAGGTAGGACGGACTGGTGGCTCCCAAGGTGAAGCCCAGTGCACTCCATTCAAACAAAACTGCCACATCATAAGTGAGGGAACATTCCTGTGAGGCAGCCCAGCCCAGTAGCTCCTTGCACACCTGCCCAGGGCCCAGCTGGCCACAGGGGTCCTCCTAATTCCCTCCTGGAGTCCTGTAGGGCCTCAGGCTCCTCAGAACAGGCTGCCCGGCTCCTTCACACCTGGTGCTGCGCACACCCAGCCCCTGGGTGCCCACAAAGGATGAGGCCACTGAGGGTCCTGTGTGACTTGCAGGTGGCCATCCAGCTGAATGACACCCACCCAGCCCTTTCCATCCCCGAGCTTATGCGGATCCTGGTGGACGTGGAGAAGGTGGATTGGGACAAGGTGAGCAGGAGGCAGAGGAGAGGCAGTGGCCTGCCTGGACCGGGATGGGGTGATGGTGCCTTTCAGGGACCAAGATTGGGGCCTGCCCTCTGTGCAGTCCAAGCCAGCCATCGAATGGCTCAAAAGTTCTGGGAAGGCGGCTCCTCTTCCCTCAGGAGATCTGAGGACATCAGCCCTGAGAGTGCCGGGCCTTGGGATGGTACCAGGGGATGGACAGACATTCTGTGGGACGGTGACACAGAGGGGACAAGAATGCAGGGGTGAGAAGGGACAGGGACAAGATTCTCGTACTTTTTAGGGCTTCTTATGTATGTTTTGTCATCTTGAAGTTTAGTGAAGAAATCCAAAATGTTAAGTTTAAAGAAATGTGTAGTTTTTATAGACTTTTCTTATGGCTCAATTTACTTTGCTACTAGACTCTTGAGTGTATTAAGACTTTTTCAGGCTATAAAACCATGAAGCATTTTCCCCTTGTACTAGAGATTGGACCTAGGACTTTGCATTGCATCCCTGCCATACATAGATATTTTTAAATTATGTGACAAGGTCCTGCTGAGTTGCATGGGCTGGGCTCAAACTTGTGATCCTCCTGCCTCAGCCTCCTAAATAGCTGGATTCACAGGTATATACCACCCAGCCCAGCTGTAAAGCGATTTCTTACTCTACCTTATGGAGACCAGAGTTCCTCTCTGGTCTTGGGATGTGTGTGGCCCTGTCATAGAGTCCTTTGGCCCTGGCCAATGGATGACTGCTCAGTGGTCTGTTAATTTGTCAGTAAAAACTGTTCACAAGGAGGAAAACAAGGGCAGGTGATCCTGGGGTGCATGTTGGCATCATTCACACAGGTGTGGGCGCTCATGCATCGGGTCACATGGGCAGGAAGGGGCTCTGTGTAGGACTGAATGTAACCATGTAAACACACTTCTCTCCAACCACCAGGCCTGGGAGATCACCAAGAAGACCTGCGCATACACTAACCACACAGTGCTGCCTGAGGCCTTGGAGCGCTGGCCAGTGTCCCTGTTTGAGAAGCTGCTGCCACGGCACTTAGACATCATCTATGCCATAAACCAGAGGCACCTGGATGTGAGTGCTGCTGGCCTGGCAGGGTGGGCGTGGGTCCTACCAGGTGACAGCACAGCAGCTGACAGTGCTGCCTGGCCCTGCTCTCATTCCGGAGTGGGCTATAGTACTTGAGACTGACCTGGCAGCTCCACCTGTCCTTCCTCCATTATCTACGGGGCTCAGGTCCTGGGTGACTCTTATGCCTCTGTGGTATGTGTGCATGCGTGCACACATGCGTGGGGCCCTGGGCACAGCTGTCCCACTGAGTTCAGGATGGGGAGGCCCACATCCTCTGTGTAACCAGATGGTTCATCCCTGCCTGCTGAGTCCCAGTGCTGGGGTGGGGCCAGGGCCCATGGTCAAGACCTAGAGCGTATGGCAGCTGTTCTGGTCGTGCGAGCTCCGGGCACTGTATCAGCCCCACACTGCTCCCTCTCTCCTCTCTAGCATGTGGCTGCCCTGTTTCCTGGGGATGTGGACCGCCTGAGGAGGATGTCTGTGATCGAGGAGGGTGACTGCAAGAGGATCAACATGGCCCACCTGTGTGTGATCGGGTCGCATGCAGTGAATGGCGTGGCACGCATCCACTCTGAGATCGTGAAGCAGTCTGTGTGCGTGAGGCACCCACTGCCACCCCTTCCACCTGGCTGCCATAGGAGGCCCGCCCCATGTTCCTGCCTGAGTGGGTAGTGACAGGAGAGGCAGTCACCCCTGGCCTTTTTGGAGGCCTGCTGGCACTTCCAGTGGGCCTCATGACCCTGGTCCACCTGCTGGCTGGGTGCCCCAGGCAGCTATCTAGGGCCAGGGCTGGGTGGGCAGGGGCTGGGTAGGTGGTGATCACACTGGATGGAGACCAGAGATTCCTCCCTTCCCTTTTCCTTTCATCTAGCAAGACTGCTGATGGCCTTAACCCCATTGGTCCCTGCTGACATCTGTGCTCCAGGCTGGGCCCAGGGCTCTAAAGTCCCCGTGGCAGAGTTGGGGTTGGACTTTTCCCCAAAGCACAGCTGAGAAAACAACCCAGGGCTCAGGTCTGAAGCCTGTGAAGTGTTCAGGGCTGTGGCCTGGGTGTGTGCCCATCGACCTCTGGAGACAGCTGCATCCTCACGTGGGGGCAGCCCAAGTGTGCAGTGTACAACTTGCTTTGCCCACTGAGCGTCCCCACCCCCAGGGATTTTTTGGAAAGGCCTTGTGTTCTCTGGCTCACCTGGCTGGAAAAAGTGTTTCTGACAGTTCCATACTCTGTGTTTGTAGCTTCAAGGATTTCTATGAGCTGGAACCAGAGAAGTTCCAGAACAAGACCAACGGCATCACCCCTCGTCGGTGGCTGTTGCTGTGCAACCCAGGGCTTGCAGAGGTCCTTGTGGAGGTGAGTGGCTCAGCCTGGGTCCTGGGACAAGGAAGCCAGGTCTTCATGTGACCATCAGTGACCCAGGATGCAGCTTAGAGCCCTCCAGGCTGATGAAGAGGGACTTAGCCGTGCTGGGTGAGGTCATAAAACGGGGTTGGCCCTGAAATGCCACAGGATAGCCAGGCCAGCCCAGGTCAGAGGGCCAGGTGAATCCTGAAGGATGGAACTGAGGGAGGGAGGCTACAGTAGGGGGACCCCCAAGAAGACACTGGCTTAGGGACGTGAACTAGGCAGTGGGAAATTCCAGAGGGGGTCAGTCTGGGACCAGGGAGCAGGGACTGAGGGAGCTGCAGGGGTCTGTCTGAGCTGCGCAGGAGCGGCCCTGTGGGCAGGTCCCAGGCAGGGCAGAAGCCTGGTTGCATGTAGAAACTGGGCTGCAGTGAGTGAGCAGAGTCACCTTCCTCCCCCAGAGAATTGGGGAGAGCTTCGTCACGGACCTCAGCCAGCTACGCAAGCTGCTACCACTGGTCAGCGATGAGGCCTTCATCAGGGATGTGGCCCAGGTCAAGCAGGTGGGCTGCATGGCACTGGGGGGATGGGTGGGGGATGGGAAGACCTGGGGTCCTGGATCAGGCTGTCGGCTTTCCAGAAGGGATCACTGACCTGTGCAGGGCTCTTCATCAGGCTGCAAGTGTGCGGGCTGTATAATTCCAGCTCTGTCCTGGGAGCAGCCAAGAGCCTAAGCCAGGGACAGGCCCCTGGAGCCCCTAGATCTGGGACAGAGCTAGGGGGTCACATAACAGGGCCATGGTCTTAGCTCTGGGACAGCAGCAGTGCCTCCTCACTGCAGCTTGCTCTCTCGGTTCTAGGTTTGCTTTGCTTCTCCCTTCCTGTGCCTCCTCAAGCTCCTCCTCCTGCTGTCCCTGCCTTGCACCCCAGTCCCCCTTGTTCTCCTCCTGTTTGGCTCCAGGTCCTTAACTTCTGCCACCGTTGTCGAGCGCGCCCTTGTCCCCTTCTCCCTGATGCCAGCTCTGGTCCCGGACCTGCTGTCTATCCCTGGTGGTTGCTGAGGGCTGATTGTCTCCAGGGCGGGATGGGCCATGGGGCATCCAGGGACCTCAGACCCCAGGACAGCAAAGAACAGCACTGCTGTCATCCCTGCTTCTCCTAGGAAAATAAGCTGAAGTTTGCTGCCCTCCTGGAGAAGGAGTACAAGGTGAAGATCAACCCCTCCTCCATGTTTGACGTGCATGTGAAGCGCATCCACGAGTACAAGCGGCAGCTGCTCAACTGTCTGCACATCATCACCCTCTACAACCGTGAGTCACACCCAGACCTGGCCTCTCACAGTGAGGCCGTGTGCGTGCATGCTTGCTGTAGTGTTGGTGTGAAAGCACAGGACTACAAGGCTGGTTTTTGTATCCAGTGCAGTTTTTATGATGATCTGGTGATTTGCCTTGTTTGGGAAGATTTATGGAAGCATTTAATGTACTTAGAATCACGTATGTTGAGTTTATAATGTACCTTAAGTTGCTAGTGGACAATTATGAAAGCAAATGTGAATCAAAGAAACCCTATAAGTAAATGTGAGAACCATGCACGGTGGCACACATGTAATCCCTGCCCTCTGGAGGCTGAGGCAGGAGGATCATTGTGAGGTCAAGACCAACCTGCACTAAATAGTGAGTTCAAGGCCAGGCTGGACTACATAGCGAAACCATGTCTAAAAAAAGAAAAAAAAAGAAAAAAAAGAAAAAGTAAATGTGAACATTTGCTTGGTGAATTTGCAAAACCTTTGGAAAGAACTAGGTTTCTAGCATTTTGTGATAAAGTATTGCAAGGTGGAGGCACTGCAGAAACGCTTCAGGAATAACAGCCCTGGCTGATGGTGCCAGCCATGGCTTTCCCTCTTCCCTCCAGCACCTCTGGGTCCCTGTGCCTCTGTCCTGAGGGCTGGAGCTGCCTTGGTCATTTCTGGATGTATTAGTGGCTTATTCTTACAGTTGTGTCTTGGTGTTGACTACAGCCACTTGACTACCTACTACTGTATTACCTCAAAAAGTGTTTTTTTGAACCACACATTTTATCCTGGTACCCAGGGCCTCAGAGTGTGCCAGGCAGGTGCTGGGGCTGAGCTGCACCCAGCCCTGAAACGCGTTTGGGACATGTGCCGGGCCCTTCTGCCTTGTTTCTTCTGCCTACTTTCTGCACATGCTTTGGCAGAGCCTCTTCAGATCTCTGTGTCTCCTCCTTACCCCGATGTCCTGCATTTCAGGCCTGTGGTCTGTGTGGTCCTCCATGGTGTGAGCTTTCCCTGGAGGTCGGATCTGCCCGACAGCCATGCCTTCTTAGTGCCTCTCCCCTGCCCAGGCTTCCCAAGGCCCCCCAGCCCTTGCTTCCCTGGCCCCTGGTTAGCAGTACTCACCCTGCCATGCCCAGCCATATCCTGAGACTTCCTCATTGCCCAGGACTGGAGCCCTATTCCAGGGTACCCCCTTGGGACACCAGGACCCTGAGACCCTGTCCCCTACCTGCCGGTGACCTAGCAGGAGTTATTATGTGACCTAGAATTCCCATATTTTCCTGTTTCCTTGATTTGGTGAACATTTTGTGTGTGGGGTTTTTGGTTTTGTTTTGTTTTTTATATAGTTGTTTTATTTAATTTTTTTTTTTTTTGGTACCGGGGATTGAACTCGGGACCTTGCATTTGTAAGACAGGGAGCAGGACCACTGAGCTAAATCCCTGGCCCTTTTTGTTTTTTAAAAAAGGGTCTCTGTGTGGCCCAGTCTGGTCTTGAACTCCTGAGCTCAAGCGGTCCTTCCTCAGTCTCCCAGATAGCTAGGATTATAGGCATGCACCCCTATACTCAACTCATTTGTTTTTATTTTGTCCTTTTCTCTGTGGTATTGTTTGGTTTTTAGAATTGGGGCTCACCCTGGCTTTCTAGCTGGCTGGCATCGCTTTTGAGTTTCACCCCCATTATCCCTAGTTCAGACACTCTCAGCTCAGTGGAAGCCTGAGGACCAAGGCCCTGGGCTGATGTGAGTGGCCTGTGTAGGCAGCTCTCTGTGGAAGAGGGCTTGGGCCCATGTTGTACATCCCAGTGGCATGAATGCATGGAGAAGAGGCCTTTCCACTTCCTCTTGGCCAGGAAACAGTGACGGAGCCTGGGGTTCTAATGTCCCCTCCAAGGTCATATGCCAGTGACCTTCCTTGCTCCTCTGAGTCCCACTGCCCAAGTGTCACCATCTCCCAGGAACACCACAGGCACCAAGGGCACAGGGTTTTGGGAAACATTTCTAGGCCGGCACACACCATGTCCCCTGGGTGGGGGGGAACAACCAGGGTCTCAGACCCCCAAGGCTGATGAGGTCACACCCATGGTGCCAAGGCCTCAAGGTCTCAGCTTTCTCTCTGCATCTCAAACTAGGGTGTTCAAAGGATGTTTTTAAAAACATGGGTCCTTGTCACATACTTGGGCCTCAGTAATGGTGGCCAGGACAGATGACCTGGGCCAGGCCTCTTGGGGACTCTGGTTTGGCCTCCCCAAGCCTTTGGCGGTAGTGTAACTACTCCAGATGCCAGGCAGGATGCTGTGGAACAGAAGCACAGTGAGGGCCAGGCTTGGCCCCCAGGTGGCAGGTTCCTAGGCAGGTATGGGACCATGGCTGTGTGCTGCTGCCACCTGCCAGAGCCCCAGGGCTGCTCTGGGTCCCTGGTTGCTTTAGCTTAGGGTCACCCCACTGTCTCATGTGAATCTCTTGTTTTGCCTGCAGGAATAAAGAAAGACCCAGCTAAGGCCTTTGTACCCCGGACTGTGATGATTGGGGGCAAGGTGAGGTGACTTCCTTAGCTCCTCCTTTTGGTACTGAGCCCAGGGTGCACTCAGTGGGTGGCTGCCTGCTTGGAAGCCAGGGTCCTGTGTGGACTTGCCTCGACAGGAGGGTGCCAAGTGTGTCCTGCTCAGCCCATGGCCTGGCCTTGGTCAGCACATGAAGGCTGGATGCGGCTCTTTGAGGGAATGGCCTCAGGTCCTATGCAGATTGCTTAGTGCAGTGGTGGTGGGCCTAGGGCACACATCTGCAGAGGGCAGTCTGTATCACCAAAAGCTCTGAAAGGCTCGTCACTGCTCTCTTGTATGTCACTCGCAGCCGTCCTCAGCTCCAGCCCACTTACCACACCATCTAGCCTCTGCCCACCATCAGCTACATTTTAAGCACATTTTGGACATTAGCATAATTTTGTTTGTATCTTGGTTCTAAAGTCCATACAAAATTTTTTAAAATATTAAGGACAAATATAAGTCAAGAGAAACAGGAAGAGCTGTAGAAATAGATAGCTTACCCAGACTACCAAACGATGGGAAAGTGGGTTCCAGGCTGTCTCTGCCTCCATCAGTAATGATCCCTCCAGAACTAAAGCCGTTGGGCTCTTAAACATTACCACATGGTCATGCATCCATACACCTAAAATGCATCCTGTCAGGAGTGGCCATCTACTCTCCAGGACCACATTCCCACTGTCACAGAAGCTACATGTACTAGTGGGTTTTTTTCGTTTAGACGAGGCCTCCCTGTGTTGCCCAGGATGGCTTCAAAATTCTGGGCTCAAGGGCCAGTAATTTGGTTCAGTGGTTCCTCCACCTGCCTCACAAGCACAGGGACCTGAGTTTGATCCCAAGTACCAAAAAAAAAAGAAAAGAAATTCTGGGCTCAGGAGTCCTAGGGATCCTTCCACCTCATCTGCCCCAGTGGGACTAGTGGCCTGTGCCACAGCACCTGGCTGTTAACATTTTCTTGCTTCCAGTGCTGGGGATGAACTGAGGGCCTCACACTCCAGGCAAGTGCTCTGCTACTTGCCAAACCCTCAGCCCCACTGTTTTTTTGGTTGTTTTGGTTTTGTTTTTTTGAGACAAGGTTTCACTCTGTACTCCAGGATGGCCTTGAACTTTCAGTTCTCCTGCCACAGCCTCCTGAGTGCTGTGATTATTAGGCATGCACCACCATGCCCGGCCCTCTCACTAATATTTTTAATCGGGGAGATGAGGGCCCTCCTTGAACTGATCTGTGTCTTTTAATTTTAATCATAAACCTCCTCCCCCCCCTTTTTTTTCAATATATTTGTTGTAGAAATTGGTTCATTTGCTGTCCCAGGCTGTTTTCCTAAGGACATCCCCTGGTGTGTTATAGCGAATTCCTTAGGATTTGTATTTCCTGTAAGTTGATGTTCTCTTACCTGGTGATTTCTGAAATACCAATGGGAATCAGAGTGTCTTTGGAGGCTGACAGATCCCATGGGTGAGACAGCCATTGAGCACTGGGTGGCAGCCATGTTCTCCCGCCCATGAGCCACACTACCGCTGGCTTCCAGAGTCTGTGTCTGGCCTGGTGTCTGCCCTTGTGTCTCAGCAACCCACACAGCCCTGTTGGCCCTGGGCAGAGCATTGCACATGAAAGCCGTCGCCTGCCTCTCTCTGCAGGCAGCTCCTGGCTACCACATGGCCAAGATGATCATCAAGCTGATCACGTCTATCGGCAGTGTTGTCAATCATGATCCAGTTGTGGGTGACAAACTTCGAGTGATCTTTCTAGAGAACTACCGCGTGTCCCTGGCCGAGAAAGGTAGGCTGGAGGCCTATGCCTCTCCTGCTACGGTAAGCAATGCTGTGCATGGGGCCAGCATTGTCCATGGGGTTGGGGAAGGTTCCTAGAAAACGCTGGGACACTTGGCACTTTTTCAGGTCAGTATCTTGGACCCCTTACCTCAGTCAGCCCCGCCAAAGAGGGGAGCCCTACAAAGGCAGAAGCCACTAGGGACAAAGGGCTGGCTGCCTAGGATCACTCGCCAAGGATCTGGGAGAGGGAATGCAGTGGATGGAGACGGTGAGGCCAGGCTAACCTGTCTCCTGCCCGCAGTGATCCCAGCTGCCGACCTGTCACAGCAGATCTCCACTGCAGGCACCGAGGCCTCAGGCACTGGCAACATGAAGTTCATGCTCAACGGGGCACTCACCATTGGCACCATGGATGGTGCCAATGTGGAGATGGCTGAGGAGGCAGGCACGGAGAACCTCTTCATCTTCGGTCTGCGGGTAGAGGAGGTCGAGGCCCTGGACCGAAAAGGGTGTGTGTCCCCTCTGCATCAGGGCACATGGGGAGGGGCCAAGGTGGGCAAGTGGCACAACCTCCAAAAGCACAAAGCAGATGCCTCCCAGCCACCACTCGGGTTTCTGTGACAGTCTCAGGGTCCCGCCTGAGGGCAGCTCCCCCTGGCAGTGGGTCACTGCTGGGGTATAGGCACTGAGCAGCCCACCTCCCCACAGGTATAATGCCAGAGAGTACTACGAGCGCCTGCCTGAGCTAAGGCAGGCCATGGACCAGATCAGCAGCGGCTTCTTTTCCCCCAAGGACCCAGAGTGCTTCAAGGACGTGGTCAACATGCTGATGTACCATGACAGGTGGGGCCCTTCCCTGCAACCCACCGTATCCACCCCTACTGTGGAAAAGACCAGTTCACGTGAGGTGAAGCCCTTCCACCTCGGCCCACAAGACCTTGTGATGGGCCAGCAGAGTCACTGTCATGGCAAGGACTAGACCATGCAGAGTGAGACAGGTCAGTGTGCTGTCCAGCACTTGGCCTTGGAGACTCCCATGTGGGTGGGAGACCCTGAGGCAGCCATGTTCTCAGGAGGCCAGAAGAAGGAGCTCAGGAGGCAGGCAGGGCAGTAGGAGCTGGCCAGGTAGTGGAGACTCACTGGGTTAAAGTGGAATTAACAGCTGACATGGTATAGTCAATCTCTGGCCACATGACAGACTGGGCACACCATGTCTCCCTGTGGCTAAAGCTGCTTTGACCAGGGCTCAGTTCACCTCCCTCCTGCTGCTGCCTTCTGGTTACCTCTGCCTTTGGGTCACCTGTGCCTACAGTCGGGCCAGGTTGTCCCCTGCCAGGGTCTGTGGTGGGGACTTGTGAACTTGCACATCTGGTACAATAATGACAGAAATACATTCCTATACTTCTAACTCCTACATTTTTGTCCAGAACATCAGAAACTGCAAATAAGCTTTTCCTGTATCACTGGTTCTGATTTGAGAACAGGTGGATATATGAAGGCTTCCAACAGAGTGCCTGGGTCCTGGGCCTGTGCAGCCCCACAGCCTGTAGGTTCTGCACTGCCAGTTCCTTAGAGGCACCCCAGGTCAGAATGTGACTTCATTAGGACATGAGTGTCACTACACAGAAGCCCTAGGCTGGATGGACCTGGCCTCATGAGGGGCAAGGCCTGGCAGGTGGTGATCTCTGGCTGTGGGACTGTCCCTGGGACCACATGACAGGCTACCTGGGCAGGGCTACTGTCACCTGCCATCTGCTCAATGTCCTGTCCCTGTTCAGGTTCAAGGTGTTCGCAGACTATGAAGCCTATGTGCAATGCCAGGCGCGGGTGGAGCAGCTGTACCAGGTGAGGCTCGCAGGCTGTGGCTATAGGAATAGGCCAATGGGGCTGGGGAAGCAGTGTTCTCATTAGAGCCACAGAGGCTTGGAATTCCAGTACCCTTGGCATTAGTAAGTCACTGGTGGGCCTAGTCACTCTTTGTTCTTGCACTGTGGGGCTCTGGCAGGACCCTCCCCACCCCCACCCCCACTCAAAAGGGCTTTGCTCCCTCCTGGAGCTTGCTGGAGGCCAGGGCAGCTGCACGGCCCTGGAGGAAAGCAGTGAGAGATTGAAGCCCTGGTGAAGACGGCCACCCCACAGATGCTGGGTCTACCTGTGCTGCTTTTCTAGTTGTTTGTCTTGGGGTTGTGCACTGTGCCTGTGAAATACAGGCTTTCAGGGGCAAGGACCTTCCTGGCTCTTTGGCCTTATACCTATCCTTCAGTAGCTTTTCTAGTCCCAAGAGGCCCTGGTCCATGGAACCACTTTTCTCATCACATGGTTGTTCCCCTCCTTCCACCCTGTTCCAGGGTTCAGAGCTCATTGGGGATAGTTCTGAAGTTGCTGGGCGCCCAAGACTGATCAGCCTCTACTTTTTCTGCAGAACCCCAAGGAGTGGACCAAAAAGGTCATCAGGAACATCGCTTGCTCGGGCAAGTTTTCTAGTGACCGAACCATCACTGAGTATGCGAGGGACATCTGGGGTGTGGAGCCCTCTGATCTGCAAATCCCACCCCCCAACATCCCTAAGGACTAGGTGCCCCTCAAGGTGGGGCCGAGGGCTTTTGTTGGGCTGAGTTTGCACATCATGCCAACATTTAAGCACTTTGCCAGCAGTCAGAGGTCCCTGCTTTTCTCCATGCTGTGTTCCCTAGAGGGGCTAAGGGGTGGTTTTGAGGGTTGGGCAAAGAAAGGAGGTGCTGAAGAACCTGTGATACCCTCCTGGTTTCTCCTAAGAAAGTAGAGCTTGAAGTATGGATGCTGCAGTCAGCCCCACAGAAGGTGGGCTGCCTTTGAGTCCCAGAAACCTTGTACAAGTACTGTTGTGAGTAGAGGTCTTTTGTTTTGAGTCTCTTGATTCTGGGGTCTGAGCAGGTAGTTGTGGTGAAGGCTGGGGACCTATTTTTTTCATAGCACCCAGGCCACTAGAAGCAGCTTCTCCAGGCATCACCTTTACAACAGCCCATTCTCTGTCCCCTATCCTGGGCTGTGCACCTGGCACATGGTCCAAAGACAAGGTGCACACTGCCTTTCATAGCCATCCTGGTGCCATGTGGGTGCTTGGGACTCGCTGGGAGTAGCCTGGGGGACCTCCATAGAGGCCTCAGTCAGGACACGTCTAGCTGATACAGGGTTAGTTTTTATTTTTTCAAAGGAAAATATCACAAGGAAATGGAACTATGTGCAGCCTTCTCTCATTAAACACTTGGTTAGTTTGTATCTAGGGGAGGCTGGCTGGAGGTGGCTCAGCCACTGTACCCAGAAGAGAGCGGTCTGTCCTGCTTCAGGCAGTGCCTAGGTGCAGTTCCTGACACGCACACCAAGGCCAGGCTCCATTCTTCCCGATTCCTCCAGTATAGCAGCCTGGTTTGCAGAACAGGTTGTGGCTCAGAGGGTCCACTTCTGCTCGCATTCAGGGCAGAATCTGATGCCCTGCCTGTCACCATCACTGTGAATTGTTGGATCACTCCTTCAGAGAGGCTCCATCACCCTGCATGTTGGAGCTGGGCTCTGGGAAGGCTATTCTGTACCCTAGACCTGCTGGGAAGGGCTTTACAAGAACCACTGGGGTCTTCTGTGGACCACAGTCACCTGCTGCGTGTGCCATGGCTTGGTGTTGAGGCTGTGCTCCCTGACCTGCTGTGCTGACCCCACCCCCTCCATGCGTGCTTCCTGCCTCCTGTGAGAAACTGATTAAACCTCTGTGCCCGTGGTTGGTTGGTGTGCCTTCTGTCTCACAGCACATAGTGCTTCCAGGTTCCTATGGGAGTCCAACCTTGTGGGAATGGGAACACTCTCATCTGGGCAAAGTATTTGCATTTCTAGTGCAAATCGTATTGGTCTCTCTATGCTACTGCTACTGTCCTACTGCTCCTGTCCATTACTGGCCCTGAGAACCAGACTGGTCTCCCTAATTGTCTATAGCTGCAGTCAGTCACCTATCAGGAGGGGCCAATGATAGGATGACGGGGTGCTATGGACTTCCTGGCCCTGCAGCACCCCCCTGGCTGCTCACAACTCTCAGCTGAGTCCTCAGTGCCCCCAGTCTGTGAGGCCCTGGGATATGGAGGCCATAGAACTGATAGCACATTACTCACACCTCAGGTCCAAAGCATTTTTTGAAAGAACTCATCCACAAATTGAATTTGGAACTTGTTCAATGATCTAAAATCCAGTTTGTTTGGTTGCACCGAACAGGGACACTTGGCTCCAATTAACAGATAATCTAAAAATTCTCTATATCCTGCACTGCGCCTCCACTGAAGGATCCGAGGTAACTCACACATACAAAAAGGAGAAAATGGGCACCTGTCACCTCTGCACTTACAGACAACACTGCTGGGCCCAAGTGGGCACAGCCACATTTCAGCGACTGCAGGGCCCCTGGCACAGACCAATGGATCTAAGTCTCCTTAGATATCCCTGATAGGCCTGGGGTGGGAGAAGTGTTGAGGCGCCAGCGGTACACTGCTGGGGCCCAAAACCCCAGGAAAACCAGAGTCAGGAGAGGCCCGTTTGGAGGACTTGCACCTGAGACCACCCAAGGCTTGTCCTAGGCCATCCCTCTTCAGTCTTCAGGTCTCAGCCCTTTTCCTTGATTGGGGATCTGCTGGTGGGTGACCCCAGGGCAAAGACCAGCAGCATCCAGAACATCTGGAGTCTACTGGCCCTGCAATGGGGAAGGATTGGCCTATCCAGGCAGGTCTGCTGCATCTTAGGAAAATGCCATCTGCTCTTCTGGGAGGCATGGGGAGCTGTAAACTTTCCTTTGAAGCCATGCAGAGCTCTGAATCGTGGGGCGGGAGTGTCCACTGGCCAGACCTTGATGTAGGCAGCGCGCTGCCATGAGCAGGCCCTGGCACTGGGACAGGAGCCACAGGCAGGGTGCTGGAGACTGCCCAGCGAGTTTCCCTGACCCCCTCGCTTAGCAGAGAAGGACAGATCACCGCCAGTTTTATTCTTAAATAAATGCTCAGTCTACGGCCAGGTTAGGTGGGCAGGCAGGTGGGACAGGGAAATGCAGACCTGGTCCCACATGGGCTAGTGTCGGGTAGCAAGAGGGCCGAGCAGCGAGGTACATCCTGCACACCGGGCGGAAGAGCATCTCCATGTCCTTGTCCCCTTGGGCCTATGCTGCGACAGCTCAAGGACCACCCACCCACACCCCTGTGGGTCCCTTTCCAGCAAGGGTCCCCTGTCCCAACACCACTGCTGCCCGAGGAAAACAGGGAGGCGGCGGTCTGGTCTTCATGCTCCTGGGGTGGGGAGGCGGTGGCTCAGTGCTGGCGCTCAGGTTCCAATTTTCCCAGGAACTCCCTAGGTCAGAGGAGGGCAACCGTGAGCTGTGAGGACACAGGACCTGGCTGGGTTCCCATCCCTTTTGAGAACCTAAGCTGTGAAAAGTGTTCTTTTCATAATGGGGTGGGCCAGGACCCCAAAGCACAGCTCTGGAACCCTCAGCCGAGCAGGGGCAACGCCACGGACCCAGCTCTGCCCTGGGCACTCAGGCTGTGCACAGGAGGAGCCTCTTGGCCGGGAGGGAGCTCCAGCCACCAATTTCAGTGACCTGCAGGAAGAAGTGCACCGTGGCTGTGTATGGCAGTAACAGCAAGGGGGGTGATTCTGGCAGGCGGGAGGTGAGCCGAGTAGTATGCTACAGGCTGGGGTGGGGTCCTGCTCCAAAAGACACCAGCTCTCCCTAGCCTTGGCAGCTTGGGTTCTGCTCTGTACCGGGTCCAGCTGTGTACCCTTGGCTCTCTCTCTAGGCTTCAGACTACGGTCTGCCACGCATTCTGACCAGTCAGGAACTGAGCTTCCCTTTGAAGGACTTTGGAAGCGTAGGCCCGCCTTCTGGGTGCAGGGCAGCAGCCTCCAAGCCAGAGGGAGGGGCCGAGGCTGGACCAGCAATGGCAGGGCTTTTGTCCTGTGTGAGCTGGGGGTATCCGGGCTCTCCTGTCGTGCTTGTGGCCCAGGACATGGGAGAACACCTGCCCTGTCTGTGTAGTGAACACCGCCCTCTGTGGGGGTGGAAGGCTTGGAATCACACCCTTCAGTGCCCCTGCAGCCTCAGCACTACTCCCACTGTATCACAGTTGTGATGCTGCTACCCAGGCCAGGTCCCCAGGGGCTTAGGAGCTGGAGCCTCACCTCAGGATCCGTGGCAGCTCTGGGCTCTTATAGATGTACTTGTGCCTGTAGCCGAGGTCAGAGTGAAAGGGGACAAATTGGACTTTAAAGTCTCGGAAGCTTCGCGATGGTGCGGCAATGTTGTACAGCTGGAGGGAGAGAAACCAGTCAGAGCTCAGACAGCACCTGCCGGGGATGGGGTGGCTCTCGTCTCCCTCCCAAGAAGACCAACTGGTGGCTACTCCAGTGTACTGTGCTTCTGTGAGGCTGCCCATCAGTCAGGGGTTGGGGCAAAGGCAGACCCCCAGTGTGGCTCCTCAGCAAACCCCTGACCTCACCCTCCCAGATGCCTTTCCTTTAAAGCAGGCCCAAGACAGGGATACCTTGGGATGGGTGAGCAGGCCCTGAGGTAGAAGGCATGGGCCTCACGGTTAACTGTGTTCCCAAGTCCAGGCTAGTCAGCCCTTTTTTCCACGGCCAAGGTGCAGCCAGTGGTACACTGCTGGGCAGCTCCCATTCTCCAGGGCTGTGCTGTCTGTGACCCCACAGAGCCCACCTGGGAGCCTCCCAGATGGAAGCAGCACACATCCTGCCCCTGTTGTCCTGGGCGTGCTCCACCCCTCTTCACAAATCTAGTCCTGCTTCCGGGCAGCAAAGTCAAAGCAGATTCAGCAAAATCAAACACTGAAGCCCCACACAACTCTTCTCTAGCCACCCTGACCTGGGTGTGAGGACCTAAGATCCATGTGCTTGTTTGTTTTGGTTTGGTTTTTTGAGACAGGTTCTAGTTTTGTAGTTGAGGCTGCCCTCCAACCCACTGGGATCCTCCTGCCTCCCTCCAGCCTCATTAATAGGACTACAGGTGTACAGAACCACACCCAGCAATGTACTATGGTTCCTCTTGTGGCTGGCAAAGGCAGCATGGCTGAACCCTAGCCCCTTTCCAGACTGCCCATGTGTGACATTCTCAAGAGGCCTGGAGGTGTCCCAGACCACCCACACCCCTCCCCAGCTGGGCAGACACTGGCCCAGAAGGCTCACCTTTCTGCCAAGCTGAAAGGGTACAACTGGGTCATCTTCCGCGTGCAGGATAAGCAAGGGGCAGGAAATGTGCTTCACACTGTGGGAGGGAAGAGGGAAGAGGGAGGTGGGCCCCAGGCTGAGGGCAGGTGCCTGCCTGGACCCTTCACCCAAAGTAGGTCTGGGTGAAGGGTATGTTCCCCATGCTGGGTTGCTTTTTACTACAGGTACAGGTATGAACCAAATCTAGGGTAATTCATTCCCCAAAACCTAGCCCTTGCATATTTTCTGAAAGCTGAAAATGATTACTTTTGCCAAGAAATATTCTTTAAAAGTTATAAAACAAGCCAGGCATAGTGGTGCAACCCCAGCTACTGAGAAGCTGAGGCAGGAGGATCTCAAATTGGAGGTCACAATGGGCAACTTTGTGAGACCTTGTCTCACAATAAAAAACAAAAGGGCTAGGAATATAGCTTGGTGGGATAGTAGAGTGCTTGCCTTACATGTGGGTGGCCCTGGTATCAGGAAGAAAAAGTTACAAAATATTTATAAACTGGTAAATTAAGTCGGTCAAGAAAACACTGCAAATGAATGTTACTATGAATTTGTTGGTTTAAAAAGTCAGCGCTCCAATTTACCCTTGGTGTGACTCAAAGGGTCTAGCCTCATAATAGCACAAGCTGCAGGCAGGGTGGGGCCTAGGCTCCCCTGTGACAGGCTCTGAGGTGGCCGCAGAGTCTGTCTTTGTCCCAGCAGTGCTGTGTACTCCCAAGGGAGAGGACATGGTAAGAGGGCTTCACTGCAGACATAATGTCCCCGGGGTGTCCAGCCAGCAGCACAGAGCTCATGCCCTCCTCCCTTGGACCCGCAGGTCCCAGAATAGCAGTAGGACCCATGCATACACTGCCCATCAGCTGGGAAGGCCCCTGGCCACCAGAAGCAAGGGCCATCCTGCCAGTCTGCCACTAGCCCTGCAAGCCTGGCCTGAGGGTCAGACCAAGGCAGCCTCCTGGCCTCAGCACTCGCTTTTGTTTGTTAAGCAAGAATCTGGTTTATTTAGATAATTCTTAAGATGCCAAACAATAATTCTTTAAAACAAGCAAGTCTTTCTGCTTATGATTCAAAGTATAGATTGTGAAATATTAACTGAATATTTAGATAAAGGTTTGTTTTCTTTTTGGAGAAATTAAAAATCCATAAAATAAAATATCACAAAGACAATGTCAGTAAAATTTGGCATGGTTTCAAGAGTCCTTAACTAGGTAAACTATTAGGTTTACCTATCAGCAATATTTTAAATAAACATTATAGTACCTTTCTATAACCAAACACGTATCAAATGATCGAAGCATGGTTTTGTTTTTAGGTTAGTCTAGCTGTGTTGTTTAGGCTGGCCATAAAGTCACTGTGTAGTCCAATTGGCCTTGAACTTGGGATCCTTCTACCTCAGCCTCTTGAGGCTGGGATCACAGGCATGTGCCACATACCCAACCTACCAGTCATTTTTTTTTTTTTTTTT
>NW_022900919.1:24833413-24868731 GCF_012274545.1 Fukomys damarensis | reverse complement strand
GGGGGGGGGGATTGAGACAGTGTCTCACTATGTAGTTGAGACTGATCTGGAACTCACTATGTAGCCTAGGCTGGTCTCAAACTCACAGTGATCCTCCTGCCTCAGCCTCCTGAGTGCCAGGATTACAGGTGTGCGCCACCACACCCAGCTAAAAAAATGTTATCTTAATATAGCTCTAACTTTTTAAAATTCCATTTTCTTTCCATTGCAGTTCTCTGCTAGACTCCTCTCATTTTTCAAAGCTGGGTTTGTCCTGCACCCCACCCTGTTGGCTCCACTGACACAGGGGCTCATCTTCCAGGCTCTGTATTGCTCAACCATGATACTCACTTCTCATCATTTGCAAATTTGATTCCACTGCTTGTGATAGGGTCAAGGAAGAACCAGTCAAACCCAGGAAAGTACCGATATACCTGAAGACAAGATGGAAGCCATTTTCAGAAGTGCTAATTAAGGTATCTCAGCAGAAGGCAGGCCAAAAACTCAGTTTAATTTCTGGAATTCACAAGGTGCTGCTCACAGTGACTCCTTCAGAGGTGTGGGGGAAGAGGCAGCACAGGGCCAATCCTACCCTTACAGCGTCCTGGCTTTGTGGCTGGGGTTGCCCTGAGCTGCAGCCAAAATACAGCTCAGAAACCACTCAGCAAACACACGAGGGCCCCACTTCTGGGGAAATGAAGGACCAGGACTAATTTCTTCATACAGTTTCAGAAGAAAGCAACATCAAAAAATTAAGACAGGGCCAGGGATTTAAGCTCAGTGGTACCACACATGCCTTGCAAGTGCAAGGTCCTGAGTTTGGTCCTCAGTACCAAAAAAAAAATTAAGACAAAGTAAAGGACTCCTGGCCTGCATGAAAAAGAGGCCCCAAAACATACAGCAGCCCAGAGGCCCAAATTGGAAGGAGATAACAGCCAGACTTCAGAAGGGCAAGGTGGGGCCAGCTCTCCTGGAGGCACCAGCAATATTGTAGGCTTCAATTGAGAGAGACCAAGAGTTCAGACTGCCAAGAGCAGGTGCCTAGCTCACGAGGAAAATCCAGGACCCAGAGAGTAGGGGGCACCCTTAGTTCCACCCAGGGAGGGAGCCACACAGGCAAGTCCTGTGGGGCCAACTCCCCTCACACAGCCTATGGTGAGCCTCCCTCCTACCTGGATGTAAAGTTATGGATTTCTCAGGAAGCTCTGTAGGTGGGATATTGTATAAAACCAAGATCTGTTTCAAATAAATTCTATTCATTAGAATAAATTATTTTAAAAAAAAATCTATACTTGCCACTGAAAATGGATGGCTCTTTGCTTCTTCACGAATATTAGTGAATGGAGATTCCAATATAAGGGCATCTGGAGGTGTCTCTAGGTAAATAAAAAATAGAGGGGTCTGGGAGATGGGAAAGAAGCTGATGATAGACTGGGGCAAGAGGCCCCAGGTGAGTCTGAGAGGCCTCAAGTACCCAGCTCGCTCTAACACTGTGCTGCTGCCCCCAGCACCCGCAGGACATCTGTGGCAGGGCCCAGACAGTAACTGGTAAACCACCGCTTCCTTACCTCGCTCACAGAGCCGTCGCACCAGATTTGTCGCCACTCTGGGAGGAAAGAAAAATAGTTTGGTTAAAATAAAACAACAATGAAACAAAAACAAAATACAGTTTGGTTGAATCTTGACCAGAATTTTCCTAAATAATCCTGGCAAAGGGCTCTAGAGCTGCTGACTGGCTGGTGGAGGTTGCGGTCCGCCTGGAGGATGTCAGGATAGGGTGGCAGCACTTGGCACCCACCAGGCACAGGGGCCTCATGCCATCCATCCAGGGCTGCACCTGGCAGGTCGTGTGCCCAATCACAAGGACAGGCAGCATTCCTCTACAGGGGCCTCTCCTAGGCAAATGCCCATCTCCCCACCAGAGGCAGGAGTCCTGGCTAGATACTCCAAGTTTGCAGGATGCTGTCCAAGGAAGGATCAGGAGCAGAGAAAAGCAACATTGCTGCCCAAGGAAAAGGTGATAGGTAACAGTGCAGCCCCCAAATTGAGGCAACCACCCTGGATGTCCCATCAGTAGAACTATCCAAGCCGCCTGTGCCTGTGCCTGGGACATATGATGGCAGGCAAGGGAAGAGGACTCCCCTCCCCGACTCCACCATCTCGCTGATAAGACAGACAGGGGAAAATTACCTGCAAATGTCCCTGCTCTGTACCACGAGCTGATGGCCAGTACTGGTGCTCCAAAGCCAGGTCTGACACAAAGGGCACTTTCCCTTTTTCGTGGGGCATAGTCTCCATAACCTGATGCTCACCCCATCTCAGTGCAGGCTGTCAGTCCCGAGATACTCCTGGGATGAGGAGTCATGGTAGCCTGACCCATGGCCCACCTTTGTGGGACCCCATACCCACCCCAGGGTCAGAGGCAACAGGTACCTTCAGGGTTAGGGACATCATGCAGGAGGCCTACTCAAAGGCACCTCTTGCCGGGGGCTCTTACCCTGTGCCCAAGGAATGGCCCCAGATATACACAGGGTTGTCACCACTTCTTGCTTTGATCCAATCAAAAACATGGAGTGCATCATAGGTCATGCCCCGCTCCGATGGTGTTCCTACTGAGTCACCCCAACCTGTAAGACAGGATCAGCAGAGGAGGAAGTTCAAGGCAATTCAGGACCAGGCCAGTAACAGCAGAGGTTGACCTGTAGCATTCCACTTCCTCTCCAAAACTGGAGAAGGAGAGGACCTGGAGGTGATTCTGCCCCCAAGGATTGGACAAATCAGCCATTCCTGGGTACTCCAAGTGATGGACTGCACACCCGACTAGTGACTAACAGAACAGAGGTGATAAAATAATCCCAGAACCTAAGACACACCTCCAACCCCGAGGCCTGGTAGGGACAGCCAGGAAGGAGCAAACAGTCCAGCCAGTCAGAGGGCAGCCTGCCCAAGACCCACAGAAGAGGAGATCTCCAGGCTCAAGGTACTGCTGACCGCCCCAAGCCTTCTGCAGTCTCAAAAGAAGTTGCGTCCAACTGTATTTCTAGCAACTCAGTAGTGAGTTATCATCAAATGATCTAAAAGCACTACAAGGTTCAAGCTGGCTCTGCTGCATGAGCAAACCCCACAGTGAGTGCACAGGCTGCTTGCTCCGTGGCCCCAGAGACCCCAGAGGCGGAAGGATGAGGAAGGACAAGGCATGGACAAGGCCATAGGAACATGATGACAGAAAAAGACTAACAGAAAGACGAAGCGGGGAGCCAGACTGGGACAGAAAGAAAGGAAGAGAGAGACAGGGACACAGATAGAGGTGGAGCTGGCCTTCTCATGTAAGCTTAGCAATATAAGCTTGCTAAGAAAGGGAAAAACAAGATGCTGTGAGGATTTCCTGTCTGGGTACACATGAAGGGAGGAAACAGAAGGTGCCCCTTTATTGCACTAATGTGTGGCTCATAGCAGGAAGAAAAAGTCCTTCCCAGCATGGAGTAAAGGAGGAGGCAGGACAGAGGAAATAAAAGATAAACAAGAGACAGGTAAACCAAAACTAAAAATTTTGCACTTTTAAGAAAACTGCAACTTCTGCAACCCAGTCAAAATCACCCAAGGTTTCCATATCAGCATTCCCTTGGTTAAATTTAGGCTCCTTTCCTTCCAGATCCATCACACCCAAAATTCTTCAGGAATTCTAAACGTTCATAAATTGGCCTAACTGTAAAAGTAAAGAACAGAAACCTGATTCTAATATAAAGGAACAGGTTGAAAGAATCCAAAGTATGTTTAAATTATCCATCTTTAAAAAAATAAAACTGGGCCTATACCTGTAATAAGGCCAGTACACTTCTGGGGGTGGGCCACCATTTCCTGGGGTGTCCATCCCTCAAGAAAAGTCTAAATAACGGCTAGGGATTTAGCTCAGTGATTCTAGCACCTGCCTCGCAATCTTAAGGACCCGAGTTTGATCCCCGGTACCCCCCGACCAAAAAAAAAAAAAAGAGAAAAGCCTAAATATTCCAGTTTTGGGAAATAAAGTGCATCTCTTTCAAAGGTCTGCACTCTGTTTATGTACATCACTTTTGAATTGCTGCCTAATTTCTGCCCATGCCTCTTACTGCCCAGTCCTGAAAATTCTTTTTCTGCGATAGCAGCAGCATAACTATAAACCTACTCATCTACCTTTTGGGTAGAGTAGGTTAGATTCCTTATCTTAGCTTCAGGAACTTCCCTGGACCCTGTCCAGTGACAAGAGGATGAGTCACTTTCCAGCTTCTCATTTTATTATTTTTCTGGGCTACAACTTTGGGCGGTGGCCCAAAGAGCCCCATCTTCTAATCCCAGAATTGGCAACAATGCCAGCCAGGCTCTGCCAGAATTAAGGTGGCAGAGGGACAAGGGCTGCAAATGGGCTGACCTGGAGGCCAGCATGAACCAGATCATCTGGGTAGGCCCCAAGTAAACTACAAGGGTCTCTGTAAGTGAAGGAGAGGACAAAAGTTAGTGTTTGGGCTCGGCGTAGTGATACACACATTTGCTGATTACAAATTTCAGGCTACCCTGGGCAACACAGCAAGAGCCTGTATCAAATTCAAAACAGGGCTGGGAATGTACCCCAGTGCTAGAGTGCTTACCTAGCATGTGCAAGGCCTGGGTTTTAAACTCCAGCATTAAATAAAAGGGGCCAGAGCATGCAGCCTGAGACTGAATGTGCTAAAAGCTGGGTCCACGTGTGGAAGGGCCTTGAGCCAAGGAGGCCTCTCCCACTGGAAACACCAAGGTAACATGCTCCCCAGACACCTTGCTCACACCTTTATTCTACCTCAGCAGCTGAAGATTTTGGATTTCTGACTCTAAGAATTGCAAGATAATAAATCTGTGTTAAGACACCATGTTTCTGGTCAACTGTTACAGAAACAAAAGGAAACCAAAATCACCCCAACATACAGCCAGCAGCCTCTTTCTTCTATCCATCTTTGTGCGTCTTGGTCTGAGATGTCTACACCACTATCTATCCCCAGAGGGGTAAAGCAAGCTGGCCAAGCAGCCTTCCACCTGGAACACTCATACTGAGGGGCAGAGAATATTCCTCTAAGATACGGCTTGCTGGGGAGGCGCACACCTGTAATCCAAACACTTGGGGAGCTAAGGTAGGAGGATTGCCATGAGTTCAAGGTCAGCCTAAACTACACAGTGAGATCCTGTCTCAGACAGTCAGACAGACAGACAGACACATGGTTCCTTGTTCCTACAAGTATTTCCGCTGCCTGCCAACTACAATGTTTTCAGCACAAATTGAACTGTGTGCTCCTGCCCTGCCCAGTAGCCAAAGCAAGTCCACTCAATAAAGGAAGGAAGAACTGTGGGTGGGACAGAGGACTCCATCTTCCCTCCCAATGGCTCTTTCCCTGTTTTTAGCACTTCAACAAGATTAGCTCCACTCCTGGGCATAAAATGTGCCTGAGACCAGGTGCGGGGAAAGTCTGACTCCAATAAAGAAAAGAGACAGCATTTTCTGCATGCAAATGGCATGCTGGGGTCCTAGCCTCAGGGCCTCCCTACCAGGAGGGTTTCCTGGATGTCTATACTATCAGAAGTTTTGTCAAAATGCCCAAACTCTTCCCTAGCCCAACACAGTGGCAATTGCCACAGGTCATAGCGAAGCAAAAGAAGGCTACAGGCTCTGCAAGGTCCTCAACCTAAGCCTATCAGGGAGGATTAGGAGAAATGGGAGTACTCAAAAGAAGTCTCACCTCTGTAGTCAAAGGTGACCACATGGTAACCAAGGGTACTCAGCACCTGTGAAGGGAAAAAATGCATATGGTCTGGTAACAAAACCAAGCATCTCTGAATGGGGCCTCTTGGGACACCCACCCAGAACTCTGGGCTCCTGCCCTGTACGCAGGGGGACGTGACAGAGACTGTCAACACACAGTCCGGCTCTGATTACACCTGCTGCTGCTTGGATGGCTGAGGGCCCCGGAGAGCAGGAACAGCTCCTCTGTCTCTGGACAGCACTGCACTCCTACTGCAAGTGCCCAGGCCTCCTGGGCACATACAGCTTGCAGAGCTGCCAGCAGGCTGACCTACCAAGCACAAAAGCAGACCTGGCTGGGGGATTCCACAGGGATCCTTGCTGCAGCAGTCCAGCAGCCCTCAGGTGTTTTGCTTTTGATGAATTTTTTTCTTACTATTATTTTTTAAATACCTATGCCCTGTGCCCAAGCTGAGGTCCGCCCCAAGCATTATGAGAGGCGGCACACCACCAGCCCACAGCCTCTCTCTAGTATACAGAGAGCTGGCAGCACCTGCCTGGCATGCTGGCACCCCTTGCAGAACCTGCACCCAGATCAGCTCCAAGCCTACCCCAGGACACAGCAAGTTGTTTCTACAGCACGAATTGTGAGAGAACTGATCATTTCTCTGGCACTCGATTTTCCTAACTTGATCCAATTTAGTTAGTGGGAACCTTCCATGGCAGGGAAAGATGGGCTCTGCATCTGCAGATTGCCCTTGTGCCCACAGCAGATGCAGGTGCCCTCAAGGGGAGAGGGATGCAGGTTTGGGAGGCCCAGCATGTTATACCAAAAGCCCCATTAAGTCTGCCCAGAATCCAAGCCAAGCCATGCCACCACAGCTCCCAAGTTGAGCCTATACCTGGGTACCAAGGGTTGCTGCCAAAGCACATAGTTTCTCCTTTTTTATGAGGAATATCACCTTTAAGGACATGTTCATGCCTTTTTCGGTGTCTGGGAGATGGTCCGCCAGGTGTGCACTCTAACCTGGGAGGCCACCCCTCAAGGCAGAATAGCCAGGCCCTGCTCACCACATGGCCATCTAGTGACTCTCCTTTGTTCCGGCCTCCCAGGACCCATGCACTGACCTCTGGATTTTGATGCTTACCTTGTAGAGCTCCACTCGGTGGTCACCACCTCTGGCAAGGAAGGGAAACAGAGCAGGTGTTAGTATCCTTTTCAGAGTGGATCCTACAAAGTCTGAGATCCCAACCCCATTCCAGAGAGGGACCCAGGTGGACAAGTGACTTTCTCCTCGGGTCCCCTTTGTATCCACAAGCTTGCCTCTGGCAGTATCATGCCAGAGAAGCACTTAGGGAAGATTTTTTAATTATTGCAGTACAGTGGATCCTCCAGTTACAATCAGCCTGGCATATAAACAACTTGGGTTACAACTGGTATTTTATTTTTAACTTACGACCAAGTCTGAGTTATGACCTAAATGCCAACCGCTTGTGCTTTAAACAAATTAAATCCTTAAGAGTTCTTGAAGGAACATTACATCCTTTCCTCGGTGGGGTTGAGAAATCCTGGGCCAGTGTCTCTCTAAGAACTCAGATCTGCCTGTGTACAGGAGAGGGACTTTGAAGGCTGTGCAGAGGAACCTGAGCCTTCAGTTGACCAGCTTGAGTTAAACCAGTCATTGAGAATGAATTGAGTTTGTAAGTCAAGGGTCCACTGTACATTTCAACAGACAATGCATACCTATAGCCCCAAATTGAAGACATACAAAAGGAAACACAGCAGGCTCCCATCCCCTACCTCAGCTCCCCACAGCCCACTGCTCCCTCCCTGTGCTAATATCCCTTCTCACATGTACACCCCACAGGTGGGGCATGCTCCTGGACACAGAGGTACTGCAGCCATGACCTGCAGTTGCCACGTCTTTCATGTGGAGACTCTTACCATACTACGTGGGAATGGCTGACCTCTACACACTCCACAGCAGACTAGTTTCGCCAGACATTTCTTATTTCTGAAGCTGAACATGCTTTGCACACATCTAAATGTTTCACATGCTTACACTTCTGTCTGATGAACTTCTGTGCCCTCTGTGGTGACCACACAGCAGGTCACTGGGTGGGAGGGTGTTCCAGTGGGCAAAGGAGCTGTGGAGGAGCCTCCCCTCATTCTCTCTCAGCTGCTCTTTCCTAACAAGCATCAGCAAGGCCACTTCAGGTATGTGGGTGGGTGGTGCAGCAATGCTGCAGGGGAGACAACAATGAGATGAAAGAGGAAAACCAAGGCACAAGGACAAAAATGTAAAGGACTGTACTTCAAGACCAGAAGAAAATACTGCAAAACCTTTTGGTTATCTCTAGAAGAGTTATGATAGTGGTTTTCCAACTTTTCCAAATTCTCTGCAGTGAGGAAAAGGGAAAAAAGGCTGAGGAGCATATGGGGTCTGGACCTCAGGAAGATGGGAGTGCTGGGGTCCTGCAGGTCAATGGAGCAAAGCTGCCAGGGGCACCCCACTGAGGTCTGGTCAAAGATGGGGATCAGGGAGTGAGTGAGGCAGGCCCTCGAGAGGTGGGGCATCAAGGAGAATGCAGGCGAAATTGCAACACAGGCAGTTTGTGGAGTGGGAAGGATAGCAAACTTGACTGTCACCGTGCTCCTTTCAGACCTAAAGTTACAAGCAGGCTTTGTCTTTTTCTATCACATGACTAGCACTGCAGAACCGAGCCTTATTCATGCCAGCTACAGTTTCCCATTTATAGAAAGATGTTACCAGAGCTGTTTACATTTGCTCTCTGACAAGCAAAAGCAAAACCCACTGCAGCTTGTCCCCATAAAGAAGAGAGCAGACAGCGTGGTACACCCATCACTCTGGTAAAGCACCCCTTCTCCACATAGAGACCAGACATAGGCCATGTTTTTGGGCTCTTCTTACCGTGCTCCCTGCTCCTAGGCACAGACACCCACCCAGACGTGTTCTCCCTTCCAGAAAGGCCCACACACTGTTTTCTCTGCTGCTTCCGCTTGCAAAATGCTGACAGTTCTGCTACCCTTGCTCCAGCCCTGCAGGTGCCCTGCCTCCCTGCCACTGCCTCTGATAGGCAACCTAAGGAAGCTACAGAAATAGTGACCCTGAGGATTTCACACAATGCTCTGGTAAGGAAATGCACCTTCCCTCATCCTCCTCTGGACTCCACAGAAGTACTCCTGAAGAGCAGCGGTGACTTGGAGGGAACACAGGTTATCTTTGGTTGAGGACAGCAAGTCTAGTTCAAGCTGAAGGATGAGCAATTAAACCCACTCAAGAGATTCATCTGGATAAAACCATGAGGCCTGACCAGACAGAGACATAAACCTCAGCAGCAGCCTATTAGGATACACTGATACTGTTAGTATCTGGGTAGCCAGTAGAGCGCTCTGTGGTGGGCAGCCAAGGGGACTTACGTGGCTGCGCAGACCTGCACTCTGCCCTTGGAAACAGCCTGGAGAGAGAGAGGCTGGGTTCTTCTAACAGACGCAGTCTCCCACACCCCAACCCAGTGCAGCCACAGACAGGCTGCTCAGGGCTGCAATCCTCAAGTCTACTCTGCAGACCAGACTGCTGGCCCTGTGTGCACTGCCCTGTCTTACGAAAATTACCCAAACTGTCCCACCCCAATCCCACTGGAACTCTGCTACCCCTCTGCTCTTGGGATGTTCTCCCTCGCTACAGAAGGTCTGTGAGCCCAATTCTGTGGGACTACAGGTTTAGTTCTGGCTGGGCCCCACAAAGGAGCCGTGCTCTGCAGGAAGGATGCATCCCACATAGGCTCCTCTGCCTCACCTGGTACCCGCATTTCCGTGCAGGTACAGAATAATCGGGTGGCTGGAAGCCAAGGCATCCTCATACCACATCTGGTCCTTCCCTTGGGCGTTCTTCCACCAGGCAGCAGGGATAGTGTGCCTGGAAAAAGCAGCAGAGGTGGTGGCAGCCATAAGCAGGGTTATATAGGGAGAGCAGGGAGCCCACTACCTACTGGAGGGTGGAGAAGCTGGGGCACAATGTGTCCCAGTGATAGAATAAATAACCAGGAACAAGCTGCAGGGCCAGCTGCAGACAACCTCAGGAGCATTCCCTCAGGTACCTGGGAGTCTTCTGGGCCACAAAAGGAGGTCCCTGTAGCAGTTAACAGGGTAGGGGGGCAATACCGCTCTTCCCTAATAATTAGGTCAGAGCCCTCCAAAGCCCTCAAGCCACACGGGTAATAGGAACACACTTACTGTTGGCTCAAATGGCTCTACACCTGCCCAGGCACCCAGAGAAAATTGTTCTCTCAGGCCAAACTTTCCTTCAGAGCAATACTAAGGGTAATTTTAATTCAGGTCAAACTGGGGAGCATCTGAATCAGGTCTCTATAAACCTTCAAATTTATTCTACATACCAGTGACAAGCATCTTTTAAGAATCAAGTAGCCAGTTTTCTGTCTTTTAGAGCTTAAGTTTCAGTATTCTACTCTTTCCTTTCTTTTGTACTGCAGTTTGAAGCCAGGGGCACTCTGCCACTGAGCTGCATCCCCAGCACTTTAAAATAAACATATATGTTTATTGTAACATATATAAACACGTTAGTTAATACACACATGTATTTTTTTTCCTTTTTTTTGGCTTTTTTGAGACAGAGTCTTGAGATTATCTATCTATCTATCTACCTACCTACCTACCTACCTATCCATCCATCCATCCATATCTCCCTCCAAGCTGGCCTTAAACTCACTCTGTATCCTAGTCTGGCCTCAGACTCATGACAATCTTCCTGCCTTAGCCACTTGAGTGCTGGAATTACAGGAATGTGTCACCCTACCCAATAGCATCTCATCTCTGACCTGCTCAAGAGGACCACATTTTGGGGTAGAACTGGCCACTACAACAGTCATACACCTGTGTACTTTAAAGGTGCTGGTGCTGACCAGCTTCCAGAAGCCAGTCTACCCAGCTCCAGGCTCCTGATCAATGAATTCTCCAGGAAACTCCCAGCCAGCAAGAAGGTTCTATTCCTGCCCTCATTCCCCTACCCCTCTCCCACCCCACACCAGGTGAGAGGAGCTGAGGCCACAAGGCTCAGGGTGCTGCTGGGAGACTCTCTCAAGGCAGTGCTGCTATCCCCTCCCCCGCCCCCCCCACACCAGGTGAGAGGAGCTGAGGCCACAAGGCTCAGGGTGCTGCTGGGAGACTCTCTCAAGGCAGTGCTGCTGGCTGGCCTGGTGGGCAGTGAGTGCCCATGGTTACCACAATGGTACAGGGGCACAGACGTGGCAGCACTGGCACCCAGAAACTCACCAAGTGGCTGTCATTACCTTGAATCTTGCCACTGTTGTCACAGACTTCTCTGGGCAGGCGGTAGTTTATGTAGGTGCTTTCAGACTAAGGACCAGTCCACCAACCCTGCCCCACAGCAGGACGCCTATGCTCAGAAGGGTGAGGCCCAACTCCCTTTCTTCAAAAGGCTCTAAGCATAACAGGTCAGCTTCTAATGGGCACGAGGGTCTGAGAGTTGTGCCAAGTCACACCAGAGCATGACAGACTCCAGCCCAGCACCAACTAAGAACACACTCGCCCTTCTTGTTTTATGTTTTTTCCAAATGTCTGCACATCCTCTCGCTCACACTGGGAATCTACTCATGGCATTCCATTTACAAGCTTCTCACATACGCAGCAGTTTTCTGACAGCAGAAAGAGACTTCATGGCTACAGAAAAATAAACCCAGCTAGATGAAGGAACAATGACTCAGAGCTGCTTCTAAGAGAAAAAATAAAGTGCCAGCGAAGTGCTTGATCCATCCTGATTCAGTTGTTTGGTAATACCCACTTTAATTCAGAGAAAAAATATTATAACACACTCTCAAGGAAACACAGTGAAGTTGCAGGGCTTAAATTCAATTTAAAAAAAATTTTTTTTGAGACAGGGTCTTACTATATTAGTTCAGGGTGGCCTTGAATTCACCATGTAGCCCCTGCTGGCCTCCAACTGGCGGCAATTCTGTCTCAGCCTCCCAAGTGCTGAGAAATACAGGCATAAGCCACCATACTCATTGTAAATCCAATTTAAATTTAAAGCAAAAACAAAAAAACAAAACAGTAAATAATTAGAAGATGGCAAAAACTATCACTCCTGCTGAGAAGTTCTGCATATGAAAAGAAACCACTACTGTTTCCAATAGGGAGACATTCACTTCAAAAAAGTGCATTCACAGTGTTTGCCATTCTGTGTGGATGTGCTCTTTGTTTCTAGCTTGCTCCCCACTCCTTCAGTTTACCTTGGACAGAACACTCTAAAAATAATCTGGTCTTAAAGCCTCTGCTATTAGGAAGACCCCAGAACAAAGACTGGTGCTGTCTTCATCCCGTACCGTCAGGATCAAATTTAGCTGAGATCTTCCCTATGGAACAGGAATGAGTAAAGAGAAAAATCAGCAAGCGACACCTCAGAGCTGCCTGTGAGGGGCACTGGCTACAGCTGCATGGGACACTCACCAGACTCCAATAGTCACATCTTCCTCTGGCTGGAGGTAGTAATTGCAGGTATGATTCAAACCTTGCTCCTGTGGTTTTTTCAAGTCAATGAAGTAGGGAACCCTCACTGCAGGGGACAGAAATGGGAATCAGGGTTAATGCATGTTCAGGGGCACACAGACAACTGTGCACACTCACGCACACAGGCAACCTGCCCACAAATGCACAAAAATGCATGCACACATACCCGCTGACATGTGCACAGCTCACCCACACACACACCTGCATATACACAAGTCCACATGTGCACTGACCCCTACACACAGCAAGGTGAAGCTCCCATAGGGTCTGTCAGACCCAGGCCCCCAGTCTCAGGCAGGAGTGGGGCTGAGTGTGCACTGGAATACAGATGGCTCCAAAGACAAAGCTGTCTGGGCGGGGTCTAAACAAGGCCTGGAACCAAAAGATTGTTCTAGATGTAAGATATGCATGAGGGCATTTAAAGGGTTAGGGCAGAAGGGCACAGGAGCCTTCAGAGGAGCTCAGCTAAGCCATGGGTGAAGCCTGAGGCTTTGGGTGGCAGGGACCATGGGGCAGGGATGACATACCAGATGGTTTGTGGCTAGAGCCAGAAGATTCAAGGACAAACTGAAATTAGGAGGCAAAAAAGTAAAGGAATTTGGAAGTGTCTAACTTAACACAGAAAACAAGATGTGGAGCAGCTGAACAGATGAACCCAGAGGACCTGTTCATAGTGAGTGAAGTGAGCACAATAGCAACAGGAGTCCCGCAGTGAGCCGGCCAATGAGACAATGGCTGGATCAACAGGTGCTCCACTGGAAAATCATGGTGTTAGATCCAAGGGACAGCAGTAAGGTCCTGTGGGTGCCATGCAATCCCACTCTGTTAATGTAAACACCAGCAAACAGCACTGATGTTCACAACCACACCCACGTGTAGCACAGGAAAAATAGATGCACATGTCAGGTATGTGTGGCAACACCATTTGTTATGGCTTAGATCTATATGGACCTTTGGAAGAGAATTCAAACTATTATAGAGAGCTAAGTTAGGGAGAGATATGAGCAGTCACACAGAGCTAGGCTCTCAAGGGAATCAGTGCAGAAGATAATGCATTACAGGGCCTGGGATTTAGCTCAGTGGTTCTCAGTGGTTAGTTAGCTGGAAAAGGGGTCTTCACAAGGTAATGGAACCTGAATTAGGTCATCAGAGAAGATCCATCCCTTCCTAAAGATCTTTCTTCTTTCCACGTACACTTGCTGCATGATCTGCTTCCCCACTGGATCAATTATTACCTAAGCAACTATGCTTGTAATCTTATTGGTCATCACAGTTTTTAATCATGTTACACCCAATCTTCTTTCCACGTACACTTGCTGCATGATCTGCTTCCCCACTGGATCAATATTACCTAAGCAACTATGCTTGTAATCTTATTGGTCATCACAGTTTTTAATCATGTTACACCCACCTCCAAATTTTACTCTATAAAACTTCCTTTGAGAAGTGGGCTCATTGGCAACTCACTTTCAGGTCCCCTCCTGTCTCTCAGGAGTTCTCTCTCTCAACAAATATTTCCTACTGTGGCCAGGGATTTAGCTCAGTGGCTCCACTGCCTGCCTCACAAGTGCAAGGTCCCAAGTTCAATTCCCGGTACCAAAAATAAAAAATAAAATAAATAAATAAATATTTCCTAGTTAAAAAAAATAATTCCTACTCTTAACCTCCATTGTTCCTTAGAATTTATTCTTCAATTTTGAGGAACATGAACTTGGTGTATCTAACATCTAGCTGGTTGGGAGTTACATTTATTTCTCCTATATCAGAAACACAGGGGAACTACAGCTGACTTGCTGTGAGCAGGTGGGGCTTGGTAGAAGCAGTACCTTGTATCCTGACAAAAATGGCAGCTAGTGACAAACAGCAGGACAATCCTGACTTCTGGCCAACCCTGCTGTCTAGGAGGAAGCCACAGCTGCTGACGGCTTTCTCCAGTGAGGAGGGGGTTTGCCATCCCACATGACTAACTCTCACTTCCTCAAGTGTAATCGAGACTCTAGGAGTATTTGCTGAATAACTTCATCATCTGACTCATAAGGACAAAGGACATACATGCTTCTTCCTCAGACCTGCCTGAACCTACTGGGGATGAATCCTCCCTGGATTGTCTACACCACCAGCTTCTTAATCTACCTTTTCCCAAGGAGCCAGCTAAACTTTTTAAACTCCTAACTTTCCTTGTTACAGCTGAGTCATAGTCCCATAAAAGACATGTTGAAGCCCACCCCCTCCTACACACACCTAAAAATGTGGCTTTAGCTGGAAAAGGGGTCTTCGCAAGGTAACGGAACCTGAATCAGGTCATCAGGGAAGACCCTAACCCAGCACAACTGTTGTCCTGACAAGAAGGGGGAAGCCACATGAAGAGGACCATGAGCATCTACAAGCCAGGGGAGACAAGGACTGCTGACCCCTGCCAGATGTAGTCAAGGGCAAGAACTGCATCCCAGGTAGTGCACCCGGCTGACAGTGTGGACTCAGACTTCTCGTGGCCTCCAGGACTGTGAGGGTAAGTATTTGTCTTCCTAAGACTATAGGGGCAAATGTAAGGAAATGCTGTATGCCATACTGAGGAGCTCAGGTTGTATCCTGGCTACTGGACCCAGTGAAGGCTCTGGCCAGAAGGAAGTCTGGAAAGTGTGCCCGTATTATCAGCCGCCCCTGCATTCCAACTCTGTGACTTCACTACATGTCTTAGGACCTGCATGCAGGTTGTGTTTGATGTCCCAGGCCATCACCTGACTACTATAAAGTAAAGGGACCCCACAATGGAGCTCACAGTCAGTCTACACCTGACTCATTCAAGTCACCAGTCTCAGAAGCTGGGACTGTCTACCCTGCTCAACAGAGGGCAGTAGTGTGGAGGGCAGAGGCCATGTACCCATGGCTTAGTCTCAGGCCTCTCTCAGTTCTCCATCCACCACCTGCAGTTCTGCTGGTACTCCATGAGAACTAGCCAGCCCCAAGAAATTTAGGAACTGAGAAGTCAAATTCTACTCCAGGACAACCTCATTCCAAGACAACTGGTCTTCCACTTTTATTTTTGATTTAAAGAATAAACTGTGAACTGTGAAGAGGAGGCACAATGAAGGCCTTGCTTTATTCCATAGCCGTCCGACCACTGTGAAGATTCTAAGACAAGGTCTGGTTGGTCCCCAGGGCACACAGCCCCAGGGAGCAGTGGCTGTCAGAATCACCTAGTCAGTACAGGTTTACTGAGCAGAAAAGCCACAGAGCAAGGGACAAGGCAAGGGGTGCACAAGACAGGCCGCTTCCTGTGGGCCAGTACCAGGTGAGCACCAGGACCCCTGAGATCATGCCTAGTCAGATATTCCTTTGGCTGTCAACTCTTCATAGCCCCCGTGACTTTGGGAAGCTGCCCGAAGCCCACCCTGACCAGACCCACCTGCAAACACAGGGTGTAGCAGAGGCAGAGGGTATAATGCATGGGCAGCCCCTCAGGAGCAGGCCATGGCAGGGTGCTCCCCCACATCCAGCCCAAGGACTGGGCTGGCTGCCTTCTTCCTCCTCACACACTTGCTGTTATACCCCAGGGGCCCATTCCCAGGCTCCAGACCTCTGGCCAGCAGGGCTTGTCTAGCTGCTCACCCAAGCCTCTGGTTCATCTAGTTTTTGTTATCCACCTCTGTCTATGCCATCACAAGTCAGCAACCACAAGACAAGCAGGCTTGATTTAAAAAGGATCACACAGACAACAGAGCAAGGGAATAAATATGTGAATGGATGGAAAACAATCTACTCTATTGCTTTTTAGTTAATCTGGGAAATTCTTGATAGAGAAAGGCCGAAATGCTGAGCTTGATGGACAGTTGTGACAGTGTGAGGACCCTGTGGTCCTGGGCTTCACCTCACTCATCATGGCAAGTAACAGCAGCCTTGCTGGGTGAACCGTGTCTCGCCAAATCTCAGTCACTCAAGGGGGCTGCAGGGGCCTCCAGGGAAAGCAAAGGGAAAAGAAAAGAAAGCTACCAGGGCCAGGCATAGCAGCAAAGGCCTGTAATTCCAGCACTCAGGAAGCTGAGGCAGAAGGATTGCCACAAATTCAAGACCAGCCTGGGCTACACAGCAAGTTCGCCAGCCTGAAACACATAGTGAGACCCTACCTCAAAAACAAACAAACCCCAAAAAACTACTGAGAGTTCACAGGGACTGCTCTGAGGAAGGAAAAAGGCTAGGGATTACAGATCTATTTCCAAAGAGTGGTGAGCCCCATGCAGACTCTAGGCAATGTTCTCCCTGGCTTTGAGTCAAGACTTCCTTCACTGGAGACACAACCCTGATCTCCAATGGGAGGGCGGTGACACCCAGGAAGTACCCCTACTCCCAGGCCATAGTAGTTGCCAGGCGCCACACAGACATGGCTGGGATGGATCAGAATTGGGAATGCCAAGATAGCAAAAGCATGCATGCTATGTTTATCTGGACAGACATATTAAAAAAATAAAAAGACTGGCAGGAAAGAAACTATAGTGTTAAGAGATTTCTAGAGGTAACACACTTTGTCATTTATACTATTTTGGGTTTTTTGGCTAAGATTCCATGTATTTTTTGCTTATGAAAATATATTTAGAGTAGAGTAACACTTCAAATCATAGGTACTATATGCTGCTTCTAAAGTTTTTTAAAAATCTGATCTATACATTTGGTTTCAGACAAATTTGACATGAGTTTTAGGAATACATTAATCACATTCCGGAGCACAAAAGATCATTTTACTCCTTCAATGTCACAACAGACAGCCACAGAGTCATGATTCTCATCTGGAGGGGATGAGAACAAGGCACTATGACCACCATGCTCTCCCCTATCCTGAGGTAAAACTCCAGGGCACCAGGGTTGAGCTCAGACCCTACCTCCTCTACCTCTGACTAGGAGAGCTGGGCATGGACACTTAAAACCTGACGACACAGTGGCTGGAACACTAACAAGCTGGAGCTGCAATGCAGAGAACGCCCCCCCCTACCCCCCCCTGTTCAGAGCTTCTTTGGGGAGGACCCCGTTGCAGCTACCTAGGGAGGGTGGCAGGGCCTGGGGGCAGGCTGTTTCTTCCAGGAGGGGCAGCCATGGTGAGTGCATACCTGGAGTGTGGCGTAGGAGCCAAGCAGGGTCCAGGGGCCAGGCTGTGCAATGCCCAATCATAGCTCCCAGCATGTTGCCTGCTGGTGTTAGGTTTTTTTGAGCAGCTTTTTAAAAGAGGTCAGAATCAGGTCTGTATCCTACTGACAATTAGAGATCTCCTTTAAAAACACTGGTAGAGCACTTGCCCAGTATGTTCACAGCCCTAGGTGCAACTCCCACAGCACCTCAAAGGCAAAAACACAAGCACCTTCCACAGCTCCTGCTCCCACGTAACAGACACGTGACAGAAAACTTTAGGAACAGATACCACCAGGCTCACGATAGCCCCGCTGCCCATGCATAGCCTCCTCTCTGCCCTGAGGGAGCTGAGGGGGAGGATCCAATTCTGTTCTGGCAGAACACTCTGCCATCCCCGTAGGGAACCAGCACAGCAAAATCTGTGGGTTGTGCCTGAAGTAGCTCCAACAATTATCTGCAGGAAATCAATACAGATCTTTGCTTGGAACACACAGTGTGCCCCAAGGGACAGCATCTCCACACACTTCTCTGTAAGCAGAGCTCATACCCTGCAGCAAAGGCACCTGCCCTTGGTGTAACTCCTGAGTAAGTTTGGAAGAACTGTTTGGGTTGAGTCTAAGGTCTGCACTGGCAAATCTGCAACCCTAGGATACATGGTTACACTCAACCCCAAACTCTTCTATTTACCCTCTACATTTAAGGACATTAGACAGAAATCAAAACTCCCTTGATAGTAGGGCATTGTTAGTTTCTATTTAAAGCACTGCTTCCCCAAAAGTGGCAAAACTCAGACACCATAAATTCCTAGAAGTCTGATTACTCATCCAATACAACAATCAAATGCCTTTTAGTATATAATACATATTTTACAAGAACTTTATCATGACCAAATAAAAAAACCTAGTACAGATTTGCAAATAGTAACGTTGACCTTACTATTTCCATTCCCACCAGTATAAAGAACAAATTCTCTGTTAGCCAGTTTCTGCCAACTTTCTATAATCAAGTCTGTTATTGGCTGAATAACCAAACTCTTAAACCCAGACCCTAGAGAGCCTACAGTACTATGCTGCTACAGAGGGGTCTCAGACCTGAGATGCACCACTCCACTCACCTGTCTCAGCTTTGCACTTCCCAGGCCACCATAAAATCCACACCACCCAGCACCTAGAAGCTCCTCTGTGTGTCCCCTCCATGACCCTGCATTCCAGGTCACCTGGTGGTACCTCCATCTGTCCTCCCCCTCAACTCCTAGCTCACTGTTCCCCCACAGCAGCAAGCCTGGCTTCTGAACCTGACACAGCCAAATTCACCCTGAAAGAGCTCACATATAGCCTGCACAGAGTCTACCCTGTCCTGTTCCAGTGTTGTCTGTACCATCCTCAAAAGCACTATTCGTGCAGCAAACCTGTCACTGCCCCCCACCCAATTTCCTAAAGCAGGAGTTTCTAACCCCAGAGCCAGGGACTGGTCCACAGCTTGTTAGGAACCTGGCCACACAGCAGGAGGTGAGTAGGGGCAAGGGAGCAAAAACTTCATCAGTATTTACAACTCTCCCACCCCTGGCATTACCACCTGAGCTCTGCCTCCTGTCAATCACCAAGGCATTAGATTCCCATAGGAGTGTGGACTAATATGCCTATGCAAGTGAGGGATCAAGGTTTCAAGCTCCTCGGAATCATCCCCAAACTATCATTCCACCACCCCCGTGGAAAATGTGTCTTCCAGGAAACAGGTCCCTGGTGCCAAAATATTTAGGGACAACTGATACCTTTCCCCTTTCTCCCAAGCAACACACATACACATACTCTCTCCCTCCCTCCCTCCCTCTCTCTCTCTCTCTCTCTCTCTCTCTCTCTCTCTCTCTCTCTCTCTCACACACACACACACACACACACACACACACACACACACACACACACACAAAGCTTGGGAACACACACAGTCCAGGTTAATTCAACGTGCCTATAACACTCTAAGGTCAGCACAGACAGCACAGAAATCAAAGCATGTTAGGTTTTCCTAAGGAGAAAAAAAATAAAAATTTCTTTAAAAGGAAAAAAATGACATACTTTTTATCTCTCTCACACACACACACACACACACACACACACACACAAAGCTTGGGAACACACACAGTCCAGGTTAATTCAAGGTGCCTATAACACTCTAAGGTCAGCACAGACAGCACAGAAATCAAAGCATGTTAGGTTTTCCTAAGGAGAAAAAAAATAAAAATTTCTTTAAAAGGAAAAAAATGACATACTTTTTTTAGTTTAAAGGTACTAGATTTTTCAATGGTCACCTTTTCTAAGGATAGCCTCTTCGACTGCACATAGAACAAAGTATCTCCATCAGGACAGCTGTGGATGACTTTTCATACTATCAACATCTCTAAGAACAGCCACTCAGGGACCAATGCACACGGAGCAGCACCCTCACAACACCCTGACTGGGCAGACACTGAGAGTTCCTGGGCACTGACAGGTGCTATTTCTCCATCTACCTACCTGCACATTGTTCCCTGAAGATTTGTACATTTCATTACATATAAATTCAATCTCACAATAAAGACACCCACTAAAATCAGACATCATCATGAAAACAAACTCTTAAGAAAAATTGACACTTACCAAAATTCAGGAAAATCAGTTTTGCCTGTATCCCAGGGCACAGTCTGACGAGAAAGGGAATGGTGATATATAGCCCCAAGATACACAGAAGCACCTTCCTCAGCCGGAACCACAGCCCCTTCCGCCTGCAGGAGAGAAACAGTTCACAGGTCAAAGGGTGACTGGCACTCCCTTCAACTTTTTAATGGCATGGCCAGCATTATCCAACAAGGGCTACACGCAGTCCCTCAGAAAGCACTTCACCTGACATGAGACCCCAGCTGCCACTTCATCGTAGCAGAACAGCTTCTCTGGGCTTTGCAGTCACTGCAAGCTGGCCACAGTCCTGAGTTACTCATTAGCTCTCTGTGGGAAGCAAGCACACCCAGGACATCAGCAGAACCTGCCCAACAAGTGCTAGGGGAGAGAGCTAAGGGCTGCGAAAAGGGCTAGGGCTGCAAGAGTGTCCCAGTGCTTCTGCCCAGCCCCTCGCTGTCCCAGTCTCTTTTCCAGGCCTCAGGCTGGTGGGCATTCCCAGAGTCTCAAGGCCCTCTTCTGATCCCTAACACTAATCCTAAAACTCTTCCCAACCTCCTTGCAGAAACATCTCTAGCCCTGATTCTCAAACTTCTACAACGAAAATTTGAGGTTGCTGAGGCACATCTGTTTGTATAGTTTCTTTTCTTTTCTTTCTTTTTTTGGTACCGGGGATCAAACTTGGGATCTTATGCTTGTGAGGCAGGCGGCAGAACCACTGAGCTAACTCCCCAGCCCCCCAGCCATTTCTTACTGTTACATTAGAAGTTAACATTTTAAAATGTCTAGGGCTGCAGATATGGCTCAGTGATACGGTGCTTGTTTAGCACGCATGAGTCCCTAACTCCAAACTGGGCCACCAAAAAAAAGGCTATTAATCCATCAATAGTGACAATAAGCATTCCATTATACATTAACATAAACATTTGTTATGAAAAACAATTCTATTTTCTAGTACTAGAAATTTTAGCGAGAAGTGACATCCACAATTTTATACATTTCATTTTTCTGGTGCTGGGAATTGAACTCAGGGCTTTGCACACGCTATGTAAGCACTCTACCACTGAACTCTGATCCTAGCCCTTTCAGACATTTCTTTAGGCTGCACTGTTCAAGCAGAAGACAGAGATCATCCTGTCTGTTCCTGCATTCAGTCTGTCAAGACACTGGAAACACACTCAGACTTGGACCAGCGTGGAAAAGCAAATGAGCAAATCTCTATGTACCGGAAATTACTTTGGCCTTGCTGACCTCCCACACATCTGTGCCCTCACAAGTATGCGGGGCATGCTCTTCTAGAAAAATGTCAGTACTACCAAACTGGACCTTACTGGGACCAGTTATTTATTTCTGGATGTAAGGTGGTTCGAAAATCACACTGAACTACTGATACACACAACAGAGATGAACTTCAAAAGCATTCAGCTATGCTAAAAGAGAAGGCCACAGAGATTATACACAGTAATATTCCAATTACCTGAAATCCCATAAAAGGCAAAACAAAAGACACAGAGAAGCAAAACAGTGATTAGAAGGGCAGGGTAGAGTGGGACATTGACTGCACCAGGCTCCAGGGAATTTGGAACATTGACTGCATACATCTATCAAGACTCAACTGTACAGGTGGAATTGGGGAATTTTATTACATGTAAACAACACCACAATAAAACCATGTAAATATAAACTGATAAAGTTGATGACAAATATTCACTCAGGTGACATCATTTTCCTCCCCTACCCAGCAGTTCTATAAGTGGCTAACAAGCAGGTTGGTAAAAGCCTGTGTCCACATCTGCACTGTGCCCACAGCCCAGGGTTCAGACAATGGTACAGTAGGCATGTGACAGGCACCTGGCACCTGGGGACATCATTTGAGAATATCACCCAAGTGATCTGGTTTAGCCTAAGCTACCAGAGAAAGAGCCACTGGGCTGAGAGACTAAGCCAGGAATACAGGAATTAACTAGATGGTGTGGGATTTCTTAGTTACTTTCCTGTCACTGAGACACAATATCTGACACCCTCAACTTAAAGGAGAAGTTTATTTTGGTTCAAGAGTTTAGTCCATAGTTGGCAGGCTACAAGGCAGAATCAAGATGGCAGAGGGACATGGTGGCGGAAAGGTGTTCAACCCACAGTAGTGAGGAAGCAGACAGAGAGGAGAGAAGCTGAGGACAATGCCCCTAGTGACTCACCTCCAAACAAGCCCCAGTTTTTTCTTTTCTTTTTGGCAGGGTCTTGCTTTGTAATTTAGTCTGGTCTTGAACTTACTATGCAGCCCAGGCTAGCCTCAAAGTCATGGCAATTCTCCTGTGTCAGCCTCCCAAGGGCTGGGATTGAAGGTGTGTGCCACCACACTGACTATGGCCCCACCTTTTAACAACACATTTAGCTACTGAACTTATCAATGGATGAATCCACAGATGAGTACAGCACCCCAAGTTTCAATCACCTTCCAAACACATGAAACACCATTTTAGATCTAAATATCATATTCCACCCCAACCCCAAAAATATTTATGTGCATCTCATTATGTAAATGGCATTAGTTCATCTCTAAGAGTTGCCAAAGTTGTTAATAGTTCTAGCCCTGCTGAAAAGCCCAAAGCCAGTTTCCTGAGACTCAAGGCAAACTCTTAGCTATGAACCCTGATAAAACTGAAAAAGCAAGTTATGTGCTCCCAAGACACAAAGGCACAGAGTAAACAATCCTATTCCAAAAGGAAGAAATGGGAATAAAAAGGAACTGAACCAAAGTGTGACTGAAGCCCATCACCACAAATATTAAATCATGTAGCTCCAGGCCCAGAATCTAAGGCGCATGGAGGCAAGATGTGAGGGCTTTGGCAACTCTGCCCTTAACAGCCCTCACGGACTCTCTCTCAGGGTGGCTCTGCTCACTTTTTAAGGCTTTCCTCAAACAAAGTTTCCACATTCCTGGCATCTCTAACTTCGTGGGGTTTCTACTCACTTTTGGCTTTACTCTCACAGCTTCATGCACTGTCCTTGTGCACTGCCTGGCCTCCCAGGCCTTTTTTATTATTGTTGTTACCAGGGATCAAACCCGGGACCTTGAGCCTGCAAGGCAGGCAGCGGAACCACTGAGCTAAATCCCTGGCTCTCCCAGGCCTTCTTTTGAACTCTGGATGGAAGCCTTCATGACCCTGACTATTGCATTCTGCATGTCTGAAAACACTGTGAATGACACTAGGGTTTACCACCAGCTTGAGTAGTAGCCAGGCCCCCTAGCATCACGGCTGCAGAAGCCTCAAAGCGCCTATATGGCCGAGCACTGTGAAATGAATCCCAGGGAACCAATTCCCCAGACAGCCCTTCTCAAGCAGGCATCCCAGGGAATCTTCTCAGGTGAATGCTTTACAGTTTTGTACCCTTGAATCTGTGAAGAGTGGAGTCTTGCTGACTCCTTAGATGTCCTAAAGCCACCTATTATCCTGATGCAAAATACTTGGGTTCTTTTTAATGCTAATCTTTCCTTTGCCAACCCTGCAGGCTCTTTCTTTCTGATAAAACTGCAAACTGTTTAACATGTCCTTCTTGTCCCTGTCTTATTGTGTATCTGACTAAAAGCATCCAGCAGTATCCATGACACAGGTAAATACTGGGCTGCTTTGAAATTTTCTCTGCCAGATTAATTAGTCCACTCACTTTAACCTCACTCTTCTGCAGAATCTCAGGCCACACCCAGACCACAGGCCAGGGTGCTGGACTTTGCTGGGCCCTGGTGACCCTCTGTCCCACAGAGGATGGCCTTTGCATCTCACCCTACCTCTGTTCTGGCCTCTTTCTGGAGAGGAGGCTCCAACCACATGCCCAGAGCACCCAACATACTTTATGAGATTTTCTTTCACACCATGACAGATCTTAGATACGTTTGGACAGAAGACTTCTTCCACAAATTATCTGAGGCAAGGATAATGTAGACAGACAATTTACAATTTATTGCTGCCCCCTAGAACGGTAGATCCTAAAGCAGTCTTTGTTTAAACCCTACATAAAGGATGTGAGGTGGCTGTGCCCTCACCCAAGAAGACTGACGCAAGAAGAGAGGGACCTGGGGAGGTTAGGTTCTGAGCACGGAACTGTAGCTAGCAGGACAGGTAAGAAGGCTACAGGCCAATATTTGGCCAGTTCCCACAGCAGCTCAGTGCCAGACTGCAAGCCAGCCCTGCCCCGGGCATCACCTGCCCAACCCTTGGCCTCACTAGGATCCAGCAAGGCAAGGACGATTCTGACACTGTATATGTGTGTGTGTGTGTCCATATCCCACACTAACACCACAGATTCCATATATGAAGTAGTGACACCCAGAAGAGAACTCTAGGGGAAGGGAAGAGATGTGTGAAGTAGATTTTGTGAAGTTTTGTTATTAGTCATATAATGCCAACCCATCAATAGTCTTTAAAGAAGGGCAACCTGACCTACAAATCACTTTAAGGGTGTTTTTTAAAACACAGTTCTGAAGCTGGGTATGGTGGCACAAACATACAATCCTTACACTCAGGAGAGCCTAAGGCAGGAAGATTTCAAGTTCAAGCCCAGCCCGAGGTAGTTACTTAGTAAATACCAAGCCAGCCTGGATTATAACTCAAGACCTTCATTCGAGAGTTGCAAATTAAAACAGCGCTGAGATTCTATCTCACTCTAGAAATAATGGCTGTTATCAAGAAATCAACCAATAACAAATCCTGGGGTGGGGCCTAGGGGGAAAAGGAACCCTTCTCTACTGTTGGTGGGAGTGTAGACTGATGCAACCACTGTGGAAATCAACGTGGAGATTCCTAAAATTAGAGGTTCCATTTGACCCAGCTATTTCCCTTCTTGGTTATCTTCCCAAAAGAATTAAAAGCATCGTACCACACAGATATATGAATATCCATGTTTATAGTGGCAGAATTTGTAATAGCTAAATCTTGGAAACAGCCCAAATGCCCATCAACCAACAAATGTATAAAGATGTGGGGTTTTTTACACAGTGGAATACTACTCTGCCATAAAGAAGGATAAGTTTAAGACATATCTAATTAAATGGACACAACTCAAAACCATACTCTTAAGTGAGATAAATCAGACACCCATGTTTAAATATTGCATTGCTTCTCTAGTTTGAGAAACAAAAAGTGGAAATAAGGACTAAAATGTATAATAGACATTGGGAAATGGGAAGAATTTTTTCAATTGAGAAAGAAGGCAAAGGAGGGGAGAGGGGAGAATGAAAAAAGGGAAGGGACAAAAAAGAATAGAAGGAAAAATTTTAAACAAAGCTTTTGTAAATGAGAGGAAGAGGGCTTGAAGGGGAGGAGAATGGGAAAAGAAGCAGCAAGATATATCATGTACAGGTACAAATTCCCTATAATGAATTTTGTCATTACATATAGCTAAAATGTACTAATAAAGATTTTCCTTTAAAAAGGGGGAGATAAATAAAACAAAACATTTTCCTTTCAACTTGTCACTCTATGTCCTGCCCCCTTCATGCCACAGGTAACTATTTGCTATTTGTATTAACTACTGACTTAAGCTTACAGAATTCCCTTCTACATATATATATTTTATATATACATATATACATGTTCTCATTCCTCTTTTTAAGCAAAGGATGCATGCTACTCACCAGTTTGTTTTTCATTCTACAACATATCCAGGCAATTCTGCTTTACAAATGATTTGTCTTTCATCATTACATACGTCAGGCAAGTGTTTTTCATAACTACTGAGTCAAGTTTATTTTAAATCTTGACAGAAGTTGGGCTTTGAGTTGTAGTCAGAAAGGCATCTTCATTTTAAGACTACAAAGAATTTCACTCCTAGTGGAGCACAATGGCTCATATAGTTAATCCTGGCACTCTGGGAGGCTGAGGCAGGAGGAGTACCACAAGTTTGAGGCTAGCCTGGGCTACCTAGTGAGTTCAAGGCCAGCCTGAAACATAGAGAGGCCCTGTCTCAAAAAAAAAAAAAAAAAAAAAAAAAAACGAAAACTGGGGGGGGGGTTATCCATGTTTTCTTCCATTACTTTTTTATTTCACTTTCACATTAATTCTGATCCTTTTATACTGTGATCCTATTGCACAGTATAAGATACAGCCCCAGATTTATTTTATTCCATATTGCTACAGAGTTTAACAAAAATAACAACCAAAAAAATTTATTAAGTGTCAAAATCAAAGGCAATGGTTGTGTCTTGATGACAAAGTACTTGACTAGCTTATTACAGGGCCTGGGTTTGATCCCTAGGCACCAGAGAAAAAATGAAAATGAACCTTATCTCCACTCATTTATTATTCCACCTCTGCCCATGCTAAACCCTCAAATATGTTTGTGCTTCTTTCTGGAATCTCTGTCCTGGCTCACTGCCCTGTAATTTAGGGCTTGCCAAACTGCCTGGACTACTGCATGGACCAGATTCCGCACACCACCCTGCGCTCTCTTCTCCAAGGACTTAGGCCACTCCTGAAGTGCCCCTCTACCTGCCCTTAGAATCAGCTTGTAGAGAACCACAACACATGAACCTTTTCATTTGGGATCCTATTAGAGGAATGATCTAGAGAGCCCAGGCAAGCAATGGCCTTGAGCTTTCCTAGCCAAGCATAAGGTATTCTCTGACAGCTCTGTATGCAGGGGCTTCCTAAATGACTCAGAAGTTTTCCTCTTTTGATTTTGCATATTTCTGTAAGTCTCCTTCCAGGCACTTTTTTGGGGGGTGGATTTAAAAATTTTAAAAGGTTCTCTTCCATTGTATCTCATACTCAATTATTGTTTGTGTATATGAAAGCTATAAATGCTAGTATTCTACTGTATCTCTCCTATAAGGGACAGTGTATTCACACACAGAGGTGACAGGCAGTTGGATTTAGCTCAGTGGCACTGTGCCTGCCTCACAAGCATTAAGGTCCTGAGTTCGATCCCCAGTATCAAAAAAAAAAAAAGAGAGAGAAAAGAAAGTGCTACACAATGACACACAAGTGGCAGAAAGGACCTGCAGTCATTTAAAGAAGGGGAAACAGTAGGTCAGAGAATTCAACACACACACTTCAGGGTTTGGTTTTCATCATGTAGTACTTGGGATGGAACCCATGGCCTCAAGTGCATGCAAGAAAAGAGTTCCACCACTGCGCCACACTGCTCAAACCCACAACAGATTTTTGTTTGTTTTTATGTAGTTCGGGCTGGCCTTGAACTCAGGATGACCTCAAACTCACGGCAATCCTCCTGGCTCAGCCTCCGAAGTGCTGAGGCTACAGGTGTGTGCCACCACACCCATTCAATACTTTCAAAAAATTTCTCCTCCTCTGTCTGGCCAGTGCTAGGGATGAAACCCAAGAACCTGCACACGTTAGATAAGCATTCTATCACAAAACTACATCCCCAGTTATATTTTCGTGGTAAAGTGATTCATTTTTATTCATATTTTAAAATTGTGGTTAAAAATTCATATAACAAAGCTGGATGTAGTGGCACAGCCTATAATCCCAGGACTTGGGAGGCTGAGGCAGAAGGATTACAGTGACTTCAAGGCCACCCTGGATTACTCAAAACCCTGTCTTTCAGGAATACTATCACTTCCTGTGCTGCCATCGCCACAACAGACTTCAGGGTTTGACATGGCAGGGGCAGGGGGCTTTGGCTGCTCACACAAGAGCCATATGCCTCCAGCTTGCCAGACCAGGTCTCACTCAAGGAGTGCAAATCTCCAAACAGGGACTGCAGGTGAGCAGGTGAACATCAGCAGGCTCCAATGGCACAGCTCCACACAGAGCTTCTGCAAGGAGAAAGGGAGCCTGGTAAACCTTCCCCCAGGGGAGAAACTGCCTCATTGAGTAAGCCTTTGGTAGGTTCTTGTGAACAATGGATCACGTTCAGTTCAGTTGTAACGGATTCCAGCCTTTAATTTTCCCATCTAGAAAGACTGAGCTTCCAGGCTCCTGGTTGTCTTAAAGGAGTCTGCTCAGCCGGCTATGGTTCAGGGCTCCAAAGGTTCCTGTATGAAAGTCCTAGTCCAGCCCATGGTGCTACTGGCAATTTCAGGTGAGGCCTAAGGGGAGGCTGTGAGGTCACTGGAGTGTACCCTTAAAGGGGACAGTGAGGCCCTGATCCCTTTGTTTTTCTCTCTTCCTGGCCATGAGGTGAGAGACTCTTAACCACATATTTCTTGTCAGAATGGGCTGCCTTGCCACAGGCCTAAAAGCACAGGCTGGCTGGTGTGCCCCTAAAACTGTGAGCCAAAATAAACTTTCTCTTTACAGGTTTATTTTCTCAGTACTTTGGTACAGTAGTGGAAAGCTACCACACAGACTCTGCAGAAGTTCCTCCCCAAACTGGTTGCAGCGGACCTGCACATTCAGTGTTCTGGGTACCTGGACCGCTCACTATGGAGAATCTCACAATTCACGGTGACCTAGAAGCTCTCTCATGCATTCAAACACTAAGAGCCAGCAGGGCTGAGGAGCTTGGCCCTGTGTGAAGCTGTCCTGAGTGTCCATAGCAGGCAGCCAAACACCCAGAGCTTCCCAGCCACACCCACTGTTTATGCCAGACTGAAGGTGCTCAGCTAAGGAGTGGGCCAATCCCAAGGAAAAGCTTTGGGGGGGTGGGGCTTGTGAACTCAGAAGCCCACCCCTTGAGCCCTACTGTGTGATCCTCATCACTGTCAGGACAGCAATGCCCCAGTTAAAGCAGTTGCTTCCTTCGACACTCTGTCAGCCCACAATGACAAATATGTAAGAGCCCAACCACAGCAGGAGGGGTGGCAGTCACAGCACAGGCTCTGGAGAAGACCCAGGTCTGCTACCCTGTGGCAAACTACATAACCACCCACGCTTTGGGTCTCTTCTCTGTGAAATGGGGTGATGCTGTGCAAGCATTAATTTTGCTCACACACATAAAGATTAAAAGAGAAGAGTACCAGGTACAAAGGACACACTGTTATTTTCCCTCATCCTCCCTGCACCTTCCGTTTTCCTTTTCATTTCTTTTTCTAGCCAGGATCTCGCCATGTAATGTAGGCTGGCCTTGAACACAGATCCTCCTGTCTCAGCTTCCTGAGTGCTGGGATTACAGGCATGTGCCACCACATCTGGTTTCTTCGTTTCTTTTATTATTCTGCCTTTTCTACTCTCCTTCCCTCTCATAAAGAGGGTATTTTTGGAAGACCTCAGGAAGTCTAGGAGTACAAAAGAGGCCTGTTAATCAAGAAAATTGCTACTGCTAAAAGTTCAGCAACACCCTTCTTACTCTTGAGAGACATCCCCATGGTTCCCATGGTTCCTGCACCAGGTCCCCAAGATGAGCAGAGGTCCCTCCTGTCCCCACAGGCACTGAAGCAGGTGTGCCTGTGTGAAACCGCTGTACCTGGGTGGCCTCTGTGTTAGTGAGACAGCACTAAGACCAGCCCTTGTAATCCCAGCTATGCCTGGAGGCAGCAGTAGACTAGAAATGCAGAGAAATGTCTTCCTTTTTAAAAATTCTAAAACTCCTTCCTAGCACTCTGGAGGCTGAGACAGGAGGATCACTTCAAATTTGACAGTACTCTGGGCTACATAGTGAGTTCAAAGCCTAAATTATATAGCAAGACCTCTCCTCAAAACAAACAAACAAACAAAAATCCCAAATGGGCCAGGGATTTAGCTCAATGGTGCCACCACCTGCCTTGCAAGAGCAAGGTCCTGAGTTTGATCGCTGGTCCAATTAAAAAAAAATAAATAAACAAACAAACGCATGAACTCCTGGCTGCAAAAGGCTTAGTAACTATCTTGCCTGCTTGGTCTTTATCTATTCATCTCTTCATAAGTGGTTCCTTCCAATCTACTCCTCTCCCCTCCTGCCCTACAGGAAGAACCAGTTCCTAAATTTTGTTTGTTTACGTAGTTCCTCAATCTTATACTTCATGACCTCGTAAAAATTTCCACAAAATGGGGGCCAACTCATGCTGCCCAGTTTTTGTTTCACTGAGGATCTAAAAAACACAACAAAAAGGCCCCGTCTCAAGATAAAGGGGTCCCTGCCAAAACTCTGGTATTAAGGGGTGAAGACTTGAAGAGGTCCTTAGCTATGAGGGGGTCCTCCTTCACAAATGGGATTAAGACTTTTTGTGTATGTACAGAACTGGAGACTGAGCCCAGCGATTCCACTGAGCTACACTGCCAGCTATTTTTATTTTTAACTTTGAGACAGGGTCTCACTATGTCACTGAGTTATCAGCCTGGGCTTGAATTTGCAATTCTCCTGCCTCAGCTTCCCAGAATGCTGAGATTACAGGTATGCATCACTGTGCCAGCTGGGTTAAAGCTCTTGTAAGACATTCACACAACACTCAGCCACTTTGCTGAGTCTGTTCCAGTCTCTCACCATGTGAGCACTGGTGTTCCACTCTCTGCAGGGTCCAGCATCAAGGTGCCATCTCAGAAGCAGGGAGCAGCCCCCACCAGACAGCTGAACCTGCCTGCACCTGGATCTGGAATTTCCTGCCTTCCAGATGGTAAGAAATGCACTTCTGTTCCTTATGTAGTACATAGTCTGGGTATTTCATTAGAGCAGCATAAAAGAGACTGAGACATCTTTGTGAAAGGTCACCTGATTCCAAGGAACTATGGGAGAGAACTGACGAAAACAAAACAAGTTAATATTTTTTGTGAGCACTGTCTCTATATGAACATTTTACACTGGTCACATTAGAACCCAGGAATCATAGCACGCACCACAGACTCAGCTACTTGGGAGGCTGAGGCTGGACAATTACTTGAGCCTAGGAATTTGAGGACAACCTGGGCAACACAGTAAGATCTTATTAAAAGGAAGAAAGAAAGGGAGGTAGGAAGGGAGGGAGAAGGAAAGGAGGGAGGAAAAGAGGGAAAAATGAGGAAGACAGAGAAAAAAGAAAAGAATCTAAAGAGTTTATGACAGAACAACTTTCTTCTGGTTAGAAAAAAAAAGGACAGCATACACAAAATGACCAGAGAAAGGCTAGGTTTCAATGTTCTAAAACATAAGAGTTAAACAAGCCAGGCGTGGTAGTGCATGCCTGTAATCCCAGCACTTGGGAGGCTGAGGCAGGAGGATTCCTGTGAGTTCAAGACCAGCCTGGGCTACACAGTGAGTTCCAGGTCAATCTCAATTACAAAGTGAGACCCTGTCTCAAAAAACAAAAACAGCAACAACAAAAAAATAGAGTTAAACATAAGAAAACAAAAAACAGTTTTCCATTTTATCAGCAGCACAAATACAGAAGGTAGTAATTTTTATTTTTCTAATCACTAGTAGATATGATGGTCTTGAATGGGTAAAATGTTACATATATTTCACTATTAAAAAGCAATTTTAAAAAAGCTGCCAGTTCAAGGCCAGCCTGGACTACATAACAAGATCCTGTTGCAAAAAAGTCCCAAAAATCTCAGTGGTGCCGCTGCTTGACTTGAAAGCACAAGGTCCTGAGTTCAATCACCAGTACAAACACACACATACACACACACACACTCACGCCCAAAAAGCAAGCAAGCTGCCTTATTTGGTGAATTATTATAGCGCCCTTTTAATTCAGTTGGTTCACTCAAGAAACACTGTCTAGCTTGGAAACTGTTTATGAGACTTCACGAGTGTTTAACTGACAAATTATCAGGCATGGTGGCACACACCTGTAATTACAGCATTGTAGGAGGATTAGGAGGATAGGATTTCAAGTTTGAGCTTAGCCTGAGCAATTTAGCAAGATCTTGCCTGAAAAAACAATAATAATGATTAAACACCCCTTACCAAGTAGGAGAAACTAACTGCTCTTTAGTACTAGTTTCATAACAAAGAAAAAAAAGTATCCCAGAAAGCTCTGAAACCTGTGGTAATACAAAGCAAAAATTCAAGGACTAAATGTATATTAGCAATATGTAATTTAGTATCTCAAAGCATAAAAACTGGGTAAAAAGGTGGCATCTATAAGTGGTATCTTATGTGAACTGCTTTTAAATTAACAAATGTAAGTGGAGTAGACAGATAGGGAAAATACTGTTAAATTTATGCTGTATATTGCTGATACAATCTCCCTGAAATCTTAGCAGGAAGGGGAAGCAGGCAGGCCAGATAAGGGCCCTATTTTATGGGAAGGAGAGCTGAGCTCAGAGCTATCCAGTGACCCCAGGCACAGCCTCACTGGGAAGTGAGCTCACCACACAGGCCTCCAGGTCCAGCCCACTCTTTCCCTCCCACTGAATACTCACTTGGAATGAAGAGATGGAACCTCCCTCTCTCTGTGATGTTTCAGATTACCTAAATAGCCAAACCCCAAAAGCGGAGAGATTAAAACCAAGAGTCCTATTTTGCAGTAGATCAAGGCAAGATACTGCAAGGATGAAGGCTGGGGTAAATTCATTCTGTCATTTGTTTTTTTCAAAATGCTCAGGCAAAAGTAACATAACAATTACTTTTTTTAAAAAAACAATTCTATGGATGCATAAATGTAACAAACTGCATAAACCGTGTAATTTGCTAGGTTTTAACACCATAGGTTAAACTCCTATGAGAGACTTCGACACCCTCTTCCTCTTTATGCTCCCATGGGTCTGCTGTCACTATGTGTTCCTTTGGGTTTGTTGGTTTTGTAGACAGAGACTCTGGTCTGGTTGCTTCACTCCATGTAGTTACTTGGAGATGAATTTGTTCACTCATTTTTGCCTGTATTAGTAGTTATTTTAAATTTTTTTAAAAAAATTTTAGAGCAGTTTTAGATTTGCAGCAAAACTGGGCAGATAACAGAGATTTCCTCAGCTACCTCCTGTCCCCCAAACGCACAGCCTGCCCCTAATTAGCACACCCACATCTGTTACAACTCAACCCAAGTGACGTGCTCTTACCCAGGGCCCACATCTTCCCCACTCTCCCCTCACTGCTGTGCATGCTACAGATTTTTCACAGATGTACAGTGAGGTGTAATGCAGAGGAGTTTTGCCACTGTAAAGTCTCTATTGATGAGTGATGTTCCACTGTGAGGATATACACCACAATTTGGCTGTACATTCACATCTGAGTTACTCCAGTTTTTGTCTGTTAAAGATTAAAAGTTGTTTACATTCAGTTTCTCAGTTTTCTACTTCTCTGACTTCTGCTTTCATCTTTCTTGGGCAGGGTCAGGGTCTCCCCTGACCTCGAACTCACTATGTGGTCCAGGCCAGCCTCAAACTCAAAGCGATCTTCCTGCCTCAGTCTCCTGAGTGCTGGGATTACAGGCACACTGCTTTCATCTTTATTATATGCTCACTTTTAGGTGTCTGTTTGGTTTTCTAGTTCTGTAATGGAGAAGGTTAAGGAAATCAACTGAAGACCTTCTTCATATCTTCCCTTTTTTGTTTTTTTGTTTGTTTGTTTTCTGAGGCAGGGTCTCAATATATAGCTCAGGCTGGTATTGAACTCACAACGATCCTCCTGTCTCAGCCTCCCAAGTGCTGGTATTACAGACATGCACAACCATGCCCATCGTGAAGACCCTCTTTTCCTCCCACTTGTGGGCATTTCATATTCTCAACTTCCCAGGCATGGACCAGTTCCAACTACTTTCTAATTTCCTTTGGATTTCTTTGATTCACGGCTTATTCAGGAGCACATCATTCAGCTTCCAAACATTTTGGGATTTTTCTTTCTGTTATGGATTTCAAATATTTTTCCCTATCTTTCTTGCAATTCTATCAATTTTTGCTTTATGTGTTTTGAACCTCTGTCAATTATGTGCATAAACATTTAAGATCTCTATGTCCTTTTTCAGTAACAGGTCTCTATGTTCCTGTGAAATGACCTGTCTTATCTCTGGTAAAGTTCTATGCTTTGAAACAGCCATCTCAGCTACATTTTAACTAATGTTAGCATGATATATTTTTAGTCATTTACTTTCAATTCTGTGTTATATTTATAATGCTTTTCTTTTTATAGATATCAGAGTTGGCTTTTTCTTTCATAAATGACAATCTTGCTGGGCTTGGTGGTGCACGCCTGTAATCCTTCACTTTGGAGGCTGAGGCAGGAGGACTGCCACCAGTTCGAGGCCAGCCTGAACTACATAGCAAGACCCTGTCTTCAAAACCAAAGAGGTGGCACACACCTGTAATCTCCACACTCAGGAGGCTCAGGCAGGAGGACTGCTGAGAGTCTGAGGCTGGCCCGGGATACATAGCGAGACCCTGTCTCAAACCCCCCCCCCAAAAAAGCACAATCTGTCTTTTAGATGGGTAGCTAGACCCTCACATTTAATTTTTGTTTTGTTTTTCTGTGGTGCTGGGGGAGCATGGTTAGGTTTGAATCTATTACCTTGGTATTTGTTATCTATTTGTTCCATCTGTTGTTTGTCCTGCCTTCTTTTTTGTCTTACTTTGGATTAGTCAGATATTTTTCACATTCTGTTTTCTTTAGTGGGTTGCTATAACCTTTCTCAGTGATTGTCTTAGGTTATAGTATCCACCTGTGTCACAGTCTACAGCTGAGTGAAACTATAACCTTCCGTGTATAAAAATATTACAATAGTGTATGTACTGATCATATATTTTACTTTCACGTTATAGGATTCATAATATATTGTTATTTATAACTTATTAAAATATTGCCAGCACCTGCCTGGCAAGTGCAAGGTCCTGAATTCGATCCCCAGTTCCACCAGGGAAAAAAATTAATAAAAACATTTTCTCCATAATTATTTCCAATTTTCTTCATTCATGAAGATTCAGATTTTCATCTGGTATAATTTTCCTTCTGAATGAAAGTCATCCTTTAACAACTTTTTTATATAACTTTATTATTTTTGAGAGGAAGGTCTTAATAAACTGTACAGGCTGGTCTCAATCTGGTGGACATAAGTGACTTCTGCCTCAGCCTCCTGAGTAGCAACATTTCTCATAGTGTGGATATGACAGTCCTACTTTCAGCTTCTGTATGTTGGGAAACTTCATTTCTGAAGTGTATTTTCTTTGGCAGTCTAGATGGAAAGGTTTTTCTTTCATTATTTAACAGATGTGATTGCACTGGCTTCTCACCTGAATTTTCTTTCCTTTTTATGTCAAGAAATCTTCTATTGCCTTTTTTTCCTTACAAATGTAAATCCTCCAGTTGCTTTTAACATTTTTTCTCATCATTTATTTTGACCAATTTGATTATAGGGTGCTTTATTGTGTGGTTTTCTGCATCCTTGTGTAAGAAATTCACTGTTTCTCAGTTTGTATGCCTATAGCGTCTGTATTTTCTAATTCTTTTTTTTTTTTTTTTTTTTTTTTTTTTTTTT
>NW_022900919.1:24820310-24833402 GCF_012274545.1 Fukomys damarensis | reverse complement strand
TTTTTTTTTTTTTTTTTTGGTACCGCGGATCAAACTTGGGACCTTAAGCTTGCGAGGCAGGTGGTGGCACCACTGAGCTAAATCCCTGGCCTGCCCCTGTATTTTCTTCTTCAATGTTTAATCTGTCATTAATCTTCAGTGTATCTTTCCCCTCATATATTGTGGTTTTCACCTTTACAAAGTAGATTAGGGTAACTTTCCCATCTTCCATGACTCTATTTAACTTTTTGATCATTTGGTACACAATTATAACAGCTGTGTTAATGTCCTCTGTGGGTGCTAACATACATGTCAGTTCTAGGCTGGTCTTCGTCCATTGATTATTTTCATAATAAATCCTATACCTGCCCTTCTGTATGTCTGGCGCTATAGCTGAATTATGCCTCCCCCCACAAAAACAAAACAAAACAAAACAAAAAAAACAATTGAAAATCCCCAGGACTGCAAAATGTGACTGTATTTAGAAGACAGATGGTCAGTAGAGTTGGCTCTAATCTAAAATGCTTGCCGGGGATTTAGCTCAGTGACTCTGCTGCCTGCTTTGCAAGTGCAAGGGCCCAAGTTCGATCCCCAGTACCAAAAAAAAAAAAGAAAAAATCTAAAATGGTAGGCCAGGCATGCTGGCACATGCCTATAATCCCAGCACTCCGGAGGCTGCAGGAGGATCACTGTGAGTTCAAGACCAGTGTGGGCTACATAGTTTCAGGTCAGTCTCAACTACACAGTGAGACTCTGTCTCAAAAAACACAAACAAAAACAAGAAACCCCAAATCTAAAATGCTTAATAATAGAAAATTTAGAGCTATGGTTGGTGATTCATGTCCATAATCCCAATAGTCTGAGAGGCTGAAACAGGAAGATTTCAATTTCAAGCCCAGTTTGGGCAACTTACTGGCTAACTGACACTGTCTCAAAATATATAATAAAAGAAAACAGGTTGAAGTCTGGCAGGGGGTGGAAGAAAAATCTGTAAACAGATACACATAGATGAAGACTATGTGAAGACAAGGAGAGGTTACCATCTACAAACTAGGAGAGAGGCCTCAGAAACTGCTAACCCCTTACCTTGGACTCTGAATTTCAGAATGTAGGAAAATAAACTGCTGTTGTTTAAGTTACTCAGCAATATTCAGTTATAGCAGCTTAAGCAATGCATACACCTGGTAATCTCTGATTAGATGCTAGATCTTAAGGATTTTATTTTCTGGGTGCTGAATAATTTTTATGTTTTACTCAAGGTACAGTTATTGAGAACGTTTGATTCTTTTGAGTCTTGTAAATTTTATGATTAGTTAGTTGGGTCCAGAGAAGTGCTTAATTATTAGGACTAGGACTTAACTATTAGGCTAGGACTAATTATTTCTACTCTAAAGCTTGACGTTCCTGAGTTGTAGGACACTCAGGAACATGAATATAGCCTCTCTCCAGGAACAGGAACTATTCCCTCTTCTCTGTGGGGCAGTTTCTTCCCTTGATCAGTTACCTCTGCTGAGCAATGAACACCTGAATGCCAAAAGCAACCATCTCTGTGTTGTTCTCTCCTCTTGGTACACTGTCCTAAACTTACCTGCTTCAGTCTCCCTACACACTCAAGCTCCGATATCCATGATGAGGAGTCTGCCAGACTCCATGCCTTGGTTCTCTTTCCTGATGCAGGGGCATGAGAATTTCTCAAGGCAGTCAGTTGGGTGATACCAGGGCTCATATCATTGGTCTTACCTCTCAGATCATTACTCCTTACTAACCAGCACCAAGTGTTTTGAAAACTCTGTTTCACGTATTTTGTCTCATTGTTACTTTCCTATACTGGAATAAAATATCCAACACCACAACTTAAAGGAAGAGAGTTTAATGTTGGCTCACAGTTTCAGTAGGTTCAGTCAACAGTGAGCTAGCTCCAAGGCAGAAACCCCACAGCAGAACTGTGTGGCAGCCAGGAACCAGAGACCAAGAGAAGGGAGGAGTCAGGATGAGAACACACCCTTTCAGGTCATGCCCCGCAATGACCCACCCTTCCAAACAGGCACCACTCCAAACCTGAGACTTTTTGGGGCATATTTTAGATCTAAACCATAACACGTTGTTGTTGTTGTTTGGTCACTGCAGCGTAGATGTGGTCCACTGTTTCTTCATATTGGCCTGAGACTGAAGTTCTACTCATCTTTTTTTTTTTGTTGGTACCTGGGATGGAACTAGGGTCCTTGTACTTGCAATGCAGGCGCCAGAAGCACTGAGCTAAATCCCTGGCCCTCTAATCATCTTTTTAAATGTGTCCACAACTGGTTTTCACCAATTCTTCCATTGCATTATAATTAAAGAAAAATACTGTGCTTTATCGTTCTGTTCCATTAAATTCTCTCAGAGGAAAAAAAAAAGAATAAAGTCAAGATTTATTCCCCAGGGCTAACAGCTGGATTAAATTCTTCAGAGTTTTTAGGTGTAAATCTTGATACTAGCCTTCAAAATCTTACTTAAACTCAGCAACTTCACCCTATAGAACTAAAAATTTGTAGACAGGCATGGTGGCACATGCCTATATTCCCAGCACTTGGGAGGCTGAGGCAGGAGGATCAGTGAGAGTTCAAGGCCAACCTGAGCTATATAAATCAATAAACAAGCTAAAACAAAACAAAAACTGAAATGTGGAGTGAGGCCTCACTTAAAAGGCTACAGCCTGGGCGCCACAGAGCAGCTCCTTTTCTGGCTTCACAAAGCAGCATCTCCTCCCTGTTTTGTTTTTCCTCTCATGCTTCTCCACTAGATACTACTATGTTGTGTGCTACCTTTTTGACTGTCACTTCTTCACGAGAAAGTAAGCTCCATAGAGACTGGGACACATCCCACTCTCCTGTAATATCTTCTCCACATCCTCCAGCCTTCAACCTGTGCTAAGTGCAAACAATGCTCTCGATTCACTGCACAGAGCCAGCAGTAGCTGCCCAGGGCAGTTTCACTTCCTCCATCTCATTTTCATACTCAGCATTCTCATTCTTGTTCTCTCATTCTCTCTGTCTCTGTCTCTTTCCCCTTACTCCCCAACCACGGTGTTACTGAAATTTGAACCCAGAGCTGTTTACCACTGAGCTACCTCTGCAGGCCTTTTTTATTTTTCATTTTGAAACAAAGTATAAATTGCCCAGGGGGCCTCAAACTTGTGATTTTCTTGCCTCAGCCTCCTGAGTACCTGGAATTACAGGTGTACATCACCATGCCTTTTATTTTTGTTTAAAAATAAAAACTACTACTATGGAATCAGACACAAAGTTAAACTGTTTAAGAGAAAAACAGTGAGAAAGAGATGGCTGCTGAATCACCACCTCTCACCCTGCATTGTCCCTTCTGAGGTGACTGCCACCTGGGATCCCTTCTGGGCCCTGCAGCCTCTCACTCTCTCTTGAGGCCCCAGGCCATCTTAGCAAGCCCCCAGCTGACACAGAGTGAGCTGTCACAGCGCCTTTCTCTAGAACCTTGAGTCACTGCCCTACAGTGACAGACTTCCCTTTGTCCTTCCCTAGTTCTCCCATGAAGTGCCTTCCTGTGTCCCCCAAACTGAAAATTTACTCTCTTACATTTGTAGATCATTTGGCCAGCCAGCAATTTCCTTTGCATAGGTCTGCCAAAGAAGAAGTAAGAGGCCAAAAGATGAGATAGATATTCTGCAGATAAAACAGCACATGACAATGTCAGAGTAGTAATGACAAAATCCACAGGAAAGGACAAACGTAAGAGCAGACTGTCTCCAACCATCCCTGTGTTCACTCTCTCTGCCACTGGCATCATCAAAATATTTGGTGCAAGACTTGATGACTACCACATCTGAAAAAGGACAAACAGCACCTCCGTGGGGAAGACACCATCTTCTTGCATATGTATGTCTTAGTGCCTGTCACAGCATCCAACGAGGCACAGCAGCCTCACAGTGAGGTGACCCACAGCACCTGACACTGCCATGGCCGCTTTCAGGTGGAAACAACATGACTCTTCAAGGACCAAGAATGGCACAGGTCAAGGATGCAAGGGTAGGGCATATCTGTTGCACATATTATTAGATGAAAGTGGGAAGCCAAAAACCTCCTCTTCTAGAGACCTGAACTACTACATCAAAATAACCACATTACCCACATGGCTATAATCCTAGAATTTGGGAGGCTGAGGCAGGAGGATCGCCATGAATTGATGCCAGCTAGGGCTATATACTGAATTCAAGAACAGCCTGAACTACATAGTGAGACCCTGCCTAAAAAAAAAATCTAAAACCCTGATTTTACCATATGAATAGTTCAGTGAAATATATCCAGACTGCATGGATACCACTGGTCTAACAAGAACTGAAGACTTTCTTTTCTTTACCATAAAGCTCAGGGTCATTCATTCATGCTTAAGAACAAACCCTCAACACTAGCACTACTGGGTATGCTTGTATTCGCTCACTGACCGCTCTTCTCTGCTTTTACTCCACTCTCATGCTGAGGATAGAGCCTGGGGCCTCATGCATGCCAGCACACTATGCAAGCACTGTTCCAGAGCACACAGCCCAGCCTTGGGCCTCCTTCCCAACAAGCTGACAGCAGGTGTGCGGGAGGTGTCAAGAGTGCTGCTCTGGAGCATGTCCTCTGCTCTTACCCCACTTCCTGTGCTCTCAGCAGATGCAGCCTCCACCAGATGCTGCCCCTCTATCTGGAACATCCCAGCCTCCAGAAATGCAAACCACGTATCATTTACCCAGTCTAAGGTATCGTTACAGCATGAGAACAGACTGGGACAGAAAATTGACACCATCAAAGTGTGGAACTGGAAAGCAGGTAAAAGTTGGATGAACGTACAGGAGCAGGCTAGGAAAGCTGCCACAAACTGCCATTAAGGGTGATTTCGGTGAAGGCTCAGGAAAAAAGAGCTCTTGGGAAAGTCAGGAACATCTTATGATTTATAAGTGCTCCTGATCAGACTGTCAGTAGAAAGATGGACAATAAAGGCCCTTTTGCTGAGGTCTCAGAGAAAGCAGTGAAGGTCATTCTTATGAAGTAGCAATGACCTCAGCTAAATTATATCCATCTCTTGGAGCTTGTATAAAGGAACATGGGATATAAGAGCTGTAGGGGCATGGCTTTCTCTACTCAGATTCCAAAGGACACTGTCACAGAGGCAGAACCATCAGACAGTCCCCACAAGGGCAATGCTCGGTGAAGCTGAGGGTGAGATCACCCTGAGATCCCAGGGTACAGGTGGGAGACTCCAACAAAGCCAGAGGGGCAGGGATGCCTGAGACCCCATGGTCTACACCCCACCCAGTGTGCTCCAGATGCCCACAGCACAGTCAAAGGAGATCATCCTCCTGCCTTAATGCCTAATGGTGTTGCCTCTGTTGGGTTTGGATCTTACTTGGGCCTAGTTACTCCTTTCTTCTCCTATAGCTTACTTTAAGAATGGCAAATGAGAACCAAGACCTGTCATGTAAAGGTACAAGATCCCAATGATGAATGTAACTGTACCGTATACCTAAAATGTACCAATAAACTCAATGAGAAAAAAAAAAAAAAAAGAATGGCAATGTCTGCCTTATGCCTGCCTCACCATTGTATTCTGGAAGTAAATTACTTTTGATTTCACAGGCTGGCAGCTGAAGAAAATTTGCCTCAGGATGAATCATGCTTTGAGTGTCATCCATACCTGATTCTGAGTTAATGCTAGACTAAAACTTTTGGGGTGAAATACTATGGATTCAATGTCCTGTCCAAAATTCACATCAAAAGACATTACTTTCCCCACTAGTAGAGAACGAACCTAGGACCTTCAACTATCCCTATCCCATTTTTGAGACAAGGAGTATGATAAATTCCACGGGCTAAGCTCATAGGAGGGCATCACAATAAAAGTTTTTAACAGATGAATCTCACCAAGTTGTCCAAGTTGGCCCCCAAACTCCTACACTCAATCAACCCTCCTGTCTCAGCCTCTTAGATAACTATGACTACAGATGCATTCCACCACACTCAGCTTGTGTTGGAATTTCATTATCACTGGGGTGGTAATGAGGTCTTGAGCAGACTAATGGTATTATGACCAGGAGTGAGTTAGTATCTTGGGAGGGGCTCTGAGGTAAAAGTAAGTTCTCTGTCCTACGTTTGAGTATTCTCCTGCTCACCCCTTCTCCTGAGGGCTCTCTTATCATGTGATACTGTGAAGCAGCACAAAGGCCCTCACCAGATGCAGCCCCTTGATCTGGGATTTCCCAGCCTCTAGAACTCTGAGCTAATACATTCCTGTTCTTAATTTACCCAGTCAATGTTCTCTTGTGACCGTCCCCTTCTCAGTGCTGTATGTGGCACCTCCATTCTTCTAGGTGCTCAGGAAAAAAACTCATGAATCTGACTCCTCTCTTTCATATTCCTTCACTCAATCCATCAGTAAATCTTGCTGATATCTTGCTGGGGTCAGTGAGTTGAAGGGAGGCTGGGTCAAGCAAGTTTCCCGAAGTAGATATCACAAGAATGCAGGAACCATCTTTATTTTCCAGCACAGCACTTACAGCAGTTTATCAGTTTACTGAGACACAGTAAGACAAAATACTCTGGGCGACTTTGCAGGCCTTTGTGGTGCATGTGTGGTTGTCTATGATTATTATATAATGAAGCCCCATCACGCGCTTGTGTTAAATGATGGGAATGTGTCCTCAGGTGCCCTCAGACGCCCAGGCTTCGACACATTTTACAGTGGCCCCCTACACATCTCCTTCAAAACATGTCCAGAATTCCAACTTCTCACTTCCAGAGCTACTGCCCCGGCCCAAGACCCACGATGTTATAGTTTGATGGTAACAACCCCAAACTGGTCACCTGCCCTGTCCCGCCCACTCTCGCTAGACTCAGAGCCCATCATACCCTGATTATGCTCCAGTCAAATGTGCTGTCAGGAGGGCCCCTACTCACCCCTACCACAAACCTTATCTGTAGCTGTTCCCTTCCTGGCTTCCTTTTTCTCCTTAGTGCCTCAGCACCCGATACCTCAGGTACCTCCTCTTGGTCACCTGTCTCCTTGGCTGGAACATAAAGCTAACGAGAGCATGGCCTGTGACCACTACTGTGGTCTTCTCAATTAGTATACATATGTTCAAGTGCTCAAGCCATATTAAATGAATGGCTGAGCCAGGCATGATAGAGCACAACTGTCTTCCCAGCATTTGGGAGGCTGAGGCAGGAGGATCACTGAGAATTCAAAACCACCTGGGCTACATAGTAAGTTCAAGGCCAGTCTGAACTACTGTGAGACCCTGTCTCAAAAAAAGAGAAGGGGGACCAGGGATTTAGCTCAGTGCTTCCACCGCCTACATTGCAAGCACAAGGACCCAAGTTCAATTCCCAGTACCAAAAGAAGGGGGGAAAAAAGAGAGGAAGAAAAAGGGCAAAGTCAGACATGATGGCTCACTCCTGTAGTCCCAGCACTTAGAAGGGGGAGGCAGGAGGATTGCCAGCAGTTTGAGGTCAGCCTGGGCTACACAGTGAGTTCAAGGCCACCCTGAACTACATAGTGAGACCTGTGTACAGGAGTCATTTACATGATTTTAGGGAAAAATAAGTTCATAATTAAAGTATGCCTATGGCTATCTAAGGCCCAATGTCACCTTGCCCACCAGCCAGCTGGGGCATGAGAAAACATAACTCCTTTTTGCCTCTGGTCACAACTTGAGGCCTCAATGGACCTGTGATACTGTGACACTCAAGGGCAAGAGTGTATCAGCTGAAGACATCCTGGTTCCACAAGAACACAGTAGTAATAAAAAATAGAAAGGTTTCACTTGGGGGAAAGACAAATTTCCTTATCAGCCTGCTATCTTGTCCTATCTACTATTCTAAGAATGCTCTCCTTACTGCTGTCATTAACATAAGATCCTCATCAACCTAATATCCTCATCAACATAGGATTACTGTCACCCTGTGAGTCACCCTATACTCCCTCTGATGATTGTGTGCACCCAATACAAAGCAGCGAGCTCAGAGTGCCTTCGCCCACTCTCAGGAAGAATGGAGGACTGATCACCTCCAATAGAGACCCTGTCTCAGAAAAAGAAAAAACTGAGATAAATGTAGATGACCAGACAATAAAGCTAAGAGTGCTCTCATATCAGCAGTTATGTTAACTGATCAGTTATGTTAACTGATCAGGATGAATCCTAAATGCATGAATGTGAGAAGCTAGACTAATAATTTGAAAATAGAAAGGGGAAAGAAGAGTAAATTCCTGAAAGGAAGTAACAGAGCTTTCTTCGCTCCTCAGCTAACAATAATAGCAGTAATAACAGGGATGATGACCACAATAGATGCCACTGACTAAAAAGCTCAACAGGTGCTAGGGACTTTCACATATCTGGGCCTCACCACAATCCTAAGAGAAAAACACTGATCCTTACAACAAGGTGAAGAAACAATCTCAGAAGGTTAAGCAACTCACCTCTAGCCAGATTCTGAAAATATGAGGGACCCAGTTTGCTATGCAACCTTCTCTACAACACAGGGTCACGCTATATATAGTGGGGACCCAAATGATAGGCCCTACAAGTAATGGGACATCACAGCCCAGATGCATTATCATGGGCCTTCACTGGTTGTTCCCTGTCCTGATACTCCCACCCCTTAGTTTAGGAGGAACAGCTGACTTCCCCTCCATGTGGAGTGCCCCTGCAAAGAACACCTCCCCGCAAGCTTTTTGGGCTACATCTCTGGGTAAGGAACACTGACTTATCTGCTCACTTTCACAGCTGCACTTCAGCAAATGGTTCTCCTGCAGACTTCACCTTGGAGGGAAAAGTGCTCTGCTGGGAGGAGGGGAGGAACACTGAATGGGGTCCTGTCCCCATCAGCACACACAAGGGACATGTGTGCCTCTTTCTAAGGGGGCCTCAGGACTCCCTCACCAGAACCAAAGAAGACCACTTCTGCTCTCAATGCACCCAACGAAGAATCCAAGTACAGCGAAGAAAAGCCCATCAGGGTCCTCGTATGACGACTCCTCCCCACACCAGACACCCAAAGTTGGTGTATAAATCAGGTAAATATTTACCTTTAAAAATCACTCTCCAGATATCTACTGTCACCACTCTTTTTCAGTATAGTTCTGGAAACATTAGCCAGAGCAAGAGAAAGACATAAAAGGAATATGGATAGAAAAAAAGTTAAATTATCATTATCTGCAGATGACATGATACTCTACAAGGAAGATCCCCAAAGCTCCACCAAAACACTTCTAAATTTAATAACTAAATTCAGCAGCATAGCTGGATACAAAGTCAGCACTCAAAAATTAACAGCCTGGCCAGGCATGGTGGCGCACGCCTGTAATCCCAGCACTTGGGAGTCTGATGCAGGAGGATCACTGTGAGTTCAAGACCAGCCTGGGCTACACAGAGAGTTCCAGGTCAATCTCAACTACATAGTGAGACCCTGTCTCAAAAAAAAAAAAAAAAAAAAATTAACAGCCTTCATGTACTCAATAACAATCTGAGAAATTAGGGAAATGATACTTTTCACAATAGGATCCAAAAAAATGAAATACCTAGGAATCAATCTAACAGAGGAAGTAAAGATCTCTATATTGAAAATTACAGTACGCTGAAAAAGGAGATCAAAGAGGATATCAGAAAAATGGAAAGATATCCCTTGTTCTTTGGTAAGAAGAATCAATATAGTGAAAATGGCCATACTTCCAAAATTGTTAGATTTATTGAAATTCCCATCAAAATTCCACCGACGTATCTCACAGAAGTAGAGAAAACAATCCTAAAATTCATTTGAAATCTGAAAAGATCCAGAATAGCAAAAGCAATTCTGGGTAACAAAGACAAGGCAGGGGGCATCACAATCTCTGACTTGAAATTAAGCTGCAAAGCCACTATGATAAAAAAACAGCACGGTGGGCCGGGTATTTAGCTCAGTGGTTCCACCACCTACCTCGCAAGCACAAGGACCTGAATTCAATCCCTGGTACCAAAAAAAAAAAAAAAAAAAAAAAAAAGAAAAGAAAAGAAACAGGATGGTACTGGTAAACAACAACAAAAACACAGACCTGAAGATCAATGGAACAGAAGATGCAGAAATAATTCCAGAGATACACATTCAGCCACCTTATCTTTGACAAAGGAGCCAAACATCTTCCCTGTAAGACAGATAGCCTCTTCAATAAGTGTTGCTGGAAAACCGGCTTTGCACATGCCAAAACTGAAACCAGACCCATACCATTCACCATTCATTAAACCAAATCAAAATAGACCAAAGATCTAAATATTAAAACAGAAAAACTTAATGTACTGGAACAGAATAAGTAGAACTATTGAAGACATTGATGTAGACAAAGACTTTATGAACACAACGTCAATCGCACAGGAGCTATCAAAGAATCAACAACTGGGATCTCATTTTATTAAAAAGCTTTTGCACAGCAAGAGAAACCACCAGCTGGGAAAAATTATTGCCAGCTATTCTTCAACAAAGGGCTAACATCTAGAATATATAAAGAACTCAAAAAAATTAGACCTCACAAATTTAAAGATCCAATCCAAAAATGGGTATCTAAAATGAATAGACAGTTATCATTTGAAGAAGTAGAAACGGCAAATAAATATACACCACTTTCTGAAGCAGCTCTGGTGTCCTCTTTCCTGAGTGCCTTCACTTGGACTGTCTTGGCTGCCTTGATATCCTGCATCAATTCAAATGTTGACTTTTTACAGTCAGTTTTACTTTGGGGAAGAGCCAGAAGTTGCACGGTGTCAGATCCAGTGAATAAGGTGGATGAGGTCACAGCATCATGTGTTTAGGAGCCTGCCTTTTTGTTGGATGGTACTTGGTAGCATCCCTACTTTTTATCACCCCTCATAAAGACACTCATGAAAGAGACTTTTTTGTTTGTAGGATAGGAAGCTAGTATTGTAAATAATTTGCTTCATGAATTAATATTTTGTAGTATACAGCATCTTGAAAAAATGAGGAGGTTCTGAAATATACAACCTAAATGTTGTATCTATCAAAATCAATAATTCATTCTATAATATTATCTAATAGCTAGTTCACATACACACTTCCCACACTGTCTCCAAAATGTCTTGTTACTTTATTTGAAAATCGTATACATTTCTTATCCCAGGTAAGGAGAAAGAATGATTTAAGACTCTCTACACAGTCAAAACTATTGAAACTAAGTGATGGATACATGGAGGATGATTATATTGTCTTCTCTAAATTGATATATATGAAAATGCCCAGAATAAAGGTTAAGAGAAATTGTTAGGTTGTGATTGAAACAAAGGAAGGCCACAAAAGACAATAAATGCAAAAGTATGTAACAGGCTTATAGAAATACACAAAAATGCTACCTAACAAGTAATGCAAATTAAGGTACAAATCAGTAATTGTATTTTCTTTCATCAGACAAAGGTCAAAATGTGGCAATATACCATACTGGGGGATGGGAGGCAAAACACTGATAGGGAGAGTGCAAATCAGTACTTCAGAGGTTTTACTTTTGGCTTGAGATAGTTTCTTGCTATGCAATTCAGGCTGGCCTCGACCTCCCGGCAATCCTACCTCCGTCTCCCTTGTGCTAGATTACAGGCAGGTGTCACCACGCCCAGCTTTATTTATAGTTACAAACACACATCCTTGGCCCAGTAATTCCACTTCTAGTAAATTATTCTATAGCGATTCATGCATTCAACAAGTGTCTTCTGCCACCTATGTGGCAGGTGCTGGCAATACAGTGGAAGGTACTGGAGACAGAGGTGAACAGCCTGCTCTTGTAATGCTTGTGTTCTCCTAGAAGAGGACACAGGCACAGCAAGTACGCATGCAACTACAGAAATCAGAATGTGAAGCGGGTGACCAGTCAAACGGCTGTGCTGCAAGGCCTCTTGAGCCTGTAAAGCACCAGAATAATGTTGGGAAGAGGCAACAGGGAACCCTCAGGGTGACATACAAATCAGGCCTTCCTTTCCTGTTCTGCTTTTATTCCCCTAACAGCCTTGTGTTATCCAAAGAACACCACTCCAATGTTTCTGACACACAACTAAAAACCAATCAGGTCCTTTTAATACAGACCTCTTTAGGGGGGTGCAGGGTACCACTGTTTCCCCAAACATTACTGTGCATTGCAATTTGATTTTCCCAACTTATGTTTTTATGCTAAGCATGTTAATAAAATGTATTAGAGACAATCACGAGTTCTAAATTCAGACCAGCCTTTCCAAAGAGAACAGGATCAGGGACCAGTGATGCAGCGCAGTGGCACCTCGCCTGCCTGGCAAGTGCAACGTCCTGAGTTCAATGCCTGGTACAGCCAAAACAAAACAAAAAAGGAAGTTTCAAAGATCAGTTTCACAAAAGCTACTAATCAGTTGCTAATTCTAAGTCACACACTAAACCAAAACTGTCTGTCCTTCCCTCCTGGTAAGATTGCGAATCACAGACTTACAGGCCTCCATACTTTATTTTCATGATCTTTAAGCATGGAAGTTGAAACTCTGATCTTCTCTACAAGCAATTTGGGCAAATATTTCATACTGAAGTGGCTTGTGTCAAAAGAAGGCATTCGAACTGACCCAAAAAAGAAAGGACTCTTCCACAACTGAGAACGTTACATTCTAATTTCATCAAACATGCTGAAGCATCGAAGCTTCAAAATTACCATGAATGATGTACTCTACAGTAAACAGCCAGATGGAAAAAAAATCTGTCTCTGTGAAGTGCACTCCTCTCTCAATTTTGAAATCAGCTTTACATAACCACAAATGCTTCTCCTTCACGAAACGAGGACGCAAAAACCCAAACGACTTCAAGACTCAGATTCCAAGGAGACCGGCGCCCGCGTGCAGGCTGCTAAACGCCAGGAGTTCCCGCTCCACCCGCCGGGACGCGAGGCACCCTTCCCTCGCGAGGACCCGCAGGCCATCTCTCCTCCGCGGGGTGCGCGGTTCTACGGGAGGGGCCTCTGCCAGCCCCAAGTACCCAAGACCCGGGCGCAGACAAGACCCGGGCGCAGACGAGCTCCGGACCCAGGGCGGGGGCCAAGGACGGAAGGTCCGAGAGACCCCGCGCTGCGCTCCCATGG
>NW_022900919.1:24812170-24819496 GCF_012274545.1 Fukomys damarensis | reverse complement strand
TCCTATCCCGGGCCGCTCGCCCCGGGTCTACTGCGCCGGCCGCCGCGCCGACCAATCACCGCCGGGCTCGGGCAGGCTCCGCCCCTCACAACCTCTTCCTGGGTTCCGCGGCCTTCAGCCATCTTGGAGAAGGGCGAGTGAAGCCGCAGCCGTACCCTCTTCTCTCCTACTCCAGGGTTGATATCTGGATCTCGCTGCGCCGCGGTCTCGGGTCAGTCCTTGTCGCCCGACCGATCCAGTCAGGCCGTAGTGTTCCGAACGGGAGAACACGGGGAGGTCATTGGCAAGAAATGGGTCACCTGGCGACAACAGTCTCAGAGCAAAGCGGGCACCCCCAGCACCGGCTCCTGAAATGTCCCCGCCCAGGACACCCCAAAATGCCACTAGGATTTATGCAAACTAACAAGCAACAAATAACAGTTCCATTCTAATAATTTACAGCAATCTTTCTACAAGGACTCTACCTTTAAAAACATGCTTCCTGCCGGGCGTGGTGGTGCACGCCAGTAATCCCAGCACTCAGGATGCTGAGGCAGGGGGATTGCTGTGAGTTCAAGACCAGACTGGGCTACATAATGAGTTCCAGGTCAATTTCAACTACGTAGTGAGACCCTTTCTCAAAAAACAAACAGTACAGGGGTAACACACTGTATTAAATATGTAAGGTCATATCTACGTGGGTTTGATTACGGAAACTAATAAGGTGTTCTCTAAATAATGAAAAAAAGAATAAGACTACAAGAGCAAGAAGCAATTTAAATATGTTCAGGGACCATTTTCATCTTCAGAATTAAGGATTATTTTAATCTTACATCATTGCCTTTTCTCTTTTACTTTCCTTTTTAGTTTTATTTTAGGATTTCCTATTTTTAATGTTCATACAGAGATTTCTTTAACCAAAACACCGAATAGTTTCTCTGGTGTGAAATGCTATAATAGTACACAGGATCCTAATGAGATAATTAATAATGTGAAATAGGAAGTAAAGGGCTAAAGGTGTAGGGAAAGTGGGAAGGGTGGGGGAAAGGTAATAAGGGAAAAGAAAAAAATATGAGAAATTGAAAAAATGGAAATAAAGTGTTTGTAAACGGGGAGGGGAGGAGGGGGTGAAGGGAAGGCAGGGACAAGGGGAAAAAATGAGAATCAAGACTTACCATGTAGGGGCCGGGGATTTAGCTCAGCGGTTCGGTGGCCTGCCTCGCAAGCGCAAGGACCCGAGTTCGATCCTGGTACCAAAAAAAAAAAGACATCATGTAAAGGTACAGGATCCTAATAATAAATGTAACTGTATTGTATACCTTGATTGTACCAATAAACTCAATAAAAAACAAACAAACAAAAATAACATGCTTCCTAGTGGTGGTTCACCTGCCTGGCAAACACAAGGTCCGAATTCGATCCTTGGTACCAACACAAACAAAAACCATACTTCCACATGATTTGGAAAAAAAAAATTATTGATATTTACCTTTTGGGTCTAATATTTGAAAAATCTGCTTAAACAATTTACTCTTTGAAAACCTGTGTTAGATTTTAGATGCTTATAAAGTGATTAGAACCAGGCAGGGTGGCACACGTGTCAAATCCCAGCACTTGGGTGGCTGAGACAGGAGTATCCCTAGGAGTTGAGGCCAGCCTGGGCTACAAAGTGAGTTCAAGGTGAGTCTAAACAACCCATCCTAAAGAGATAAAAGGAAATAATGCAGGGCATTTTCACACATTTAGTTTTATTTTTCACATTTAGTTTTGGTTTTAATACATTAGCATTCATTTTACAAATGATCTTGGGCAAGGGGCATACTTGCTTACTTATCCCAAGGTTTTGTTTTTTTTTTTTTCTTTTTTGGATTTTTGAGACAGGGTCTCATTATGTAGTTGAGACTGACCTGGAACTCACTATGTAGCTCAGGCTGGTCTCGAACTCACAGGATCCTCCTGCCTCAGCCTCCCTAGTGCTGGGATTACAGGCGTGCACCACCACGCCCGGAGTTTTTTTTTTTTCCTCCCCCTGGGTTTTCTGTTAATGCATTTTTATTTTTGTTTTTGTTTTTTGGTACCAGGGATCAAGCACAGGACCTTGCACTTAGGAGACAGGCAGTGACACCACTGAGCATTAAATCCCCAGCCCTAGGGCTTTCTGTTTTGAGACAGGATCTCACTATGTAGTTCAGGCTGGCCTCGAACTTGCAGCTAGCCTCAAACTTCAGCCTCCTGAGTGCTGGAATTACAGGCGTGCACCTGTGCACCAGGCTCCAGAATTACTTTTGTAACATCAACATCTGTGCCAGTTTGAAGATTGCTGGCAGTTGATAAAGATCCATTACAAGCTGGATATTAATCCCAGCACTCAGGAAGCTAAGGTAGGAGGATCACCAGCCTGGGCTACATAGTGGGTTCAAGACCAGCCTGAACTGCATAGTGATACCCTGTCTTAAAAAAAAAAAAAAATCAATTAGCAATGTCGTTATAAATGTACTGGTTCCTTAACTTAGTAATGATAAAAGAATTTCTTTGACCATGTTACTAGGTATCACAGCCTGTATTCATTTTTGTGTGGATATGTAGATAGTCACTTAAAAAAAAAACAGTACTGGAAATTTGGGGATCTAGAAATGATAGTGTTATTAAAAGAATGAAAGCCTTTGACCCTGTCATTCACAAAATTTTATTTACAGAACAACAACAAAGCAAAGAAGAAAGGGCTGGAGAGAAGGAAGGGGTATTGAATCTTTTGCTGGCACCAGCCCCTGCCCATGCAGTCCTCATCTGGTCAGGCCTTAAGTATCACTCCACATTGGTGAAGCCCACTTCTTCGTCTCTAGGTCACAACCCTCTCTGATCCCTGGTCCCCTCTACCAATGATCTGCATGTCCCTGAAGGCATCTAAAAGCTGAGTTCCCAGGTCTGGGACATAGCTCAGAGGTACAGCACTTCGCTAGCATGTGTGAGACCCTGGAGTTCAGTGGCCAGACAGCAACCAAACACAACTGACTACCACTCAACTCCAAGAGCTCCTCCTGCACTTTCTCAGGCCAAACTCTGTGGTCACCCTTGGTTCCTCCCTTATATGCCACAGTGTCTCTGTTACCTAGCTGATGCTCTCTTTTTATTTATGTAGGATCCAACCACCCTAGCCAAACAGCCATCATCCTGCGTTTGGAATTTTTTTTTTTTAAACTGGGATTAAACCCAAGACCTTCACACTGAGCTATATTCCAGCCATTTTTGATTTTTTTATTTTGAGACAGGGTATCACTAAATTGTTAAATTGTCTAGGCTGGGCCAGAATTTGTGATCTCCCTGCCTCAGAGTCCCACACTGTTGGGATTACAGGCTTGCACTTCCATGCATGGCTTCACCTGCATTATTTTAATAACACTGTAAGACCTAAGGCCTTACTACCACTCCAAGAGCTCAAAAAGCCACGGAGGGCTTCAAAAATGTAAGACCAAGGGCCTTACTACCACTCCAAGTAGCTCATTCTACCGCTCCGAAGAGCTTAACTTTACCGCTCCGAAGAGCTCGACAGCCGCAAGATTCACCCGGGAAGGAACACACCAGACAAGTTGGAAAGGGAACAGACCTTTACTAGTCTGGCCAGAAAGCACTCCTGGAGCCAAGTAGCTCAGAGAGGCGCCAGCTCAGGGGCTGAGGTCCTTTTTATAAGGGGATAGGCAGGGTGGGGGTCTATACTCAAGATGCTTACAGAATGTCCCAAGGTTTTCAAAACATTCCTTCTGGGCAGACAAGGAGTGAAACAATCTTTATCTATTTACCCAGAACTACTAAACGTTCACCTGTTAATTTACATTAACCACAGTTGAGACTAGGAACTCACTTAAAATTACAAAGTTATGCAGTAAAGGTTACAAACAAAGGTCAGGGCCGTCCCAGCTGCAAAGGGAGAGTCATCAGATATCCTACAGGAGGTACATAACATTCTCTGGGGCTATTAGCCAGCCAACATGGAATCACTTTAACTTAGTTGGGTCTCTCAACATAGGGGGTTTCTTGCCTTTACTCTTGCCTCGCTTCTGTCTAATAACTCTGCTATGACATAGGATTTTTAAAAAACTATGTCTAAATCTGTCAGTTGTTTACTAAAAACACCTCAGTAGTCCCCACCTCACTGAAAATAAAACAGAAAATGCCTGAAAGAGAGGGCCTAGGGACTAGGACTTGGCCTCAGCCCCCCTCATCTCAGACACCAGCTTCGGCCTCCAGCTCCAGCCAGGACACCCTGCTCAGGAGCTTTGCAAGCACTAGGACCCAGACCTCTCTGCCCTCTGATGGCCACACCTACCTGGTTTGCTCCCTCCCCCCCAGGTCTGTGCGTTCTCACACTTTAATTCAAAACCTTCTTGTCAGACCTTCAGGAGCAAACGGGACAAAGCAAACGAGCTGCTTTTAGCAAATAACAGCTGCTTCTCAGTAAATAGTTCAAAGGGACTCAAAATGAACTATACAACACCCCCCACCCCCCAGCACCGAGAAGTCCAATGATTTGTCTAACACACCCGAGCAGATCATCCTTGGGCATTCAAGTCATGAATATTTCACCCCAGATTGCTTAGCCACTTCAATACCCAGCTTAATTCCTTTCCCAGGTAATTGTTAATACCTCTCTCTTGGCTAGCTAGCTGCTAGAATCTCTTGATTTTAGTCCCTGTTAACTGGAATAAACTTTCCTTTCAAAAGTCTGTTTTGACAAGTGGATTCTTTATAACACTTCAGACCCTCTCCCCTTCACTCTGTTCACTTGGTGTAGTTTTGTTATCGCTTAGCACCAGTATTTTTGCCATCAATATATTTATATCTGCATGTTGCAATGTAGACTAAAGAAAGGATCTTGTTGTGGGGGCTGGGGATTTGGCTCAGTGGTTCTGCCAGCTGCCTTGCAAGGGCCCAAGTTCAATCCCCGGTACAAAAAAAAAAAAAAAAGAAAGAAAGAAAGAAAGAAAAAAAGGACCTTGTTTACTGCTGCAGAGTCAGACTAATATTTGCTGAGGGAAATATTTCATCATTACAGCTCCTTAGATGTAGCATTACTGTCCTGGTTCTATAAATAGGAGGTGAGCATCAGAAGTATAGGAAATAGCTAAATTTGATAGAAATTAATATGCATTCAGAGAGGGATAGGATGCTTGAAGTCAGCACAAAAAAAATAAAGACATCAGAATTGTGGCTGGAGGTAAAAAGAGAGCCTGGCCTCCGGATGGAGTCACAGTAATAGTCAGGCCTTCATGATAAAATCAGCTTGGATTGCATTGTAATTAGCACCACCTATTCCAGTGGGTCCAGATAGGCATGAGTCATACAGGTGGGTGACCAGAACGTCTGGACTCACACTGCCCTCCCTTCCTAAAAATGTCTTTGTTCTTTCCATACACCCTTGCTACGTGACTCACTTCCCTACTGGATCAATATTAGCTAAGTGGCTATACCTGTAATCCTATAGGTTGATTGTAGTTTGACCCATGCTGTACCTACCTATATTGTGATTTTACTGTATAAAATACTCCACAAAGAACCTCAGTGGCCACCCGTATGGGACCCCTCCTAGAAATCCAGGAGCTGTTCTTCTCTTTAATTCCAATAATACCCTCCTAACTCTTCCCTTTAGTTTACAACTTTATTTCTTGATGTTGTGAGACCACAAACTTGGCACATCTGACATCTATCAGGTTGGGAGTTATATTTTTTTCCATATCAAAGGGATTTTGCCTCTCAGCTGAAACTGAAAAGGTGTGAGGCTGAGAAGGGTTATGGATGCTATGCCGCACCATGGTCCACTATAGACCTGAATATTTGATAATAAACACTTACCTATGAGCCAGGCGTGGTGGCATGCTCCTGTAATTCCAACACTCAGGAGGCTGAGGCAGGAGAGTCACTGCAAGTTTAAGGCCATCCTGGGGTAGTGAGTTCAAGACCATCCTGAACTACATAGCAAGACCCTGTCTCAAAAACAAAACAAAACAACAAAAACACTTAGCTAAGTAATTCCTCACCATGGAGATGAACAAGTATCATTCAGCATAAGGGTAAGATTCAGAGGCTTTAAGGCAGGCCAGTCTTGTTCCCATTTTTTCAGATATGTACTACTGTATCTGCATTTGAAAAAGAGACAATAAATTCAATATGGGTTTTGTGGAAATTAATATTACTTGCTTAGGACTTAGGAATACAGCAAGCACGAGGCGCGCTGGGTGTTTGTTCTCCAGCAACAGAAGAAGGCAGGGAGTGTTACTGTTTTTCAGAAAATCGCCAAATAAAATGAATTGCTTCTATGTCAATGATTCCTAGCTTTGATTCTATATGGTTAGGAAACTTTCCAAAATCATCTAGGCAATAAAACTCTTATTGAAGTTGTGTAATCTAGGAACTCTCCTCCACTTATGTCACTTTCTCTTCCCTGTGCTGGGGATCCAACTCAGGAATTTCCACACTAGGGAAACGCTCTACCACTGACTCTGCAGTCCCACGAATGCTTCTATTTTATTTCATATATCTATTTTCGGTTCAAAAGATCAGTACAAAAGAGCAATGAGTGGGCTGACGCCCTGCTACTGGTACATCATACATTAGCAGATAGTTCACCCCACAACGCAGCTCAGGCCATTACTACTAGTGGAAGAAAAGCTTTCCTTAACTCCGGTAGGAAAGGCATGTATCACCCCACACCGCATCTTGTGTTTGAAGTATGAAAATATATATAGCTTTTGTTCTCATGGCCATGTTTACTTCTGCTTGGAGAAATATTCTTTGCTCTTCTGGACATCAGGGGCGATAGCATCACTGCTAGACTCCTACCCAGCCATGCGCATGTGAACTGAGGCCTGAATGAGTCTGAGTCTCACTCTCATCCATAGATCAGCCAACAGGAAGATCATTTTCTGTGATCTTCCAGAAGACACCCTTATCATCAATGATAAAGAGACCCCTGAATGAGATGCTATCATCAGCTTTAAGACCCATAACCCTGAGCAATGGTGAACTTGGGATGTGACACCAAGGGGATGTTCATAGGCCCAGTCCTCCTTGTTTGGTGGGTGTGTAGATCCATGCCAAAGGACAGAAGAATCCTCAGAAGCACCAATCACTTGGCAGATAAGTTTCTTAAATTCTTCTGCCCTATCACTAAAAGCAATTATCTTTGGGGGGCACACAAAGGTGAAGTCAAACGGTTAAAAGGAGAACACAACTTATTTCCTTTGTAGTCAGACAAGCTGATATCTCTGAATTGACCATGTGGCATAACAACTATGGCTTTAAAGTAGAGGGAAGGTTGTCCAATCTTGGTTTTTTTTTTTTTTTTTGTTCTTG
>NW_022900919.1:24793421-24812095 GCF_012274545.1 Fukomys damarensis | reverse complement strand
TTTTTTTTTTTTTTTTGGTACTGGAGATCAAACTTGGGCCCTTAGGAGGAGGAAGGCGATGGAACCACTTAGCCGAATCCCTTGACCCAATCTTGGCATTTCTTAAAGACATCTTCTATCAGAAATTCCCACACCAAGGTCCCCTACCTGCAGGCCAACCACACCAGGCAAGGAGAGGACCCCATGAATGTTTTTAAATGACTTATAAAATCAGAGTGGCACCACAGAGCTGAAAGTGAAAAGCCTAGCTATAGAGGTCTAATCCATTTATAAACTGTGTGACCTTGGGAAAATTACCTAACTGCAGTTTCCTTGTCAGTACTCCAATATGTATCCATCTTTAGACCGGTGTGGTGGCACAAACCTGTAATCTCAGTACTCCGGAGACTGAGGCAGGAGGATCCTGGCTATATAAGGAGTTCAAGGCCAGCCTAGATATACAGCAAGATCCCATCTCCTAGGTCGCAGTCCCAACTACACTGGAGGCACCAAATAAAAGATGGTTTTCTTATCTTTTTTTAAAATTTACTATTTTGGTACCAGGGACCTTGCACTTGTGAGGCAGGTAATGGAACCACTGAGCCAAATCCCCAGCCTGAAATGGTTACCTTATCTTAACCTAAAATTTCCTTTCGGACCTGAGGTAATGAATGAATCAATGCAAAAAGGGAGTTTTTAAGTGTACAAGTCTCCTGGCCAGCCACCTGGGTGCTCAGAGCCTCTCGGTTCAGCCTAGGCGCCTGTACAGGTCGCCTGCCTCCTACTCTCAAATCTTTACCACTTCTCTGAGTCCGTCCTATAATACGATTGCTCAGCGGGGATAAATGTTCCTTTGCGGTCGCCGTAGACCGGGACGCCCTGCAGTGAGTTCCTATTGGCTAGTTGTGTTTGGCGCCAAAGCACGGAGCAAAGGCGGAGACTAGGCGCTGGAGCTGTGGGCACTAAATAACGTGAGCTCGCCAGAGCCTGGTGACTGGCATAAGAACTGACGGTGGACGAGGCCGCGGGATCAGGGCGCCTTCGCCATGTTTTGTGAAAAAGCTATGGAGCTAGTACGCGAGCTACACCGCACACCGGAAGGGCATCTGCCCGCTTTCAACGTGAGAGGGTTGCCGAAGGGTCACGTGGGGGCGTGGCCAGGGTGGGAGAATCGGGGATGGGCTTAGGTGCGTCGGGTTGGGGGGCGGAGTCGTGGCTGGGCCGGAGAGGAGGGAAAGGCTTGGGCGTGGTTTGGCCTGGAGGCGGGGTCTCACGCGGGTTTTGGCAACGTGGAGCGGGGTTAGTTTGACAAGCTTGTGCCGCCACACACACCTAAGGGTGACTTCGGACTCATAAAGATTCAACAGCCTGAAATCCCAGTACTGCAAGAAAAGAAAAAAGAAAAAAAATACATATACTGGGAAAAGTGAATAGTATTGCTTTTCAAGATTGTTCGTAGAGCTGCTGTGTAACATGAATTTAACATTTTGTTTTTACAACAGAAAATGTTTTAAAAATTTACTTCAAATTGATAGTAGGAAAACTTCCTTGGCCGTTTTCTACTTCGTCTTTTTTTTTTTTTTTCGCTTTGTTTTGGTTTGATTTTGTGTTTTGAACCAGGGTTTCACTGTGTAGTTCAGGCCAGCCTTGAGTTTACAGTGCCCAGATTGGCCTCGAACTCACTTCTGTCCTCTTTCCTGAACCTCCCAAATTCTGGGATTATAGGCGTGCGCCATAACACCTTTTTATTCTTGCAGTGCAAACTAAAAACACTTAAAAAAAAGAAACCCCCCGAAACAGGTGTGGTGTCGCATGCTTATAATCCCAGCTACTTGGGAGGTTGAGGCAGGAAGCTGGGGAGTTAGAGTTCAGACTGGGCAATTTATCAAGAACCTGTCTCAAGATAAAACGGACTAAGATTGTATGTTGTTCAGTGGTAGAAAACCTCTGGGTTCAATTGCCAGCACCACAAAAAACAATTCAAAAAATATCCTTTAGGGCTGGGGATTTAGCTCAGTTGCGCCATGACTGCTTGGCAAGCACAAGGTCCTGAGTTCAATTCCCATACCAAAAAACAAAACAAAAATTAACTTTTGAAAGCCAACTTTTTAGTAAGCAGTAAGTTACTTACAAACTTTTGTTAATTGCTTTTATATGACCAATTTGTTGTCATCAGTTTTGTTGAGGTATACTTTGTGCATGACAAAGTATATAGTTGAAGCAATTGTTGAATTTTAACAAATTATATACATTTTTGTTTGTTTTGAGACAGTGTCTTGCTGTGCAGTCCAGGCTGGCCTTGAACTCAATGTGGAGCCCAGGCTGCCCTCAAATTTGTGGCAATTCTCCCGCCTCAGTCTCCCAAGTGCTGGGATTAAAGGCATGCACCACTATGCTTGGCTATGCATCTTCGTTTTATTTATTTATTGTTGTTACCTGGGATTGAACTCAGGACCTTGTGCTTTCGAGGCGGGTGGTGGCCACACTTCACTAAATCCCTGGCCCCTATACATCTTTATATCTAGCAACCTGATCAATATTTTTGTGGCCCCCAAAGTGTTACATCTTCCATTGTAGCTACCTATCACCCACAGTACAATTTACTGTTTTTGCTTTCTGATTATATTTGTCATATTTTTGGGTTGAAATGCCAGGAGTTGGAATCTGTAAAGGACTAGATGGAATCATATAGTAAACTTTTTTTGGTTTTGGCCTCTTCTGCTTAAATAATGGATTTGAGATTATGTATGCTTTGAGATTGTATGTATGTTTTCAGTAGTTAATTCCTTTTTTATTTTTACTTTTTTCTGTGTAAAATATGCATAACATAAAGTTTATCACTATAACCATTTTCTTTTGGTATCAGGAGTCGAACTCGGGACCTTGTGCTTACAAGGTGGTAGAACCACTGAGCTAAAATCCTTGGCCCTATAACCATTTTGAATTACATTCACATAATTGTCTAAGCATCACCACTATTTCCAAAACCTTTTCATTGACCAAAACAAAAACCATCATCCTTGAGCCAGATGAGGTGGTGCACAGTACTCAGGAGGCTGAGCCAAGAGGATTGCCACAGGTTCAAGGCCAGGCTGGGCTACAGAGACACCCTTTCTCAGAAAACCAAACCAAAACAAAACATCATCATTGAGCAATAACTATTCCCCTTTTTCCAAAGCTCTTATAATATCTAAATCAGTGATGGTGAACCTTTTAGAGCTTTCAATGATATAAACAGCTCACTGTGGCACTTGTGCTGCAGGTCTGCCACTGCTCCAAACTATTGCAGAGGAACAGAATCATACAGTTGTTCTTTTGTGTCTGGAGTCTTTCATTTATCACATAATTTTCAGGATTCATCTATGTTGCAGCATCTGTCAATATTGATACTGATGCCTTTTTATGGCCAAATGATAGTTCCTTGAATGGATATACCACATTTATTTACCCATCAGTGTGGCCAGATATTTGGAGTGTTTCCCAAATTGTGTGTGTGTGTGTGTGTGTGTGTGTGTGTGTGTGTGTGTGTGTAATAGAGTCTTACTTTGTAGCCCAGGTGGCCTTGAACTTGCAATCCTGCCTCAGCCTCCCAAGCAGCTGAGATTATTGATGTATACCACCATGCCTAGCTTGTTTCCACTTTTTGACATTTTTTTTCCCAGTACTGGGAATGGAACTCAGGACCTTGGTTTTGCCAGTGAGGTGCAGCACTGCTGAGCTACATCCCTGGCCCTTTTTGACTATTTTGAATAATGCTGTTAAGAACATTTATGTACAAGTTTTTTGTTTTTTTTTTTTTAAACATGTTTTCAATGTGCTTGTGCCTATATACCTAGGAGTGAGATTGCTGGATTGTGTGATTCTGTGTTAACTTTTTGGAGGACTGTTGGAGTGTTTTCTACAGGAATCTGCCATTTTACATTCCTTTTGAACACATGCTATACCTATCCTAGTAGTGTGAAAGGGCTGTTGCTCTTTGGTAAGGTACATAAATCAAAGATAAATACAGTGCAGATAGAATATTGTCACAGAATTGGTAGAGAAAATGAATGTGTATTAATATCAGTTTATGTGTTTTAGGAGGATGGAATCAGACAAGTTCTGGAGGAAATGAAAGCTTTATATGAACAAAACCAGTCTGATGTGTAAGTTTTGATGAAATTGATATTTTAAAACAATTTTAGAGGGCCGGGAATTTAGCTCAGTGGTTCCGCAGCCTGCCTTGCAAGTGCAAGGTCCTGAGTTCTATCCCTGGTACCAAACAAAAACAAAAACAAAAACAAAAACAATTTTAGAAATACGATGTTGAAATCAGATAACCTTGTGTTAGTCTTTGGAACTAATTGTTTTTTAAATTTTCTGATCCTGATCATATTCTAGCTGTACAAATTAGCACAGGACTAGGACTAGGAATCTGTGCTGATCGTTGCTTTATCTGTGATGCTGAAATAGTGCTTGCCATGTAGTAAATGCTTAGTGAATATTTGTGATTTGACCATTATGGGTTGAGAAGAATTAAGTAGATCTAAAGATGAAACATGAGTTAGTAAAAACCCTACCAATGTGAAACATATGTTTCTGGTTTATTTTCTTTAATTAATACCTCTGGTGTTTGTCTGAGGCAAATGAGCTGTGTGATTTCTCATAGTTAAATTCATCTCACAAGAACTCCTGTCACAAAAGGCTGCTGATTTGCAGTCAAGAGCACACTCTAGCTTCCTTATTCAGAGTGAACATGGAAATTGGTGCAGTGGAGAAGCTGTGACAGACTTCCCAGGTCCCAGTGACACAGTAGAGTAAGACCCAGAAGAGTGCTCAGTGCTGGATCAGAGAGTAGGATCTCAGCCTAGAGAGGTCATGAGGTTTAATCTCTGGCCTCAGTAGAATGTTTTTGAGTTACTTGCATGTGGAAATCAAGAGCATGCTAATAAGATTTGTGGGGCACACAGGATGATAGATGTATTTTTCAGTAATTGTGTATAAGAATAGATAACAGAAAGATCTTTGTAAATAGAATAAGAAATGAGGTCTCAGTAGGCTTGCAACATGTGTAAAAGGCAGATGGTCCTGGTCCAGGTCTCCGAGTCATTCACTGATTCAGCAAACACCTAGTAAGTAGGAAGGGCCAACAAATGGCTCTGCTCTTCCTGTGCTGAATGACACAGTCCATATTCCTGTCTCATGCCCCTTACAGTCTCCTGCAGGAGAAAGATAGTAAATGCAGTAAAAAGATAGTAAAGCCTACAGAATGCTCTGGGTAAATAATGAAGATGTAGCTTGGATTGAGGAGTTAGGAGTGTTCTCTCCAGGGAGGAGGCATTTTGGCAGAGACCTAAGTAAGCATAAGCAGGTTTGACTGAGGTAGTGATTGTGACATAGAGCTTTCTAGGCGGAGGGAGCAACATATGCAGAGGCCCTGGGCATGAAAGAAGGCAGCATGGCTGGAGCTTAGCAAGGGGCAAGGGGCGGCCCTAGGTGAGACGTGCAGGTGTGGGCGGGTGGTAGCTCATTTGTGTCCTAAGAAACGGTCCTAGATGCTATGTGCGTGGCTCCCAGAGGATCTGAGAGGAGAGGGAGGCATCCTGGCCATACAGGTGATGTAGAGGTGACCTGAACAGGTACAGAATAAAGACATGTGCTGGAGTTGCCTTACAGGCCTTGGCCATTAACGGAGTGATTTTCCTATCTCTGTATTTGTGCCATTTGAAAATTCATGACCAAAATTCTGCTTCTTATCCTTCTAGTTTCTCTGGGAGGAGGCAGTTATTGTTAACAGTTTCTGATTAAAATTATTTGTGAAAAGAAATTGATTCCTTTTAAATTGTTCATATATAAATGTAAATTTTGGAAAGAAATTCTTATGTACTTTGAATGGTACTAATGTTAGGTCAGGTTTTTTTAGTACTGGGGATCGAACTCAGGACATTATGCTTGTGAGGCAGGCAATGGTACCACTGAGCTAAATCCCTGGCCCCTTTTTTTTGGTTTTTTTGAGACAGGGTCTCATTATGCAGCCCAGGCTGGCTTCGAACTCACTATGTAGCTCTCCCAGCCTGGGCTGAAACTCACAATGATCCTCCTGCCTTGGCTTCCCAAGTGCTGAGATTACAGGCATGTGTACATGCCACCGTGCCTGGCTGTTTGTACTGTTTCCTTATAACCCTGTGTATGTTGTGAGCAATGCGGAGAATAAATCTGACCTTCATAGGGTGGCAGAAGTGTGTGGAGCAGATCTTAGGAGCCAAGGTTGTGGCTTAGTGGTAGAGTGCTTGTTAGCGGCCCTGGTTTTGATCCATGACACCTAGGTTTGATCTCTAGCATCAGAAAAACAAAGCAAAAAACCCAACCTGACCTTGACAGTGTGATTGAATGGGATCTATTTTACCTACATTTTGTCTCACACTCCCCTTCACTCAATATTGAGGTTTGAACCCAGGGCCTTGCTAGGGCTTGACAAATGCAGAATTCGATCATTGAGCTGCATCTCAACCCCTTATTATTTTTAATTTTATTTTGAGACAGGGTCTTGCTGAGTTGTTCAGACTGGCTTCAAACTTGTGATCCTCCTGCCTCGGACTCTCCGAGTGCTGGGATTATAGGTATGCACCACACACCCAACTAAATTTTTACCTATACAATACTGTATTTCCAGGGCCTAGTGAAGTGGTTGGCATGGAACAGGCACTACACAAATTAATCTTTTTCCTATTCATCTGGTTCCCTTTCAAACTCCAAAGTAGATTCTTATTCATCTATACATCTGTAGATTCTGTACATCTGGTTTTAAAACGTAGTTCTTGTCTACTAAGGAGATGTAATTTTTATAAGGAAAACAAAAATTTTCTCCACTTCTGTGCAAACACTGAAGTATGATACATGTACGTAGTTGGAGACCAACAGTTATTTATTTATTTATTTTATTATTTTTTTGAGACGAGGTCTTGCTTTGTACTTCTGGCTGGCCTCGAACTCCTGACAATCCTCCTGCCTTGGCCTCCCAAGTTCTGAGATTGTAAGCGTACCTCACCATGCCTGACAACAGATATTTTTAAAGAAATGAAGGACCATTTTGACTTCATCTTAACTTACTTTTTAATTGTTGTTTTGGTTTTTTTGGGTTTTTTTTGGGGGGGAGGGGTACTGGGGATTGAACTTGGGTCGTTGCAAGTGCTTGAGGCAAGTGGTGGAACCACTGAGCTAAATCCCCGGCCCTTAATTTACTTTATTTTAATAAGGATTTGGAAGAGCTATTGAAAGAGAAATACTACCTCAAAAAACACAAGAGGAGACAGGGACCTTCTGAATAGAATTGTTAGGTTTGTCCCTTATGCCAACATGGTAAAGGGATTCCAAAAAGTGAGTAAACAGCATCTGTCTCTTAGAACCAACAGAGGTTATCAGTATGCAAAAATGCTAAGCACCAAATGGTTAAACAAAATGTATTTAATAGTATGATTTTAGGCAAGTTAGTTCACTTTTGACTTTTTATCTTGCAACATATTAATCCAAGCACTGATGATTAGGTTAACTGGTGCTAATCATTAATGGATAAAAACAAACATGTAAGACAGTAGTTGTTGACTTTGAAATCTTAGGCTGAAATGTACATAATTTACTGTTGTGCTCTTTAAATGATCTTACAAGGAATGACGCAAAGTCAGGTGGACGAGGTGATTTGATACCAACCATCAAATTTCGGCACTGCTCTCTGTTGAGAAATCGACGTTGTACTGTTGCATACCTGTAAGTGACTCAGTTTTTATTTGAGATGGTAAGGAACCTGGGAGGGTTTTTTGTGTTGTTTGCTTTTCCAGGTAAACTTTACAAATGGTAGATTTGTTTCTTCATAAAAATTGTAAATTATTTTATTTTTAAAACTTTATTATGAAACATGTCAATTGCAATATTCATAAAAGGAGAAAAAATAACATAACAAAACCTATGGAGCTATGACATCTTTTTGTTTTCCTTTTGGGATACTGGAGATTAAACTTAGAGCCTTAGTACACAAGATCCTAATGAGATAATTAATAATGTGAAATAGGAAGTAAAGGGCTAAAGGTGTAGGGAAAGTGGGAAGGGTGGGGGAAAGGTAATAAGGGAGAGGAAAAAAATATGAGAAAGTGAAAAAATGGAAATAAAGTGTTTATAAATGGGGAGGGGATTAGTGGGTGAAGGGAGGGCAGGGACAAGGGGAAAAAATGAGAAGACCTATTATGTAAAAGTACAGGATCCCAATAATGAATGTAACTGTATTGTATACCTAGATTGTACCAATAAACTCAATAAAAAGAAAAAAAATATGAAAAAAGAAAAAGAAAAAAAAACTTAGAGCCTTAGCATGCTAGGCAAGTGCTCTACCACAGGGCCACATCCTCAGTGCTTAAATTAATTCTTTCCCCCACTTTTTTTTTTTTTGAGACAGGGTCTTACTGTGTATAGTTCAGGCTGGTCTTGAACTCACTCAATATGTAGCCCAGGCTGGCCTTGAACTCACAGCAATCCTCCTGCCTCAGCCTCCCAAGTGCTAGGATTACAGATGTGTGCCACCATGCACAGCTTAATTAATTTTTACAGTACTGGGTATTAAACTCAGGAAGTGCTAAGCTATATCCCTAGCCCAGTTTATTTTATTTTTTTGCTTTGAGACAAGGTCTTGCTAAATTGCCCAGACTGGCCTTATACTTAGATCTTCCTGCTTTGCCTCCCCATTACCTGGTATTACAATGCCTGGCTGCTCTTGGTCTTTCATGTTTTACCATATTTATTTCCTCATGTTTTGTTTGGCCAACACATAGAGAAGTGAGCAGTGTCTTCCTGGTGTCTGTCCAGTCCAAGTTGTGTTTCCTCTGTCTTCCCAAGGACATTCTTACAGGGGGTTTGTTTTATCGAGAGCCATGTAAAGGCTGCTGCTCTATCAGTGTTGTCTGTGAGTATTGATCAAAATGACCTCTGATCCCCTCTGTTTTACACCATGTGTTCCTTCTCTATGTGCCTCCTAGGTATGATCGGCTGCTCCGCATCAGAGCCCTAAGGTGGGAATATGGCAGTGTCTTGCCAAGTGCTTTACGATTTCACATGTCTACTGAAGAAGTAAGTGAAGTAGTGTTGTTCAGGGTAGTGAAAGTGCTGAGCTTCTGAGATCATTCTGTAACTGCACCTACTGGTGTTTCTCTTTTTGTTTTTAACATTTATTCCTCAGCAACATTGGGCTGGAATTTATTTCATCTGTACTGTGGTGAGAAGTATGTGGTGGGGAGTAATTCTAAATGCTAGGTGAAAACTTTTGTTACCTAACAGAGTGACATTGTGTTATTTTTTAGTAACTTATCAGTAGGGTTAAAAAGCTCTCATTGGCTGGGTGTAGAGACCCATGCCTATAATCCCAGCACTTGGGAGGCTGAGGCCAGCCTAGACTACTAGTGAGACCTTGTCTCAAAAAACAAAAAGCCTTGGGACCAGGGATTTGGCTCAGTGGTTCCACTTCCTGCCTCGAAAGTGCAAGGTCCTGAATTCGATCCCCGGTACCAAAAAAAACCAGCCAAAAAACAAAACGGAAAAAGCTGGAGTTACTATTTGGTCATTTTCCATAAAATGAGTATGCATATCCATAGTGTTTTTTCTGATACTGGGGATTGAACCCAGAGCCTTTGCACTGAGCTATATCCCCGGCCTTTTTTCATTTTTTTGTTTTGCTAAGTTGCTTAAACTGGACCTGAACTTTTGATCCTCCTGCCTCAGCCTCCCACAATGCTGGGATAACAGATATGTGCCACCACACCTGGCCATATACACAATTTCGTATCAACAGTATAAATTCATTTCTTTTTTCTTTTTGGTTTTTTGAGACAGGGTCTCACTATGTAGTTGAGACTGATGACCTGGAACTCACTATGATTTATTCAGTCACTAAGGAACTCACTATGATTTATTCAGTCACTAAGGAACAGACCTTGCCCCATATTGTAGGCCATGGTAGTGGAGACAGGCAGATGAGGTCAAATCCTGGCTCTCCACTACCTAACTGAGGGATTGGCTTGGCTTCTGTCTGTGCCTGATGAGTTCATTTACTTACGGTGAAGTCCACAGTGCCTACTATCACAAGACTGCTGTGACTTCTGACACTGACTACCTGGAATTAGACAGCCACTCAAAGTCTGCTGTCACTCTAGACCCAGCCAAAAGCCCTGTGGTCCCATCTTTCCCTTAGGCTCAGTAATTCTCTACAATAACTCACAGGACATGGGAAAGCACTGTGCTTAAAACTTCAGTGTCCTTGAGCAAAAAGAGTACAAATCAGAGCCAAAAAGGAGGCTCCCAGGATGAGGGTGGAAAGGATTGAAGACTTAGAGCATCAAGGATCCTCTCTCTGTGGAGTCAGGACTTAATTGGGTATAATGGTACACAGAGTACTGTCATTCTGGGCCTCCTGCAACCACTGGTGCCTAGAGTGCTCTGGGTTCAGTCCAGAGGCTGTTGGCTGGATCACTGGCTCTGGACTGGGCTTAGTCTCTACTCTTCCTGTCTTCCATAGAGGTCAGACATCTTGTTACAGGGCCAAAGCGTTGGGCGTGGTCAGTCCCCCTCTGAAGCATCCTGTTAGCACAGACAGTCCAGGGTCCGCAAAGAATCACTCGTTAGCTCAAGCTATCAGCCCAGTTGAAGACAAGGTACTCTTGTCACTGGAGAAATTCCATGGGTCTAGAAGCTCCCGCCCAGGAGTGGGGACAAAGGCCAGCTTGTTTCTTCCTCATGCAGCAGGGTGGTTGTCAGGGTTAAGGCAGAGTTGATTTGGGTGAGCCACACGAATCAAAACACAGGACGCCACTCCGTAACAGCGCAGTCACTGTGCTGGAGAGCACAGCCCACGGTTCGTGGAAGCCCACCTTCATTATATTTGCCATTAGCTTCAGTATGGTTTTAAAGTGGCAGTTTATTTACTAACTTTCATTGCTTTGTTTTCATCCTATTTTTTCAATAAATAAATCAGTGATCTCTGCTTAGTAACTACAGATTGGTAACAAGTTCGGACTTCAGCTTTCAGCTTATTTTCATGTTCTTTGGTTTTTGTTCTTTTGGAGTTTTTTGTTTGTTTGTTTTGTTATTTGGGGTTTTTTTGGTACTAGGGATCAAACTCAGGACCTTGTGCCTGTGAGCCAGGTGCACTGTCACTGAGCTAAATCCCTGGCCCTTTTTTTTTTTTTGGGGTACCAGGGATCATACGCAGGTCCTTGAACTTGTGAGGTAGACGCTGTGCCACTGAGCTAAATCCCCAGTCCTTTTGGTTTTTTGAGACAGAGTCTCACTATGTAGCTCAAACTATCCTCAAACTCCTGGTAACTCTCCTGCCTCAGCCTCCCAAGTGCCAGGATTATAGGTGTGTGCCACCATGTCCAGCTTTCATGTTCTTTTGGGCCAAGATCTCTTTATATGAATTGAACTTTGGGGGTTTCTCTGTGTGTATTATAGTGAAATGAACAGAACATTGTTACTTCTGAAATGGCAATAGTTATAATGATTTTTATCATTTGTCTCATAATTTTGTAAATAATTGCACACTGTCAGACAAGCACATCTATTAGATCCCATAATGGACATTGTTTCTCTAAGGGTAACACTTTTCTGTGAGTAGTAGGGCCAGTTCTTATTTTAGTAAATACAACCAGGGGAACAGCATATAATGGATCTAGAGTTAAGTTAGCTGTGTGGGAGTAGTGAGACCTGAAAGAATTTCTTGGAAGAGTTTGTGAATTACTGTGAAATTGGCAAATAACTTCTTTCAACCCCAGTGTCTTCATCTACAAAAAGGAGTATATGCTGAGTGGTGGCGCATGACTGTAGTCCCAGAACTCTGGGAGGCTGCGGCAGGGAGACTGAAAGCTTGAGATCAATCTGGGCAATTTAAGAAGGCCCTGTCTTGAAATGAAAAGTTTAAAAATAGGGCTGGGGATGTAGCTCAGTGTGAAGGCCCAGGGTTCAGTCCACAGTGCCACACATACACAAGCACACACAGACACATATACAGACGGACACACACACACACGGAATATGTCTGGCCTCTTATTCTCAGCGATGGCACTTTGGGGAAAACTCAGGATGAACATAATTACTGCAGGCACATTCCACCTAGATCGCAATCATGTCTGGCAACCGCATCCACTATTGTGGAGCAGATGTTTTCTGGCACCTGACAGCTTGTAGGAGATACTGCATCTGGGTGCCACTGTGCACATCTGTGTTGCACAAGCGTGGTGCTGTAGGCGGAAGACTGAGGCAGGAATCAGCATCTGGGTTCACACCTACCCCCGTGTTATTTATTAATGTTCAGCTTCAGTTCCTCATCAGGAAAAAGGAAATAATAATAGTAGTCATGTCATAGAAATAATAAAATAATGCATGTTCATATTCCAGCAAATTCCAGGTACACAGGCAATATCAGTGAGGCTACTGATATTGGCATCGTGGACTTAGTGTGACAGAACACAGCTTAGTGTGAAGAACACAGCTGGACCACAGGGACCAATGTAAAGCGAAGACAGCTGTGCTTTAATGTTTAGCAAAACCATCGCGCACTAAAAGAATATAGTGGCTGTGTGGATAATATACAAGAATTTTTGCTCTATCTGATTTCAAAATAGTAAAATCTTTCATGTTTTCTTTAGCTCTGTTTTTTTTTTCCCCCCTGGTACTGGGGATCAAACTCAGGACTTGGCACTTGGCAAGGCAGGCATGGTGCAAATGAACTGAATCTCTGGCCCTCTTTAACTCTACTTTTTACTCACCCAACTTGCTTTTTATTTATTTATTTTTGGTACTGGGTGTCAAACTTGGGACCCTTGCAAGGCAGGCAGCAGATCCACTGAACTAAATCTCTGGCCTTCAACTTGCTTTTTAAATGTAGAATCACCAAGCCATAGTATGAGAAATAATGAAAGTAGGTACTTTTTCTTTCTTTTTATTTTCTTGTGGATAAGTATTTTGTGACAGTGTCAGTGTATTTTTTGGAAGAAATGTGAATATTCTGCATTGCCTTTTCATCCCTGAGCAAGACTGAAAACAGATGACCCCTTCAAGGCTGAGCAGCGCTGATTCTCTCCCCCCGCATTTCTCCTTGGGACCTGTGGTGCGGCCCCAGCTCTGTGCAGTTCTGTAGAGAGACTGAGGTGGAGAGATCCATGTGTGACCTGTTTGAACCATCATGCATACTGAAACAAGATGTTGCTTTTAATCATTATATAATATGCAACATAGCTCTCACCACCTAGGCACATGTCCTTTTTTTAACATTGGTATTTTGTAATCTAACATTTATGTGACCCATACACTAATGTACAGAGATGCATACAGACAAGATGCACAACGTCGTGGTGTGTCACTGAGGGCATTCATGTGCCCACTATTTGAGAAAGAGGACATCACTCTGGAGTTGCGCACCCTCTTCCCAGTGTCACTGCTCTCTTGATCACTTACTTTTAGTCTGTCACCTACCCCTGCCTCCCTGAACTCTGGAACAATGGCCTTGGTTACACAAGACAAGTGCTCTTCCACTGGTCTACATCCCAGCCTTTTTACATTTATTTATTTAGGTACCAGGGATCGAACTCAGGACCTTGTGCTTGCAGGCAGGCAGTGAGCGGCACCACTGAGCTAAATTCCTGGCCCCATTTACATTTAATTTTGAAGAAAAAAATTTATTTTGAGACAGATCTGGATCAACATTATCCATAAGTTCTGTGTCATTACTAATGTGACTAATTTATCAGTCTTCTCTTTAATGGTTTTTTGTTTGCTTTTGACCAATTGAAGAAATACTTATCTATCTCAAGGCTATTAAGATATTTATCTGTGTTATCTCATAGGAGTTATATTTTACCTTTCACAGTGGTAATATGGGAGGTTTCTTTGTGGTTGTGAACATTGTACCCAGTAGTACTTGTTGGAGATACCGTCTCTATTTGCTCTGTGCATGGTACCGCCTCTCTCATAATGAGTGTTGCTGTATTTGTGGGTTTTGGATGTCTTCTGTCCCATTAGTCAGTCTGTCCTTGTACCAGTTCTACTGCTGTGATTACTGTAACTTGATAGTAGTAAGTTTTGAGCAAGTATTACTGTCTTGTTCTTTTTCAAGTGTTTTGAGTATTTTTGAACCTTCAGATTTCTGTGTAAATTTTAGACTCAAGTTGCAAAGTTTCATTTTTTAAAAAGTTAAGAATTTGAGACTGCGTTGAACCTGTAGATCATTGCCATTTTTACAATGTCAGGTCACTCAGTGAATGTTATATATCCTTCCATATATTTAGGTCTTCTTTCATTTCTCTCAACAATTAAAAAAAAATAACAAATTTACTGAAATGTGACACACACCTTCAAGTTTATCACTTTAAAATTTACATTTCAGTGGTTTTCAGAATATCCACAGAATTGTGTATCCCTTACCATCCTCTTATTTCAGAACATTTTCACCCTAAAAAAAAGTCCTGTACCCTTTGTCAATTACTTCACAGTTTCTCTCATCCAGCTCCTAGAGTTCACTCATCTACTCGTTATCTCTATAGTTTGCTTATGACGTGCTTTTTCTGTGCATAGAATCATGCACTATGTGACTGTCCCTTTTACTTAACGTAAGTTTACAAGGTTCATCCATGTGGTAATTCATGTCAGAACTTTATTTATTTATTTATATTTATGGTTGTTTTGAGGCAGGATCTCACTATGTAGTTCAGGCTAGCTTTTAACTTACAGTGATCCTTCTGCCTCAGCCTCCCAAGTGCTGGGATTACAGGCATGCGCCATCACCCTTTATTTCTGTTGATGGCTGAATAATATTCCATTATATAGATATACACATCCATTCATTAGTTGATGGACAATGGTTTGTTTTTTAAAAAATATCTTACAATTTTTAGAAATAGAATCAGTGCTCTTGTTTAATTATATTTTATAGTTCTGAAATGGTGTCTTCATGATTCTGTTTATGGTTGAATGTTCCCCAGGTTTATGATTAAATATGCTGGAATGTAAGCTTTGTGAGAGCAGAGGTGTTTGTTCATTTTGTTGAATGATGTAGCCTGAGTCTCAGAATAGCACCTGAGTCCTAGAAGGTGGTCTGTATTGGTAGTGCAAATGAATGGATGGTCAGTGTTGGACCATTTGGATGAGTTTATCCATGCAAGTTATAGCATGCAGGTCTTCCTATGACTTTGTCACATGACCCTTTCTATGTTTGCAGATGGAGTGGTTCAATCAGTATAAAAAGTCACTTGCCACTTACATGAGGTCCCTGGGAGGAGCTGAAGGTTTGGACATCACACAAGACATGAAACCACCAAAAAGCCTATATATTGAAGTATGTACATCTTAATTAATGTGTGGACAGTGCTGCCTTTTATCTAAGATAAGGGGTGATATAAATATATACTAGCTTCTTTTAAATAATTAGAGAAGCATAAACCAAAATCAGAAGAGTGAGCTATGGGGGTGGAGGATAGGATGCAGCAACTGAAGCTCATGAGCATGTTGGCTTTCATAGTTTTCCCTTGGACTATATAAATATTTCCCTCTTATTAAAATAAAATTAAATCAGAATGGAAAACTAACCCCTAAAATTTGAAAACAAAGCAAAACAAATGAACCTGTAGTTCAAGTTGGTGGATTAGTCAAACAGGAGTTATTTTTAAGTCTAGTTTGGTTTTGGTTTGTTTTGTGGTACTGGGGTTTGAACCCAGGCCCTTTTTTGTTTTTTGTTTTTTTGAGACAGGATCTCATCTGGAACTCACTGTGTAGTCCAGGCTTGTCTTGAACTCACAGTGATCCTCCTGCCTCAGCCTCCCGAGTGCTGGGATTACAGGAGTGAGCCACCACGCTTAGCTTCCCAGAGCTTTTTTTGCGGGGCCGGGGATTTAGCTCATCGGTTCGGTGGCCTGCCTCGCAAGCACAAGGACCTGAGTTCAATCCCTGGTACCACAAAAAAAAACCCCAAACCCCAAACCAGGACCTTTTTTGCAGTAAAATGCACGTAACAAATTTTGTAATTTTTGTTTTTTTAAGACAGGGTCTCACTATATAGTTCAGGCTGGTCTTGAACTCACTGTGTAGCTCAGGCTGGCCTTGAACTCATGGTGATCCTCCTGCCTCAGCCTCCTGACTGCTGTGATTACATGTGTGTGTGGCACCACACTTGGCAGAAATTCCATCACCTTAATCATTTTTAAGTGAATAATTTAGAAATTGTTAAATGCTTTCATAGTATCCAGCAACCATCACACCATCCATGTCCAGATTTCTCTTTACACTATAAAACTGAAATTCTGTACCCGTTGAACAGAAATTTTGAATTTTTTTTTGTATATACATAACACATACACACACACGATGTTAATGTATGTACTGGATATTATATTTTCTGGATATTATATATTGTAGATATTCATCCTTTATCACATGTGACTTGCAAATATATTACCTCATTTTATAGTTTCTTCTGTTTTGATACTGTGATGTATCAAATATTCAATTTTAAATATTAAAATTTCATGTAGTCCTATTTGTGTTTTCCCTTTTGTTGCTTGTGCATATCCAATAAATGGTTCCATATCCAGTAAATCATTGCCAAGTTCATTGTAGTCAGAGGAGATACTTTGTATGTATCTTAAAAATGAACCTCAACATACAGGCTAACAAGGTCTGTCCAGTGCTCCAGAGACTCAGGCTGAAAGGTCACTGAGTTTGCAACGTGCCGGGTAGCACAGCAAGACTATCTGAAAAAATAGATAAAGTACCAGATTTTCCTTTCAGGTGCGGTGTCTGAAAGACTATGGAGAATTTGAAGTTGATGATGGCACTTCGATCCTGTTAAAAAAAAATAGCCAGGTATTTCCTGTCACCAAATACTTTAAACTTTATAAGAGCGTGGAATGTGGAGATGTTGGAATGAGCAGCAAAGTCACTACTGCCTTTGATAACCATGTCATAGCCTTTGACCATGTCAAAGCATAGAGGACACCCTGTGCTTTTCCACATATTGTCTCTAAGTGAATGTTTCATGCAGTAGGAAAGATTAATTAATTTATAAGGATGTTGCTTATATTTAATACTAAGCATTTTTCATGGAAACTATTATAATGGGCCTTCTTCTAGTTAAATGGTAGATCGTTATTCCAAGGCTTTTGATATGTTGTTGGATTTAGTGCCTGTCCCTAAATTATAATTTTTTGGTACTGCGAATCAAACTCAGGACCTTGCGCTAGTGAGGCAGGTGCAGAGCCACTGAGCTAAATCCTGGCCCCCTACATTATAATTTATAAAAAAGTTCCTAACCAATCTTTTTCAGCTTATACTTCAATTTAACCTCGAAAGAACCTAGTTCTTTAGAAAACAATGGTGATATAGATCAAGAATTTCTAAATATTTAGTATATACCATAATATGTGGATGTTGAAATTATAAAGTTGAATTGAATTAACTTGAGCTGAATTTTTCTTTATAAAGAATTTCAACATTTTATTTCCTTAGCCATTTTCAAATTCAGATTAGGTGGATTCTCATTGGTTAAATTTATTTTTACTGCCTTTCTTTCAAGGTCTGCATTCTATTTTTCTTTGAGTATATATTTAAAATTCTGCCTAGTAAACTTCATGCTTCTGAAAAAGATTCTTTGTTTTATCCTCATCTTCTGAGACCATAGTGTAGGAGGTAAAAGGACTTCAGAAAAGCCTTTCTCTCTGTTGCTATCTTGGTGTTGACCAAGGTGCTGACCTCACTCGCTATATTTATGCTATTTAGAGCAAGGTTTCAACCCATGTGGTTCTTGGTCTCTTAATTCACAAGTAGTGTTGGAGCTTTCACATCCTCAAACAAATGTTGATGATTTTAAAAACAGGTTTTGAGCGTACCCTAAAGATGACAATGTCAGTCAGTGACCCAGCAGAAAGAGCGCGTGGATGTAGCAGAAGCAGATGAGGAGTTGAACTTGAACTAGTCCTGTGTTTGGGGAGGACCCGCCAGGAAGCTGTGGTTCACAGGAAGCTCTGTCCCCAGCAGGATGGCAGCCTTCTTCCTCCAGCAGTGCCCCTGTGTGGACCACACGGACAGGGCTTTCCTCTGGGGAAGCTTTTAATTTTGTCTCTCAGTTGTCAGCCCACCCTCATGCACAGAAAAGAAGCCACTAAAAAAACTTAATCACTGTATCTGAACTCTGTCATCAACTACTGTATTTGATACTTACGGTCTTCTAAAGTGTCTGACCAGACCTGAGATTGACTGTAGATCGTGGTGTAGATAATCCTCTTATCATAGACATTAGTAGGGAAATATTTTCTTACCACACATGCTTTAATACCTGTCAGTGTGGCAGCATGAGGTGAAATTGAGGTGAAATCATGACCTCTCTTTTAAATAATAGCATTAGAGTAACTATTAAATGTACCCTTATTATGTTTAAATAACAGCATTAGAATAGCTATTAAATGCACTGTTTAAAAGTCAGTGAACAAGTTGGTCAGTAGTCCTTTGCCTAGCTGGGTGTGATGGCACATGCCTGTTATCCCAGCACTCACAAGGCTGAGGCAGGAGGATTGCTGCGAGCTTGAGACCAGCCTGGCCTACATAGTGAGTTCCACGGCAATCTGAACTACATAGTGAGACCCTGTCTCAAAAAAGCAAAAAAAAAAAAAAAAAAAAAAAAAAAAACCCTGGGC
>NW_022900919.1:24789548-24793383 GCF_012274545.1 Fukomys damarensis | reverse complement strand
TTTTTTTTTTTTTTTTTGGTACTAGAAATTGAACTCAGGTCCTTGCACTCAAGAAGCAGGCAGTGGAACCACTGAGCTAAATCCCTGACTCAAGCCGTTTAGAGTTTTTTTTGTTTGTTTTAGTTTTTTGAGACAGGGTCTCACTGTGTAGTTGAGACTGACCTGGAACTCACTACGTAGCCTAGGTTGGTCTCGAACTCACAGCGATCCTCCTGCCTCAGTCTCCCAAGTGCTGGGATTACAGGCGTGCATCACTGTACCTGGCCAGCTTTTGAGTTTTTGAGGCAGGATCTTCAAATACCGGTTTGCTGAAGTTACATTTTCCTTCTTGAATTTTTTTTTGAGGGAGTTACTGGGAATTGAACTCAGGGCCTCAGCACTGAGCTACCTCCCCAGCCTATTTAAATTTTTAAGAAAAATTTTGAGATAGCACCTTGCTGAGTTACTGTGTCGCCCAGGCTTGGCTTGAACTTTCGATCCTCCTGTTTCAGCTTTAGCTGGTTTAAATAGTTTTGATAATCTCTTTCACTGAGATTATTTTCTAAGGTTATTTGCCTTCATTTATAATGTTCTGTTTCTCACTTTTGCCCAATTACATCTTTTTTTTGAGGTTGAACATCTTTCCATGATCTGTGTACTTCCATGTCTTCCTACTCCATTCACTGCAACATGAAACCCCCTACTTTGGAGAAGGAGAGAGACTGCTTTTCACTTGGTCTCAGTCCTCTCAGAATAACAGGGGTGTCCTCCCTGGGGATACAAAATGGCTGTCAGCAGATGCCAGCATCTTCACACACAGCGTGTAAATAGTGCCCTCGTACTCAGGAGTACCTTTAATTTTTCAAAAGCACAAAAGCAAAATTGCCACTGTTGATGCTAGAACAATAAAGCTCCCTGGGGAAGGTGCTCTTTCTGGTGGTCTTCCCACTGGGCTGCTATACCATTGGTAACCTGTGCCCCCACCTCGTCCTCCTGGGTTTTCTGCGCATGAATTCGCAAATGCAGACCCTTGTGGGAAATGCCTACCAGAATCCACAAGTCCCTAGTTGAAATTAACTTCAGCAAACTGAACTCATTTATGAAAGTAAGAATTCCACACACCTTGCAGTGAATCAATTTCAGTTGATCATAACAGCAAATACGGTTAAGTTGAACTTTGAACTATTTAGCTGTGGGCATTTGAAAAATAATCAGCTGCTGCTTTTTAATGATGACAAATATATATAAAATCTTGGTTATTTCTCTGACTCTTCCCCACCCTTTTCTCCTCAGCACTTTTTGCCTCGATGGAAGTGTGAGCAACTGATCAGACAAGGAGTCCTGGAGCATGTCCTGTCGTAACCATACGTGGTGACTGCACAGTGCTGCCACCTCACCCCATGTGGCACTGAATCCAGATCACTGAAACATCTGCACTTTGGCCCCACAGTGAGGGAAAACCAACTAACACACTGTTCCAGGGCTGTACCCTTGAGTTACACCGTCAGCCCCAGTCTTTATTTAAAATGAATGTGTACTAGCTAAAAATCTGAAATTGTGAAGTTTGTATCAGTTTCTATTGACTGGCTCTTTATTTAGAGTTGTGGCTAAAGTTTTCAGTGTATATCACATTTTCTTATCTTAAAGGTAATATAGCAGTCAGGTGTGGTGGCACACACCTGATATCCCAGCATTCAGGAGGCAGGAGCAGGAGGATCACAGGTTCAAGGCCAGTGTGTGCTATATACAGCAAGCTCACAGTTGGCCTGGATTACATAATGAGACTGTCTCACCCCTCACTCCCTCAGAGTGAAATATATGTACAAAAAAAGTGAAAAATCTAATGTACAAAATGAAAGTCAATTCTCTGCCCTCTACATATTACTGCCATCTGGTGGACTCAGTGTTAGCTGACCCACAGGTGGAATATAAGCCTCCATCTTTTTAAGTGTTTTACTAATTATTTTCTAGTTTTTGTGCCGTTTTAATATTTTTAAACTGGCTTTGGCTGATATGTGTTATGATGATTTCGCCACATTATAACATTGATTCTGCTGCCAAGAGCTCTGGGGACAGCGTTTCCTGCTGATGACAGCTGAGGCCTGTTGTCTTCCTGACTCAATGGGTACCACAGCTCAGCCTTGCCCATGTTTTTTTTTAATTTTTAATTTTTATTGGTACGTGTGTACTTGATTACAATTTTATTTTTTTGGTATCACAGATCAAACTCAGGACCTTGCGCTTTCCAGGCAGGTGCTGTGCCACTGAGCTACATCCCTGGCCCAGTAATGATTACATTCTTCATGAGGAGTTGGGACATGGACGTAACATATCTTAATTCATTTTTTCATCCTCTTCCTTGCCCATATTTTATCAGGAAAAATATTAAATCTTGTTGGCTTCTCTCAGTACAACCTCAAAGTAAAGTCAGTACTATAATTGAAAACAAAACAATGGTAACTGACAAAAATAGTTTTTCTAGGAGTGCTTCTAAAACCTGAGTGACAACTGTATGGTTGCTCATTTATCTCCCTAAAGCTATGCATTATATAAACAAACTTGGTTTTTGAACTGTCTTGCATTCCTGGGCTAAGCTCCTCTTGGCCAAGGTGTGTTAACCACTTAACAACCTGTAAGACTGGTTTTGCATCTATAGGTAGCACTGGTTTGTAGTATTTTTGGAGGAAGTGTTGTGCATGTATGAGTCTATGTGTTCGTGTGTTGGGTTGTATGTTCCTTGAAAGCCCCTAAACATGGTGGCTTCAGCCACTTAATGTTGAATTGGGTCTGGGTGTGGCTGGGTGGCTGGGCAGATGTCCTGGGTCTCCTGTTCAGGTGCTTCTGATGGTGGCTGTCTGAATGGCTCCATCCTCTCTCCCTGTTTCTCTCCAGGAGGTGGCAGCTCAGGGTGTTCTTGGCTGTGGTAGCTGCCTACTGTCTGAAAGGCCAGGCCTGGTGTTGGGCCGACCAGCCTGCCACAGCCCATCCCCAGGGTCCCTGAAGGAACTGGCAGAGCATGTGAGGTGGGAGCTGGGTTTGACATCAGTGTTGTGGTCCTACTGATTTTGAGGGTTCCTTATATATATATTCTAGATACAATTCCTTTGTGAGGTGTGTGCTCTGCAAAGGCTTCTCAGTCTGTTAAGCTTGTCAGTTCAGAGGCTGGTGTGCCCTCTACCCCTGTGTGCTGGGGATTTAACCCAAAGCCACACTGAGCAATATCCCCAGTCCTTTTTGTTTAGTTTTAATTTTTGAGACAGGGTCTTCCTAAATTGCCCTGTCTGGGCTCAAACTTGAAATCCTGCTTCAGCCTATGAGAGTGCTAGAATTACAGGTGTGCAACACCTCACCCAACTCAGTTTCTTTGTAGTTTCTTTTAAAGAGCAGACATTTTTACTTTTAGTAAAATCTTATTTACTCATTCTTTTGTCCTTTAAAAAATTTTTTTTCTGATACTGGGGATTGAACTCAGGGTCTTTGCACGGAGCTACATCTCCAGCCCTTTTTATTTTTTATTTCTGAAACATGTCTCTAAGTAACTAAGTTGCCCTAGCTGGGCTTGAACTTGGAACCCTCCTGCCTTAACTTCCTACAGTGCTAGACTTACAGGCGTGTACCATCTATGAACTCTGTCCCACTCCAGGTCACAATATGTTGCCTTTTCCCCATAAATGATAGGTTTTATACTGAAGCCAGATCCATTTTGAAGTAATTGCTGTATGTGGTACAAGGTACGGTTCCAAGTTCACTCCCCACCTTCAGTATAAACTATATAGCAGCTGCAGTGCCTGCCATCTATTGAAAAGGCTATTCTCTCTGCTCTTTTTTTTTTAAAGCAGAACATTTATTGTTAATT
>NW_022900919.1:24759327-24789501 GCF_012274545.1 Fukomys damarensis | reverse complement strand
TAAAATTCATGAGGGAACTTGTACCTGCACATGACACATCCTGTTTCTTCTGTTTTTTTCCCATTTCTCCCTCCCCAACCCTTCTTGTCCTTCCCTAAAGCCTTGTTCTATTTTTTTCCTTCCATTTTTTTTTCTTGTCTCTTCTTTCCCCACCTCTCCCTTTCCCTTGTTTCCCTTCCCACTTAAACATTTTCTTCCCATTTCCCAATGCCTATTGTACATTTTAGTCTTTATTTCCACTTTCAGTTTCTCACACCAGAAAAACAATATAGTATTTAAATGTGTGTTTGATTTATTTTACTTAAGAGTTTGGTCTCAAGGTGCATCCATTTAGCTGCAAATGTCTCAAGCTTAGCCTTTATGGCAGTACTCCACTGTATAAAAAACCACATCGTTATACATGTGTCAACTGGTGTCTGCCCTAGTATCTTTGTTAAAAATTTTTTTCTTGCAGTACTGCAGAACAAACTCAAGTGTACTCTCTTGCTGAGCTATATATCCTCTTTAGATTTGTTTTGCTCTGCTGAATCCTTTGTTTTTCATATTAAATATAGGGTCAGTTTGTGAATTTCTCCCAAACATAAACAAAAACCCCTGCTGGCATTTGATTATCATTGCACTGAATCTGTGTATGGGGGGAGGGTGAAAAGACATTTCAACAGTATCGACTCTTCTGGCCCCAAAGCAAGGTGTATCTTACCTTTGTTTCTGTCTTCCATTTTGTAGTTTTCAGTGCACAAGTCTAACAAGTCTTGTCTATATTTCATAGTTTTGACGTATAGTATTTTGAAATTTCAAATTCTAATAATTTATCAGTACAGATGCAGCTGATGTTTAATATGTATCCTACAGCCTTGTAAAACTCACTCCTCATAGCTTTTCTGTAAATTGCATCAAATTTTCTACACTCACAGTCATGCCTTCTTTGAGGAGTTTTACTCCTCCCTTATCTGGATGCTTCTTTTTGTTGCCTGATTTCAGTAGATTGAGTCATCAGTACTGTTGGATAAAAGTATGATCTCAGGAGGAAGGCATTCAGTCTTTCACCACTGGTATATTTGCTAAGGCTTTGAGGATACCTTTTATCAGGGTAAAAAAGTTCCCTTCTGCTTTTTTTTTTTTTTTTTTTTTTTTTTTTTTTTTTTTTATATTTTTTTTTTTTTTGAGACAGGGTCTCGCTATGTAGTTTAGGTTGGCCTTGAACTCACTATGTAGCCCAGGCTGGCCTCGAACTTGTGGCGATCCTTCTGCCTCACCCTCCCAAGTGCTAGGATTACAGGTTTATGCCACCACACCTGGCTCTTCTTTTTCTAGTTTACTGGATTTTTTAGAAAATCAGGAATGGATGTTGGACTAAATCATATCAATTCTTGCATCTGTTGATGTTTTGTGGGTTTTTTTGGTACCATGGGATCAAATTCAGGACCTTGCGCTTGCTTGAGAGGCAGGCAGCAGTTGACAAGATGTTTTTGTCCTTTATTTTGCTAATATGGTGAAATGCAGTAGCTGATTAGTTGATTTTTCTGAGGTTAAGCCAATTCTTTATTCCTGCCAGAAATCCCACTTAGTCATGATGTGTTCTTTTCAGTTGGATCTTACTTGAAAATAGTTTAAAAAAATTTTTTTTGGTACCGGGGATCGAACTCAGATCCTTGCACTTGCAAGGCAGGCAGCAGAACCACTGAGCTAAATCCCCAGTCCTAGTTTAAAAGTTTTGCATCCACTTTCTTGTCACAGAATATTGTCTGTAATGGTCTTTTAATGTCTGTGAAGACCAAGGTAGTCCTGATGTCCTCATAGAATAAGGTGTGAAATGTTTTGGAATAATTTGTTTGGTATAATTTCTTCTTTAAATGTTTAATAGAAATCACATTTAGACCATCTGGACCTGGAGTCTCTATGAGACTTTTTTTTTCTTGGTACTGGAGATCAAACTTGGGACCTTGGGCTTGCAAGGCAGGCAGTGGTACCACTGAGCTAAATCCCCAGCCCTCTATGAAACATTTAACCACAATTTAAATTACTTTAATAGATATAGGGCTGTTCAGATTTCCATTTTTTCTTGAATAAGCTTTGGTGATTTATGTCTTCTCCATTTTACCTAAGTTATCAGTTATTGGCATAAAATTGTTCACATTAGTATGTTACACTAATATCTGTAAAGTCTGTAATGAAATTACCTATTTCACTGATTGGTAAATCTTTTTTTCCTTTATTCTGTCCCATTTGACTAGACATTCATCAATTTTGTTAATCTCTGAAAGAACCAGCCTTTGGTTTATTAATTTCTGTCTGAGCAGTGTGGTTCTTCAGAGCTTGGACTTGGTAGGCCCCAGATTCTCTGTTACCGCTGCTCGGAGCTGTGCTGTGGCCCCCCAGAGGGCACTGCCATCTGTAAGTGAACAAGTGTGGCTGCGCCACGCTACCCAAGCAGACTGCAAGGCTGGGCCCAGCCTGCAGACTGCCGAGACACTGATCTTCTGTTCCTAGTTTCTGCTCATCTTCATTATTTCATTTCTTCTTCCTTTGGGTTTAATTTTGCTCTCTTCTTTTTCCAGTTACTTAAGGGAGAAGCTAAGGTCACTTATTTCAGACCCTTCTTTCAGTACTGCGGCTCATACATGCTAGGCAAGCAGTCTACTACTGAGCCACATCCCCAGCACTTTTCAGAAATATTTTTTGAGACAGAGTCTAACTAAGATTGGCATTGAATTTAGGATCCTCTTGCCTCAGCCAACTAAGTAGCTGAGATTAAAGGTGTGTACCACGAGGTCTGGCCTTTCTTCTTTTTTTTTTTTTTTTTTTTTTTACCCCGGGGTTGGCCTTTTTTTTTTTTTTTTTTTTTTTTTTTGGTACCAGGGATTGAACTTGGGCCCTTGTGCTTATGAGGCAAGCAGCAGAAACACTGAGCCAAACCCCCAGCACTGTCAGAGTTTTCTTCATTGTCTTCTTTGTGTATCTGGTTGTACCTATGGACTTTAGCATTCTTGTGTCCACTTTTAGGGCCAGGGGCTGGTGAAGCAGGCAATACCTGTTTGTCTTTTTATTGGGAATATTCTGCATTTAACAGTGAACTCAGAAGAACTGTTCAGCTATATGTTGTTAAGACTCTGCCCCAGAACTTTCTGACTTCTAAGCTTTGGGATTTTTCTTTCCTGCCAGTATACACAGTCAGCACCAGCAGATGGGAAGAGGCACTACAGCTTCAGCATAGGCTGCCCCGAGATGAGGAAGGCAGTCAAGGGCATCAGGACAGGCACCCTGCTTCTGTGTAGGAGGTTAGAGCAGAAAGTTATTTCAGACATATCCAGTATATGGGCACATGCGTGCTTCTCACAAAACTGTTTTTCTATTACGAGTGGTGGTGCTCACCTGTAATCCCAGGTGGCACAGGAGGATCACAAGTTTGAAGACAGCAAAACTGTCTCAAAATTAAAAAATGAAAGAGTTGGGGATGTAGCTTAGGGCTCCTTGGGTTCAATCCCCAGTACTGTGAAACAAACAAAACTTCTTCTATATGCTTGAAATATTTTACAATTTTGTTTTAAAACAGGGTTTCACTTTGTAGCCCAGACTGGCCTCAAATTCACAGTGATACTCCTGACTCAGTCTCCTGACTCAGTCTCCTGAATGCTAGAATTACAGGTATGTGCCATCGTGCCCAAGTGATATTTTATAATAAAGAAATTAAGTCAGTTTTAATAGAAAAGAATTTATGGCAAAAATACAGTGATTTCACATTACAGTAGTACATTCTGCTAAACCAAATGGCCATAATGTATGTATGTTTCAGATATAAAACTATAGTTTTTCAACATGTGTAATCTCCAGTGTGATGACGTTTCAGTGAGGAAATGATTGTATTTGCAACACACCATCATCCTGAGTCTACAGACCTTAGTTAGACCAGCCCTGCCCAGATACCACCGAGGCCCTAAAGGGGCATTTGTCCCTCCTGAGTCCAGGATGTCTGTGCACAGCACAGGGAGTCAGTGGAGCACAGGGACTCACCGTCCAGCGCCTCTGTGATCTGAGTGTTGCTGCAATGAAATGGGAAGAGCACACAGAGTCCTGATTCTGCACTGTTTTCCAGACAAAAGCACAGCACTAAGCATTTCACCTGTTTCTTTGTCATTCTTTGCTGAGTCCCTGAGCTCAGTGAGTGGCAAAACTGGGAGCAGACGGTGGGGAGTTTTCCAGGACCACTGACAAGGGCGCGGCCTGCTACCCTGTGCGCATTACCCTGCAGCGGACATTCACTGCATTCCTGTATCATGTCAAAAGATGTTCCCTAGGGTGAATTCTAGGAAGGCAAGCAGCCTACACAGAGAGAGCTGCAGGTGCAAGCTTGCTGATCAGCATGTTGAGAGCTCGAACTTTCTCCTCCAAGATGCGGTTTTGCTTCTCAGCACCCCACTGCTTCTGCTCAGCAACCTGAAGAGCCTTTGTGAGGTGAGCATTTTCCACATAGAGCTCCTTGAGCAGCAGGCCGGATCTGGTGCTCTTCTCCAACTAGAGAAGAGCCATGTTTACAGTGAATTCCCTGTGGAAGCACCGTGTGACCAGCCAACCAGCCTGCCCACCCCCCCACACGCACGACACATGTGTCCCAGCCATAATTCAGGTTCTTAGAGATCTGACACAGACACTAAGTACACTGGCAAGCAGGGTGTGGTGGCATACACCTGTAATCCCAGCACTCCTGAAGGCTAGGGCAGGAGGATTGCAAATTTAAGCTCAGCCTAGGCAACACAGTGACTTAGCAAGATCCGGTCTCAAAAAATGCTTAAAAGGGGACAGGGTGCTGGGAGTGTAGCTCAGTGGTAGACTGCTTGCCTGATATGTACAAGATGTGCTTTCCTCAAAGGCCCTGAAACAGTTCCCCAAAGAAACATGATTCATGACGCAGTAAAGGGTAGTACTTGGTAAAATCGGTCTTCTGCAGATTCGTTCCAGTTATTAATCAGAAGACAATTTGCGCACTCTCTGGTTGAAGTTTAGACCCCTGATGTGGCAGTCCCACGTGGGAACAGGGTATACTGAACTCTGTGAAGAGCCTTGGAGCTTGCGGGGAGGGGACTCAGAGGGTTAGAACTGCCACTCACCTGATCTAGCTTCTCCCACAGGAGTTGCTCCACCTCTACTGCTGGCCTTGCCCTGGTATTCAGCTGCTCCTGCTTCTGCTATAGAAGAAGGTTCCACACCCACTCATGTTTCAGAAGGAACCACCATAGAGCTTATTTACATCAAAATGGAAATTGGCCAAAACAAAATCTGAGAGTAATCTCGAACAACCTTCTATCTGTACAAAGTGGTGTCACTCATGCCAGACACACACCAGGCTTCTTCCAGCCCTGGTCAGGGCACAGTGTGACCACACAGAAAACCTGCAGGGCCAGGGGCCGTGGGAGCACAGGGTCTGCTGCAACAATGAGCCTTATCCACCCACATCACTCAGCCAGTGCCTTCTACTGAGCAACCGGAGGCCAGATCTAAAGCCAGCTTACATCAGTCTGACCCTGGAGGCTTTATCCAGAACAGTTTCCTTGATGCAGTACAGGACCTGGTGACTTCACCCTGATTCTCCTAAGATCCCAGCGACAGGAGAGGGGAGTCATGGTCCCATCAGAGACTGTTCTGAGGCAGGTACAGTAAGACCACACAATCCAGGGAAAGAGAGCACGCCTGCCCCACTGTGCCCCCACAGCCCACAGCCCACCTGGCTGAACCAGGCCTGGCCCTGTCATCTCTCAGGCCAGGACTGGGCCGAGTACCACCAGCTGCCATGCATACCCACCTGGTCCTGGCCTTCCTCATGGTTCTCTGTCAGCTCTGATCGTGCTAGTTTCAGGCTCTGACATTGCTGATTCATATGCTCAAGTTCAACTTCAAGCTTCTGGATCTGGGCACACTATTATAAAACATTCATTTCACAAGTACAGTACCAGAAATAGCCTACTATATACTTAATGCAGAAACTCCAGAATATTACAGAAGTTAAACATGGCAAAATGTATCCCATGGTGCCCGAATCCACCCAACATCCTGTTGTAATTCCTTCTTGCATTTCCCAGGACACATGGGGTCCTGGTCCGCTCTTTACTGTCACTGCAACCCCAGGACATCAGATGTTATTGGAGAACTGGGTCTTCAGCAGCTGTACCATAATTACCCATCATCTATGCTCACAATTCTAACTGATTCAGGTCTGCTTTACTATTGCAAATAGCACAGTGAGGAAAATACTTCCAGTTAAGTCTTACCATGATGCTTTTAGTTACAGTTCCCATGAGGAGGGTCCTGAATGTCCATCACGTGAACATTCTTGAGGCTCTTGACACATATTAGAGTGAGCTGTCCTCACACCAGTTCACTGTCCTAGCAACAGCATTTAACTCCCCTTTGTAATTGCATTGCTGCTGAGAATAACCGGGGCATCTTCACACCAGGTTCCTGAGATGCCCCTTCACACTCCCAAGACTTGCCCAGTCTGGGGGACACTCTAGGCATGCCTGGACTAGACTGTTCAGATGAGTATAATCTGAGCACCCTGAGAACTGAGCAAACTAGTGCTCTCTGTAGGAGCCGTCCCCTGACCTTAGGCTAATCAGCTGTTCATCAGGGGGACAAAACCAGCTGAGGATGTCACTGCTCTGTAGTCTACTCTGCAAAACCCCCTCCAGATGGGGAATTTAGCTCAGTGGTTCCACTGCTTGTCTTGCAAGTGCAAGGTCCCAAGTTCGATCCCTGGTACGAAAAAAAGACCCCTCCTGATTGTGACCAGGCCTGTCCGGCCCAGCAGCCCATCCTTGGGGACAAGTTCTTGTCTAGCCTGTGGTCACTGGAATCCCTCCTTATCTGTTACTAAGTTTCAGTCTATCCTTTTCTTTCCCACTTGCACTCATTAACATGTTTATGATAGGGTGTAATTCATGTTTTGCTTCCGGGAGGCTCTGATTTGAATTTGATCATTCCAGCCAGCTAGAGCCACCAGTAGTACATGCATGACTATCTCATTGGGTGGCTTGTACCAGTGGTGATACAAAGGGGTCTAATCACTTTTATCGGTAATATAAATATTAATACTATACATACCAATTAAAATCATAATAATCAAATTTATTTGTTTTATTAAATTCAAATGCCCATGGCATTTCTTTATGGGTTAATCAATAATTAATTCTCTAAATTTTAAAATGGAAATCTTACAAGTACCCCATTGCTGGTGTATATAATAATGTGTTTACAACTGCTATACCACAAATTACAATTTATTTATTTATTTATTTATTTTGGTACCGGGGATTGAACTCGGGTCCTTGCACTTGCAAGGCAGGCCACCGAACCACTGAGCTAAATCCCCGGCACAAATTACAATTTTAAAATACCATTTTAATGTTTTCCTCAAGGAACTGTAATATGATGACAACTGGTCTGCTAAATCAGCGCCTTTCTTAGTATATTATAATCAAAGACCCACTGAGAAGAGGGTCTTCATAAATGAAATAGGTCTTTATAAACCCTGTCTCACCGGGGATTGCTCGGGTCCTTGCACTTGCAAGGCAGGCCACCGAACCACTGAGCTAAATCCCCGGCACAAATTACAATTTTAAAATACCATTTTAATGTTTTCCTCAAGGAACTGTAATATGATGACAACTGGTCTGCTAAATCAGCGCCTTTCTTAGTATATTATAATCAAAGACCCACTGAGAAGAGGGTCTTCATAAATGAAATAGGTCTTTATAAACCCTGTCTCATCATAGGTAGTTCATCGGGTCTTTTGGCACCACTCCACTCCCTGGCACATCTGGGTTGTGGAGGCAGTGGCTACTTTCTCTAGGTCCTGGGATTTGCTGACTGCTTGAGCCCGCTCACTTGGGGAGCCCGCTCACTTGGGAAGCCCCTCTCCGCCTGCTGGAGTGCCCACCTTGTGGCCATGGGGGCTGGGCCTCACTTGTCTGTACCCACGACTTGTGCTGCTCTCACCTGCTGTTCCTCACGGCGCCCCACTTCCTCCAGCTTCTGTGTTAATAGTCGAGCAGCTGCGAGGTTCTCCTCATTCTGGGCTTGATGGGTGGAAGCGACCCCTTCCATCTGAAGGACCCTGCAGTTGAGCTGTGACACTTCATTCTTGTATTTCTGGTTCTACAGGGAAAAAAAAAGTTAAAAGAGATTGAGAAAAAGCTTTTAAACCGGCAGCTCCATTCAGATCAATGCAGTTGTTCCCAAGCAAGGACAGCTTTGCTTCCTGGAAGCACTTGGCAGGGTCTGGGTTTGTCATACCTCGGAGAAGAGGAAGATGTTGGAGGAAGATGAGAGGTGGGGTGCCTGACACCCTGCAGCACAGACCTGACAGCCCAGACATCAGGAATGCCAGGGACCAGAGTCCTGGTGTTGTTCAGGAGAAACAGGCCTTAGCCATCAGAGCCACAACCATAGTCTACTGTGGTGAAGACCATTTGCATCTGTCCCATTTCCCCCGAGGTTATTTCTAAGATATTTTAAGCAATTTAAAGTTTAAAAACAACTGAATTCAACCTGAAGTATGACAATCTCTTCAAAGTCTCCCCTGCTCTTTTGTCACTAGACATACAAGAGCTTTTGGCAGGCAGCGTGTGTCCACTGAATGGGATACTTTACTTTTTCTCACAGCCACTGCCAGCCAGACGATAGAAGGTTGTCGGCAAATGCCCAGGGTGAATGAGGGCAGACCAGGCACAGAAGCAGCAGCTAGGAAGTTAGCCGTAAGCATCACACCACGGAAATCCCAGCACCCTCCATTTCTTGTCGTGGCTGTTTTCACACAAACCACATTTCTGCTTCCTTGCTTTTTCCCAGTGGTCAGGATGACAGTGCCTGCAGCACTGAGGGCTTTGGCTGCTGAAGCTCAGCACTATGGGCTGTGCACATTCCAAGAATGAGACAAACACTGTTCTGGTTATGGGGGTTTAATAAACACTTAGAGGATCCCAAAGTTGCTTCAGTTTGGGTTTGTCTGAGGTTGGCAAGTTCTCTGAGAATCTCAGTCATTCCCTTCCCCAGAACCTCAGGGGTCTGTACATTAGAAGCCTTGGCAATTCTGTCTGGTAAGATAGGTCTCATGTTTATCACAGTTTTTGGTTAAAATTAATGTTGATTTTCACTGGTTCATGTTCATTCTGTTCTCGGAGGACATGTCTGATTAATACAAATGAAACCTTTCTTGGACACCTGTTATAAATAAACTAGCTGATCTCTTATTCAACTTGAATACTTAAAGTCTGTTTGGAAATAGTTTCAAACATACAGAACACTGGCAAGGACAATGCATTCACTTGATAACCGCTTTCCCATCTGCACTGGCATCTGTGCTCTCTGCATATGCACACACCCCACCCCACACATGATATGCACAGCACACATGTGCACACTCTGAACACCACAGATATGTGTACACATGCATGCCACACACATGCATGCCACACACATGCACAGTGTTCCCTGACAGCCAGGCCTGTGTGTGACTCCTGGCAACAGCTGTGCTCTCTCTAGAAACTTTACTTCAGGACAATGATCTCAAGGGCCACATGCTCTCTGGTTGTGCCCATGGCCCAGTGACATTTTTCCCAGCACTCTTCCCTCCTGAGGTCGGATGGTGCCTCTGCCATGTTGTCTTTGTGACTGACTTTTGGACAAACACAGCCCCTCCCCTCCATTAACAGCTCTGTGTGTCTAACACTTCATGGTGATTCAGGTGATTTGCCTTAGCTGAACACCACACAGATGATGCTGTGATTTCTCTGAGGTCCTGCATCAGAGGAACAGATGCCACCACTTCAGCTGACAGATATCCATGGTGCTCACTTCAATTTCTAACTTGGGTTCAGCCAACTTCTCTAACAGAAGCCAAGAGAAGATGCCAGCAGCCAACTCCTGGGCAGGTGCTAAACAAATGGGTGTTTGTGTCAAAGAGGATTCCTCTGGATCGGACTAGGCCTCTAGGCCTAATTTCTGGGTCACAAGACAAACAGATGACCCAGGACAGATCCAGAAGGCAATGGTCTATGAGACACTGCCTCGTCCCTTCCAAAAGCCAGTGACACAGGGAAAACAGGAGTTCTGGGTCAGGAGCTGCCACAGTGAACCGTATTTCCATAGATGTCCCTAACAGCATCTGCCATCCAATGTCATCCTCTGAAACGTGACTGGACACGGGACCATGGGAAACTCTCATCACTCCAGGACTCAGCAGGAGCACTGGGGCCCTGTCCCTGGCCTCTTCAGTTCTTCGTTGGTCAGAGTAGAGCAAAGGTCCCTCAGGCCTCCTCAGGTAAAAGTGACTGCTAGGGCCGGAAATGTGCGCCTGCTAACTCCACACACGGAAGCCCTGACCCCAAGGGTTTATATTTGGAGGTGAGGCTTTTAGGAGCTAATCAGGTTAAGTGAGATCATAGGAGAGCAGTTTTACTCCAGTAGTATTGGTGCCCTATGACAGTACAATTTTAAGGGAAAAGAATGATGGAGTAAAAACTTCTGGTCTGTAACTGCAGGTAACTTGGAGAAGAGGAAGAGCTCTCTCTCAAGGCTATGAGAGAACAGTGAGAAGGCAGAAGCCAGGCAGGCAGAAGGCCCACTACAGCCCAACTGTCAGCACTTCTGGCCCCCAACCACAGAGTGTCTGTCTTGGTGTGTGTGGCTTTGTTACTGCACTCAGAATTGTCTGTTCTCTTCCTGTCCTCAAAGAAGACAAAGAAGCCCACCAGAGCTTTTGGGGAATCACGATGTGTGAAAACACAGTAATACCTCAGTTCATGGATGCTTCTTTTTGCAAACAGTTTGGTTTACAAACAGAAGCATTTAGCAAAATTCTGCTTCTGTTCATGAGCTCCATGTCCGGTGACGGAATACAACCATGACCATTTTCCCCAGACAAACACAAATGTGGCCATCTTCCCCAGAACTGTACGACAAATTAAGTTCCAGAAGTGAGGCACCACTGTACTCAGCTCCAGCCCCTCTGCCCGCCTGTTTCAGCACAGGCCTGTGGGAAGGACAGCAGTAAAAAAGTAGAGCGTTAGTGCTGGTGAGAGGTGGAGAACTGCTGGCGGGAATGTAAACACTTCCAGCCACTGTAAGAAACAGGTTGGGCTCCTTGTAAAACTAAGCACATACTGCCATGTAACGTGGTCATGACTATCTTGGGCATTTATCCTGGAGATATAAGAACTTATGTTCACATAAAAACTAACGTGATAATGTTCACAGAAGGTTTTATCTGTAACAGCTGAAACCTGAACTCAGCCCAGATGTCCTTCAAAAGGTGAATGTTTAAAAAAGGAGGATGCTAGTAGAATATATTAGCATGCTATTTTTGACTCCTGGTTAATCTGTGTATTAAAATTAATGGTTAATAAACAATTTTGTGCTCTTAAAAAAAAAAAGGTGAATGTTACATAAATCTGCACATCCCACCACAGATATCCCTCAGCAGGAGAGAGAAACTACCAACACACTTAAACTTCAAGACTCTCCAGGGAATCAGGATGTGCAAAGGCTATGTTCTATAAAAATTAATTTGTAGAACATTTGAAACAAGTTTTAGAAATGGAGGACGGAGGAGTGGTTGTTGGGCGTTGGATGGGCAGGGAGAGGATGGTGTGGTCATGGAGGGGACTCCAGGGACCCTGCAGTGTTGAGAATATTCAGCGTGACTGTGGTAGATACAGGAATCCATACAAATGATGGTACTGTATAGAACCTCACACACAAATGACTGCACAGGCGAAACTGGGGAATTCTAAACAGGACTCGTGTACTGTGCTGTCAGTGTCAGTATTACGGCTGCGATGTTTGAGTTGTGTCCTCCCTGAGATTCACATGTTGAAATCCTAACCACAAGCACTTCAGCATGTGACTGCACTGCGAGACAGGGTCTTTAAAGAGTGACTGAGTTAAAATGAGGTCATATGAGGAGGACCCTAAACCAACGTGACTGGTGTCTTTGAAAGAGGAGAAAGCTGGGATACAGACAGACAGAGTGACAACCCCAGGAGCACACAGCAAGAAGACGAAGAGAGGACTCAAGAAGCAGTCCTGCGACACCCCATCCTACACCTCCAGCCTGCAGTGCTAAGCCACAGGCCTGTGTGCTTGGCCAAGGCAGTCCTGGGTGCCTGAGGGAGTGTTATACTATAGCTTCACAAAATGTTACCACTGAGGGAAACTAAACCAATTGTGTGAAGGATTTCTTCACATTTTTTTGTTTTGTTTTGTTTTGTTTTGAGACAGGGTCTCACTATGTAGTTGAGACTGACCTCAAACTCATAATGTAGCCCAGGCTGGTTTCGAACTCACAGCGATCCTCCTGCCTCAGCCTCCTGAGTGCCGGGATTATAGGTGTGCGCCACCATGCCCGGCTTTTCTTCACATTTCTTAATGCTACACATAAGTCTGCAATTGTCAATTCAAAAATTTTAATTAAAAAGAAGAATGGAGGGCTGGGTATTTAGCTCAGTGGTTCTGCTGCCTGTATCACAAGTGCAAGGACCCAAGTTCAATCCCCTGTACCAAAAGAAAAGTGGAGTAAAAAGTTCTGGTTTATAACCATACAGCAGATCATGGATAATTATGATATACTGCACATTTAAAAACAAGAAGAAAAGGGCCGGGGATTTAGCTCAGCGGTTCGGTGGCCTGCCTTGCAAGCACAAGGACCGGAGTTCAATCCGCAGTACCAAAAAAAAATAAACTAGAAGAAAAAATTTTTTAATGTTTTTACCATGAATAAATGATCAATATTTTTCAGGAATTAGATATGTTTAACTGGATTTAAACATGCAATGTATACCTGTATCAAAAAAATCACATGTTAAAATCCCAGTCACTCAGGAGGCCAAGTCATGGGGATTCCTAGTTCAAGGTCAGCCTAGGGAATTCAGTGAGATGTGTGTCAGAAATAAAAAAGGAAAGCTAGATGTGGTGGCACACGCCTGTTATCCCAGCACTTGGGAGGCTAAAGCAAGAGATTGCTGTGAGTTCAAGGCCAGCCTGGTCTAAACAGCAAGACCCTGTCTCAAAAAAAAAAAAAAAAAGAAAGAAAGAAAAAGAAGAAGAAAAGAAAATTAAAGGCTGGGGATGTATCTCACTGGCAGACCACTTACCTAGCGTGTGAAGGTCCCAGGTTCAAGCCCCAATTTAAAAAAAAAAAAAATCACATGGCATCTCAAAAATATGTATAATTTGTACGTTCTAGTTAAAAAATAAATTTAAGAATTGAATGAACACCAAAGATGGCACAGCCTAGCACATTCTCATGACTTAATGACAAAGAGGCCCAGCACAAAGGCAACTGCCTCAGCAGAGGCAAAACCGTGAAGGGCCTTCACATATAGGTTAGGACACGGGTCAGACAGCAAGTGAAAAGGCTGAGGGTGATGGAAACCAGATGCTCACAGTGGGAGAAATGAGTCAGAGATAGCTAGGATCATCCCAGTGGCTCATGGATTTTGTGTGGCAAGATGCATAAACAGGCTTCACATGCATGTGAACACATCCTGCAGCTGCATCCACTGAGCACTCCTGGAAATAGCACAGCCCGGGACAAGGGGCACAACCACTGCTCTCTGGACAAATGGTGACTCCAGGGCCGGGGCCAGGGAATAGCAAAGGAAGCCGGACGTCCTGGGGCCACCAGAAAGGAAGGAGGGGCTAGGAGAATGCTTAGGACCTTGCAGAGGGCACAGAAGCCACTGCGGTGGGACTCCCACGTTGGAGCATCGCTGTGACTACAGCTGGTAGTGGATTATGACACCAAATAGTAATAAAGTGGGATAAATGAACAAATGGTAAGAAGAAAGCCCCTCCTCACAGGAGAATGCAAACTAGCAAAAGTGACCAACTGGCTGCCATCATAATCACGACGACTGCACCAAGAGACCCAAGGATGCGGTAATTCACAGGGGAGGGTTTGAATAACAGGACACTGACAGTATGAGCCCCTCCCCATATTACAAAGAGGGAAACAACCTGCTATGGGGAGGCTCATTCCATTTCCCCTCACCCAGGCAGGCATTGCAGCTACCACCAGCAAAGGGGCAGCCTACTCTGTCCCCTAGAGGATGAGACAGGGCACACTCTTAACTTCTGAGTTGTTCCAGCCGAGTCACAAGGAACACCAGGCAAGCCCAAATGGAGGGCTGTCCCACTCAGCAGCCACTAGGAGCCTTGCAAACCGTGAGGCACTGAAGAACCAAGGGCAGACCAAGGGCGACACAGCCACATGTAATCCAACGATGTAGACGCCAGCAGAAGGCCTTCCCATTTATGAGGGGAGCTGGAGGTGGCAACACATTCTCAAATCTTTTAAGGAAAAGTTCACTACTCCCTTTTTTGTATGTGTGAAACTATGGCATCGTAGTGGGGACAGTGGTGTTGGGTCACGCCAGGGTCGATACCTGACCTGGATGCTGAGCTCGTCCATTTCAAAGCAGACCTTCTCCTTGTCTCTCTTCAGAGCCTCAATCTCCTGCCTATTGAAGAAGCACAATCAACAGCGTCACTGGGGAGACTCAGCATCTTTCTTCTTGGCTGCTACTCACTGGGCCACAGTGGCTTGGATCTGCAGCCACAAACAGCCTGGGCACTGCCGTCCTGGGTACCTGCCATCACTGTCACTGCTCACAGTGAGGAGTGGGAGCATCTGGCCATTGTATCAGTTGAAAAGTAAATCCAATTTTTAAAATAATGAAAACTTCAAGAAAGACACATGCTACTGTGCATACTTGTTATTATTTGGGGAGCACTCCGACCCCAAACTGGAAATCTAGGACTGTAAAACTGATTTGTAAAGAAGTACTACATTGACAGTACTATAAGGACAAACCCCTCTGTGACATTCTTTAGTCACACAGTTACAGACTTTTTTTCGTAACCAGAGATCAAACTCTGCCTTGTGCTTGCATGCTGCTGAGCTAACCCCACCACCACCGCACTTTAAAAAATAAAAAATAAAGTAGGCAACAATTCCCAGCAGCAGCATGAAGATCATGCAGCCTTACATCTGCTGAGGTGGATGGCTCCACAGGGGCCTGGCAGGGCACTGCGGAAGTTGGATGGAGGAGTTGCTACAGTGTAACAGCAACTGGCTGACTCTATAGACACCACTGCAATCCTATCCAATCAGAGCCACATCTTCAGCATTTCAGAGCTGAGATCATCTTGAAATTGGCAGCTTAAAAAGGAGACGGTTGTAGCAGTGATGGCAGAAAGCCATCCTTAACCCACTTCCCTTCCATGGTGCAGATCCCTGCCTGCTCCACCACACTGCGGCCCCAGCCCCTCTCTGCCCAGAATTTGCCTCAGCTCTGCCTCACTGACATTATCTACACTGGCCATGATCCTGGAGAATAGCTCAACTGGAATATCAGGATGTAAACAAGCAGACTGCTTGCTAGTAACCCAGCCCCAGCAAAACACTGCCCGCCCCATGCTGTGGCTGGGGCCCTCTGTAAGGCTGGGTCTGGAGCCGTCTACGCTGCGTCTGCCTGTGACCCTGTGTACATGTTCGGCCCCACCTCTAAGACCAACGTGCACAGGAGTGAAGTGGCCACCCACCGGGGGAGGAGGCCCGGCTATGCCTGTTGGTCTGCTCAGATATCAGCATGCCTATCACCCAGGCCTCTGGACTGGACAGATCTGCCTTTCGCTGCATGTCACTGCCCTGAAGATCCACGTGGCCTGAGGAGATGGGCCTTACCTCTGCAAGTCACTCATGTGCTCTGCAGCTCCAAGTTTCTGCTGAATCCTCTCCAGGTCATTTTTCAACAAACCATTTTCTTCAGAAAGCCTCTGGAGTACCACCCTACAAAATTGTGAAAAGCCTGGTGAGGCTCAGCCTGGCTCTGCTGCTGGAGGCTCTGGGCACCACGACCATTCCACTCCCCAGAGGAGGCATGGGACCCTGCCTTCCTCTCCTGTGGTGACGCACTTTACTCTGGCCTCTCCACAGGAAGCACGGCTCTCACAGCCTCTACACTGCATGCTGGCGGTGGCTTACCATGGTTTAGCACCCGGCTTCGTCACTGTCCACAGCCAACCAGCCCCTGAATCTTGTGACCATGCAGCTGACACTGAGTGAGTGCTCAGGACAGCTCAGGACATCCATTTCCTGCCCACAGAGCCAGGAGAATACGAGCCAGAGGCCCAGTGTGCACGAGCACCCATCCCTCATCCATGGTCAGCCCAGAGAGAAGAAACGGAGGAAGGGACTACGTCAACAACAGACACAGGGTGGTCCTCACAAGGGCAGAAGCAGGAGTGAGCAGCTAGCATGTGACCCACTCGCCAGCTGCTCTGCCTTCTGACAGTTCCAATCTGTGGAGGTGACACTGTCACTGTTCACCGGCACAGATCACTAGCGAGGCAGCCTGAGTCCCATACGTGGTTGCAGAGCATTTATTCTTAAGGTAAATTGGCCTGGCTGACATTTACACCTCCCACCCATGGTCTCTATCTGGCTTTATCTTCTCAGTTTTTTAACCTAAAACAATTCAAAGCTACACTATTTCTTCAAATTCATTTTATGTACTGTGCTTATATTAAGCATAAATATTTCTTTCATATGACCTTAACTCTTAAGTAAAAAAGAAAGAAAGAAAGAAAGAAAGAAATAGAAGTCAGTGCAATTTTAAAAGCAGTTTCAAGCAGGGGGAGGAAACTTTTCACAGGAGACCTGGGTTTTGAACTATTGCTGGGTGGCTTCCTGGAGTCCAGAGGGCTGCAGGTTCCTCTCCAGCTCTACACTCAGCACCCAGAGCCTACGCAGGGCTAAGTGCACAGTGAGCCACTGCCCTCACAGAAAGCAATGGAACCCTCCAAGGCTCAAAGAAAACAAAGGCCTGGAAACTGAGCAGGAAGCCACACAAAGCCAGGTGACCCTGTGCCAGACCCTACATCAGTGCATCACCGGCAAGGCAGAGAGGTTGCACCAGGGACACCTGCTTTTTGCCCACCTGCTCTGGATTCTGGAATCAGGAATGGTGCCACACACCTGTAGTCTTAATTATTCAGGGGGCTGAGGCAAGAGAATGAAAGTTTAAGGCTGAACTAGGCAACTCTGGCAGACGATGTCTCAAAAAAAAAATCTTTTTTGAGAAGGGTCTTGCCATGTAGTTCAGGCTGATGGTTTTTTTTTTGGGGGGAGGGAGGGTATTAGGGATTGAACTTGGAACCTTGTGCTTGTGAAGCAGGCAGTGGTACCACAGAGCTAAAGCCCCCAATTCAGGCTGATCTTGGACTCACTATGTAGCTCAGCCTAGCCTCAAATTTTCAGCAGTCCTCCTGCCTCAGTCTCCTGAGTGCTGGGAATACAGGCACGCGCCATCATGGCTGGATCAAAATAAAACTGAAAAAGGGCTGGGGAAGTAGTATCAGTGGTAGAGCACCTGCCTAGCATGTTTAAGGCCCTGAGTTCAATTCCTAGTATCATAAAAAAAAAAAATCCTGGGAATTCTATCAAATCAGAATCACACCTAGACAGGCAGACGTGCATGCATCACGTTTCCTTTATATAAAGTACAGGATCAAGCAAAATCAGTCTCTGCTGTCAGAGGTCAGACTGGTGGCTGCCCACAAGTGACAGCTTTCGCGAGGTGTTTCTTGTTCCATCTGTTGCAAACACAAATGTGTTTAATTACTGAAAATGCTTCCAACTGCATATGTATATAACAATAACAAAAAACTAAAAAGAATGTAAAATACACACCAAAGGGGAAAAAAATGCCAACAAAGGAGAAGATTTTAGAACCATCCAGAGAACTGAAGCCCGATCCTGACTCTGGTGGAGCCAGTGGGGACATTGCCTCTGAAGGAGTTCACGTCCTGCCCTCAGAACCTGTGATGTTCCATTACGCAGCAGAGGATGCTGGGTCTACTTGAGAGGCTCCATTCACCTCTAAAGTCCTCAAAAGTAGGAGGGAGAGGGCAAGGGAGTCAGGTCAGCACCATGTGACATGGGAAGGCCTGGCCCCACCACCCTGAGTGCAGCGAGATGGGCTGGAATGCAGCTCAGTGCTCAGCATTTGCCTGGCAGCACAAGGCCTTGGGTTTGATTCCCAAGGGTGGGCAGAGAGAGGGCTTTGGCTGAAGCTAGCGTCCACTCAGAAAAATGATAACTACATGCACAACATAATCCTTGATTAGATCTGGGGACCAAGGAGTGACCCAGAAAGAATACACTGGGGGCTGGGGGTTTAGCTCAGTGGTGCCACTGCGTGCCTTGCAAGTGAAAGGTCTCAATCCCTGGTACAAAGAAAATACATCAGAACAGCTGGGGAGATCTGAATGTGAAGGGAGCATTAAACACCAGCATTGTGGGCTGGGGTGCAGGTGTGAGTGCCTGGCCAGCATGTGCGAGGCCCTGGGTCCCATTCCCAGCACCACAAAAGAAAAAAAAAGACGACTCTGATAATGTTAAATTTCCCATGTGTGATAACTGTATTGCACAGCTAACACAGAAGAGTAACTGTTCTTACAAAATAACATGCAGGTAGGGATTTAGCTCAGTGGCACCATGCCTGTCTTGCAAATGCAAGGTCCTGAGTTCAATCCCCAGTACCAAAACAACATCAACAACAACAAAAAACCCCACATAACATGCAGAAGTATTTATCGGTAAAATATCATAATGTCTGAGGTGATCCCAAACGATTCAGGACAAAGAGCATGTGGAAGAGGAGACAGCGAAGTCCAACCACACTCAGGCTATTCTCTTCATAGTGGCACCGACCTCTCTGGACTTGGCTTTCTCCTCTGATCATGGTCCTAACTCTTGCCCAGCTGGAGCTGTGTTTGTGGGCTGGGGAAGGGGTTCCCTGCTTATCTAGAAGAGGCTGGGGACAGAGGAGGAGGCGTGGATAGGCCAGCATGGGCTGGGGGTGCCAAGGCCTGGGGTGCCACCAAGCTGTCAGGTGCCTCCACCCACACTGTGTTCACCTGTAGAAGGCCAACTATGCCCGCAGTGGCCCCAGAGGACATGCATGGCACCATGCCCACCATGTCACAGCACAACCGAAGCTTCAGGGATGGAGTCATCTGGATACCAGGGCAGTGAGAATAGGTTCCATACATAGGAGGTGCCTGCCCAGAGGCAGAAACATCAGGATGGGCATGTGCAGGCCTTGAACAGCAGGGGCAGAGGGTGGGCCTGGAGTGTGAGGGCTTCCAGCCAGTCGCCGGTACTTCCTGCCTTCAGCTGGCTGGTGTGCTCAGTCACTCCTCTGGTTTTACTATAAACCGCACATCTCTGTTCCTAGGCACTGGAGCTGGAACCCGGGGCCTCACATGTGCCGAGCCATCTCTTCTGCAGCGCTGTACCCCAGCTCATGCTCCCATCACTCACCTGTGACCGTAGATATCATTGCCTAGACCAGTGACGGGAGTGAATGCATAGTGTGCTGTATAGGGACCAATGAAGCCAGAACACAAGGGCATCACGTGGGCGGCAGCGTCCACACTTGTGACAGAACACATGCCCCAGGTCCCCCAGGAGATGGGGCAGGAAATGCTTGGCTCCATACCCAAGGACCTGGCCAACAGACTGACATCTGCAGCAGCATCTCCAGGAAAGCCCATCCTCCCAGGTTATCCCAGGACTTGGGACCCAGATCTCCTTTCCGAGCACAGCTCCTCCACACTGCCCTCTGCCAGGCCCTGGGTCTCGACACCCAACACACAGATCAGGCCATGGTACCACATCTACCTCTCAGAGTCCGGAGGAAGAGGAATATAGCCAGTTCAGGACCACTGTTGGCCCCCCATGCCCTGTACTTGTAAGACCTGAGGTGGGGACAGAGGGTTGGGCCAGGCTTGTGGTGCCTGCACAGTGAGCTCTGTGGCCAGCACGGCTTCCTGAGACAGTTGGTGGGGAAGGAGCATGTGGCAGTCACTAGCACTAGAGCCTGGAGGGTCCAGTTCTGCATTCAAGACTGGGAGACCAAGACTGGTGTGCTGGCACATGCCTGTACTCCCAGTATTCTGGGAGGCTGAGACAAGATTGCAGGTTTGAGCCCAGCAGTGGCAACTTAGTGATTTAGCAAGACCCTGTCTCAAGGACCAGGAAAATAACTCAGTGTGAAGGCCCTGGGATCAGTCTCCAGTACTGGAAAAAAAAAAAGAAAAAAAAGAACGGAAGCCCACACCTGTCATTCTCTCTCAAATCTGCTTCTCTCTCGAGAGCCCGAACAATATCTTCCAGCTGTAAAAGTTTGATTTTCATGTCATTCTTCTCTTTCTCCACCATGTCTGCCTCAGTTTCTCCTGCTGGGTGTGGGAACTCAGGGTGGGGTGGCAGGGACCCTGGGTGGTGCTGGAGCGTGATCTGCAGGATACCATCTTCCCCTGCATCCCCTGAGGGCTCCTGGACATCAGGCCAGCTCAGGCTCACTGTGGCCCTTGCAGAAGGTGGTGGCTCCTCAGGGTCGGTCCCCTCATTCTGCCCAGGTGGCTGCATGTGTGGCCTCTTCTCACAAGAGACAGAAGCTGCTTCCTCTGCATCCAACAGACCCAAGCAGCTCTGTTCGTGGTCGAGGCTCTCCAGGGGCCCTCTGGACACAGTGTCCATACAGCAGGCCTGGCCAGGCCCATCTCCCACTGGCTCCTGCGTTCCCCCATGGGTGCCCAGGCACGGGGACACGGAGCTGGGTGTCTCTTGCTGCTCCTTTTCCGTGGTCGCTATGGCTCCGCCTCGCAGCAGGGCCCTCAGCGCTTCTGCTTCTTGGACCAGGCCCCCCACCTGCTCGCGGTGGGCACGCTCCAGTCTCTTCCTCTCCAAGGCAAAGGACCTGCACATCTCCGCCTGCTCCTCACCCAGGGCTGCCTGCAGCCTCTGCTGCTGCTCCTGGCAGTGCGCGAGCACCTCTTCCTCCCGCTGCAGGTGTGCCTGCTGCAGCCGGTCCTTCTCACGCCGATGCCGTAGCACAAGGCTCTTGCAGTGTATGTCATGCTGGGCTTCCAGCCGGGACAGTGTCCGGCTTAGCTCCTCTGCTGCCTCCTGCCTGGGGAGACACCACGGGTTATATACTCGCTCTCCTGCCTGGTTTTCACTCTCTGCCTGGCTGCATCCAACCTCATGTCCTTGAGCTTAAGGCCTTTGTCCATCCTGGGACACTCCTCAGCGTCCTGTGGGATCTGACCCTGAGGTTGGAATGGGTTCCAGGCAGTTCAGAAGTCTAGGGGCTACACAGTGGGTTCAAAACCAGCCTGAAATGCACAGCAAGACCCTGTCTCCAAAAATGAAAAAGCAAACAAAAGGAATATTCTAGTTTTCCAAACAACCCTTTTTCGTGGTTGGTACAAATGTTTCAGCCTTTTCAGGAACCTCACTAACCCAAGTTAACTGTCTTTCCCCTTTGGGGGCTTCTGGCTTATTCTCATCTCCCTACTTGCATCTGCCATGATCTGGAAACTGAATGCAGTAAATGAAGGCAGCCAGGACACGCGCCTGGTGCAGCAGAGTTTAAATGTGTCACAGCAAGCTGCTGTCATCCTCACTGTTTCATGCACGTTTCTGATGCAGCACAACAACTCTAGGAGACAACTGTTCCTTTATCTCATCCCCGCTGGAAGCAGGTGCCACCGTGGGTTCCCAGTAGGAAACCCTGGCCCACCCCGCTGAGTGCAGACCTGATCTGCCGCAGCTCGCCCTGGTGCTGCCACCGCACGTGCTCGTCCAGCCGCTGGGCCAGGTCACAGAGCACTGGTGCACAGCAGGAGGTTAGGCCAGCCCGAGAGAGCTCAGGGCCACCTGCTGAGTCCCGTAGCTGCTCCTGCAGGCCCAGGATGACTTCCTGTGACTTGGCACACAGCACCTCCAGGTCTGCTCTCTGTGCCTCCAGCACTGCGACCTCCTGCCGCTGCGCATGCTGTAGCTCCAACCTCTCCTTCTCAAAGTTGTTCTTCATGGCCTCGATTTCCCGCTCATAGGAATTCACCTAAGAGAAATAAGAGCAGTGCTAACCAAGAGGTCCTGAAAGCGGCAGGCTGGCAGGACAATGCAGAAATGAGCAGCATTCACAGGACACATCTGTGGGACAGAAAGTCACATGAATGACATCTATGCTCTGGGGACCCAGTGTGACTTCACAATGACCCCTCGGTAGGGCTGGAAGGCCAGGTGCCAGGAGGAGGGCAGAGCAAGTGACAACTGTGAGGCAAGGGCCTTCATTGGTCCAGTGGGCCGATGGGTGGGGGAGCACTGGATCCGGGCATAGGTGGGCAAACCATCAGGGTTCCTGTCAGCCCATCTGACATCTGCCAAGGAGCTGGACAGACAGCAGGCCATAGATACTGCCCCTTAACCCCTAGGGAGCCCAGCTGCCGAGCGGGAGACACATTGGTCTAGGAGGCTCTGGCCATGAAGCTGAAGTCCCCACCAAGGCACTCAGGCTCCAGGCAAAGCGGCTGCCCTAATTCCTGACAGCAGTCGAGCAGGCTGGGACTTAGGCACAGGTTACCCAGGGCTCAACCTGCTCCCTCCCCATGACCATCACTTCTCTCCTCTTTCCCGAGAAAGGGGCCTGGTGTGTAGCTAGTGGCACTGGACCCTGACCTTGGCCTCCAGCTGGGTCCTGAGTTCCTGGCAGTGCTCCCGCATCTGCTCCACCATGATCTCCGTTTCTAGGCTCACTGGACTGGAGTTGTCCACGAACACACCTGCAAACAAGAGGATGCCTTGCTTCTGTCATGTGGAGGACAACCAAGGCTCCGCCAGGCCCTCTAGTCAGGTCTGCATGGCAACTGTCTTTGCTGCCTGATGATGAGGCACCAGTCCGTGTGCAGGATCTGGGTAGCTGTGCCCCCAGAAACAGCAGCTCCAGTCTTTACCAGAACTGACAGAACTGGGAGGCTCCCCACAAGATCCACCAGTGACCTAAGTCTCAAAGTTTGCTGTAAGCTGGACACTCACTGCACCCGGAATCTGGCCAGGTGCAGAGGAAATGGGCTGCTGTGCTCAGCAGCCTATGGGCACTCTCCATATGCACACGCAGAACCTGACTAAGGAGCCTTTGTATTTTCTGGCATTCTGTATTATTATTTCAATACCACACACTGCCACTCTACCCTGGTGGGGACACTAGCAGGCCAGAACTCGACTGGCAGAGCCCAGGGAGTCTGCACCCAACCTTGGGTTTGCTGCCACCTGCCCCTATGACCAAGCTGTGCTCCTGGCTGCAGGTCACATGCAGTAGGATCTTCAGCGACCATGCACCAGCCCTGTCCTCTCTGGGCTAACAGGACAACCTCACTTCCTGAGCTTACTGGGGAGCTTGTGGCAGGAGGAAGCTGCCTTAGGGCCCCCGCACACGGACCCCACTAATTCCCTTGGGTCCCATCCTGGGACACAATTTCTTTTTGTTTTATTAAGTAAGCAGCTTCAGAGCAATGTGGAAACCCCAACTGCTCTCAATTACCAGCAGAGCACAGGGTTCTCAGAGAGTCAGGGCAGCCATTACTGGCAGTAGAGGACAGGGATGGGGGTCTGGGTCTCCGCAGTGGCCACCCCACAGAGCCAGAAGGAAGGCTGAGACAGCCAGGGCACCTATCCGCAAGGGGACCACAGCAAACCCCAAGGCCCTCAACCAGGTCTCCAGAGGAGCCGATTACACTGCACCATGGCCCTCAGCGTTGGTCCTGACTCCTTAGCTGAAAGGAGAGACTGAGGTGTGGACTCTGCAGATAGGCAAGGGACTCCCTCAGGGAACAAGGACATTGTTTCTCTTCCTTAAGTGACCGCTTTCATGTCCAGGGTGGACACTGTCCCACCCTGGAGACCACGGCAGGCAGATGTTTCCCCCACAGTCACTGTGACCTTCCTTCTATAAACCCTCCTCTACTCTACCATCCTAGTTCCGCTGCTGAGGGAACGACCAGCCTTAGGCTACCTGTGTGAGCCCATCCCTACCCTCACCTGGTGGACTCCTACCTGCTGCACGGTGTCCTGCATGCCCAGCAGGGCGTTGCCAACTCCGACTCCGACTCTGGGGTAGCTGCACCCGCAGGCTCTCCAGCTCGGCCTGCAGCTCATCGTTCTGGTCCTGTAGGTCCTGGGGGCAAAGGAGACATCTCCTCCAGGGCTACAGCTACCAGCTGGCTTGGAGGGAGCATCCCCGTGGGACAAGCAGGTGGTGACACTGGACTCCCACATCACGGCTAAGCAGCACAGTCATTACTGACTTTCTGGTGCCCTGCATCGCATGAACGCAGATGAAATGGTGAGAGGGAGATGTGGAAACATCCACACCTGAACAACAGGGGATCTGTTTAAAACCAAGTGACCTTGGAAGGATGGGGACACATAGGGAAGGCACAGTGTGACCACTTCTGGACCTGAAGACTACACAGGTTGACCTTGACCCAGAAGCAGTGAAGATCAGTTAAGCACCTGCACTTCCCTGTAGAAGGCACCAGGGCTCTTTGGAGAAACAGTGGATTCCAGACAAGCATAGGCTAGGCCTGGGGCACCTGGTGACAGGAAGGCTAGCACCACCTGCCCAGAGAGAGCAGCAAATGATAGGAATGTCCCAGGACATAGAAGCCAGCTGGGATACACTCACTGCTAAATCCTGCACAATCTGGGTACCAACATCACTAAGCACACAAATAAAATTTAAACCTTTAGGGGGAAAAATAGGAATTCATGGGTCCACTCCAATGACGGAGAACAGAAGGTTAACAGTACTACAGATGGGGCACCAGCACTGGAAAAACCAGTTTGGTTTTTCCAAACCATTTGGAAAAACATTTTCCAGCCATCATGGTAAAGACTGAACTGGGGAATAATCATCAATGATGCTAAATCACAAAGATTTTGTTGATGAGCAGGAAACTTACATGGCCTCAAAGTGTCCCCCTGCTGACAGTTCATCAGTGCAAAGAGAAAAACACAATCATTACATGTTGTGGAACCAGCAACACCAGGTGATCAACAACACAGATGAGGGCTGGTGGATACAACCTGCCCTCCCAGTGGCCAGTGGAGGAAGTCCAGCCTCTGCTGAATTAAAGGAAGTCACCAGTGACCACAGTTTACAGCAGCCTACTACAGGTATCTCAAAACAACCAAAGAGAGGACAAAGAAATGGTAAATGTTTGAGGGAGTGGAAATGCTAATTACCCTGATTTGATCTTCCCACACTGTAAACATGTGCTGAATTATCACGCTGTGCCCACAAGAGTGTTTAATTATGTGTCGATTATACAATTTTAAAGCTGGATGTGTTAGCACATGCCCGTAATCCCAGTACTCTGGAAGGGTAAGGCAGGAATGCAGCATGGGCAATTTAGCAAGACTCTGTCTGAAAATAAAAAAATAAAAATAAAAAGGGCTGGGGATATAGCTTAGTTTGAGGCCCTAAATAATCCCCAGGTGGAAAAACAAATAGGAAAACACACACACACACACACACACACACACACACACACACACACACCACAAAATGATAGAGTTTCTATGAAAAAGCAGGAAGGCGGAGGAGGGTCTGTAGTCTTCAAAATAAACAATGTCCTAAAAGAAAAGGCAGGCTGTGGGAATGTTTCAGAGGGACAGGACAGCTAAAGGCTACCAGGTTCTGGGCACCTCCTGTCTTGGAGAGAAGACACCCCAGGAGGACAGCAGGTAGAAGTGATCCATGGGACTCTGTCCTCCACTGGGCTCCACCTGTAACGATTAGCAGGGTGCTGGGGGCTCCTCTCCAGGAAACACTGCCCACTTTGTAGCTTTCGCACATTTCTATGGTGTGAATTCTCTCACCATAGCCAATTTAAAGCCACCAAAGTTTTACCAAGCAGCTGACAAAATTTCCAAACATTTAACAATCTACTTGGCTGTACAGACTGCCCCCTCCTCAGCACGGCAGGGGACTGGGGCCTCCTCCAGGAAGTGCACCGTCCAGAGCTCAGGGCTGAAATGTGACATATCACCCAAGTGTGCAAGCAGTACGGTAAGTGGGCAGCCTGAGCACAAGGTGTGCAGGTGTTCACTGTACTAACTTTATGTTTGTAGCTTTAAGCTTGAGACTACTTTTAAACAAAAGGTTTTAAAAATGGTCTAAATGTTAGCGGGAAACAACCAAAAATATTCCCCAAATACGGGAAGGGTAAGTTTCTAAAATAAGTAAGTTTGCGCTAAAATGTAAAATATCTCTGTTGATGTCTAAACAATAAAGTTTCAAGAATCAAAAATAGCAGAGTCAGGTTGAAAGAGTTGACATTTGTTTGGGAAACCCACACAGTTCCAGGCTCTGAGTCTTCTCAGCGAGTTCGAGGGAAGGCGAAACCAACCTATGGCCAGGCTCCAGCTGCCACCCTGCTGCCCCAACCTGCCCCCAGCACACCAGCTGAGTCTACAGGGAGAGTGACACATGGGCCGCCTGGGCCCTCACAAGGCCGAACCAGTGCAGAGGGAGAGGATGTGGCACCCAGGCCCAGGGTCAGCTTTGAGGATGGATATTCTGTCCACAATATCTGCTCAATTTCTAAATTATTTTATAACTATTAATGCCCTTAACAGGGACCATAATATATCCCCAGAAATAACTGGATTTTCAACATGAGATGATTTGGGGTAAAACCTGATGGGCAACATACAGTAGAAAACATTCAATGCAACTACACCAGCCATCCACCCCATCTCCACACAGACTACGAACACCACAGACCCTAACCATGCCTCCAGATAGGTACAGACCAGGGTGCTCGGCTTGGAAGTACTAGTCATCATTATTACTACAGCAAATTTGCAGGAAAAATAAATGAGTGAATAGCAACTTCCTCCTTAGATGTTTCTTATTTTTGTCAGTGGGGCTTCTTATAAAGATATTTTTTGCATTTACTGTTTGTGTGTGAGTGTGCTGAAGCTTGAACCCTGGGCTCACATATGTTATGTATAGACTCTACTAATGAGCTACACCTCTAGCCCTTTGTCTGGGCTTTTAAATGTGTATTACTTCTCCTTGGTCATTTGGCGATGTTGCCTACGTAGGATTTCATGTCTAGAAACATTCCACATTTCTACCAAAGCTATGCAGGATTCTAGTAAGTCATTAGCATGACAACCTTCGCCAGTCCCCCTGGGCCTGCGACTCTTTCCAGTTTCTATCACTTCTACCATTCCAGCTTCTGCGAACACAACCTTCTTAATGCCAAGGATGTCAGATGGCAGATGGGCCAAGGCAGAGACTGATTGATTGACTGATTGATTTATAGTACCAGGCATCTAACTCAGGACCTTGCACTTGCTGGGCAGGCTCAGTGCCACTGAGCTACATCCCCGGCCATGGAGCTTTAGTTTTGGAGATGAGGTCCTGCTATGCTGCTAGGTTGGCATCCAGTCCTGGGCTCAAGGGATGTTCCTGCCTCAGTTTGCCACGTAGCTGGAACTATAGGTGCAAACCACAATGCCCAGATTCAAGGGTGGAGGTTTTTGATGGTGCTTATCTTTAACCACATACTCTTTACAAAAAAAGGTTTCTTGTGAGTTTTATATAAATTAAATTTTAGTAAATGAAATCCTAACCAGGAGTGACTAATACTAATAAGGACTGTGTGATAAATTACTTTATTTGTTTGTTTGTTTTTTTTGAGACAGGTTCTTACTATGTAGTTGAGATTGACCTGGAACTCACTATGTAGTCCAGGTTGGTCTCGAACTAACAGCGATCCTCCTGCCTCAGCCTCCCAAGTGCTGAGATTACAGGCATGCGCCACCATGCCCAGCTGATAAATTACTTTATAAATCAAAACATTTCTCTGTATTGTTAATAACCAGCCCAACTCAACACTGGTTTGCTTGTTTAGTTTTCCTCCTGTACTGAAATGTTTTTAAGAGGACTTATCCTGGATACAGAGCCAGGGATCCTCATGCAGTTTGAGTCAGCAACCCTTCTGAGGCTGGACACAGCCTTGGTCATCAGCTCTAGCTAGAACAAATTCTCTTGCTTCCCTCACTGAACCATCCTGCAGGAACTCTGAGTCTGCTCACCCAGGAGGGAAAGGGAAGAGGCCTCACAACACCACGATGGTGTGAGCCAGGCAACCCCAACAGCCTACTATGCTGCCCGTCACTGGGGTGGGTTGGGGGCTCCAGGGCTGCTTGGGCCACTTACCCGGCACTTGAGCTTGTATTCCTTCAAGACAGCTGCAGACCGCTCCTCCTGGGCCTGGAGCTCCACGCCCTGTGGCTCCAGCTGGAAGTCAAAAGTTAGACACGCTAGCATGTGGAGGCCTCGGGTCTGCCAAGCACCACAAGCACATGGAAAGCGAGGACAGGCAATGGTGGAAGGGTGGGCGCGGTGGCCTCTCCAGCCCTGGCTGAGAACATGGCTTCCTCCCAATGGCTGGCAGCAGCAGACACAACCCTGTGGCGCCCTCCCCTGGCCTTCAGGTATCCCCTTCTCCACAGGATGGGCAGGTGGGGCCTTCCCACCATCACCCTGGGAAGGGTCTCTGTGGCTCAGCAGACACACAGGCCCTCGCCTGTGTAGGGTGAAGTAGCAGCCATGGTCACGAAGCCCTAACACAGAGGCAAGGCCACCATGCTGATTTTCTCTCCGGTCCAAGGATTTCAGTAGAGAAACCCTAAATTCAGTCACCTGTGTGTCTTTTCTCATGACTCTGATGCTCCCCCAACCCAGGGCTCTGCATAGGGGCCTTGCCTTTTCTCTCAGCACGAACTCCAGGTCACCCTGCAGTTTCAGGACCAGCTTCTCTGAATCTGAAAGCTTTCTCACCACCTCCAGGATCTCCTGCTGTAACCGGCTGTTTTCCTACGAGACACGTGGTACTGACAAGGCTCAGGAAGACAAGGAGGTGGGCAGGTGTCCTCATCACTTGGCTCTGTGGGAGGCAGGTGCCTAGGTGTCGTGGCCTCTGCCCTGGAAGGCAATTGGGCAGGTGGCTCATAGCCTTCGAGGGACAGACCTAGACTCAAAAAGCTCACAAGTGAAAATATAAGAAAGGGCTGCTAATGTAGCACTTCTGAGCTGTTCTCAAAAGATGGATTTAAAATTGCACCAACAGGCAGGAGGTGGCATCTTCAGACACTGGAGAATGAACTGGGATGAGACAGTGCCTGGTGGGTGGTGCACACCTGTGATCTCAGCACTCTAGGAGGCCTAGGCAGGAGGACCCTAAGTTCCAGCTCAGCCTGGGCAACTTAGTAAGACCCCATCTCAAAATAAAAAAATTAAAAAGGCTGGAGATGTAGCTCAGTGTAAAGAGACCCTGGGTTCATCCCCAGTACTGCAAAAAGAAAAAAAAAAAAAGCCCCACAGAGAGTGAGATTGGTGGTTTTAGTTACATTCTGCAAATGCTGAAGTCAGTGTGGGACCAAATTAGGAGAAGAAGGGGTGGGAGGAGCAGGGACCAGGCACAGGTGAGCATCTCTGTCCTTGACTATCCTTGCAGCCTGGATGCCTCATGCAGCCAGGCACAGGACACATGCCCAGCCCAGGGCACAGGTCAGAGCCAGTGGGAGAAGGAAGGGTGCCAAGTTTCTGTCTGCCCAGTGTGCCACCTACCTTTGCTGCCAGTCCCAGCCTGTGGCGCAGGCCGGCCTCCTCAGCCCGCAGGTGGTCCAGGTCCTGCTCCAGTATGGCACTCTGCCTACAGGCCTGCTCCCAGATCAGCTCCCGCTCTGCCTCTACCTCTGCCCGCAGGAGGCTCAGCCTTCCTCGGTAGTCCTGCTCCAGGCGCCTGCAACGCAGCATGGCTTGGTGGGCTCCAGGTCCTGCCCACTCCAGGGCCTCTTTCTAGGGTTACAGCCCACTATAACTACCTTGGTCCTCATGGTCTTGTTCTTGCCCAGCTCAGGAACCCCCCCATATAGTGGGACCAGGGTGACCAGGGGCCAGGGGTGCCTTGCATCACAGGGCCAAGGCCGCAGCTGCCCTCTGCACAGGTGTGAGGAAGTGGGCAGAGAGGGCTGGGAGGGTCCCACCGATGCTCGCTGCCCTGCTCCACCAGGGGGCCAACCCTCCCGGGGTGCTCACCACCTCATCGGCTGTGGGACTACACAGAGACCTGCCCTCCCCGAGCCCAGCAGCCACACAATTGTTGCCAAGACCACTCAGCTGAGCCGTGAGGAGCAAGACACTGCTTGCTGATGCAGCTATGCCTTCTGGGTCTGCCCCGGCCTGGGGG
>NW_022900919.1:24726879-24759230 GCF_012274545.1 Fukomys damarensis | reverse complement strand
CTGGGTCGGCCGGCCTGGGGGAGGTTCCTAGGCCTCCTCTGCTCTTGACCATGGAGCTGCCCTGGCTAGCTGTCCTGGCCCAGGTACACAGACACTATAGTGAGGAGCCCATGCACGTGGCCCAGAACTCACGCCATCTTCTGCTCCGTGAGCTGCTCCAGGGCGGCATGGCTATCATCCATCTCCCTCACGAGCTCCAGGCTCCTCCTCTCGGCCCGCTCCAGATCCTGCCTGGCCTTGTTTCGCTCCTGCACCAGCTGCTCTGCCTGCTCTCTGCAGGGCAAGGACACACGTCACACAGGGATCCCATCAGCTTCTCTGAACATTGTGCATGGTTGCACTAATTGGGGCCACAGACCTCACCCAGCCCCACCCAGCAATCTGTCTGCTGTTGCTACGCCCACCTTACAGATGGGCAAACTGAGGCAGGAGCCAAGTAAAGTGTCTGCCTGGCTTTTAATCCCAGCTCTTCTGAGCTCAGACACATATCTGCAGAGGGCTTGGGACATATGGGCATCACCTACAGGCCCTCCTGTCTCAGCCAGGCCAAGAGCCCTCAGACACCCACACCTAATCCAGGCACAGACACAGGAAGGACAGAGCCATCCACCCCAATGTTATGGGCATAGTCCCATGCCCAACAACCTGGTATCAGCAAGCCCAGGTGAGGCCCCCAGAGCAAAGAGTGACTGACATGTGACCCTGGCTCTGGCTGCCCAGCCACCAGGTACCCACTCTGCCCATGGAAGAGATCAGGCTTCACTCCACCCCTCTCCTGGTTCTGTCTCTGAGCTGCCTGAGGTCAGAGACCCTCTGCCAGGCCCTGACCTGGTACTGTCTTCAGGATCAGTTGTGGTCTCTGCCATCTTTTCTGCAGCTGCAGAACATCAGCAGCACATCCTGACTGTGCTTTGAGGACAGATGCCTGACTGTCACCCAAGCTAAAGCCCAGCTCCACCTGAAGACAGGTGCCCTGGGCCCAACAGTCACTGCACGTTTGAGAAGGTACCCTTCCGCTTTTGCTGGCCTGAGCCACAAGCCTGCAGCTGCTCTTGGAAGAAGGTTCCCGGCTGGAAGGTCACCAGCTCCCTGACATGAGCTGCAGCATCAGCAGATGCCAAACAAGTCCTAGTCCTTCCTTAGGCTTACTGGATGGTCATAATGAGGACCTAACATTCAGGTCTCTGAGCTTCCCTCCAGTGGACAAGGGGTCAGCAGCCCTTCAGTTCTGTGCCCTCAGAACCCGAACAGCAGCCAGGGACCATCCTTGGGCCACAGGACCCCAGCCAGACCTATGGACGATCTCCTCTGCTCCACACAGCCTCTTCCTGCCCTCAAGAGCTCGGGATGAGTGGGATGCCAATACCCGCCTGTCCTGGGCTTCCCAGACCTTGGCCTGGCTGGGCCTTAGTGGTTCTTACTGGTGGTAGCTGAGCTCCTGGCGGTAGCAGGCCAGGGCTGCCTGATGAATGGTACTGTCAACTGTCAGGAGCTCATTGTCTAGGGCCCAGGTTAGCTCCAGGAGGTCGACCTTCTCATCCAGGCTGAAGTCCAGACTCTGGAAGCAGCAGAGCACAAGGGTGAGGACTCCCCAGACACATTCTTGTTCCATAGAGCACAGACAACGGCTCCCCAGACATGTCCTCAACCGCTAGCATATGAGTGCAAGGGCTCCTAGGCATATCCTTGACCCCTGACAGTCCAAGGCCCAGGCTCTGCAGCTATCATAACCAGCACCTGGTCTGTGAGTCTCTGCCTTGGGAGGAGTCTCCAAAACTCAAGCAGCTCTGTTGGCTGCAAACACTGCAGCCCTGCTCCTGTGAACCCCTTATACATCTGTGTTCCCTTGTCCCCTCTGTGGTATCCCTATTGTGAGATAGCCCTGTGTCCCTGCCTCACGGGTTCAAGAAACCCTGGCTGGACTTTTATCCCTCCCTGAAAAAAGGCAGGGAGGGCATCCCAACCAAATACCTCACAGATCCGTGCCCTGCACCATCTCCCCACTGCCCACTCAGGCCCTGACATCCCCTTTTGCTTAAGCCTCTGGCTTTGCCATTCAGAGTCAAGGCCGACCCACCACCTCTGAGAAGGAGCCGGTGATGATTTTGTTGGTAGAAAGTCAGAGTGGGATCAACAGCTAGTTGCATCCTGGAGAGGAGCAAACCCCATCCCTTGGGCTTTTGAAAAATGGAGTTAAAAAAATGTATGTCACGGATATTTTGATATACACCAAAAACAGACAGAGCTGCAAACAATACACACCCTGGGACTGCGTCCAGGGCTGGGGTGCCTGGCTTTGCTTCCTGCCTCAGCTCTGTATCACCATGGCTACCTGTGCACCACTCCTACTGCCTACTCCGGGGCAACCACTGCTGTCCTGTGAGAATGTTCCTTCGGAGGCTCCACAGAGAGGCCCACGGGAGAACAAAGACCACAGTTACAGTGAGCATCAACCCAGCCCCACCTGAGTAGCTGCTACTACATCTGGTACTGGCTGAAGGCTGACTAGTGTCCTGTGGCACCCACCTGGCTGCTTCCAAATTGCTGGCCCACCAAAGCTGTGGTCTGAGAATGACAGCTGTGTTGCAGGGTGCAACTCAGTGACAACACACTGTGAGGCATGATCCACACACCCCAACACCTAGCCCTCGTGGAAAGGTCTAAAGAGTAGGGTCTTGTAGGACAGCTCCAGTGGCCGACAAGACTCATCAGAAACTTCTGTGAAAAATTCCCTCCCTAGCTTGTGGGTCCTCTCTCCTCTGTGTAGCAATCAGGAGCAATGTGCAGGTCACTGAAACTTACCTTCAACAGGACTTTTTCAGGCTGCTGGTTTTGCTGTATTTTATTTACTATTTAAAATTTTTCTGTTTTAATAGCAAAATGTGAAGGAACAAGGTTTCCCCATGGACATTTCCTCCACGACATTCTCTGCACAGAGCCTGTGACCTGCTGTGTCCCCGCAGGGGGTGCTCTGTCCACTCCCTTCAGCAGGCACACATCCCCCACATCACCCTACTACCTGGGTACCGCCCAAACCTGCAGGATCTTCCGGCCACTATGGATGCCCTCCTGGGCCCAGGTGGTGATGATCTGCTCTGGAAGGGCAAAACCATTGCCATCGTCGATGCTGGAGAAGAGGCGCAGGCCACAGCTCATGGACACAAGGGAGGAGGTAGTGGTGGCTGTGTGACAGCCGCTCTCCTCTGGGACCTGCACCTGGGGAGGAGAGGGTGCCCTGAGCATGTGGCATCCTAGACCCAGCAGCTGCCCCCTCTTAGTCCCTAACAATACTGCCTTCTCATCAATGCCAAACACTGGAACAACACACAAGACTGCTGTTATGGTTTGTGTTGAGATTTCCCCCCAAAGCCTCATGTGGTCATAGGGCTTTTTCAGAGGTGGGTGAATTTCGAGTGTGTGAACCTGGGATTAAGGGTGTGTGGTACCAGGCATGGAGGCGCATGTCTGTAATCCCAGCACTTGGGAGGCTGAGGCAGGAAGATCACTTTGAGTTTGAGACCAGCCCCTGGGCTACATAGTGAGTTCCAGGTCAGTCTCAACTACACAGTGAGACCCTGTCTCAAAAAAAACCAAAAAAAAAAGGATGTGTGGTTACTGAAGCAGTCCACCGATTGGTTTGGCACCACCCTAATCTTGGTAGTCTGGATAAAAGGGGGAGAAGACGCTGTTAAGGTCCTTTGTTGCTTTTGATACTACGTAGGGTCCATGAACTGTTTCTCCATTGTGATGCCCCTCTGCCATGTGCCACTCTGCCTTGGAGCCAGCCAATTATGGACTGAAACATCTACAGACTGTAAGTTAAAGAAATCCTTTCCCCTTTAACTTTGGGTGTCAGGTATTTTGTCTCAGCCACGAGAGAAAAGTAAATAAGACAACTGTTATTAGTGCCTCTTCCTGGAGAAAAGGAAAGAAGCTAGGCACCATCATGGTTTTGTCAGGGTCACATAGCTTTGCAAAGGACATAGCTAGGATGTCCCTGGTCCCACCTTCCTGTCAGGGCTCCAGCATCTGCTCCTGTGTCCTCTACCAGGAGCTTCAGGCCTATATGATCGACCTCATCCCTGGTCAGTGGACATCATGTGAAGGGCTCTGATGGTTGGTGTCTCTTCCCTGAGCTGCTGAGTGAATGCCTAGCCTGCAGAGGAAGACTTGGGAAGCTGAAGCAAAGCCAGGAAATCCAGGCTTACAAAAGCAGAGGAGCCCAAGCAGAAGCTCCCTCTTCCCAGAATCCTGCAAAAGAGGAGCTGTGCGTCAGGGTCACCAAGGTGACTCAAACTCTCGGCTCCAGTCCCGTAACAGTGGTCTCCCATTGCATTCTCCTCCCTCTGGGTCCTGCCTAACAAACCTTTGCCATCTGGGACCCCAGGACTCAGGGTGTCAGTGGGTCCTGCACACTGGGCACTTCTGTTTTCCACCCTAGACTCTTGTCTAGTCGCATGGGTCTGGCTCTGGAGTCATCTTGCTCTTCCTAATTTTCCCTGTGGTTCTGTTGCCTGACACTTGCCAGGCTGTCCCTCCTCCAGTTCTGCTCCAGGGACACACCCAGACCATTGTGAAGCCCCCACCTCAAGAGTCTGGCAGCCACATCCACCTGCTTTCCACAGGCGGTCATGGAGGAACGAGTGTTTATGGCAGGTGCCTTGCCTGCTCTGGTTGAAGGGCAGCTCCATATGCCCCACTGAGCTGACACCCTGCAGCCAGCTGCTGCCCAATGAAGGAGCTGTCTTTGGAGGTAGAGGCATCTGCAAGGCAGGACCTGGGTGCTCTGCACACTCTAGCAGGCCTGTCCCTCCTAGCCTGGCCATGTCCCAGGCTATGCACATATAGTCCAGGTATGGGTAGTGCAGTGTGCTACACACGGGTGTGCGTGCAGCACAGTGTATGCAGTGGGTGCACATGGACAGTGAACGAGTGTAGCAGCAGGTGTGTGCATACAGTCAGTACACGTGTACCATGTGCATATACAGTGTGTGTATATGCAGTGGGTATGTGGTGGGTACACGTGGATAATAGATGTGTGTGCACACAGTGGTGTCCATGTAGGGTAACACATACACAGTGGAAACACATAGGTGGATGTGTGGGCAGCTGGTGCAGTGTAGTATGTGTGTATACAGTCAGTACACAGGTACGGTGGATGTGGATGTGCATGCAGCAGTGTCCATATGCAATGTCCCTTTATGGTGGGTGTCTGTCAGTGTATGTGTACAGGTGGTATGCACGCGCCATGATGTGTGTGTGCAGAGTGTGGGTCACGGAGCCCAGGAGCTGCTGCAGCTGTCACAAGCTGGGGGCCTCACTGTGTGGGGAGGGTGTGGCTCCAGCAGGTGAGGTGGGTATGTAGCATGGGGAGCAGGGTTCTTACAGGCCAGCCAGGTGGGGCAGACATCGAGGACCTCAGGCATAGAAAACAGTGCCTGACCCACAGGTGGCTGATGACCCTGATGCCTGACACCTCCACAGGGCCCAGTACAGCTCCTCTGCCCCCCACCAAGGTTCCTGCTGTCTTGGCGCCAGGACTTGGTGCCCAGCCAGCAACCACTGAGCAGTTGCCGTAGTCCAGCACTGTAGTGACCCCCTCCCTCTTAGAACAGCGAGCAAGTGACAGGAGCAGCACACAGGACCCAGTATGGGATAGAAGCCACCTACCAGCCACTCTTGGGGAAGGGGCTTCCCACTGAGACCTGGGGAAATGCACTGCTCAGAGGCCACAGAGGAACTACTGTGATCCTCAGAGGTCCCAGGTGGGTGCATGGGCTGTTCCCCTTGACAGTGGCACTGGGGTTCAGAGACAGTAAGGGACTCACCCCACAACACAACAGGTCAGCCCAGGTCTGTGTCACTCCCCGCCTCCCCAATACAGGCTCGTGTCTGCTCGTGCTCAGCCTGTGGCCCCCAGGCAGCTCACTGGGTAACACACAGAGATGTCATGTCATAGTCATAGGAGGGTGACATATAACTGTCCCATTTACCTGGCAATGGGACCAGGGCCAGCTTGGTTTGACTGGAGTAGAAGATTCTGGAAGCAGCATGGGTTTGTGACTGCACAGGCCAAGCTGGAACTCTGCGAGACTCACTCTGCCATCACCATCTTGATCCAGTTTGTGGAACAGGTCTTTGAGCTCCTGGACCAAATCCACTGCCCATCAGGTTCTGAGCCCGTTCCCCCAGGCTCTAGGACCCCGTGGGGCTGTCTCCCGTCCCCAAACTGGAACTGACCAGCTGCTTTCCTGAGGTCCTCTGCCTCAGCTTCCCTCCCACCATGAGTGGGGCACCCCAGACTTCCTGACTACTTTGTCCAGTGGAGACTGGAAGCTGCTGAACACTGAGAGGTACGCAGTGGGTATGGCCGGTCCCTGGCTCAGAATTCAGCAAAGGTACTGGGCAGCCTGGTCTCCATAACTACCCAGGTCCCCATAGGATCACACAGGCCCAGGGCCACTTGTCTGGGATGGTATAGAACTGGGTCATGCAGAGTAGGAGCGGGTCCACTCCAGGCAGAGGAAGGATCACGAGCAAAGGCATCACACCTGCCCAGCATGCTGTGGGGGTAGGCAGGAAGCCTGGGAGGTTGGGCTGGGCTGTTACAGAGGGGCCTGGGATTTAGTTTCAGACAGAACAGGGAGCCAGCCAAGATTTTAAGGCCAAAAAGCGACAGAAATGAATCTGTGCCTGCAGGGTAAAGGGATTTTCCAGACAACATGAAGCTGTGTCCTCATGAACTGCTGGGGGAACTCAGGTCCTTACCTCTTTCTTGAGTCCATGGAGCCCAATGCTCCGACAGACAAAAGCCAGCTCCTGCTCATCCAGGTGACCACGGCTACCAACTCCTAGCTGCTCCCAGATGATCTGGACCTGGCTCTCAGATGAGGGATAGGAGGGGCTACAGGACTTCTGAGGGCTCCCAAAGACCTCGGAGCCCCAGGTTTGCAGCTGCCCTGGAACAAAGGGGAAGCCACAGTTAAGCCCCGATGGATGTGCATGATATATTCAGCCTTAGGAAGAAGGACATTCCACCATTTGCAGCAGTGGGGAAGGACCTGGAGGGTGTTATGAAACAGCAGGCAGAAAAGGATAAAGGACACTCAGTCCCACTTGCAGTGGGATCTGAAGAATGTGGAACTGTGGTGACAGAGGAGGATGTGGCTTAGCAAGGCTGGGGTGGAAGCAAAGTTGCTCACTAGAAGATACAGAATGCTGCACTTCGGAGATGGTTACGCTGGAGATGCATGCACATGCTGACCACAGTTAACCATGTAACAACTGTGTGGGACTTGCTCAGAGAGCAGACCTTGAAGGTTATCAACACACACACACACACACACACACCTGCATATACACAATACAACACACACATGCACACACACACTCGTGCACACATGTGCACACATACAGAGCAAGGTGAGATGGACATGTCAAAGCCCTTCAGTGTGTGTATTTATCAAATCAGCACGCTGTGCAGCTAAATATCGGCAGTTTTGTCTGCCCGTCACACTTCAGGAAAGCCGGGAAAACCAACAACAGTCAGGTCTGTGCCCTAGGCAGAAGCACACAGATGCTGGCGATTTACTCTGAAACCATGTGTCAGCAGACAGACAGGGACACACAGATGTGTCACTACCAGAGGGTGTCTAGGTGGTGAGGAGACGAGGTCCACGGTGTAATCCTCCCCATTTACATTTGTAAAGAAGTTTTATACGAAATGTTTCTCCATGCTCCACCAGGGGAAAGCTCTTCCTGGGGGGCACCTATTAAAGCCAGAGCCCCAGAAACACACGGGCGCTCCACGGACCAGTTTTTCCTAAGTTTGCTTTAGTTCCACAAATCAATCTTTCTTTTCTTTTTTGCAGTGCTGGGGATTAAACTCAGCACCTCAGGCATACTAGGTAAGCACTCTAGCTATGTCCTCACCCCAAGACCAGTTTTTTAAAATTTTCATTTTTTTGAAACTTTCAGACCCATCCAAAGCAAAGAGAGGAGCATGACCAAGCCCAGTGTACCCACCCTTGTCTCTGCAGCATAAAGATGGGAGCCTGTGGCATGAACTGCTTGCTCTTCAAGCTCTGCCAGAGGCTCACTGCTGGCCTAGGGCTGCATGGAAGGGTGAGGAACTGGGCCTGCACCCAGCCTATTACAGGGTCACATGGGCCCTCTGGCCCCAGGGCAGCCCCTTGGGGTCACGTGGGCCCCTCACCTTGGGTAGCACCTCAGGGTTCCTGGCATTCCCTCCTGCTTTGCTGCTGGGCTCCTCCATTCTGCAGCTTCGTACAAACTCACAGTTGATTCTATGCTATCTTCTCTTTCTACACTTCTGCCACAGGTATTGGTCTGTCTTCTCACTCATGCTTGGACTCTTCATATTTGTTTTTTATATCATCATGAAAGTATGATAGGCAAAACAAGATAATGAACACAAAAAAGAAATCATCCCCCTAAGTATCTGTGGTCCTCCCCAGAGGCAACTGCTGAAAGAATTTTTCCTGATTTTGGAAACATTTCTGTACCACAGGTGCTGTCCCTCCTGTCCTGCTTACTCTGTGTACCTGGCCACCATGCAGCCTCACCCCATAGATAGCTGAGTTCTCCCTTTCTGGGCCATACAAGGCTCTGAGGACCAGGGCTATGTCTCCCACTCTCCTGGAACCTGCAGGATCCTGGCAGGTGCCAAGGTGGCTCCTTTCCCCCAGGGAGGCTGTGCACTGTCCCACTGTGGCAGGCAGAAGCACAGCTGAGAGCCCGGGCGACGCAGAGGGCAGCAAATACAAGGCCACGTGTTACCTTGGGCTTCGAACAGCTCATCCTGAGGTTCTCTAGGACTTTCGGCTTCCTCATCGGACTTGAGACTCTGGAAAAACAGTGAAGGAAGTGAGCCCCCAATGGTGTCCTGGAATTGCAGCACCAGGGATAAAAAGATTAGGACAGGGGCCAGGGATTTAGCTCAGTGATTTTGCTGCCTGCCTCAAAAGTACAAGGTCCCAAATTCGATGGCCGGTATCCCCCCACACCAAAGAAAACCCAACCTGAATAGGACATTTGGGCAGGACAGGGACAGCAGAAGATGTCCCCATTGGGCCTCACTGAGCAGCCCACAGTTCCTGTGAACCAATATCCTCTCAGACTAAAGGGCACCTGGCTCAGGTTCTTCAACATAAACACAGCCACAAGCAGCTCACCAAGGACACAGCAAAACTCAAGTCCCAGCTGCGGAAGAACCCATAGCACCAACGCTACCACCATCCACAGGGGGCTGCAAATCTCTGCCCTCTGCATGGCCCCTCACCCACATCGGGTCAGCAAACAAGTGGAGGTGAAGCAGGTGCCTGAGTTCCCAGGGCACAGCACGGTGTACAGGCATCTGACACCAGTGCCCTTCGCAAACTTGCATGCAAAGCCTCAGAGGGGCAGGGGCACTGAGAAACATACAGTTTAGTAAGAGCCTCACATTTCAGTGACTGAGTCAGCAGGCCAGAGTCAAAGTCTGACCAAGTGCTGTGTGTCCCCATAATGGATTCCAGAACACCCAACAGCTGGGTGACCAACACTGTCCCCTGCAAAGCTGGCACTAATTCTCAAGAGTCGGAATCCAAGTTGCTGATAGTTAACCCTATTTTTCTTTCTTAAACCCCATTTTTCTAATGTGTCAACTCAACTGACAATCCTGAAGGCAGCTTGCCCCTATACTCACATTTCTGGAATCTAAGATGACTTAAGGCTTGGCTTTGGTGGTGTGCACCTGTGGCCCCAGCTACTTGGGAGGCTGAGGCAGGAAGACTTACAAGTTCAAGGCCAATCTCAGCAACTTAGTGAGTCTCAAAATAAAAAGGGGCCATGGATGTAGCTTAGTGCTCCTTGTGTGTAATCTCCAGTATCACAAAAAAGAGAAACAAAAAGAAAAGATGGCTCAAGCAGCAGAACAATGCAATGAAGATGGAGCACAAGGCCAGGTGCCACTCACTCCACCTCTGTATCTGAGACCCAAACTCACAAAAAGAATAAAAAGGAGGGTCCTGGATCTGGCTGTCCACATGCAACAGGGCCCTGAAAAAAGGGCTCTAACATTCAAATATGTATTTCTTTTTTTTTTCCTCAATAAATGTCCAAGATACAAATACATCAGTGTGGGGCCAGGGCTCCTGTGAAAGGTTCCCAGTGTGCCTGGCTGTCAGGGTTCCTGTTACAGAAAGTGGGGCCCAGGGCCTCTGCGATCTTTGAAAATAGGTCCCAGGGTCCAGGGTTCCCTGCGGAGCTGCACATTTGCCCCCATGAAATCTCTTTACTTGGGAGCACGAGGCCCGGCTGGTCTCCTGGCCATCGCAGACATCAGGGATGGGGTCTGCAGGCAGGAAGCAGTGCTGCCAAAGCTCTGGGGGGACCAGGCCTGACTCCACCAGAGCCCTGGAACTTCCATGCCTTTGAAGCAGGTGGGACTGTGGGTATGGGGCATGAACACTCCTAACCTGAGGCCAAAGCGAAGGCGATTTTCCCTTTCTGTCCTTAGCACATCACATTCACTCTTGTGACGCCGTAAAAACCACCTTGCAGTGACAGGGAGGAAGATCTTACTGTGAACTCTCTACTGCCAGAGAACTGAAGGTGGATACCCTGTGGCACTCCACTCAAAGACAATCAAACCAAGAGCATTACAGGGAAATGTCTTCCCCAATGTGGACCCAGGCTGCTGGCAACTGCAGCTGACCGGAATGTCACTGCCCTCCCTCTAGCTCTGGTGACCATGTGTCATGGTGACAGAAGGAAGTGTTCCTTCCCCAGCACCCTGGGGTAGGACGCGATGGCTGACTCACCTCCACACTCTCCAGGGACATGAAGCGGCGGAGCTGGCTCTTCAAGCCGGCCCTGGTCTGCTGCTCTGGTCCGCATCTGGCTTTGGTGGCAGAAGCCCTCTGCTCTGGCTGGCTCCGACGGCCGTACCACTTGGAGCCACTCACATACTTTGGTGGGACAGCATTGGAGGCAGCTGGAGAGAAAACAGGTGCAGGATCATGAAGTGCTCCAGGCCCACCAGTGTCGAGCCTGTCACGTCCAGAAGAATCTGAAGATGCACAGTGCACAGTGAAGCCCTAGCAGTGTTAATTCAAGGTCCACTAACAGGGTTCCCCTGGTACGATGGGGGAAATGAGGCACCAGGGCAGGAAGGTCCTTCCACTAAATTCCACCCACTGTTTGCATTTTTAAAAAAATATATTTTGCTTCTGTTAATGGAACAAAAAATAAGCACAAAAGCTAGCAAAAGGAAAAACTTACAATAACCTAAGAATACATAGCTCCAGAGACCTAGAACTTCCCATGCTTCACCACAAAGACATACAGAAGCCTGGAGGGCACAGGCCTGCAGGTCAGAGGGTCCAGGGCGGAGGCGGGCAGGGACACTGGTTTTGAGATTTATGAGAATTCACTGAATCCACACTACTCTATCCCCACCTCCATCCTGTACATCTGCACAAGTCTACAAGGTGCGTGTGGGTGGGCAAGGAGATGGTGGGGAAGACACAGAGGTCACACATGGATCCAGAGGGAGGAAGCAACCAGAACAAGACAGCTGGAGAGGGACCCCTCCTCCTTGTCATGTTGGGGGGGGTCCCTCTCCTCTATGTCTGCTGTGGCTATCATGGGGAGTCCTTTCAGGCCCATGAGGTAACGCAGGGAAACAAAATCTCTGGATGCAACGGAAGCTGTGTTGCATGTGGGAAGCCATGCTGGAGGAACTCAAGGGTGCTTACGACTCTGCACCACGGGCCCTGCCACAGAGGGGACGGGGCTCTGTGCTGCCTTTGATGGCCACGCCCTGGGGCTGAGACCCACACACCTGGGGACTGGGCACCCACTGGTGTCTGCATCCTCTCCTCAGCCCCCCGGTCGGTGCTGACCTCAAGGTGCTGTGCTACCTGGCATCCTCCTCATCCCCAGCCAGGCATTCTCTGGAATGACAAGTGCCTGGGAGTGTAGTGCCCTACCCAGAATCAGCCACTTAGAGGAGAGCATCCACATGGCTCACCAGCTTGGGGACAAGAAGTTAGAGCCAGGCAACAGTGACCAAGGTGGCCTTCATCTCAGAACCATGGGGCCCCTCCCTCTGGGCAGATCTCACTCTAAGTCTCCTGGGCCCAGGATCTTTCCAGCAGCCTTCAGCCAGTGCTTTGTCTACCATTCACCCCACCCCCGTAGCACAACTTCAGGCCAAAGCTCTGTACACCTGTGTGCCTTCTCTAGGAAAAGTGACATAAAGTCCCAAAGTGCATTGAGTTATACATCCAAATGATGGCCTTGAACAAGAGGAGGGTGATGGGGAGCAGGACTGCTCTCTAAAATCCAGGGTATATGTCACACCATGAACCTTGCCCTGCATATCCATAGCCTGTTTCTCTGATCACCATGGTGGGTAACAGAAGGATCAGCAAGGAGATGGGAAACCCAAAGGAGGATGACATCGTGACCAGCATCAAGTGGGGCCTGAGCACAGAGCTCTCAGCTGCAGGTACAGCAGAGTGAAGAGGGGGCCAAAGGTGCAAGGTAGGAGAACAGGTGTGGGGATGAGCAAGTGGGGAAGGGAAGCAGGATGAGAAGGAAGGGAAGGGAAGGGAGGGGAGAGAAAAACTGAATCATGAGAAATGCATGGGTCCAAACTGTAATTGCTTCTTTGGAAGAAATGAGAACAAGTTGCATACGTGGAGAGTTCAGAGCTCAGGGTGCCCACGGCACGGAGAAGGGCTGCAGCACCTCAGGCACAGATGGGGAACACACATCCCTGGAGCAGGACCTCCACTCCCTAGGCACCTTTACAATGGGATCCCAGCTCCTCCTGTGAGTGAGGAGAGCAAGCAGCTGCCGTACATCTTGGAGGGAAGGGTGTGAGTCAGGACTGCACCCTGAAAGTGGTGTGCGCACAGGGCTGGCTCAGGTCCAAGGTCCCAACCCCAGGTTGGAGGAGGCAGAAAGGGGACACCAACATCCATGGGACAAGCAGTGTTCCAGCAGCACAGCTGTGCACAGGGCCCAGGACTTTTAAATTGCAAAACAGGTTTGAATCCTCCCACCACCCACTCATTGGGGTCTGGACAAATCCCTTCTCCTGGAGCCTCAGCTTGTCATTGAACACTGAGGATGATAACATGACACGACTCGGTGAGGGCAGAGGATCTACATGGAACACAAGCCCACAGCTGGGAATCCAGATGGTACTCGATATGGGTCCTCAGCCCCTTCCCTCTCCCAACAGTGCTGTCCCAACGCTGGGCCCACTCCCAACCTTCAGCAGGGCTGGATCTTGACCTAGCTTGACCCTAAACTTATGGCCCCACAGCTGGCCCTGCCCCTCATCTGCAGCTGGCCCTGACCCTGACCACGGTCCCCCAGGGCAGCACTGCCATCTCCCGGCACATCGGCCATGCAGCACATTGTCTGGGACCTATGATCAGTAAGTCCTGGACCAGCTCCTTTCACGCCCGAGCAGATCCTCCCTGTGCTCACACGAAACCCACTGCTCTCTGGCATGTGTGGCCAGAACGAGGAGGTGGCTGCCCCCCCACCTTTGCTAGCCAGTGCATCTCTGTCCCATCCACCCCTTCTTATTCTAACCAATCGTATAGCACAGTGACAAGCAGGTGTCAGAGGTCCTGGGTGGTGGCCGGCTGCCTGCACCACGGAGGTTGGGTGCCTCCTCCCATACACCCGCCATGTGATCCTCAGCACTCTGTGGCAGGTATGGTGCATGTCACCCTGAGACAATGCTCACAAACAGGAGATGAAGGGAAGAAAACCCAAACATCCAAGTTCACACAGCTTGGCAGTGACAGGAAGCAGGATTAGAACTCAGTTTTCACAGCTGCAAGTTTTACTCCAAAAGACAACAGAGAAGCAAGGCAGTGAAAGTGAGCTGATAGGAGAGCATTCTCTCACCTGATTGCAAAGAACCAGTTTCTTCACTGATGGAGTTGCCACCAGCCTTGGACGACAGCACAGCCACGAGCCCTTCCTTAAACTCCTCGAAGTTGACCTGCACAGGGTTAAGGAGAGGTGACAGGGTGACTGCAGAGCCATGCTCACCACCATAGCCTCTGGGCTCCTCTCAGATGGAAATATCTGACTGCTGCCCTAGATGGAGAACATTTGTCTCAGTTTTCTACATATGTACTTAAGACTGTTTTCAACAGAAGAGCATGAAAGGTAAAAATGAGCCACAATTCCACTGTCAAATAAATGCTTTTATAAAGGAGATCCAGCAACATAAGTAGGAAAAAACAGCTAGGCAGTGACACAAACATGTAGTTTGAGGAAGCTGAGTCAGGCAAAGTGCTTAAACTGAGGAGTTCCAGGACAGCCTCGGCAATACAGTGAGACCTTGTCTCTAAAAATAAGAAAAACTTACAAATGAAAATAGTTCAGAAAAAGGGAAACTGATGGTCATAAGACATTAACACTCATAGAGCAAACAGCCATGGTATCACAACCCCACTAGAAACAACGCTGCCAGCTCCTTGGAAGGCTCTGCTCCTGTTCCTTCCTGCCGATACCGTTACATGATAGTAACACACATCCTTGCTTTTCTGCACCTAACCCGCATGCATCCCTGAAACACAGGGTTCAGCTTTCCTTCGATGGACTCAGGCGTACGCTTTTTCAGGTCTTGCCCCTTTGACTCACACTGCTTCTTTAATGAGTGTCCTCGAGGCTGTGCACAAGCAGAATTCGTCCACCGCTGATGCACAGTGCTTCACTGTGACCAGGGCAACAAGCAGCCCAGGTCCTGCTGTTTCCAGTGTCCGCTTATCAAAAACAAAATGCTTTCAACACTGTCCCGTATGTCTCCTGGGGGTTTCTCCACAGGCCAGACCTAAGAACTCCTCAGTCACTTTTTAATCTTTAAGTTTCACTTTCTCCTATCAAAAACCACCTGGCTTTTTTGGGTATTTACATGGTGAATCTTTTTAACAAACTTTTAGTCTCAATTATGTACATCCTGATGTAGGTTGCCTCTTATTAACAGTAGATAGATGTTTCTAATCTGACAATCTTTATCAATTAACTGAAGTATTTAGTCTGCTTACATTCAATTTACTGGTATATTTGGATTTAAATTTAATATTTTACTTGCTACTTTCGATGTGAACTTTTTTTAAGTTAATTGGTACATTTTAGGTATACAATCTGATGACATTCATCACTGGGAATTTGTACCTTTACATGATATATCTTGGCCCTTTTTTTTTTCTCCCGTACTGAGGATATGAACGCAGGACCTTGCACTTTTTCTTTTTTTTTTTGTCCATAATCAAAACTTAATTGAAAAACTGACATCAAAATAGGAAACCATTGCTGTGCACCCTACAAAACCAAACATAATTACACTATCTTAGTAGATTATAATTACTGAACTTTTATGATAAGGCTTTCTGTAAAAAAACAAATTCAGGAAGTTGTATTGATTGCTAGCGTTGCTTTTTTCTAAACAAGCAAACTTCTGTGAGTCTGGCCTTTCCTCCTGCAGGCTGAACACCCTACACAAAGAACCATGGTCTGAGCATGGCTGAAAACCGTTGTAATCTTGTTGCAACCTCAACATTTTACATCCATAAAGTAAGAATTTGGACTTTGAACTAGACGTTTCATTTTGTTTTTTCTTTTCCTCTTCCAAGGAAGGGTGTAGTAAATCTTTCAAGGCAGACGCGCTGCAACTGAGCTAAATCCCCAACCCCTTGGTTCTTATTTTTTCCCCATTCCCCTGCCCTCCCTTGAACCCCTCCATCTTTCCCTACTTACAAAAACTTGTTTCCATTTTTTCCCTTTTCTCATATTTTTTTCCATTCCCCTACCCTTAATGTTTGTCTTTTTTTTCTTTTCTCTTTTTGGGTTTACTGTATTTTAGGACTTCATTTTTCTCTTTGTTAAGTTAGAAATTGTATGTAGTCTATTTTCATTCTCTTACTGCTTCTCCTAAAAACATGTAACAAATTTATTTATTATTATTTTTTTTTTTTTGGTATTCAGGACTTTGAGCTTTCGAGGCACGTGGCAGAACCACTGAGCTAAATCCCCAGCCCATCAAATGTACTATTAATCAATATTTTCACCCTCTTCTATAATACAAAGCCCATGTAATGTTTTAACTCCCTTTGCTACATTCCTGACTTTTAAACCTTTACCATGCAGTTTATTTATATTTTGTACCCTTACAAAACATCATTTTCATTTTATGTGTTTAATGTTCATTTAGAATTATCCACATATTAACCACTAGGTTTTTCATTTCTTCCTGCAACCCCATCTCCTAACTGTGATAATTTTCCATCTATTTAAAGTACTTCCTCTGGAAATTCATTTTTCTTGCATATACTGGTGGCAAACTCTTCTAGGTGTTTTGGATGTTTTAATATCACCTGTAATCTTTTCAGCAGAACATCATTTATAGCTTAAAATAATAATTCATTCTTCTCGGATGGCGGGGTACTTTATGTTCACTTAAACAGAAGGGATGAATGAGCAGCGACACAGTTACACAACTCAACACGACACTGCACCAACCACTCAGACACAGGCACGTGAATGTGGCTCTTAGACGTCAGCTGGTGCACAAAAGGCCAGGGTATGCCGGTGTGCATGTCAGAGACAGGCTCTGCGGGCCTACCATGCTGGTAAAAGGATGCTGCAAGGCTCTGGTGACAGAGGGGCTGAGAGGGCTCAAGGAGAGAGTTGGGTGCTGGTCACACAGGTGTGCTCTGCTGGGAGCGCTTACTGTGCTGCATACTTTGCTGTGCTCTTTTCTCCATGGTGATGAAGTCCCACAGAAGGAAGAAGACAGGAGGGTTTCCAAGCCAACATCACAGTAGTGTTGGAGTGGCGGGCTCAGGGTTTGAGGCTCTGCTGCCTCTTTGATGACAAACTGCCACTGTCCCCAGTCCTCTGTCTAGGACATGTGTGCATCGCTCCCTGACCTGAACTCACATGCACCTGGGGCAGGAGCTGCCTGCTGTACTCCATGTGCTCACTGAGCAATCACCTTGATAGCCTCCCACTGCTGAGCAGAGTCTCATTTCCCACATAAGCTCTTGTATGGCTTTGCTCTTGGAAGGTATGTGTGCTGAATGTTGATATAGGTCAGCTATTACCTTTTCTTTTTTATTTTGTTCTTTGAAACAGGGTCTCACTATGTAGTTCAGGCTGGCCTTGAACTCTGAGTGATCCTCTTGCTTCAGCCTCCCTAGTGTTGGGGTTACAGGCATGTGCCACCATGTCTAGGTGGTTATTTTCTTTTAGTAAACAGGACTCTGGCTCCCCTGGTGGTTGCCTCCTTGGAGTACTTTCAGATTGGGAATGAGGTTCTTTGTTCAAGAGCAAGCATGTGTTTACCTTAGCCATGAGAGGACTGAGGGTTTACAGCCCCGACCCATGTAGGTGCAGGCAACATGGTGGCTGACTGAGCTGCAGTTGGTCTCTGTCCGTCCAACAGGTGTCCTGTTAGGGTTCTCCAAAAATATGAATCTGATCTACCAGACTTTCTAACTTGGATGAGCCTGGTTTTCATATCTTTTTCCTTGGCCTTTTGAGTCCCCCAGGACCACAGATCAATCTCACACTAGATTATGATGATAAAATATTCTCAAGACAAACATGCTTTTGTGTGTTGAGCTTACCAGGTATGTGATTTACCATACATCTTTGGACTGGTAATTTCTCTCTGGTTTCTCCTTTCTTACTGTTTTTGAGATTTTTGTTTTTATTATTTTGTTTACCTTTTTTAGTAGCCTCTGTGAAAGTTCAGCTTGAGTTTGTTGATTTGCTACTACTGAAATGCTAGAAGTCTCCATTTTTGGGAGGAAGGCTGTGTAAAATTTCAAACGCTTGGATCTACCAGAATTTACGTAACCTACCCTACAATGACTGGTTGCTCTGGTCTTCAGTGCCGGTATGAATGGCCTTGTACACATGCCAGTGGAAATGTGCTCCTGCTATCTGTGCATCCTCAGCACACGAGGGTGCCCAGCATAGGAGTTGCTTAGAAAACACCTGTGGAGCATACAGACGGATGATGAAAGGGCAGTGCTGCTTGATCTGTGTCTTTGGTAGTAGCTATCAGTTTCTTCTACCCAACGGGATAGAAGCAATGGGATGTGTGTCCCTGTCTGATGTTGTTTTAGCTTGACCCATTTTGCCTGTGTTTTTGTTTCCTGGGTCTCGTCCTTCACAGCCCCTAAGACAGGGAACAGCCCCGTGACATTCTGGGAGGTGGCCAGGAGACACCATTGCATCTCCGCGTCAACTGAGACTCATTCTTGCAAAACAAAGGGGGAGGACCATGATGAACAGTCACTTCCAACTTAGGGTTAGGGTTAATTATTAACCCTAATTATTGCTAATAACATTGTTAAGAATCCCTTTTTAAAAGATTATCTGTCTAAATTTTAAATTCTTGAGATTAAGATCCTCACTGCTGTTGTAATAGAAACAAGATGACATATCGTAAAATATACACGGAAACTCCCACAGAAGTCACAAGGATTTTCACCCTATGAACTTTGCAACTTGAAACCAGATCTTGGTAATGTTTCTTTAAGATACAGGAGGTAAGGGCTGGGGATTTAACTCCATGGTTCTGCCGCCTGCCTCTTAAGTGCAAGGACCCAAGTTCAATCCCTGGTACAAAAAAACAAAAACAAAGCAAAACAAAACAAAACAAAACAAAAAAACAATGAAAACAAAAAACAGGAGCTAAAAATAGCTATAACTTGGGCTGGGGATTTAGCTCAGTGGTACTGTTGCCTGCCTTGCAAGTGCAAGGTCCCGAGTTTGATCCCTGGTACCAAAAAACAAACAAAAAACAGGTATAACTCTATTGTTTTCAAAAATTATCTAGTTAATACTGTTCTTCACTTGTGTAAATGGACTTCTGTATTCATGACTGCCATTTGCTCGTACATCAGTCCATATGAGGAAAATGGACGTACGGTTTCTGAATTGAAAGCTGCTTCTCCTCCTGGATGAAGGTGTGGTCAGGATCCAGATAACCTTCCTAGAGGACTTTGAGTCTCCCAGGGTTCATCCCCATCCATCCTAGACAAAATTACTGGCCTCCAGAAGGGGGCATTTTTCATTCTCACAATTGTAGTTTGTACTTCTTTTGTCCAATGCTTGATGAATTGTAAGCTGTGAAATTTTTGAAGATAATCTGCCTGCAAGGCACTTCGAGATTTTGTCTCTGCATGGCTTATCAGCATTTGAATTACTCCTAGATCAAACCCTATGACACACTATCACCCATACCAAACATTTTCTCCATCCCACTCTAGGATAAACCATGAAAACACCAGGATAAATAAAGTACACAAGCCTGTGTAAGTTTCTTGAAAAAGTAATTTTCAAAAAACTTCGTACATTATAGGACTTCTTTTTTTTTTAATTTTAAGTGTAGTATTTATTAGAATTTATAAATGTAAGCATTATAATGAAGATAAAATATTTCTGTTATATCAACAACTTTCCCCCGGGCATGGTGGTGCATGCCTGTAATCCCAGCACTCCGGAGGCTGAGGCAGGAGGATTGCTGTGAGTTTGAGACAAGCCTGGGCTACATGGTAAGTTCCAGGTCAGTCTCAACCACATAGTGAGACCCTGTCTCAAAAAACCAAACAAAAAACAAACAAACAAACAAAAAACTAAACAACTTTCCTCAGGTAGGTTAATATAGGATCTCCATAGCATGAAACAGAAAATTTGCTAACAAATTTCCTTTGATGAGTATCTTCAAGTGACATTTACAAAGTGTATTAGTCACTTTCTCATTGCTGAGACCAAATACCTGACATACACAATTTAAAGGAGGAAAGATTTATTTTGGCTCGGGGTTTCAGAGGTTTCAGTCTGCCTGTTTTCAACTTGACATCCAAATACATTTTCTTAAGGTCATAATTCCAACACCAAGATGCAACTATCCTGTGTATAACTGAAAACTCACTTAATACTTTCCTCAAAATCTTAATAGCCCCCAGCACTGCTCTGAAGTTGAAGTAAAATCTCCTCTGAGAAAAAGCCTGGGCTACATAGTAAGTTCCAGGTCAGTCTCAACCACATAGTGAGACCCTGTCTCAAAAAACCAAACAAAAAACAAACAAACAAACAAAAAACTAAACAACTTTCCTCAGGTAGGTTAATATAGGATCTCCATAGCATGAAACAGAAAATTTGCTAACAAATTTCCTTTGATGAGTATCTTCAAGTGACATTTACAAAGTGTATTAGTCACTTTCTCATTGCTGAGACCAAATACCTGACATACACAATTTAAAGGAGGAAAGATTTATTTTGGCTCGGGGTTTCAGAGGTTTCAGTCTGCCTGTTTTCAACTTGACATCCAAATACATTTTCTTAAGGTCATAATTCCAACACCAAGATGCAACTATCCTGTGTATAACTGAAAACTCACTTAATACTTTCCTCAAAATCTTAATAGCCCCCAGCACTGCTCTGAAGTTGAAGTAAAATCTCCTCTGAGAATCAAAGAAAACTCTTACCTATGAACCCCTGTAAAATTCAAAAAGCAAGTTATGTGCTCCCAAGACGCAACAGCACAGGGTAAACAATCCTATTCCAAAAGGGAGGAACAGAATAGAAGGGAAATGACCAAAGTATACCTGAAACCCATCAGTGAAAACAGTAAATCCTGTAGCTCCATATCCATGGCACATGGTGGTAAGATGTGAGTTCCAGAGAGCTTTGGCACCTCTGCCCTTATGGCCTTGCCAGTTGTAGCCCACATGCAGGTTCTGCTCATTGCCTGCAGCGTTCCTCGGCAGACATGCCATGTTCCTGGCATATCCAACTTTCTGGGGTCTCCCCTGGAGCTTTACCTTCACTCTTACTGCCCTCTCAAGAGCTGCTGGCAGGAACTTTGGACCTGAAACGCATTCTCTAGCCTTGTAAACCTTTCTCTGAAATTTGGGTGGAAACCTTGGTGGCCCTATAACTTCTGCATTCTGCATATCTTAAAAGCCAGCTTCACATGGACAACACCAAGGGTTTGCAACCAGTGTGAGCAGAAGCCAGGCCCACTTGGACCATGGCTACAGTGGCCTCTGAGTGCCTAGATGCCTGAGCATGATGAAATGAATCCTGAGGCGTGGAAAGGTGGGAACAGGAGGCCCAGGGGCTGTCTTCTAAAAGGAAAGGTTCACACTTTTGAGCCTTTGAGCCTGAGATGGGTGGATCTTGTTGATGGTTGAGATGCCCTCAAAGTATCTATTCTAGTGCAAAGTATTTGTTTTCTTATTTTTGAGCCAGGGATCAAACTCGGGACCTTGTGCTTGCAAAGCAGGCAGTGGAACCACTGAGCTAAATCCCCAGCCCTATTTTTTTTATTTTTATAGGTAATAAAAAAGCTTTAATTGGAAGGTTAGAGGGAAGGTATGAAAGGATTCCAGCCTTGGTAACTGGAGAGAGTACAATGTGATATAGGGGTCTAGACTGACCCACTGCAAAGGTGGGAAGCCAGCTTTCAAGTATTAGCTGGTGGACTGGGGTCTGGTTGATCATTATCTTGGGCTTGGTGTCATAGTTCTGGAATCTTTGAAGTTGAGGGATGGTTACATTCCCAGGAAAGGACTGTCTCTGTCTGCAATGGTCTTAGTCATGTAAGGCTCTGCCTTTTCTAGAATCCAGAAAATCACAGATTTAGGACAATGGCTGGAGGCTTCTGGGTATAGCTGAATGTCCCTGTAAACCTCTCATCTTGTGTCCCCAGTCTTGAAGGAGATGAAACCATAAGAATTCAAGGATAATCAACACTGTTCAGCCAGATCCTAAATGACCAACATGCCATATGTAGAGCTGAGAAGAGATCTGACCCAGGATTTACAGTGACAAGGAAACAAATGAAGGTTGAGCTTTGTTCTGCTTTTAGTCACCTATTGGGCACTGCAGGCCAAGTGAAGAGCCACTGTTCACAGTAAAAATGGCTTTTAAGTTCCTGACTAACCCAGAAGAAAACACAAATCATGCTGTCAATGAGTAGCAGATAAGGAAGGATCAAGAATTTTGCCTGTCCCCCATCCCTATGGCAGTCCCTGACTATGTCATGAGTGTCATACACCTGAGATGGCTTCTTTTTAAAAGCACTCATCTCTTCACCAACCACACTTATCTTGGCTCCAACTTTACACGTGCTTCTTTTCTGGCTAAAATTTGTTTTTCAAATCTCTCTGTTCTGCTTTTTGGTCCTGATTCTCACTACAGACCTGGGTAAGAGCAGCTAGCAGAACCCATGTTACAACCTAAACACCGTGTTGCCCTGAAATTTACCCCACCGGATCCATTAGTCCATTGTCCTTAGGCTTAGCCTCAGACAAAATTTTATAGCATGAATAAAATGTGCCAGAATATAACTACCATGGCCTCTAGTCCAATTCCCAGTATAATCTTTATTCCCATCTGAAACCTCAAGAAGAGACTTTACTGTACTACTGTACAGTACTGTACTGATACTGAGCTCCTACCAGAACTGCCTATCAAGCTCTGCTTACAGCATTTTAGGGATTCTGCAGCCTGCATCTGCAAACATTCCAAACTTCTGCAAACAATTTTCAAAGGCTCCTGAATCACATATTCAGGTATAGTCACAGCAATGGACCCACTTCCCCAGTAACAATTTTCTGTATCAGTCAACTTTTCCATTGCTGGGACAAAATACCAGACACATACAATGTAAAGGAAGAACAGGTTTATTTTGGTTCATAGTTTCAGACCATGATCAGTTGTCCCCAAGGCAGAAGCATCATGGCACAAGGGCATGGTGGAGGGAAGCTGATCAATTCATAGCATCCAGGAAGCAGAGATAAAATGGAAGAGCCAGAGAGGGAGGACCAAGAACTAGATATAGTCCTCAAGGTCATGCCCTCATGACCCACACAGAAGTGTACTTTACTAATTTTCTAGGTGTCTCTCAAGCCAATCAGATTTAGAACCAAGATCCACTGTCACAACAGCTAACAACTAAACCTAGTGATCTTGTGAACAGAGGCTGATACTCACCCTGGTAACGTGGTTGTCTCCAAGTAGAGTATGCAGGAGGGCAGGCAGCTGCTTCTCCAGGTGGAGCTTCCGGCAGAGTTGGGTCAGCTCCTCTCGGTCCAGAAAGCCTGTCCCTGTGCTGTCACAACTGCTGTAGACATCCTTGAGCTGTGAGACATAGTGATTATCGTCTTCGTCCATCCCATAGCAGGCTGACCTTGGCAGGGGAAAAGAAAAACATGAGGACAAATTTCATGCCACCTCACATATTCCTGATCTACTGGGCAAGTGCGAGTGCAGAGCTGGCCAATGAGAAGAGACAGCTGGAGCCTCTCAGACCCAGTGCCCTGGGAGAGCACGGCCCCCTCCGCAGGAGAGGCAGAGCACACTGGCAGGTACAGCAAGGATGGGTGGTCCTTTGACATCAGTCACAAGAACCAGAATGTCCCTGTTGTGTTAAAAAAATCTATTATACAATAACTTGAAAACAGAGGTAAAGATGAAGGGAAGGAATGGGAAAGGGAGATAAATACAAAGAGCATTAAAATCATCCAAATTTCTACCACCTGTAAAAACTAGCATTAAATTTTGGCAAATCAACATTCTAATTCTTTTATATAAATCTACCAATGTGTTCTTTTCTTATAAATTCAAGTATTTACTTATATAAATAAAAAATAAGTAGCATTTACTATTGCAATAAATAAAATTGCTCATCAGGAAAGGTGGAAACTCCAATAAATATATACAGAGAACATTAATAAATTCAAAATAAAATCATATAATTAGTGACCACCTAAAAATGCTCAAATGAAAGCAAAGAAATACATTTTTGACAAATTATTCAGGCTAAAAACCTCCATCCTAACAATCGTAAGAAGAGAATCTCCCACATCACTGTAGGTAGGACAACCATAAACACTGAGAGAAGTCATAGTGTCATTATATTATCAGGAAATTTTACTCAGCACTCTGGGAGGCTGAGGCAGGAGGATCACAAGTTCAGCCCAGCCTGGGCAACTTATGGACTTAGTGAGATTCTGTTTCAAGTTAAAAAAATAAAAAGAGGGCTGGGAATGTAGGTTGGAGTGAAGGCACTGGATTCAACACTAGTACCTCAAAATAATAATAATAATAATATTAACAACAACAATGGGATAATTCACAAGCATGAAACAATAAAGCAACATCTTTTATAAGAAGGGCCCAGCACAATAATGCTGATTTAATACAGATATACCATGAAGGTACAGGTGGGATGGTTGCATTGCCATCACCTTGCAAGGCACGGAGGTGAATCAAAACTGAGGAACTGGGATGAAATATTATATGGCTTATTTTATTTATTTTTATCTTTCCCTGAAATGAAAGAATTACACTAAAATATGCTTCTCAGAGCTCTTTCCTGTAGCTTCCCTTGACCCCCAGCTGTGCCATGGGTGGTGAGAAGCCCCTGGGTGTCTCCAGTAGGATGATGAGGTCCTGGCGGCCATCTGTGGTTTCTGACTGTGGCACACCTGCCAGCAGGGCCTTCACTTCCAGATGCAATACAGCCAACTCTCAGGGTGCTGCACGGGGCTGACAGGAACCTGGGGTAAAGCAGTGGTGACAGAGATGTGCTAGGCCAGACTCTCAGGGGCACTGTATGGTGGAAAATCCTTCCCACTGGCCTTCAAAGTCTGGTCAAATCATGGACATGACCTTCTAATGACAGTCACCAAAATGTACATGAAGTAACCCCAAGGGCTCACAGAGGTTCCAGGGTCCCTGAAACCCGCTGTGCAGGCAGTGACAGTGTCAGCCAAAGAATGGTCACATTCCTGCTGCTAGTGTCAGTGGAAAGGCCAAGGGTCAGGTGCCTGTGACTCACTGGACTCTTCCTGACCATGCAGAGGAGCTCCAAGTCAATGCAGACACTTTCAGTGCCACCGCACAGCTGGGGAGATGGTGTTCTCGCCCCAGCCCTTTCTGTGAGGCCTGGGGGCCCCTGCATGGCCATCTTAGGCTGCTTCACTCTGGCTGGTTGCAGCTTCTGTGACTCAGCTTTCCACTGATGCCATGGTAACCAGAAGATCTTTCTGGCCTATGGGCTGCTAGAAACCACAGATCTCCAGGGAGCAACTATGGGTGCATGCCAGGTTCTTCCTATATGGAAGCCACTGCCGATTCTAGTGCTTACTGTGGTGCTGCCACCAATAACCTCACGAGGCCTGTTCCCACGCACAGGGTGGGGTCCTATTTCCAGAAGTGTTTCCTGGCCTGTCTTCCACTCTCCTGAGAAGAGCAGTCAGCTGCATCAAAAGCACAGGAACCCGGTGTCCTCTATTTAGACTTCCTGAGGTTGAGAATGCCACCACACCCCTCAGCCCTCCCCTCCAGACCTGGGGACGAAGCAAAGAAACAGTGGAGTCCCCTGGCCCTGAGCGGGAGTTCTGCCTGTCTCCCCCTAGCCCTGCTGGCAGCTGGCTTCTCTGTAGGTGCCCAAGTGCAGCCTCAAACAGAGCTCTTGGTCATAAATAACAAACACGACTTACCCGGGCAGTCTAGAGGCCTCTTTGGTTTCTTCTTCATCAAAACTGAATTATTTATTTAATCTTCCTCAGGAGTCCACATGTGCAACATGCGTGCACATCAAAACCACCCAAAAACCTGGCCGGCCCGCAGCAGCCAACTGCAGAGCTGGGGACAGTATTCCAGACAGAGAGCAACTCTTGGTTTCTCACAGTAGTATTTTTTTGAATTTGAAATGAGTAGAACCTCAATAGTTCTGATGCCAGAAAGCTTAATCTAAAATCCAAGCATAAATGCTGCTGCAAAGGTGAAGCAAAATCCTGTTTTCATCCCATCTCCAAAGACTCTAGACACTGCCACAGAGACAGACGTCCCTGGCCACCACGCTGCAGGACAGCACAGCCCTCTGGAGGCCGAGGAGCAAGGTGTTGGTTTGCACTTAATTTATGCACAGCGCTGAAGGAATTTAATCTGCCCCTGGGAATCCACCAGGGACCCAGAACACCCCTGCAACAGGAAGCAGCTCCAGACTAGGCCTCAGCAAGTCTGCTCCCCCTGCATAGAGGGGCAGCCTTCAAGATGAGATAAGTGCATTCCTTAGTGGGAGAAGGTCACACACCCAATAAAATACTGAGGCCACTTTTAGGTTACAGCTGAGCAGCTGGCAGCAGCAGTCCCAACAGTCTCATGCTCCACAGTCTACCTTCACACCTCGGCAGTTCTGAGCCACCAAAATACATTTCAGCATTGTTTCCTTGTTTTCCAAATGTGTGTTATCTGCTTACCTCGCTTACACAGGCCCTGAATAGCTCAGCAATAAAATTCAAAACCTATCCTTTTTTTGTGTGTGTGTGTGTGTGGTGCTAGGCATAATACCCAGGATCTCATACATTCAGGGCCAGCACTTACCACTGAGCTGTATCCCAGGCCTGAAAGTTCCCTTTGGTGTCAAAACAGTTTAAGAAGCTCTCTTTTTTATTGTTCTGGTTCCAACAACATAAAAATAAGCTGATATCTCATTTAATCATTACTCATAACATTATTTTTTTCCTACAAAGTCGTTTTTAGACCAAAAACTGTAAAGATAACAAGTCTGAAAACTGTTTGGGAAAACCTACTTTTCTGGGGTCTCTTAAAGAAGACACCTTGATCTGTACTGACGGTATACTCTGGTGTCAGAGTCCTGTTTTAATGTGAGCTTTGTCACATTTGAGCTCTGTGATGTGAGACAACTTACTTCCTCACTGGGCCTCAGACATCTGCTATGAATAACCTCACAAGGACATTATGAGAATTGGACGAAGTCATGCTAAACATGTTAACGAGGTAGGTGCTAAGGTCAGGACCTGGCACAGGGTAAACACTGAATAACTATAGGCATGGCCACAGCTATGCAGGCAGACATGTCTCCGGTCACTTGGAACATAGGTGGGCACTTACTGCCTGCAGGGTTAATAATCATACACAGATAATCCTGTATATTCAAATTCTATGTCAACAGATGGAAGTAAACATTTTTATAATCACATATACTTTTGTTTGTGCTAAGACTACAGCTATAGACGTAAATTTTATGTCTATACATATAACTGCAGAATAGCCACACAGTTATCTATACATGGAGTTTTCACATATAGTTATAAGTATATAAAATGAGCTCTTTCTATGGATCTCATTACAAATATAGAAACCTTTACTCTCAGTAAAGATGCCAACATTTAACTTAAATTCAGCTACAGAATTCTACTATAAAGAAAGCTGTGGCCTTCCCACCTTCATTTCCTAGAAAGAGCTATTAACAAAGTAGAAAAAACACAGAATTAGAAAACCATAATTTTTGCAGCTACATAACCAAGAGCAGAGGAGAAGTGACTATGCAGGGAGGCCTAAGGGTCAACCCTCCACCAAAGCAATCATGCAGAAATTAGAGTCAATTCTTTCCAAATTCTGGAGCCAGACCAGACATAGAACAACATGGCAGGAGGAGAGGCAGATGACCCTTGTCAGGGGTGTGCGTGTGCCAGTACCAGCTCCCACTCTGCAGTGCTGTGACAATGTGGGCCCTGTCTCTGTAGAGTCTGAGCGCTACCTGGGTAAGCAGTGGGGACCCTTCCCGCGACAACACATTTGGGCTGGTGGCTTCTGAGGGCCTACAGCGGACACCTGCCTTACTTTCACCTTTTAGAGCTGTGGCAGGTTCCCTCAGAAGCATGTACCAGTAAACACTGGGACAGGAACACCTTTTGGGAAGGGAGTCCTTTGCCAGCTCACGGCTGACTTGAAAGAAAAGTAATTTCAGTCACCACATGCAACAAAGATTACACAATTTGCAAAAATATCACTGCAGCCCTCAGTCAGTAAAAACTTTAATCCTGAGGAGTGGCTGAATCAGAATTCCAGAGTTACCACAGTATGATACTCAGAATGTCCAGTTCTTAACAAGAAACTACACAGCATACAAAGAAACATGGTTCATTCACTTGGGAAAAAAATGAACAGAAATCTAAATTGAACCTGAGGAAGGTCTGATGCTGGAATTAATTGTTTTTGAAAGATGCTAAATCAACTGTCACAAATATGTTCAATGATCTAAAGAAAACCACGGTCAAAAACTGAAGAGAAAATGTATAACTGATATTTTGTAACAGGAAGAAAAGGTCTAAAGGTATTGGGGAAATGGGAGGGGTAAGGGAATGGTAAAAAGTGAAGAGAAAAGATAAGAGAAAGGAAAAAAATGGAAACAAAGTCTTTGTTAATAGGGAAGGGTGGAGAGGGGAAGGGAGGTTAGAGGAATGGGGAAAAATAAAAACCAATAATGCCATGTAAAGGTACAAGATTTCAATGATGAATGTAACTGTACTGTATATCTAAAATGTACCAATAAAAATTTTTTTTAAAAAAACTGAAGGAAAGACCAGGCATAGTGGTGCACGCCTGTAATCCCAGCACTTGGGAGGTAGAGGCAGGAGGATCGCTGTGAGTTCAAAGCTAGTCTGGACTACACAGTGAGTTAAAAGCCAGCCTGAACTACATAGTGAGACCCTGTCTCAAAAAAACAAAACAAAACAAAAACATGAAGGAAATGAGGAAAATAACATATGAAGAAGATAAAAACATCAATAAGGAAGTATAAATAACAACAAAAAAAGCAAATATACTATAACTAAAAAGCACAATAACTGAAATGACAAATTTACTAGAATCGTCCAGCAGCATTTTTTAGCAGGCAGAATGAGCAGTGAATGTGAAAATAAAACAATTAAAATTAAGTAAAAAAAAACAGAAGAAAAATGAATAGTCTAAAAGTCTGAAGACCAAGGAGAAAATGGCACAGAAAAGTTTTTATTAAAAAATGACCCGAAATTTCTCACTTTGATGGAAGACATTCATTTACAGGTTTAAGACAATAAAATCTCAGAGGGATCCCTATCCTGAGATATATTATGACCATGTTGTTGAAAGGCAAAGATGATGCTAAGGTTTTTTGTTTTGTTTTGTTTTGTTTTTTGTATTGGGGATGGAACTCAGGTCCCTGCGTTTGCAAGGCAGGCAGTAGAACTACTGAGCTAAATCCCGGGCCTGATGTTAAGGTTTCTATCTAGATGTCCCCCCAAAGCCTCTTCCCTTAGAGGCAGGGCTTTTGAAAGGTGACTGAACCATGGAGGTGCTGTTAAAATGTGGGGTCTGGTGGGAAGAGGTGGGTTACGGGTGGGTATATATTCCTCCCCAGCTCCTCCTTTCATCCTCCACTTTCTGGCTGCCATGAGGTGAGCAGCTTTACCCTACCTAGACACTTCCACTATGTAAGGACTGAAACCTCTAAAACATAAGTCACAATGAACCTCTGTTCATTTAAGTTTCAGGTGGCCAGTATGTTGTCCCAGCAACAAGGAGGTAACTAAGACAGATGAATAGAGAAGTCTGAAAGAAGCCAGAGAGAAGTGACTCATCACATGCAAGGGAGGAGACTCAGTAAGATTAACAGCTGACTTCCCATCAGAATCCAGGGAGGCCAGAAAGTGGTGGGGTGACATATTAAAGGACCAGAAGAAAACTATCACTAAGAATTATAATCTGAAAAAATTGTCCTTTGAGGGCTGGGGATTTAGCTCAGTGGGGCCACTGCCTGCCTCGCAAGTGCAAGGGCCTGAGTTCAATCCCCAGTACCAAAACAAAACAAAACAAAAAAACTGTCCTTTGAGAATGAAGGAGGCACCAACAATATTTTTAGATAAACAAAGTCTGGGTGAATTCATTACCAAAAGACCTACTGTACAAGAATTACTGCCACAGGAAGTCTTTCAGGCTGAAATGTGAGGACCTAGATAGTAGTATGAACCTTTGTGAAGACATAAATAACACTAGCAAAGATTATTAGACAGATAACATAAAGGCCAACTTTGTTTTTGTTTCTCTTTTTTCTTTATGATTTAAACACATGTCAATGAGCACACAGGTACAGAAATGCAAATGTGACAATAACAATGTCAGCTCTCCATCACTATGACAAAATGTCACACACAACTTAAAGGGAACAAAAGTTATGTTGGTTCATGGTTTCAGATCATGATGCTTGACCCTGTTTCTTTGGGCCTGTGGTGGCCTAGTACTGTACATCATGGTGGGAGTTATTTCCCTTAATCCTGTTTTGTTTGTTTCCAGCACTGGGTATTGAAGCCAGGACCCCACACATGCTAGGCAAGTGGCACACCACTGAGCTAGAAATACCCCAGCCCTTTCATTTTGAGACAGGGTCTTACTAACTTGCCCACGCTGGCTGTGAACTTGTAACCCTTTTGCCTCAGGCTCTCAAGTAGCTAGGATTACAGGTCTGTCCTGGCACATCCAGTTTTCCTTGAGTCTTTTCCTATTTTGTCTTTTCCTCCCATTCAAGTTAAAATCCACTGAAAGAAATTTCATTCTCCTTGAAGTCTGCAAGGTCAACTACTGCACTGTCATCCCATGAATAAAACACTAAGGCAGATTCAGGAGCTCCTGTTCCAAGCCATGCTGGCACCATGCACAAAGACACATGCTCCCCAGGCCCCCCCATGAACACCAGAAGGGCTCCATGGACAAATGTCAGGTTCAACAGGTGCTCAGCCAGGTCTAGAAATACCCCTTCGAGAGGCAAAGAGGCTCAGGAAGGATCCAGCCCCCAGATATGTTGAGGAGAGACAAGAGAGCCCTGGTGGTGAGCAGGTGGAGAAAAACGTCCATCATGCATCTCCACTAAGAAGATGAGGATGGAAAGAGCTTAGGAGAGCAGAGAACGGTCTGGGGAGGAGACAGATGGGGTAGCAGCAGGAGACCTAGGAAGGGGTTCTTCTTTTGCAGCAAGTGTGTTGGATGGCATGTAGCCTTAATGTTTCAGATCACACTCACACTGCAGGGGTGCAATTACAGGGTCCATGTGCTGCCTGAAGATGTGGATTCCTGCACTGCTGGGGCTCATAGGACCAGCACCCAAAGCCTCAGGTTCGGCCCTGCCCTGTTCTCCCCTCTCCTTCCAGGGCTCCAGTCACAGACTTCAGATTGCCTGGCCTCCTTGGTGCCTCTGTTGCCCCACCTTTCTGTCTCTCTCAGGCCCTTCTGGGCATGTCCCCACATAGTACCACAGCTGCCTCTTCCTCCTGTTGGTAAAGCTGGGGGTGCAGCTGAGTTGCTGCTCTTCTCCAGAATTAACCCTTTCACAAGCTACTGAATCCATTTAATGGCTTGTAGCTCTCTGTAGGGATTCCCAACCTTGTCTCTCATCTCCCTCAGCGTAGTTTTCCACACTCTCATGACTGTGCCCTCAGGAGCTGGGGACACGGTTGTGTTTCATCCATACTTTTGGGTCTGAACTTTCCAACTGTGTACCAACATGTCTAACACTAGAAAAACACGGGCCTGAGGATGACTCCTCCTCTAGAGAGAAAAGGGTATCAGCTCCCTGATAACATCCTAAGTGTGATTATGGCTGAGATGGACAAACAAACACTGGGTTTGGTCCTGAGTTTGTCTGAAACTTTGGTTCACTCAGATGCCTCAGTTCTCCTCGAGGTGCTGACCCTGGCTGTGGGCAGGGGAGCAGGCGTTTGCCTCAGTGGGCCTGGATGCCAGCTCTGTCTGCTGAGCTGCATGGCTGTGACAGGGCCCTCAGCCTCTCAGGCGATGCTGACCTACAGAGTCCAAGACCACGTACTACACCTGCTGGGCTGAGCTCCAATGCTGCCACACCTGCCAGGTGTGGTCCATGAGTCCCCGCGCCCTGGGATTCCTCAGTGTCGTCAAGTAGATGCTGAAATCATTTATCCACCATTTTCTACCTGAAGAGGTCTAATTGACCTAGTCTTATGCAATGCCATTATATTTTTTAAACTTACAAGAATATATCTGTTGTTTTAGTTAAGGCCTATTTACCTTTACACATATATTTACCACTTTTCTTTTGGCTTTCTTTCATCCTTTCATTTATGACTTTCTATTTTATTTTCAATTATCTTAAACATGTTTTATAAAAGGTCTGACTAATTTTACACTGAGGCCAATTGCCCCAGTCCACTGTGGGCAGAAAGGGAGCAGGGGGAGTCAGGGCTTTCCTTCCATCTCCGAGCTTCTGCTTGATTCACGCACATGAACTGGTGCTCTGGGTGAGATCCCTAAGGCTCCATGCAAGCCTAAGGCCTCTGTTGAAAAGCAAAAATATTTCAAAACACACTGACTAGAATATAATGAATGTGCTGATGGAACAAACAGGAATTAAAAGCATTCGTTTAATAATCATTTCTTTGATCTCCTTCGAACTGATAAGGACTTTTTTTTTT
>NW_022900919.1:24725530-24726745 GCF_012274545.1 Fukomys damarensis | reverse complement strand
AGGACTTTTTTTTGAGATGGGGTCTCACTATGTAGTTGAGACTGACCTGGAACTCACTATGCAGTCCAGGCTGGTCTCAAACTCACAGAGATCCTCCTGGCTCAGCTGCCCGAGTGCTGCTGCACTCCCATGTCTGGCCAGGTCTGATATGGATTTTTAAAAGTCTTGTAAGAGAAGCTGACCAAATGAAAATTGGTACTGATGCCTTTCTCCTCTTGACAATCTCTCCTGAGCACGGAGGCTCATTCAAAATCATCGGTTTCCTCAAAGAACAGTCACTTTCTTTTCTCACTCTCTCAATTCTCCAAAGGGATACTGAGGAGAGACCCTGGTTCCCTTCAGAAATGCATTTAGGAAACTGCAGCGGCTGCAGGCAGAGGCATCAGTGTCAGAGCACAGGTGTTTTTTGAGAGCTGCAAACACAAAGTGGTAAAAGTGGGGACAGCATGTGCCCCATTTCACACTCACAACAAAGGAATGGACTCTTAACCTAGAAAGTGAGCTGTCTACTTCCCAACATCAGGCCACAGAAGCTAGATACAGGCTTGTGCTTTCTGCTTTGCCCAGCAGGGTTGTTTTGCTTTGAAGGCCTTCGAACATTCTCTAGGGTTTTGCATGTCTTGTAATATTTTTGCTATAAAGCAATTACCTGTAGGCTTTGTCCTGTCCCTGCACAGCCTTGCTCGACTTAACTGATCACTGTGTGCTGACAATAATGGGCCTTAGGGACCGGCACCCAGGAGCTTTGTCTGTGTGGATGAAGCCCACAGAAGCTCCACCCCCAGCCCTAGGTCCCACATGGCTGACTGCAGGGCTCTACTCATCCTCAGAAGAGAGGCATAAATCCCAGAAAGGTACGGGGACACTGAGTCACAGAAGAGGCACACTTCTCAAGCTGCACCGGTGTGTGTCACCTCCTGTCACAACACCCTCAGGTAACAAGAAATGCTCTGCTTGGCTGGGGGAGAAGAGGGAAGATCAGTGTTAGGCTAACTTGTCGGGGTATTTTAGAAAGGGAGCTGAGTATGATGGCACACAGCTGTAATTCTAGTATTCTGGAAGGCTGAGGCAGGATGACCACAAATTTGAGCCCAGCCTGAGCAATTTAGCAACTTAGTGGAACCCAGCTTAGAATATAAAATGTAAAAAAGGGCTGAGGATGTAATTCAGCACAAAGATCCCGGAGGTTCAATCCCCAGTACTGAAAAAAAAAAA
>NW_022900919.1:24703385-24725513 GCF_012274545.1 Fukomys damarensis | reverse complement strand
GAGCAGAAAAAAAAAAAAAAAAAAAAAAGAGGACCATGATATGTACACACATGCCACAGACAACTTGTCTTTTAATAAAAAAAGGCCAGGTGTGGTGGTATGTACCTGCAGTCCCAGCAGTTGGGAAGCAGGGCAGAACTGCTTAAACTCAGGAGTTCAAAGCCAGTCTGGGCAACACACAAGACCTCATCTCAGAAAAAGGAGAGGTGTGTATAGAAAAGCAGGATGCAAAACAGTATCCACTCTTATAAAACACTGTCACTAAGCACCCACTATGTACCTCACACTTGGACACTGCAGCAAACACAGCAAAATCTATTCCTTGGGGGCTCACATCTTAGTAAGAGGAGACATGAAAAATGCACAAATCATATTTTATATGGTGGTGTGTGTAGAGAGAAGTAAAGAAGGAAGGGACAGGAAACAGGGTGCTCAGAAAGCCAAGCTGGGAAGTGGCTTCCGCACAAGCCTGTGAGTGCAGAGGACCCCCCAGGAGGCACCTCTTGAATCAGGCCAAGCTAAGCAAGGTACCTGCACAGCCAGCCATGTGGCCCTGCATGGCTCAGGGGCTTCCTGAACCAGCATGAGTGATTGGCGTTCCATCGTGGTAACAAAATACATGAGGTAATCAATCTAAAAGAGGAAAGGATCATTCTGGCTCAGGGTTTGGAGGTTTCAGTCTGCTTGATCTCAGGAGGAGGGCATAAATTCCAGGAAGATAGGCAGCCAAGTCAGAAGCACCACGGAGCGGCAGGACAGGCACACTTCTCAGATTGCATCCATCCAGGCTCAGCTACATTCAACTGGGGCCAGGATGGAAAACGCTGTGGAGCAAATAGTTCATGTAACTGCGTGAAGTTCACACAAGATGATTTCACAGTGACCGCACATCCTGAGAGTCACTAGCTGTGGCAGCACTGTGATAAGTCCCTCCTGTCCCTAGACTACCCCCACCAAGGGGTGGAAGTAGGGGGCAGTTTTCTATGATAGCAGATTTCTTTTTGGATTTGTAATCACTTTCAGCCGAGTTTTGCCTCAAAAATTCAGGGCAGTGTTGGCCTTTCACATTTTGGATGAAAAGACTAGAGATAAACTTAGATCATAAATCACACAGTTAGAACACCAAGTGACACTGTGGCCACCCCATGGAGCTTTCACTGCAGTGCAGAGAGGACAGAGGTGCAAAGTGTGTGCAGAGGGCGGCCTGGAGCACACCACGCAGCTGGGCGTGTTCACAGGTACAGAGATTGTGCCAGTTATACACAGAGATTTATTACGTTAAATTGACATTGCTAGTTTGAATTTGAGTGATTTTATAGGTAATCAAACATTACATATACTTTGACAGTATAGTTGAGTAACAGATACAAAGTATGTCGGCTGCAGTTTGGATAAAAGTCCTTCCAAGTTCAGGTGTTAAAGGCCCCAAAGGTGGGGCCTAGTGGGTCACCGGGGCCATGTCCTCGAAGGGGACATGGGGATTCTGGCCCTTTGTCTCTCTCTGTTTCCTGTTTCCCAAGGTGAGCAGCTTTGCTCTACCTCCACTCTTGCCATGATGTTCGGTCTGCCACGGGCCTAGAGGCAATGGGGGCGCAGTGACCATGAACTGAAGCCTCTGAACCTGTGAGCCAAAGCAAGCCTTTCCTCCTTTTCTGGTGGTTATCTCAGGTGTTTTGTTATAGTAGTGGGCAGCTGACCAACGTGCTATTCCACAAACCTGATTTTGCAAGAAATGCCAGGTCTTTTTCCAAATTAAATTATTTCTGCTTCTGGAATGGCAAGAAGCCCATCTCTCTTACTGGGATTCTGAAGCTCATACTTCAGGTTGTGCAAAGGTGAGAGCTTCTGTTGAGGTCTTTCTCATCTGCAGTCTATGTGGTTGTCACCATTGGGCTCTCTGTGTATAGTGTTTGGATCCCTATGGCTTCCTTTTCTCTCCCAAGTACTGGGATTGATCCCAGGGCTTTTGCACTGAGCTACTTTGCCAGCCCCTTCTTTTTTTGTTTTTAATATTTTGAGACAGGTTTTACAAAGCACTACATTGTGCAGGCTGGGCTCAAACTTGCAATCCTCCTGCCTCCGCCTCCTGAGTAGATGGGATTACAGATATGTATTACTATCTGGCTGGTTACTTTTAAATATTTCATTTAATGCAGACAGGTGTTAGGACTAAGCTACAAACCAGATGGAACAGCATCCTAACGGGGAAAGGACAGGCTGGGTGGCCAGTTTGGCCTCTACATGGGAAGCCCAGGCTGAAAGGGGATGCTGCAGACTCATTGGGAGCTGTTTAATGAGAGTCAACAATAGGTGTTTACTGGTGACATTCAAGGGTTTTCCACTGGCTGATGAACGTTAAAAAGGGACTCTTCCTGGAAAAATTAAAAATTCTAAGGAATGTGGATATATATGTTATGGCCACTCATCACCCTTAGAGGATAAGAATCTAAGAGGCAAGCAGCTTGACCTCTAAATGTTCTGCGTTTAGCCACTGGGTAAAGAATTTCTGGCTGTTTGCTAATAGCCATTAAAATTACCCAACCTCAGGAATGTTGGAACAAGTTCCACGAGTGAAGCTTCCAGGCAGAGTGGTGGGTGGTGAGGCACATGAAAGACAGCAGCCTGGGATCCTTGAAGCTATGGAACAGGCTGCACATGTTGCTCCCTGGCTGCCATTAAATACTGTTTAATGGATGCCTGTGTAATTGGGAGAAATTATCCCAAGACTCTCTTTTGCTATAACCAGAGAGCAAGGTTAATGTGAGAAGAGGAACTAACTAACCATCACTCATGGTTAGTGAGCTAACCTTCCACTTCTTACATGGCTAATATTGTCTTACAGAAGGACTCTGTTACGATTTAGATCTAAAATGCACCCCAAAAGCCTTGTCTTCATAGGTGAGGGTTTTGGAAGATGACTGGATCATGGCAACATCGTATGCACCAGTGGAGAGGTCCAAGGATGAGTTCACAGCTGACTGACTGTTCAGAAGTGGGGCCTGGTCTAAAGAAGTGCTCAACGGGGGCATGGCCTGGAAGGATCTAGCTCCTTTCCTGGCTCCTGGCTCCTCTCTTTCAGCTTTCTGGTCACCATACCATGAGCAGCTTTCTTCTGTCAGGCCCTTTCAACTGATTATGGACTAATCTCAGTGGAAACTTGAGCCAAATTAAATCTCCCCTCCTTTAAGTTCCAGGTGCCAGGTATTATGGTTCATGGGAACTCTTAGTAAACAGACCCCAAACTTTGTCAGTGATCCAAGAGGTTTAGGTCAGCAGGTTGCCCACGAATCTGGAACTCAGGTGCTCCAACACATCTGTGTCAAGGTGCTCATGGGATACTTGCTGGCCCAGCTTCCCTCAGCAATCTGTGAGCTGCAAAACTCCCTGCTCCAAATCAGGACCCCTTACAGTCCATGAGCTGTTAATCTCCCTGCTCCCAGTGCTTATCACTTCATGGGATCATAAGAGGTAAACTGAAGATCTCTGTTTTTTTCCCAGCCTCCACATCTTTCCTGGTCTTAGGGGATTGTCCTTGTGGAATCTGATTCCCTTCCCAAGGTGTTTACTGTCTCCTCTTCCCAAACATGACCCTGTCAAGAACCTCAGGGTCCTACAATAAGAGACAAGGAAGGGTGTAATTATCCAAGGATTCTGAAAAGTAAATGATTGCATGTATTACCAGCCGGCCCTCTCTAATGGAAATGCTAAAGAAAATTATTCAGTTGGAAAGGAAATAATGCCAGGGGAAATTTAGAATTCTAAGAATAAATGAAGATCAATAGACATGGCAAATAAGTATAATAGACCAGATAAGTATAACAGACTACTTTTCTCTTAAGTTCTTTAAAACATTTATAATAACTGAAAGCAAAACTCATAACCCTGACTGAAACAGTTTTCAGGTTACACAGATATAACACACCTAACCACAGCCTAGTTGGGGGAGGAACCTGCATGATGGGGAGGTTTCTAAGAAGGTGGAGAAAGGTTAAATATCAATACTGCACTCTCTACACAACCACTGAGACAACTATGCAAAGACACATAGTCAAAATCTCAGTAGACCAATTAAAAATGGAAGAAACACTCAAGCAATTCCACAAAGAGAAAGGGAGAAATCAATATGTCAGCGACAAAGAGAAAACAAATAACAAATGACATACCTAAATCAACAGCAACAAAAAAATCAGAATTGAACCAAAGCTGTGAAAAACTGAACTTAGTAAAGAGTCTTCCACCTCACAATATCAGAATACACATTCTTTTCAGTTGCACATGGGACATTTTCCAAAATAACCACATACTAGTCCATAGAACATGCTTAAGCAGATGGAAAGGAACTGAAATTATCCCATGCATATTATCAGATCATAATGCAATGCAATTGGAAATCAATGGCAAAAGAAACCACAAAAACTACATAAGCATGTAAAAATTAAATAACACCCTCCTGAACAACCAATGGGTCACAGATGAAATGAAAAAAAAAATTAGACAGTTTCTACAACTAAACAATAATACTGATACAACATATCAGAACTTATGGGATGTAGCAAAAGCAGTCCAAAAAGGGAAATTTATAGCAGTGAACTCGCATCAGGAAAACAGAGTGAACTCAAATAAACAACCTAATGTTGAACCTCAAACTTTTAGAAAAAGAAGAACAAGTCAAGCCCAAAGCTTGTACAGGGAGTAAATTATAAGATCAGAGCAGAAATCAGTGCAATGGAAAGTAAGAAAATAATATAAAGAATCAATGAATGAAAGAGCTGGTTCTTGGAAAGATTAAATAAAATTAATAAGCCCTTAGCCAATCTTATGAAAAAATGAAAGAAAGGACTCAAATCCATGAAATTAGGTATGAAAAGGGTGAAATCACAATGGATCCTGCAAAGATCCAGAAGATCATCAATACCTACTTCAAGAACCTGTACTGTAATAAGGTGAAAAACACAGAAGAAATGGACAAATTCCTGTATACCTGTGAACTACCACAGCTGAATCAAGGAGATATAAAAATGCTAAATAACCCAATGTCAGTCAATGAAATTGAAGATGTAATTAAAAACCTACCAACAAAGAAAAGCCCAGGTCCTAATGGATTCACTCCTGAATTCTACAAGAACTTTAGAGAAGATCTAAAGCCACTACTCTCAAACTCTTAATGAAATTTAAAAGAAAGCAATACTCCCAAAGTCACTTCTGGAAGCAAGTATTACCCCGATACCAAAACCAGAGAACAACCCAAACAAAAAAGAGAACTATAGGCCAATCTTCCTAATGAATAAAGATGCAAAAATCCTCAATAAGATACTGGCAAACAGAATGCAACAAATCATCAAGAAGGTAATACACCATGACCAAGTAAGACTCATCCCAGGGATGCAGGGATAGTTCAGCACATGCAAAAAAATAAACGTAATACACTATATCAAGAGAGCCAAGGGCAAAAGTCACATGATCACCTCAATAGATGCAGGAAAAGCATTTCACAAAGTCTAATGTCCATTCATGATAAAACCCTACAGAAAATGGGAATAGATGGTCTTTATTGCAATCTGATAAAAGCCATCTGTGACAAATCAACAGCCAACATCATACTAAATTGTCAAAAACTGAAAGTTCTCACTCTAAAATCAGGAACAAGATAAGGATGTTCACTATCACTACTCCTATTCAATCTAGTTCTGGAAACATTAGCCAGAGCAATTAGACAAGAGAAAGAAATAAGGAATAAGGGCAGGAAAGGAAGAAGTTAAATTATGATTATTTGTAGATGACATGATACTCTACTTAGAAGGCCCCCAAAACACCAGAAGACTTCTAGATTTAACAACCAAATTCAGTAGCATAGCTAGATACAAAGTTAATGCTCAGAAATCTATAGCATTCCCTTACACAAATAACAAACTTACTGAGAGAAAAATTAGGAAACCACACCTTTCACAATAGCATTGAGAAAATGAAATATTTAGGAATCAATCTAACAAAGGAAGTAAAAGATCTTTACTTGGAAAACTATAGTACTATGAAAATGCAAACAAAGTCTTTGTAAATAGACAAGGGTGGATAGGGTGAAGGAAGGGCAGGGGTATGGGGAAAAATAAGAACCAAGATACATCATGTAAAGGTACAAGATCCCAATGATGAATGTAACTGTACTGTATATCTAAAAAGTACCAATAAACTTACTGAAAAAAAAAAAAGTAGATGGACAAGGATATCAGAACATGGAAAGATATCCCTTACTCATGGGTAGGAAGAACCAACATAGTAAAAATGGCCATGCTCCCTAAATTGTTATACAGATTTAATGCATTCTCGATTAAAATACCAATAGCATACCCCCACAGAATTAGATAAAACAATCCTATAGTTCATTTGGAACCAGAAGAGATGCAGAATAGCAAAAATAATTTTGAATAACAAAGGCAAGGCAGGGGGCATCACAATCTCTGACTTCAAATTATACTACAAAACTACCGTGATATAAACAGCATGGTACAAGGGCCAGGTATTTAGCTCAGTGGCACCACGCCTGCCTTGCACGCACAAGGTCCTGAGTTCCATCCCTGATACTGCAAAACAGAAACAACTACAACAAAAACAACAGTATAGTACTGACAAAAAAATCAGACCCAGGGATCAATAGAACAGATTAGAAGATGCAGAAGCTACTCCAAACACAGTCACTTTATTTAACAAAGGAGCCAAACACCTTCACTGGAAAAAAGATAGCTTCATTAATAAATGGTGCTGAAAAAACTGGCTTTCCACATGTCAAAGACTAAAACTAAACCCATGTCCCTTACCATTCACTAAACTAAAATAAAAATGGAATAAAGATCTAAATATTAAAACAGAAACACTATGCCGGGGATTTAGCTCAGTGGTTCTGCTGCCTGTCTTGCAAGCACAAGGTCCCGAGTTTGATCTCCGGTATAAAAAACAAACAAACAAACAAACAAAAACCAGAAACACTAAATCTGTGGCAGAGAGACTAGGTGGAACTCTTGAAGGCACAGGCATAAGCAAAGACTTTATGAACAAAACCCTAATCTCATGGGAAATATTACAAGGAATCAATAACTGGGATCTCATCTTATTAAAAAGCTTCTGCACAGCAAAAGAAATCATTAATAGAATGAAGAGACAACAAACAGAGTGGGAAACAATTTTTGCCAGGTATTCCTCAGACAAATGACTGATATGTAGAATATATAAAGAACTAAAAAAAAAACTTAAGACTCTCCAAATTTAAAGGCCCAATCCAAAAATGTGCATTAGAAATGAACAGACACTTCTCAGATGAAGTAAAAATGGAGGTGAAAATCCCTCAAGCTTTGGACAGAGGGAAACAAAAAAATCACCACTGTGAAATGGTGCAGGAGGAAAGTAACTATTTTGAAAAATGCTTAATAAATATATGCAAAATGTTCAATATCACTGGTCATTCAAAAGATACAAATTGAAACAGCACTGAGATTCCATCTCACTCCAGAAAGAATGACTGTTATCAAGAAATCAACCAATAATAAATATTGGTGGGCTGTAGGGAAAATGGAACACTTCTCCACTGTTGGTAGTAGTGTAGGCTGGTGCAATCACTGTGGAAATCAAAAAACTAAAACTAGAGGTTCCATTTGACCCAGCTTGGTATCATTTGACCCTTCTTGGTATCTTCCCAAAAGAATTAAAAGCATCCTACCACAGTGATATATAGGTACCCATGTTCATAGCAGCACAGTTTGTAATAGCTGAATCTTGGAAACAACCCAAATGCCCACAACAGATGAAATGGATACAGAAGATGTGGTTTCTTCTAATGATGGAGTACTACTCTGCCATAAAGAAGGATAAACTTGAGACATTAATAGCTAAATGGATGAACCTTGAGACCATACTCTTAAGTGAAATCAGACACATATGTAAATATCATACCATTTCTCTGGTATGAGAAACTGAAAATGTAAAAAAAAGAACGAAACTTATAACAGATAATGTGAAATAGGAAGAAAAAGTTCAAATGGGAAGAGGCACTAGGGAGGGGCACAGGGGAAGGAAAAAAAGGGAAGAAAACAACACAGAAAGATAAAATAGAAACAAAGTTTTTTTAAATGAGAGGAAAAAAGGTTGAAGGGAGGGGAATGGGAAAAAATAAGAAATAAGATATATCACATAGAGGTACAAATTCCATATGATGAATGTGATATGTATATATAAATTGTACCAATAAACTTAAAAAATTTTAAAATGACATACCTATATCCTAATATATTAATAGTTCCACAAAATGAAACTTTTCTGAACACATCAAAAAAAAAGAAGGATTATCAAATTGAATTTTTTTTTTGGTACCAGGGATCGAACTCAGGACCTTGTGCTTGCAAGGCAGGCGGTGGAACCACTGAACTAAATCCCCAGCCCAAGTTCAATTTTTTAAAAGACCCAAATATTTTAATTCAGTTCAAGAAATTCACTTCAACAAATTCAGTTCAAATATAAGAGAGGTGAAATATGCCATGCAAACAATAATTTTTAGGATTTGTGCTGGTTACATTAATATCAGAAGAAATAGTCTGTAGAGTAAGGAAAAGTACCAGAAATAAATAGGAGTTCTAAATATGACTCTCAAAAGTCCATTCACCCTGTAGACTTAGTCCTAAATGTGACTGCACCTCACAACAGACCAACAAAATACATGAAGCAGAAACAGGCACAGGTGACTTCTCATTTCAGTTCTCACACACATACAGCCTGAGGTTGTCAGTCCTCTCCACAATTAAAAAAAAAAATATCCTGCACAAAATAAAAACCAAAATCTTTTCTCCAGTCCATCAGAGAGAAAGAGAGAGAGAGAGGCCATAAGGTAAAGTACTTCCCTAAAAACTGGAGAGGCAAGAAACGAGAGTGACAGCTGTGCTGGAACAGAACTGGAGGAAACCCTCAAGACAGCTGGGGGTGACAAGCACTGGGGCCCTGTCGGAGGGCAAACTCCCACAGTCTATGTCCAAGAGTCCACCACATTCTTCTGGTGAGGAATAGAGGTGAAAATCCCTCAAGTTTTGGACAGAGGGAAACGAAAAATCACCATTGTGAAATGGCGCAGGAAAGTAACTATTTTGAAAAATGTCTAGAACATTCTGTCCTCTATAAAAAAGGCCAAACCTCAAGAGCAACTATTTTATCAGAGCTTTATCTGACCAAGGGGAAGGGAAATCTGACCGCTGGAGCCTCCTCCAGTCATTCTGCCTCACACAGGAGAGAAAAAGAGGGAGGGAGGAAGGGAAGAAGGCCAAGCAACTCTTCTCAGGGTCCCAGTCCAGGAACACAGGCCCACTAAGAAAAACTTAGACAAAAGCACAGAATCACAGAACACTTTCCCCCAAATACCAAAGCACTACATCAACAGGCTGTATGGTGTGGTCACAGTAGGATTCTGGGAAAAGTGGGAAAATGAGAAAGCTTCATGACACAGATTCCACTTAAGGAGTTTCTAGGAAAACTCTGACAGCAGAGAGACATACAACAAGATACTAGGGGAATTTGAAGCCTCTCATGTCTACAGCTACAGCCAACTTTCAGGACAGATTAACCCCTACATAGAGAAATAAGGGTCTGTCACTTCAAACTTAAGACATATCTGACTTCTGACAAAAGAGTTCAAAGTACTAGAAATAACAGTCTAAGCAAGCATCAGAATCCAACTCAGATAAGGCAAGATCAACTATCAGAATGAAATTTTAACATTAATATGCTGGGCCTCTAATGGACAAAGGTGGAAAATATGTGAAAAATGCTACTAAGATATGGTCACTGTAAAAAGAAATCAAAAGGAAATGTTAGAAAAACACTGCAACAGAAATGAAAAATTCCATTCATGGGCTCGTTAGAAGACTGGACACAATAATTTCAGCTTCTACCTAGAGAAACCAGAAAAAAAGGATCAAAATGAAAATAATAAAAAAAGAACATATCAATGGACTTGAAAATAGAAGATAGAAAAGAACCTAACACAAAGCTGGTATTTTGAGAAGATTAATAAAATTTATAAACATCTACCAACACTAATTAATGGGAGGGGAGAAGATATAAATTGTCATTACTGAGGATAAAAGATTCTCTTTACAGATTCTACAAACAATAAAAGGAAAATAAAGGCATATTGTAAAGAACTACACATATACAAATACAACAACTTAGATTAAATAGAGTAATTCTTTGAAAAGTACAAACTATCACAACTTCCTCATGATGAAATAAAATGAACAGGAGCCCTATAAATATTAAAGAAAATGAATTTGTAAAAACTTGCAAAAAAGAAATTTCCAGTCCCAGGTAGCTTTAATAGAAAAATTCTATTAAACATCTAAATGAGAAATACATCAAATTTTATGAGACCAGCAATTATCCTAATACCAAAACTAGACTAGACAATATAAGGAAGAAAATTTATACAAATATCCTTCATGAACATAGATGAAAAACTCATCAAAATGTTTGCAAATGAAATCCAAGAACATATAATTTACTATGAGGTGGGCCTATACCAGAAGTGTAAGACAGACTTAATATTAAAAAAAAAAAATCAGTGGGTCAGGATGGAGCTCAGTATAAAAGAGCACTTGCCTGGCATATGCACAGCCCTGGGTTCGATCCCTAACTGAAAAAAAGAAAAGTCAATTAGTGGTTGATCACAATACACAGTCACATCAGTAAGTACAGAAAAAACAGTTCAAAATTCAACATCCATTCATAATTAAAATCTCTCAACAAGCAGAATGGAAGTAGAAGGGAATTCCCTTAAGCTGATGAAAGGCATCTACAAAAACCCACGGCTAACATACAAGTGCTAAAAGTACAAATGTTTCTGGAAAGCCTAGGAGCCAGGCAAGGACAACCACTCCCACCACTCCTGTGCAACCTCGCAGGAAGTCCTAGCCAGCAAAGTCAATGAAAGGAAACGAATAAAAGGCACACGGGTTGAAAAGGAAGAAATAAGACTGTCTTTATTTACAGACATCATTATTACACAGAAAATCCAAGAAATCTATAAAAAAGTCTCAAGTAAATAAGTTTAGCAAAAATGGTTGTCTTCCTGTGGACTCAATGAAAAATTAGACCCTGAAATTTGTAAAACTTCACTATTTGTAGAAGCTCTGCAAAAAGTGAATATTTAAATAATTCTAATGATACATACAGAATTATATGTTTAACCTATAAAATACTAATGAAAGAAATCAAATAAGATGTAAATAAATTGAGAAACAAATTCTTATGGATTAGAAGACTAAGTGTTAAGATGTCAATTCTTCCCAAACTGCACTCTGTAGCCTTAACATAATTCCAGTAGAAACCTAAGCAGAAAACTTCAACATACAGACAGGCAGATTCTGAAATACATCATACAAAAGAACTAGAACAGCTAAATCTTTGGAGAAGGGGCTGCTGGGGATTGACCCCAGAGCCTCATGCATGACAGGCAAAGCCTCCTCCACTGAGCTACTTTCCCAGCTGTAGCAGGGAAATCTTTATAACTTCTATTAGATAGTGAGTTCTTAGATAAGTTGTTAAAGCACAATCCACAGAAGACACTTTGGTAAGTTGGATTTCAGCAAAATAAAAACATTTGACATATGAAGGCACTGTTCAAAAAACAAAAAGCCACAGACTGGGAGAATACATTTGCAAACCACGTATCTAACAAATGACATATACGCAAAAGAAACTATAAAAACAAAACAGAAAACAGCCTAATTTTAATAAGAAAATTTGCAAAAGACTGAAAGAGGTACATTTCACCAGAGAAGATGTACAGATGGCAAAAAGAACACTTTAAAAAAAAAAAGGTTTGGGCTGGGATTTAGCTCAGTGGTGCCACCGTCTGCCTTGCAAGCGCAAGGTCCTGAGTTCAATCCCTGGCACCAAAGAAAAAAAGTTCTACATCATTTACCATTATAGAAATGTCAATTAAAACTACAATGAAACGGTATTGCAGGTCTATTATAGTAACTGAAGTTAGACATTTAAAAATTATCAATATCAAGAACAAGAAGTGTAATGTTCTCATATGGGAACGGGAACAGGAATGCAAAATGGTACAGCCACTTTGGAAAGAAAGCATTTCTTTTCAAATTAAACCAAGGCTTCCCATGTGATTCTGCAATCCCACACCTATTTACCACCTAAGTACATACCCTGTGAAATAACACATTCACACAAAACCCATAACAAAGGTTCACAGCAACTGCATTCACAATCATTAAAGTTATTAGGAAACAATCCTAATAGCCTCCCACAGGTCAACAGATAAACACAGGGGCCACATTCCTACCTGGACTGCGACTTAGCAATAAGAAGGATCAAATGCACATGAATATTAATATGAACAGTAATGTAACAAGTACTCGGTGAGAGCAGCCAATTTGGAAAGGCTGCATGCAGGAAGTTTCAACTTAAGAGGATTTTCTAGAGAGGCTGGAAGGAGTGGCAGGGACAGAGCAAAGGTCAGTAGCAGGCAGGGTGGACTTCAGAGGGCAGTAGGAGTGTGCCTCGGTGATGGCACTGTCTGTGCTCTCATGTGGTGACAGCAAATCCACACAGACTCCAAGTCTTCAAACAGCACACACAGGTTTGTTAGTTTACTTATTTATTTGGAGACAGGGCCTCTCTGGGTAGTTCAGGCTGCCCTCAAACTCGATCCTTGTACATCAGTCTCCCAAGTGCTGGGATTAGAAGAAGGAAGGAGGAGAAGGAAGAAGAGAAAGGAAGGAGAGGAAGAAGGAAAAGGAGAGATGAAGACGTAGTAGTAGTAGTAGTAGTAGTAGTAGTAGTAGTAAGTAGTAGTAGTAGTAGTAGTAGTAGTAGCAGCAGCAGTAGTAGTAACAGTAGTACTAGTATTACTACTAGTAGTGGTGGTAGTTGCACCTCTTCTAGGAACTTCTGCTTTCAGCCCTGAGACAGAAAACCCACCCACCCCACCTCTGACTTTGAAAGCAAGGGAAAGCATGGTTCTGGCTGCCATTGTGGAGCAGGGAAAAGCAGAATAAAACTTGTCATCCTGCTGCAGTTTTATGCATGCTAAAGAGTTTACATTTGGTTTTTAAGCAAAATCACTGACAGGTACCTTGGAGGGTCCATGACCTTCAGTTCTGCAAGAAGGCTGCAGCCTTCCTGAGGAACATGGGCCATTGCTCCAGGTAGAGGGCAATTGTAACCTCATGGGAGTCACCACCAGACAGGAGAAACCCGGTGCAGGTGTGTTCTGAGAGGCTCCAGAAGCTCAGGAGCAGCAGCCCAGGTTCTCTAAAGCAGACGTGGGAGCTGTGCTGCAGCACAAAGGATGGCTGCACCCACCACCCTTTCCATCCTGAGAATGTCAACTGCGGCTCTCAGAACCACCCCGAGCTGTAGGGTCAGTGAGCTGAAGCCAGGTGCTCTACCAAGCCAGAGATTGCACAGCAGAATCCACAGAAATGCTTTTTATTTTTTCCCCAAATATCTAAGATCCTGGGTGGGGGTTGTTGTTCTAAAAAAACTGGCAAGTATTCTTAAACAGATGTGTGTCCCTGGGAAGGCTCCTTGTTCACACATTTTTGTTTTGTTTTTAAAGGGGTCTCACTATACTTCCAGGGTTAGCCCTGAACTCCTGGGTGCAAGCCATCCTCCTGCTTCAGCTTTGGAGTGCTGGGACTACGCGTTCACACGTTCTTACCAGAAGGGCCAGGCAGGCTGCCAGATAATGATGGCAATGAGGAGGATGCTTGCTTTCTCTTCATTCCTGTAAGAACACTGCCATCAAGACATCAGAAGGAGCCCTGTATTCCAGCACATGCTTGTAATCTAAGCACACTGGGAGGCTGAGGCAGGAGAATCACAAGTCTGAGCCCAGCCTGGGCAATTTAGTGACTTAATAAAACTGTCTCGAACAAAGTATTAGAAAAGGGTCAGCGATGTAGCTAAGTGCAAAGACCCTGGGTTCAAACCATAGTAATACACGGACACGCACACACACACACACACACACACACACACACACACACATCAGAGGAAGAAAGGCTGACTGTTTTAGGGCATATCTTGCTTTGCAAGATAAAGCAAATGCTTAATAGGCACAGTATTGCTACTTGTTAAGGAAACACTCACTAAAACAACACAAGTGGGGCAGTGCAACATTTGTGGGGCAGTACAAGATGAGAGAGCCCCACTGTGGCAGGTGGGGCCTGTGAGCTGGGCCAGTGTGACCTCCACACCGCCAACAATCAGTTTGCCAAGAGCCAGAAGGGAAAGTAATCAGTAACCACACAGGCATCCACCCCCCTAGTGACTAAGGACAGAGGCTGAGACCAGTGACGAGGCAAGGTTATAGATACTTCACATCCAAAGAGAAGCAAAAGGAAACTTGGAAATGCTGTCTAAGTGCTCTTTTAAAAGCCTGTAACTGCTCAGAAAAACCAAAAGCCTCACAAAAAATGAAGCAGCACATCCTGGTGCCCATTCAGTGAGCCTCACCAGCATCTCAATAAGGAAACACATCTGGTAAAATCCCTTTAAAGGGCAAAGTGCATGCCTAATAGGCACAAAGCCCTGGCTTCTGTCCCCAGCACCTAAAAAACTAAAAATAAGTTTAAAAATAAACACTGAAGTTATAGATCAAAGCAAATGTCCAAGAGTCTTACATTTCAGTTCCACACATACAGGCACACGGCGGGGCGGTGGAGGCAGTCTGAGGGTCACAGTGAGATCTCGTTACCAGTCCTTTCCTGTTAGTGATCTCAGGTCCTAATTATCTGAAGAATCTGCACATTTCCCCATTCTAAGTAGTTTCTCTTATGGGACAGTTGTTGCTGTTTATTTTTGTTTCAGTCAAGTGACCTTAGAGGCTGAGGGAGAAAAATAAAAATGGGCCCAAGAGATTTCTTCTGAACATCCCCTTCTGGGCTGCACAGGTCCTGGGTTTGCTGTTTGTGGATGGTCAGGACCACAGAAGAGAAGCCCCTACCTCGGATCCCACAGCAGGGCACTTGCTCTAAGTTGTCTTTTGAAAATACAAAGGTATATCTGTTGAGCACTAGTCATGTTCTGGGCACCCTCCTCAACACTGAGGACTTTAGTCTTGAGAAGGGGGACTGAAGCCCCTGGAAACTGTGAGTCAAATAAACCTCTCCTGCTTTCAGATGTGGGTGTTGGACATTCGGTGACAGTGACAGGAAAGTGACTAAAGCACACTAGTATGACCCCCAGTTTCCACATGAAGAGAGGGAGGCACAGAGAGGCTGAGAAACTTGCTCAAGGCCACAAGGCTAGCTGATGAGTGACTCAAGTTAGAACACCAGCCTTTATGCAATGTCTCATCCCTACCAATAGCACATAAATAATTTGAATACTGCAAAAATTTTTCTATAAAGTGGAAAATTTCATTTCCAGAATACACTTGAAAATTCTCTCTTCCATCTCTCAACCAAAGTGGAAAGTCTTAATGTCATGCAAGAATCTATATAAAGAATAATAACTTGAATAGTCTCCAAAATTAAAAAGCGAGGCATCAACCAAACATTCCACATTCCAATCCATTCTAATCATCTGTTAGAAATCAGTGTGAGACACTCTTTTCACCAGTACCTGGGGCAATCTTTCTTGTTTCATGTTGGGCATAAAGAAAGAGAATAAGAATAAAATCAGTGTCAGAAAACCTAGGAACAGTTCACACTCATTCTCATAAGTATTCCAACTTGCCCAGTTGAAATTCCAGTCATGCAATTAGGACCTGGGGCACAACATGCAGTCTTGCTCCTCCTTGCTTTTTACATATACTCAACAGTCCAAGGACTCTGGGAAGATGAATATTCTGGTTTCCACTTCTGAAGAATGAGCCCGCTATGAAGGTCAGATCAACACCAACATCTCAAAGACCCTAAAGGGGTTTGGAATTGCCAAGAAGCAATCAACCTAAATGCAGATAAGCACAGCAGTCCAAGAAAACAGGCGATGGAGAAATCACTGTATTCTTCTGTAGCAACTATTTAAATCTATGCCAAACTAAAATACAATATTACAAATCTGAGCAGATGTGAAGGTTAGGTGTGAAGTCTCTTCACGTGTCCAGGGAGCTGAGATCAGCACAGGAACCATACTGAGAAGGGCTTGCTGGACTCAAGAAGCAGAGAAACCGAGCTTCATACCTGGCCTTCTCAGATACTATGGTCAAAGCTACACACTGACGGTGTATCTGTCATTCAATGATTCTAGTGTGAAAGACTTTATAAAAAGCCTTCTCATTTTAAGTCACAGAATTTCAGAGCTGTATGGCATCTTAAATTGCTGCATCCATTATCTTAACTGATTTGGGAAAATTATTCTCATGACAAATGAAGAAAATGAAGCAGGGCATCTGGATCCAAAATTATTCTACAAGATAAGTAAGAAATAAAATCAGTACAGATATCAGTGTAGAAGGATGTCTTAGTCAATGACAAGCCACATTCAAAACAGTGACTCCATATGGAGATGTCAGGTAGTGACAATGTGGCATTTTAGCTTGTGTACACACTCTCTGTGATGGTTGTAAAACTAGAAGGTCACCCAATGGTACACTTCTCAAAATGTAGCCTTTTTAAGTATTGTGTGATTACCTACATTAGGGTTGGTCCTGGGTAAAGGCTTCAAGTCTAATCTTAACCCCCATGCACACCCAACTTTAAGCCATCTCTGCTGTCTGCTCCTGGACAGGACCTGCACTCCTCCTCCTGGACATTCTGGAGCTGTCATTGGATAATGATAAGGTTCCATTCCTTGAAGTAGTTACAGAGGAAGGACGGACAAGGTATAGAGGTGAAGACAGAAATGCAATTTGGAATATCTGCAATACTGTGAAGTGAAGGGTGAGAATGACCAAAGGCAGCTGTACATCTAGCCTGGTGTTTAAACATGGGTCTGACAGACTGAAAAACTTTTCAAATGAAGCTACTAGATTCTTCTTTTTTCTCTCCCCTATAGTCAGTGGAGCCAGAGGAAAATACCATGTTTCATCAAATCCAAGATGTCATTGTATGTTGGTCAGTTTTTCATCACTGCCCAAATACCTGAGAACAACTTGAAGAAGTATTCGTTTTGGCTCATGGTTTTCTGGGGTTTCAGTTCATGGTGGGCTGGCTCCGCTGCTTTTAGGACTGGTGGCAGGACATAGCAGAGGAAAACTGTTTACCTCATGGCAGACAGAGGGAAAGAGCCCGAGACCAGTTATAGTCCCTATGATCTCTTCCCAAGACTCTCTCCCTTCCTTTAGGCTCTAAGTTTCTATCACTTCTCAGTAGTGCCAACAAATTATGATCTTTCTTATTTATTTATTTATTTATTGGTATTGGGAATTGAACTCAGGACCTTGCGCTTGCCAGGCAGAAGAAGCACCACTGAGCTACATCCCTGGCCCAAATTATGATCTCATAATGGATTAAGTCATTGATGAAGTCAGAGCCCCCATGATTCAATCACCTTCCCAAAATCCCATTTCTGAACACGAGACATCTGGGGGACATTTTAGAAATAAGCCATACCATATTTATTGTAAGATAAATGATAAAGAAAATAAACTGTACTCACCACAAGCAATTTAGAAGTATCATCTCAGGAATTAAACTAAAAAACACAGAAAACGAGAAGACACTTAAGATGCAGTCCCAGACTTCCAGCTCACCAAAGGCAAACCCAGTGGGCAATGAAGTGGAGGGGAAGAAATTTAGCCCAGTGGTTCGGCTGCCTGCCTTACAAGCACAAGGTCCTGACTTCAATCCCCAGTACCACTTCCCCAAATGAAGTGAAACAATCTGAAAGCCTACCACATGGACTCTCAAAAGTGGTAAAGCACAAGTAACAAAGCAGATGAATAAGACTCTAGAAAAATCAAATCTGAAATAATTTCTGAGATAATTACAGAGATGGTGACCATAATGAAAGACATGGTCACTCTAGAGCAGATACAGATTAAAAAAAAAAAAAGAGGAACTTTGAGTTCCAGGTCAGTCTCAAGTACATAGTGAGACCCTGTCTCAAAAAAAAAAAAAAAGAATATGCCGCTGAATGAGCAATGTGAAGAACTCAAGTAAAGTGAGACCCTATCTCAAAAAAAAAAAAAAAGAATATGCCGCTGAATGAGCAATGTGAAGACAGAATATCAGACATAGAAGACAGGATCACAGCTGATGATCATGAAAGGAAATATTCCTAAAAATAGCAAAGGGTCACAAGAAATCAACCTAGCAACTGTTAGATGATTCAAAAATGAATAACATAAGATTGATTGGAATGGATGAAAAAGCAGGACACAGTGCAAATTACATTTAAAAAATCTGTTCAAAGAAGTAATGGCAGAAAACTTTACAAGCAGGGAAAAAGAATTTGACAGACAGATAAGTGAGTGAGGCATAAAGAGTTCCAATTAGCCATGATAAAAAAAAAGAGCACGTAATAGTCAAGATTCCAGAAATTTGGGCCAGGGATTTTCCTCAGTGGTTCCTGCTGCCTGCCTCACAAGCACAAGGTCCCAAGTTTGACCCCTGGTATTAAAAATAATTCCAGAAATTCAACACAAGGACATAATATTAAAAGCTGTTAGAGAAAAGAAACAATTCACCTATAAAGGAAAGCCCATCAGAATCACAGCAGACTTCTCAACACAAACCCTCAAGTAAAAAAGAGCTTGTTTTAAAAAGAGTGAAGTATTTCAAGCCCTAAAAGAAGACAACCTCCAATTCAGATTAATGTAACCTGCAAAACTATCTTTCAAAATTGATGGAGGAAAAAAAAAATAAATGAACAAATAAGATACTTCCATGACAAAGAACAACTTAAGAAAATTCATGACCACCAAACCAGTACTCCAAAATGTTCTGAAGTACATTTTAGAAGATAAAAAGGACTACAACTCTATGAACCACCAAAAGAATGAATCCATCAGGCAAGGCAAGGAATTAAACAGAAGGGGGAACAAAAGATGAGCCAATGACAGGAAAATAATGTGACAGAGATAAGTCGATACATACCAGTCATAACCATCAATGTTGAGACCATAAATGCTTTCAATTTACCAATCAAAAGAAAAAGACTGGCAGAATGGATCAAGAAGCAAGATCCAACAACATGCTGCATACAAGAAACACAATTAGGGCCAGAGATTTAGCTCAGTGGTTCCACCGCCTGCCTTGCAAGCACAAGGACCCGAGTTCAATTACTAGTACCAAAAATCCCCCCAAAAAACAAAACAACAACAAAAAAACCACATTTAATTAAAAAATAAATTCAAAGACTGAAAGTCAAAGGATGGAGAACAACACTCCATGCTATAGGAGCACTGCCAGAGATGCGAATACGCCATTGTGCGAGGTGAACGTGATAACCAATACACTACGGAAACCCGTGAATATGCCATTGCGGATAGGAATGGGCCCACTTCTTGTCCCTGTCTGAAGTCCAGAGTGAATTTTCCCTGTCCCTTCTTTTCATTTATGTCCTGAGAGAGCAGTGGAAATAGTCACTGGAACCAAGGAGTAAGTGGCCAAGCTTACCCTGCCCTCGAGAACCCATACAGTGGATGGAAGGTGCCACTCCATCCACACAGCACACACATCCTCAGTCCGCTCACAGTTCTGCTGTCTCTCCCACAGTGCAGACATGGTAGTATGGTCCATTCTGCCTGTCTGGCTCCATCCATTTCCAAGAACACAGCTGGAAGCCCAAGGCCACATGGCCACACAGTCCAGCTCCTTCTCAGGCCAGGTGGAGCTATCTGAACAGGAGTACTTCCTGGATTGTGACAATCTAATCCTTGAAGGCTAACTGGGCACAATGCCTGGTTTACTTTTTAATATACAACTGTTTCTAAATTCCTGTGCCCCTGGACCTAACACTCCCAAATCAATAACTGCTTCATTGCAATGTTTGATGTTGGCTCTTACATCTTTGGCTGGATGCCATCTAAGAACTAAGGGAGATCTAGAGACCCCAGTGTGAATGGAGCCCCTTGCAGGATGAGCCTAATACCCCTCTCTGTATGGTGGCTGCTGGAGGCTCAGGGTTAAGGACCCAACCTCAGCATTAGACTTGCTCTCTAAAATGTTATTTCTATGGGCACATATGTGCACAAAAAGACCATAAGAAGCAAAGCACAGTATATTAAGTCATCAGTACTATAACTCAAAACTGGAATTTGAATTAACAATTCCCATCTGGCCCCTCACATAAGTTACAGGGTTTTATCAGCACTGAAAATGAATATTTTTTTAAAAGAATGAAATTATGTGGATGTAGCTCAGAGGTACAGTTCTTGTCTAGCATGCTCAAGGCCCTGGGTTCAATCCCCAGTACTGAAAAAAAGAAAGTTGAAAATAAAAAATTATCTAGATACTCTGAGGCAAAGGAGGATTGTGAAACCTCACTGTATCTGGAGATAACGCAGTGAAGTGGGAAATGTGGAATCTGCAGAGTTCTGGGCACTCCAGCCTTCCTGAACCCTGAACTCTGGCACGTGGGCACAGCACAGCCTAGCTCAGCTGGCTGTGAGCACAACATGGAAGACTGTACTGCAAAAGGAATTAAGATGTGTTATGTTCGTGTACCAACTCCACACAGGAATGTAAACATTTATGTATTGCAAACATGTACCGATTTTAAAAAAGAAAGACTGCACTGCAGCCCTGAGCATAGAGCCTGCCGCACAGTGCTGCTCACTGAAAGTCCAAACACAAACACAAGACCCGGGCTCCATCTCAGGTGGAACACCACCAGCACAGGCACTGCCCATGGTTCACACCAGCCTGTCCGACCAACCCCAAGCCTTCTTACCTCCTAGGGCAGAGCCTGCGGTGCACCAAGGAGTTCCAGTCGCTGGTATCCGCCATCCCTCCCCTGCCTGGCTGAAGGAACTGCTTACTCCTATTGTTAAAGACTCCAGATGCTGGCCTCCCTTTTTCATAGCAGTGAGGCAGCTTTACAATCAACCTCTTTTCGGCACACGAGAGGTGCCCTAGGGTCTCACAATTCTGTGGCAATCAACAAGCAGACAATTTGCAGCGTTAGGTGCTCAGCAGACCGAGCAGGTTTCTCATCTCTAGAAGCTGAAACATTCTCACTGAGGGTACATCCACCAGTACAAAAGTCTTCAAAGGTCTTAGAATCGAGAGCTTTTAAGGAATGATTTTCCCTAATAAATCAAGGCAGTCAGATAAACGCCAATACACTCAAATCATTATTTATTAAACAAAGTAGATCCCAAAGGAGTTAATTACCTGGAGGGCTCTGCTTATTCTAGAAAGAAAAAAAGAATTTTAACTCCAGGAGACTCCACTGTAGACTTTTGGAAATCAGAAGCTGAGCGTGGCACTGGCCACTACAGTATTCTCCTTCTGAAGCCTGAGGAGGGACAACCTAGGCTGGGAAGGGCAGGGAAGGACAGCAGCAGATGCAACAGGAGCCTGCTCCAAAGACTCAGCATCCCATAAGAGACCCTGCCAGTGCACAGAGCGAAGTCAGAGTCCAGGAGGCTCAAGGTGGCCCAAAGGGTGGGGAAGAACCAGGCTTTTGACTACTGCCCCCTCCCAGCAGCTCCAGGTAGTCTGACTCCAAGTTTTGGTTTCCTACTGTGTGTGTGTGATTGACCAAATCTCTGGCCTCCAGTCTGAATTTCTAACTTGTACTTGAAGCCAACGACTTCTGAAACGAAACCTAGATCCCCTGCGACTCAACCATCTCACGACCGCACAGCGAAGTGGCCACCAGGCGGGTGGGCAGAGCCCTAGCGGCATGGGTGAATGGAGGGAGGACGACAGCACCTCGAGTGGGAAGGAGGAAATCACAGCAGGTCTCCGCCCCGAGAACGGCGTTCGGGTTAGGGAGCGGGTGGGAGCCGCTTGGTGAGGGAGCGGGGGCGATCACAGAGAGAGCGCGTGCAGCGTGCGGAGGCCAGGCCTGTGCAGACAGGGGCACAGGGAGGACGGGGGACACCGGGACGGGAGGGGACGAGAGAGACGGGGCGGGGGCTGGGAAGGAGAGCGGGGAGGGTACGGGGGGTCAGGGGGAGAAGACGGAGGACAAGGGGCGGGGTCGCGGCCCGGACCTGGGTCCAGCTCTGTTCCGCAG
>NW_022900919.1:24692928-24702998 GCF_012274545.1 Fukomys damarensis | reverse complement strand
CGGGGCGGGGCGTGGACGACCCCCAGCCAATGAACGCCCACGTCCGTCAGGCGGAGCGTCTGAAGTTCGGAGAAGTGTAGCTGATGTTTTCTTTGCGACTAGCAGTGTACAGGTCTAACGTCTTTGTAGAACAGCCCGAGAACTCGGCAGCGAAGCGGAAGACCTCAACGTTCAAAGAAGAGCTGGGAGGCACAAAACTGAGCTGCTCGACTCTCCATCATCTAGGCAATAAGTGTACTTTTATTGAACATCTACTAGTGCCAGACGTTGTCCTAAGGGTGTAGAACACAGCAGTGACAATAGAGGATAGAAGATTCTTGACGCTCCTGGGAGATACAGACCAGAAGACAATTTAAAACCCTCAAATAGTGGTATTTGTAACTGTCAGTGAGAAGCAGAGTGGGCCGGGGCTGTTGGGGGCTCAGGAGCTCAGGGAGTTAGCCCAGGGTCAGGGAAAGCGGGAGCGGTGCTCCAGAGGGAGGGGAGTGGTGTGAGCCCCGACAGGGAGAGAGAAGGCGCGGACCCTCTGCCTCGGGGAGCGCTGCGCATTAGGAACTGTGACCCCATGTTCCTGCTCGTGCCGTAGTTCATACGTGGTGAACGTACATACTTAGGGGTTCATTTATGTTTGTGGCAATGGTTTTACGTAATATGGGGTAGAAAAAGCATAGTTTATGTCTATGCAACAGACATCCTAATCTTTCTCAAACAACCCATCATGAAATTGCCATCTGTGATGCAGAGAATTGAGACATGGCAGCAACACTGACAGCCATGCTGGTGATAACGGGCCACAAGGTATTGCACGTGCTTTGCTGTGTTGTTAATTCACAATTCGTATTCTGTATTTCAATTAAAATAGCAGCAAGCAGATGAGTTATCAGGGAACTGTCTTCTTTAAATGGAAGATTTGCCACCTTCAGGTTCCTAGAACATTCTTTGGGAGTTGTTGCTCTATGCTGACCTCAGAACAATTGGAAAATATATTCGTTTGTAGATGTTTTGCTTCACTGCCCTTTGAAAAACCTTGTTAAAATACATATATCCAGTTTAATTGAGTCTGATTAAATCTGACCCTTTTAGTAATTTCCATTTTCTTTTCCTTTTAATGCTTTATTTTGGACTAATTTTAGATTTATAGAATAGTTTGAAATCAAGTACAAAGAATGCCAAATGTTGTCTATTTACCCTTAATGTTAAGACCTTACCAAAAAAAAAAAAAAAAAAAAAAAAAAAAAAAAAAAAAAAAAAAAAAAAAAAAAAAAAAAAAAAAAAAAAAAAAAAACTTACACAACCACGGTACAGTGATCAGAACCTGGAAATTGCTAATGGTGGAATGTTAACTAAACTCAACATCAGGAGGATTCCTAAGAATGCCAGGATTCCACATGGCATTTAGCCAACATGCCTCCATAGTCGCTTCTGATCTATGACAGTTTCTAAACCTTTCCTTGTTTTTCATGATCTTGACAAGTTTGGAGGAGCACTGGTTGAGCATTTCACAGAAAGTTCCTCAATCTGGTTTTGTTGCTGTTTTCTAGTGATTAGACTGGTGTTTCAGGCTCTGGGAAAGAATACACAGACATAAGTCCTTGTTACATCACGATCAAGGATACCTGACATCCATGTGATTTTTTTTTTCTTTTGAGACAGGGTCTTACTGTGTGTTGCCAGATTGGCCTCAAGTACCTGAGCAAAAGCAATCATCCTGCCTCACCCTCTTGAGTAGCTGATCCTACACATATGTGCTGCTACACGTGGCTATATGACATTATAAGTGACATTAATCTTGATCGCTTGGTTCAGGTGTTGACTGCTAGTTTTCCCTGATGCAAAGTTATAATTTCTCTTTCCATGCTCTGTTCTTGGAAAGCAAGCTAGTAAATGTTGCCCATACTCAGGGAGGGGAAGTTTAAATTCCACGTCCTGGAGGGGTACATATTTATATATATTACTTAGAATTCTCTGTAAGGAAGATCTACATCTTATCCTCCATTCATGTATTTATTCAGTTATTTACTTATACCAGCATCAATGCCTGTACGTTTTACCTTATGCACTTGATTGTAACCTTAAGCTATGTTATTTATTTCATTGGTCAGATTGTCCCAGATTTAGCCACTGGGTACTCACTCATCCAGATTGGTCCCCTTGGGATACCCTCACCTTTTACTTAGTCTTTGACACCATACAATATTCCAAGGTTCTCTTATATTTTCCTTGTCCCAGTCCTCATATCAAGCCATGTCTCCCAGGGGCCCTGATTCCTTTCACTGGAGAATCCTATCTAGAAGCCAAAAATCTGACTGGAATTGTGTTTGTTGTTATTGGGAGTCACTACTTCCAGGGTTTTCAGTGGAAAGGCTCAAGTAATGTGTATAAAATATTTATGTATACAGACATGTCTATTAATATCTATTTAGTCTGTATATTTATCCACTGCCTGCCTACCAACCTCCCTATATGGCTGTTAAACTAAACATAAGTTCGCACTGATGCTCCAGTTTAACTCCTACACTATAGGCTTCATTCTAGCAGTCTCCTCTTCTTTGTTTTCCTTGGACAGTAAGAAATCTGGCTCCCCCTTCTCACATTTATTTACTTATCTATTTGGCCCTCATATAGATGGAAAGTGCTTTCAAAATCGTATATTACAACCTAGAGTGCAGTATTTCTGTGCATTTGTTCAGCTTCATGATTCCCAGCCACAAGGCAAACTCCCCAGGTAATTTTGATCAGCTCCATACCACAATCTTGTGAGGTTTCATCATACCTTTCTAATACAGTAATAAATTTATCATTTGTCACCCTCTGTTTTTCATATTAGGGCCTTAATGTCAACAGACAGTTCCTCTGTTGGGTTAAAACCTGCCAGGGTGAAAGAGAAGGGACCCATGGGACCTGGTCCTCAAAAAACCCTTTTCAGCCCAAACAAGTGTTCCGTTACTTCAGCTCCCAGTTTAGTAGCCACACCTCTGCAGGTCATTCCCTTATTTGACATTCTTTTTTGTTAGTTTGTATGTTTGTTTGAGACAGGGTCTCATTATGTAGTTCAGGCTGGCCTTGAACTTGTGGTAATCCTCCTTAATGTGTTGGACTGGTTTTATTGTTTTCAGCTACAGACTTTGAGGCTGACAGATACACAAAAAGATAAAATAGACATCCCTAATTATTAGGAATTTAGCAAGTGTGATAAAGGTATTAGACACCAACCAATTAGCCAGGGTTTTATTCAGAGGGCCTATGGGTAGATAGAGAAGTGTGTGTGTGTGTGTGTGTGTGTGTGTGTGTGTGTGGGTGGGTGTGTGGGTGTGTGTTTGGGGTGGGGAGTTATGGACTCCTGAAATAATTTTACTGAATTATTACTGTATAAATTTACTGAATATCAATTCAACATATTTTGGAGGAGGAAGATGTATCATTTTTTCAGATTTCTCAGAATGTTAGTAAAGTAACTCAACTTAGTATGTCAAATTGAGCCGCAATGCTCTTAGCTAAGAAAGTAGGTTCAGTGGCTCATTTTATTATTATAAATATTATAAATAGAAACAGAAATACATGTGCTGGGATGCAGCTTGCTTCTTCACATTGAGCAAACAAGTCTCTTATCTTCTTCCCTCTCTTGGCTGCTCAGTGATGTGGTCAAACCAGAACCCGCCATACTCAGAGAAGTAATGACTTAGTTTCTGTGACTAGCTCTTACCAAGGAGATATTAGACAGCATGTTGCAAACTGAGGCTTAGTATTTACTCCCTGGGTTCTGCCGCCTTGCAGTGCCCCTGGTTGGAACCCAGCCGCCATGATGAGAGGAAGCCAGTTTAACCCCATGGAAAGGCTCTGGGACCTCATGGCAAGTCAGTCTGTTCTAGGCATGGGTCATACAGCCCAGCTGGGCTCCTTGCGTACAGCCAGCACAAACTGCAAGCTTATGACTGTGGCCATTTCAAAACTTCTTCAAAACCAAGATTGCTGTTACTTTAATCCACTAAGTTTGGGGAGTTACATGTGGGTTTTTAGTAATAGATTACTGAAAGTCCTTGATTTATCTTTTTTTCCCTTTTTATAGTACTGAAGATCAAACTCAGGGTGTCCAGGTACTCTACCACTGAGCTAAATCTCCACCTCTAGTAACTGCTTTTGTATTGCTCTCTTTTAGTTTCTCTTCAACTGACTGCAGCTACTTTTGCAGTGCTGAGGCTCAAACCTAGAGCCTCTTGCATGCTAGGCACATGCCTTCCTTTTGTCTTATTTCCCTTCAATAAATGCCCTATACTAGCAGTGGTGGTGAACCTATGGCACTCGTGGTGCAGCAGGCTGTTTCTGTTATTGAAAGCTCTAGGTTTGCCATCAGTGACCTATAAGGTTCACATAAAAGAAAAGCCTTTCCTAATAAAGGCACATTTCAGATTCTACTAAAGTTATTTCCCATCCTAAGTTTCAGACACTAGTTTGTAAACTGTATTGAAAAAATTTTTCTCCATTAAATGGATCTTTCAAATAAATGGGCATTTCTAAGCATTCAATGATCCATCCACCATCATTTCCAATGAGCAAGGCAATGCAGATTACCAGCTGCTTCCTGGACACTGGCCAGTCACAAATGAGCAGCAGCATCACTGTATCACAGAGTTCTGTTTGCTCTGCTGGATGCTGGGAAAGACAATTCAATGCGTGATGGGAAAAAGTAAACTTTTTTTGTTTTGGTACCAGGGATCAATCTCTGATCCTTGAGCTTGCGAGGCAGGTGGCAGAACCACTGCGCTAAATCCCCGGCCCCAAAAGTAAACTTGAGACATCAACTAGTCGATGAACTGTCCCTTGATTAAGGGAAGTGGGAATTTTGTTTACTTAGAAAAAACTTTAATTGAAATAGGCAATCATCCTTCAGTCAACAAATGCTGAGTGTCTGCCATGCACACCAGACCACTCAAGTGCAACACAGCCTGCTGTCAGGAGGCAGCCTGGACCACACCGATGCATGGATGCAGGAGTGTGGGGCTGAGAGAGCTGTTGTGGAGCAAGTTACATTGGCAACATCTCATCGGCATCTGACCACAGATGCCAATGGGCTGATGACGTGTGTGCCAATCTAAACTGGTAAATTTGCTAAACTCGAAGCACCAGTAAAATGACCAATGATTCCTATAAGCACTAAAAACTAAATGTTAAATGTGAACTATTTTGCATTGTTAGCATTTCCTACATTGTCTAGTGGTTAAAGACAGTCTCCTGTGACTTTAAAAGATTTTGAGCCAAGTATCTTATCTGTAAATCAGACTGTTTCTCAGGAAAAAAAAAAAAATAGGCGAAGGAGCATTTAGAACATTTTTCAAAGCTTTTTGAAATGAAAAAATATGATAGCAATCAGGGGAATAAAAACTACTAGAATCATTGGAAGATAAAAGTTGAAGAAAGCCAGGCATGGTGGTCCATCCCTGTAATCTCAGCTATCCTGGAGGCTGAGACAGGAGAATCAAGAGTTGTAAGGCCAGCCTAGGCGATACAATGAGTTCAAGGTCAACCTAGACTAAATAGTGAGACCCTGTCTTAGAAGAGAAAAAAAAAAGCACCAAGGATATAGCTTAGGGGTGGGCCTAGCATGAGTGAGGGGTCAGGGTTAAATCCCCGGTATCTCCTTCCTCAAAGAAACCTCTCAGAAAAGTTAAAATAACAGAAGGAAAAACAGGAGAGAAAAAACAAAGTGGAGGAAGTCTAACATGGGAATTCCAGAAAGAGAAATTGGGGTAGTGGTGGGGGAATCCCCTCAAAAACAAAACAGGGAAGGCAGCTATTAAAATACATTCATTTCTCAGCACTAACAAATGTGAAGCTTTGACTAAAAGGGTTCAGAAAGTCAAGCATATGGGATGAGAATGTACCTTTGCCAAAGCACAACACCAGGGCCACTGGAGAAAAACCAAAGCTCTAAGAGGAAAAAAGAGAAGAAACTGTTCACATATGACTGCTAGAAGACCGTAGACTTAAGTCCTTTGACTTGCCCACAAGAATGGTATCCAAATACATAAGGGCATCACTAAGGTCTCACTTTATCCCCACATACATTTACAGAGAACCTATACAAGAATGCATATCACAAAGAGAGAATAAATGAAAGGAACACAATGGGAACAAGAAATCCAACCCAAGAGCAGAGAACCACCAGGATGGGCTATGCAGCAGGTACTGGGCCACCAGGTCAGCCAGAGGCAGGGACCAGGGCTCCGAGTGGCAGAGTCCAGGGAACCAGCTCCTTTACTGACCAGATGGATCTCTCGTGGCTGAAACCATAAAGATGCTGTGTTCCTAACACAAATAACTTAAACAGAAGCTTCATGACCCTCTATGAATCATCCTCAGCCAGACTGTTTCCTAAAACTGAAATGCAGAAATAAATCTCCTAAACTTAAGGAATCCCACAGTCATACTTCCAACATGCAGATAATGTAGGGGCCTTTAGGGAAGGTAGGTCTTGCCACTTTTTGACTTATGTATTTCAAGTAGTGCTTTTTCAAAATGAAAACGTTTCCGAATTTAAAAATTGGAATGAAAAATGTGCATGATATATAGCATGGATACATTTTGTAAAACTTAACTATATTTAATATATACATTAATATGCTCACTGTAAGTATTTAAGAGTTTGTGATATAATTTTTTTGTGTGGCGCTGAGGATGGAAGCCAGGCAAGCACTCTATCACTGAGTTACATACCCAGCCATGGAAAATGTTTATCATGAGTTGCAAAGTTTGAAAACCATGAACCAAGTACCTCTATGAGAAACTGCTTCCCTAAGGCACTAACCCAGCATTCCCAGAACTAGTTGTCTGTGCATGAGGTGGACATGTACACAGGCGAGGGACATGTCCACCTTGTATTAGTCCATTGCATCTACTCTAGGCCTTTCTCTAACTAGTATTTGGGAAAGCCTTTGGACATTGAGAAATTCTGCTTTGTAAGAGCCTACCACTATGGAAAAAAAAGAAAATTACCAAACACCACTGTTATATCATTGTTTAATTTTGAAGGAATATTGTTCTAAACCAAAAACATTATTAATAAAAACCATAGATCTATGCCAAAGTTTTAAAGTTTCTTCTGTGACATTAAACTTAAAAGGTAAAAAGCATGAAGTTCTTCCCTGAGGAAGGTGCAAATGGAATGTGGAACACCATGAAGACAAGGATGTTTTATCTCTTATCTTCCCCCAATCGTTTTGGCTGAAGAATTGTTCACATAACTTTCCAGAAGCTGTCTTGATGAGATTTGCTACCATGACATAGGAATGACAAACGTTTACCAGTCAGCATGAGTGTGACACTACCGCGTCCACCCTGTGGGACAGTTAAAAGGATGAGGCCTCAGCATTACATGTCAATTAATCTATTAGAGAAATCATGCACAATAATTATTTTTGCCAAAATCCTCCCAACTTTAACAACTTTTAGTAGCTAAAATCCAATCAAAGCATATAGGCACCATTATAAATACACCCTGTTCACAGATCTTTAGTTTCATTGTAACAATACAGTAGGGCAGTCAAGGCACAATTGTATATTTAAAAATCAAGTCAGAGCAAACACAAAGAACATCTGCACAACGCAGAGAACCCAGTTTTTAGACATAAAATTGGCTTTTAGATTCAGATATGGTCTAGAACTTGATTTTGAGTATCATTTTTAAGAGTTACAGCTATACTCATCCAAACATATAGTCCAATATCTTACATCAGTACTTAATGTAAAAACAAAGACAAAACCCCAAGTAATATCTTTTATTAACTGCTTCACTCCAACCTTGCTTAGTGGAATCATGAGATTGTCTAGCCTACTAATTCTGGGAAAACTTCTCATTACAAACTGATGTCTTGCTATTGGAGGTTTTGATTAAACTCAAAATGAACCTTGAATTAGATATAATGATGAATTAGATACAATGATGGCTCTGAAAATGTGGAAAAGATTTAAGATTTAATAGTCACTCAAATATTAAAATGGCATGGTAGAAACGGTTCATAGCAAAACTTAATTTTCTATTAGTTTTATCATATGGGTGAAACTCTTAGAGAACAAATAGGGCTGGGGTACATGGTTAGCCTGCATGGAAGCAGTTCTCTTGTGGACAAACAGGAGGAAGAGGACTTTTGGTGCCTTGTGGCTTGAACTTATCCCCAGCAAAACAGTCTTGTCCTCTCAATTCCACTGTGTGCCTGGAAAAAGATAAATATTTCCATAAGAGGCACAACTACAAGAACACTCTGAGCTCATTCTAAAAAGGTAAGCACCATATGTTGACTTTAACAGCTATTTTTTTAACCCTAACAATCTACTTGTCATGTAAACAGCACAGAAAAATCACTCCTTCAAAAAAGCTCATGCAGAAGCATTAGATTAACAGAAAGTACACACCCAAAGCAGGCAAAAATATGGTTTGTTTTAAAATGCCAAATAATTTTACTATGAAATGTATAGATTTGCAGAATTTAGTATTTTATATTATCCAGATCCAACTGCTCTGATAAATCTCTACTATAAATGTATTATCTATTTAGAATATGTTTTTTAAAAGTATCTGTTTTTAAGCCATAAAACCTGTATTTGCATATCCAGGCATAAGATATCCTGCTTTGTACCATACAGCCAAAATACTAAAAGATTAAAAATACAATTTTTAAAAATCTTGTTACAGACTGAAAAAATGATGTATTTCCTCCAGTTTTTTGAACTACAGCACTAAAAGTAACCTGTATTAATATAATCTGGATTTTCAGATATAAATATTTCCCTTGCCTTAAAATGGCTGTAACTAGTGCTGACACAAGCCCCTCCTAGTGATGTCACAGGCTCTCCCAATCCCTAGCCACTACATCATTCAATCCCACCCCAGCTCCTACAAGCCCCACCCCAGCCCTATAAGAAGCGCTCCTTTCTCAGCTAAATCGCTTTCTTTCCTTTTTTCAGAGACAGCCCATCAGACCACCCCCCCATAATAAAGACTTGTTATGGTCCTGGTTTTCGGCTCTTTTTATCTAACAAATACAAGTCGATGGTTGGTTGTAAAAAGCAGTGGGGTTGAGAAGACCCTCACAAATTAGCTATTAAAGCCTAAATCAAATTATTTCTAGAACCTGAACCATAATATATGGAATGGCTTAACTTTTCTTAGTTTCAACCCAGGAAATAAGACTCTAAAATTTGTACCTTTTTATGTGCTTTAAACAGACAAATTGACTTTACAATCGATATTCTGTAAGAGAGCAGGTAGTTCTAGCACCGAAGAAACTATATAATGTGGAATGGGGGACGTTAGTGGCATGATACCACTCTTGTTTATCCAGACTGTAGCTTTCAGCCCTGCATTGAGACCTCCTTGTATATCAGTTTCTAATGTGTCACCAACCATCACACAGTCCCCAGGCTGTACTCCAAGGAGATCACAACAGTGATAAAATATGGAAGGCGCTGGTTTTTCCTCTTTCTGCTCTCCGCCTACAACAATAGCGTCAAAGTAGGACTGACAGGCACAAGCCTCAATCTTTTCCCGCTGTGTCTGTCGGTCACCATTTGTTAACAAGAGTAGGCGGACCTCCTTGCGAAGTTCTGTGAGCATGGCTTTGACATCTTCAGCTAGGGTCATATGCTGTAGACGAGTAGATTTCCACAAGAAATAACATTCCTCAGCCAATCTCCTGTTGTGCGTACCACCTTTTGTTTCCTGGATCGCTTCTTCCCATTGGGAAGTCCTTAGGTCTGTAATGCACATACTGTAAGGATGAAAGCATTCTTTACTGAGTTTAATTTGTACTTTATCACAGATTATTTCAGCTTCTTCTTTATAATGGTATTTTGATTGTAGTAGCTTTATTACCTAAACAAAGGAAAATAACTTGGTTAATGTACTTTGTAGCTAGGCATGGTGGCGCATGCTTGTAATTTCAATACTCTGAGAGGCTGAGGCAGGATTGCAATTTGAATCCAGACTGGGCAACTCAGTAAGACTCTTTCAAAATAAAAAAGGGCCATGGATGCATATCAATGTGAAGGCCTTGGACTTTACACACACACACACACAC
>NW_022900919.1:24683020-24692784 GCF_012274545.1 Fukomys damarensis | reverse complement strand
TTGTCTCTTTAACGGTCATGCCCCAAGAAGTTGTGGTGCTACAGTGGCTGGAAGAGTCTGAAGCAGCTCCATCTCCAGCTGGTGGAAACTGGCCTTGGTTTTAGAGGCATCATGCTGAGGACTCCCAAGTTCTCTAGACAACTCCTTCATATATGTAGATGTATAAATGCATACGTGTGTGTAATATATATATTATTTAGAATTTCTATTCTAAGAAAGTTCTTCACACATAGCCATAGCCAATAACAAGCTGCCTTCTTTTTTTGGTGGTACTTGGGGTAAAACCTAGGGCCTCTTACATGCTAGCCAAATTCTCTATTAAGCTACGCCCCCAGACAATCATAGCAGGTACTTTTTAATCCCAGCCCAGTACATCACTTATCTCCAAAGAAGCTGACTTTCCTTGGCTCGAACCCTGAGACAAGCTTCACTTGCAAGCTGTTCATTTAGGAGGTGTGGCCCCAGGAAGTGCTGAGAGGTGTGGGGAATGACAGGTAGGGGAGGCGTCTAATATAGATATACCGGTGAGCATGTTACCAAGGGGTGAGCAGTGGCAGGGGAAGGACACAGAATTTGCTCCACCTGTCCTTCCCAAAGGTAAGAGAGTGTGGTATTTATCCACCAGTTTTCGCCCCTTATTGGTTACAGGCTTCTCCTGGGGCAACACTTTTGCCCCAGCCTATATGCATAAATGTTTCTGTAGCTAAATAAAGCCTGCAGCCAGAGAAGCCCATGGACTTGCACTATGAAGCCGCTGGCAGCAGTTCCTACAGCATGACCTCAAAGGCTCTTTGCAGGCTGTTCCAGATGCCCTCTCCAGTCTCATCTCTGAGCATCTTCTCTGACATGCCTTCCATAGGGTCTGATGTTGAAGCCAAGCAGTCCAATAAGTAAAGATGTGTTGCCCTAAATGAAACTCGGATTAAGTGACATTCTACTCACACCAGAAACTTAATTCGCTTACTGAAAAGGAAAAAGAGATTAAATACACATTTTTCTTCCCTCAGAGTTTAAGAATCCCTTACAACAAAGGAAAAAGGATTACTTTGCACGTTCTTGGTCTTAATTAGAAAAGTCTTATTAGCTCAAGAAAAATATACTGGCCCTAAAAATTTTAAGTGAAGGCACAACACTGAAAATTTTTGCTTTATAAAGTGAAATTTCAATGAGTGTATCAAGGTTTTCCAACCTCCATGGTTATGTCTTTTCTAGCAATATTTTTTTGAGAGGTGGTAGTACTGGGGATTGAACCCAAGGCCTTGTGCTGCGCTAGATACATCCCTGGCCCTTTTTGTTTTGAGACAGGGCCATGCTAAGTTGCCTAGGATGGGCTTAGACTTGTGATCCTTCTGTCTCAGTCTTCCAAGAAGCTGGACTACAGGCATAGACCACGGCACTCAGCATGCATTTTAATAATATTAACGTTCTTAGGAAAAAAAATTTCACCAGTCATTCACATATGTTAGTTCAAATACAAATAACACCTAAGTTGAATAAATATACATTGTTAAAAACTTTCCTAGCCCCTGAATGGAGCGAATGATGGGTTTCCAACTTGGAGTGTGAGACTAGGATGAGGCAGGCTTGAAAAGGATTCTGACACAATAAGCCTATAGGTCTGAAGAGGGTTTCTACTATGATAAAGAGGAAATATCAGTTTATACATTAAAATAAACTCAAAGGTACTTTCTGAACATATACAAAAAAGGAAGCACTATCTTCTACTTTCTACACCCAGATCAAAAGTTAAATACTAGTTTAGCTAAGTGGATTTTAAAAGATTTTTTTGAGGGCTAGTTTGGGAGCCATGTAACACCTCACAACTTTTAAGTATTTTCTGAATAATGATTATTCAGACCTGAAAGGGCTGAATTAACTATGATTAGTGCCTGCACACAGCCCAGTGATTCGAGCAGCCCTTGTTACTGCTCTAGTTCAAGTTTTTGCTCAACTATCATTGATTCAATGAGGTAAAATTTGACCAGCTTATTTAAAATTACAATTCCATTCCCTGTCTACTTTTTGTAACACACCTAAAAATATAAATATATTATGTTCATTGTCATCCCCACTAACAGTCAATTCACAAATGCAGAAATCTTTTGCTCTGTTCAGTGAAAAACTAAATTTCTGTAGGATTCCTCTTGTGTTCTGACACTGAAAGACAGACCTGAAGAGGATGCAAAGAAATAACTTTCCCAGATGATGAAAAATTAAAACGGATACACAGTCAGCACATGAGTTCTTCTTCCCATGCCCAAAGCAAAAGTTGGTCCTTTCCCATTCCTCCATAGGTAAATCACTAACGTGTTACTTTTGAGCAGATTAACAATTATAATTGGTGTGGTACCCTCATATGATAAAGTGCCCACACTATCTAATTCTATTCATTTTATAGGCTATTTATGAAGGAGGTAGTAATGGATCAAGACTAGAGATCAGAATTGTGCCCACCTACCCAGTATTTGTTCAATATTTGCCATGTGTCAAACAAAGATAATTAAGACCGCATATTCCCTCTCAGGAAATGAGAGAAATGAGCTCGTTATTTAGTTGCAGGTATCTAAGTTGCAAAAATTAGTAACAGCCTTTGATACTGCAGTTAGAGATATCTGAACAACAAAGTGTGATGCTAATGTAAACGAGAGTACAAAGATTGAGGAGAAAAATAATCTTTTCTTTTTTTGAGTTAGAATCTCACTGTTGCCTAGGCTGGTCTTGAATTCCCTGGGCTCGTGATCCTCTGGCTTCAAACTCGCAAGTACATTTTTGTTTTAGAAGTCACATGTGGCAAAAATGTGGAGGATGAACTAACTGAACCTAGTCAGACTGGAGAAAAGATCAAAACAGCGGTGTAGAAGAGAGGTGAGTCCAGCTGAAATTAAGATAAGAGCAAGGGGGGTATTCATTGGGAGGGAGTAGATAGGAGGAGTGGGAGAAAAAGGTGGATGGTGGTACAATTCATTGAGTGAACACTGGATACTATATACTTTCGATGCATTGTATTAAATCTTCCTGATATGATTAATGAGAACTAATATCATTATTCAAATTTTATAATGAGGATTTGAGCCTTAAAATGGAAAGGTAACTTGTTAAAGCACTTTCAGCTAGACAACTGTGATTAAAAGTCAATGTGAAGATGGGGCAATCAATAGTGGAAGTTGTCAATAAAGGTGGCAAAACAGATCAATAGGCTGGCAGTGGTGGCACACTAGGCACAAGGCCAGGGTTCCAGCCCCACCACATAAATGCACACGTACACACACAAACACACAATCACAATGTCTAGGGACCCTGGTACTATGGAAGGCCCTAACAACCCGGCATATCTATTTCATTCTAGTGGTGAAGACAGAGGCTTCCTTTCAAAGATTCAGGAATAAACAGGTGGGAGAGACATGAAGACAGTGGGTATAGATTTCGCCTAATAACACGGCTGCCAAGAGAGGTCATATCTACCATAGGAAGAAGAGTCCAAGGAAGGCTCGTTTCAACTTGTTTAAAGTATCAGACAGACGTGAGCATGCAACCCGCGTGGACTGTACCAAGAAGAAAAGAATGAAGTGGCGGAAAACCTGTTAAGACAAAAAAACTATCTGATGAAGCGAGAATCACTGGGCACTAGGGGTCGAGCACTGGCTTTGGGAGATGGTTTTCCACACCTGAGAATTCTTCCAACTCTCCTGAAGGCTGAAGGCAGAGGGAAAAACAAGCAGAGGAGGCCTGCATGGCACCCGCAGGAGCAGGAGGGGCAGATCTCCGGGGGTCTGGGTCACCGCTGCCGGGCGCTAGTCACCTCGCCATGACAAATGCCACGTCCGGGGTCAAGAGCGCGCGGCCCTACGCGAGTCTCACAGCCACCAGGCCCGCACCGCGGGGACGCCGAAGGCCGAAACATCGGGAGGGGGTCCCGGGGCCAGAGCCCGACCGACAAAGCTGGGGCGAGGTCCGCGCACCACCGGGGCGCAGGGACACTAGGGCGCGAGAGCGCGCAGGGCGGGCCTTACCTCTGACATGCCCCTCCGGCTCGCTCCCGCCGTGTCGATGAGCGTGTTGTCCAGGTCGAAGAACACGGCCCTCACGCGGGTCAAGCCCATGGCCCAAGTGCCCGGCCACTGCCCGCCGAGCCACTTGGGTAGGCGTGAGGCTGCCCGCGGGAGAGGATGTGGACCGCTCGCGACGCAGCCAAGAGCGGCTGAGCTAGTTCGCTGTGGCCTCTCTGGAGCTCCCGCCAGTTATCGCGTACCTGAGAGGCTGAAACGGGAAGATCCCGCGAGACTCCGGAGTCTGTGCCACATCGCGCGTGCGCATGGCGGGGTGTTCGAATTGTCTCGACTAGCGGCCGCCCCTGTCTTGTGTGCGTCGATGGGGGCCACCGCCCGCGGAGGAAGACTACGGTTCATTTTGACCCCAGGAGAGTAGCCTCCAGTCCCTGTACACCCTAACGGTCTTCGGTGATCCCTTTCGGCCTCACCCGCTCCTCGCCCGGGTGCCCCTGAATGGCCTCTCGCAGTGATTTCTGGCGAGTTCCGGCTCGCGACGCTCCTGCCCTAAGCGACAGCGTGGGCCTGTGCCTGTCCTGCGGCCAGCGCACCCAGGGTAGCTCATTTTGCTGGACTCGGGTTATGTTTAAAATTGAAAGTAAAGCTGAGAATAGAATAACTTGGTTAACTCTTTCTGTTATCCTGATATTGTAAAAACTCTCAGTGTTGTTATCTCTTCATTTTTTATGTGCTGGAGTGTTGTAGAACTTCGAGACAGGAGAGACTAAGGGGAATCAGGAGGGCTTATTTCAGATTTTAGGCGAACACTCAACTGACTTGTCCAAAGGAAGAGCTCAGAAAAACGGAAACATTAGTCAAAAGCGTGTGTCGGGGGGGAGGGTGTCTTTCTAGTGATGTGAAACTGGGGAGGTGGGCAAGCGAGGTAACAGAAGCAAACTAAAAGAAAGGGTGTGTGTGAGGGAATGATCCTAGGAGGGGGGAACTGCCCAAGGCTAGGAAGAACTTGTTCTTAAATTCTGCTTCAGGACTCCCCCCCCCAACATCTTGTTATTTTGCCCCTAAATTCACTGTTTCTAAGGAGAGTTTTTGAGTAATTTTATTGAGATATTATTTGACCACAAAAGAAGCATAAGGGGGCCGGGGATTTAGCTCAGCTGTTCGGTCACCTGCCTCGCAAGCGCAAGGACCCGAGTTCGATCCCCGGTACCAAAAAACAAAACCAAACAAACAAAAAAGAAGCATACCTTCCCCCTACACACACACGCACACACTCACACGGAAAGGAACCCAAACTTTCACACTGAACTACATCCCCAACCTTTTTATTTTTTTGTTTTAAGAAAGGGTTTAGTTACCCAGGCTTGGCCCAACTTTGTGATTCTACTACTTTGGCCTCAGAGTTCTGGGCTTACAGGTGTGTACCACCACACCCAGCTGAGAAGCACAGCTTTTAACTAGATAGTTTGAGAAGTTTTGAGAAATGTGTGCAGCCATGTAACATGGCACCTCAATCACAGAACATTCTAGGAAGTTCTTTGATATAGGGCATCAACTCTGAAACATACATTCAAGAATCCTCAATAAAATATTAACAATCTGGCAGTGTGGGAAAAGGAAAATGATATACAGTTAAACCTTGGTTTGCAAGCAGTTCATTCTGGAAATATGCTTGTACTCCAAAGCACTTGTGTATTCAAAGAGAATTTCGCCATAAGAAATAATGGAAGCTCATGATTCATTCCATAACCCAAAAATATCCGTGTAAAATAATTACAATATTGTAATATACAAAATAATAAAAATTCAAAATATAAAGAAAAATAGATAACCTGCACTTAACTGAAAACTTTTGTGGCTGGAATGAGAGAGACTAGGATTATTGCATAGGACAACTTTCACTATCACTAATGGAATCACTACTGTCAGCTCAGTGGAATCTTTTCATGCAACTTTAACAAGAAACCCATCCAATGACACTTGCTTTTGCCTGTTTTTAAAATTTCATGGAAATGTGACATTGCATTGTCATTACATAGATTCATCAGTTGCATTGCTACAGTCTTATATTCAGGTGGTGTTTTTCTACAAAATGTTACACACCTCCCCAATCTCATTTGAAGTGAGGGATTCCTTTGCCTTTTTGTCCTCCTCTGCCCATGAGATCTCCTTCATACCCTCTTAATGTTGGGAGATGATCACCCTCCTGAAGCACAGTCTGAGAATGGGGTTGTACGGCAGGCACTGCACAAGACCAGGGTGCGGGGAGCATGCAGCCATCACTGAGGGCTTTCCTGGCAAACAGCCCCAAAGCACAGGTCACACTGACAGAAGCATTAGGCCAAGGCCTAACTCTGGCCTGTGGGTCTCCTGTAGATCTCTGACCTCCTGGGTGGCCCAGACGTGGGACAGGACACCTTGTCTCCTGAGGGTGGACACAGCTCAGCTGCTACTTCTCTCAAAAGCCACTGCCGCCCTCCTCCCCACAGACAGCACCCCTGAGAGACCTTCATGCAGCCCTAGCCAGACAGGACCCGCACAGAGAGGCTTCACCGGCCTAAGTGCCCCTGGGGCCCCCTTGGGGTCTGGTACTTCAGAGTGAGGGGGGTGTCTCCTGCTGCACCTCTGCCATGCCAGGCCCCATCTACTCTGAAGTGGCTGGGCCACACTTCTCCAGGGACCTGGCCCTCATCCTGTCTGGGACCTGGCCTGGCCCCTCCTGCAACCCAGCCACACCCTCTCTGGTGACCCTCCTGGTTCCTCAGGTGGGCACCTGAGGCAGTCATGCTGCAGTGTCCCTCTTCCCATCTGGACCTGGCTACACCCACTCCTCTTGTGACCCCTCTACCCTGTGACCTGTGCTCAGTGCTATGTGTCCCACAGACTGCCACCTATGAGGAGAGTCTCCCAGACCACTGGGTGAGTGTCTCTCCTCAGCAGGTGAGGAGGCTGTCCATGGCCTCTGACTTGTTCAGGACTGAATTCCTGGGCAGTGCCCCAGGCCTTGCTGACCCCTGCCTGGGAACCAGTGGTTCTTATTTTCACTGCCAGGCTTCATCCTCCTTTTGAGCAGCCAAGAGCCAGTCGAAGAGTTAGCTTCAAAGAAGTTAGCTTTAATAAATGACCTTCCTCTATATATCAGAAAAGGGAGGAATTGCTTTGGGGGTTTTGACCCAAAGGTTAGCACAAAGCCTCTTTCACCAGTGAACAGTACCTTCTCAGGACCTTGGAGGGGGAGGTTACTGATGTCCTGCCTGCTTGTATAGGTCTGCGAGATCACTTGTTCACAAGAGCGAGTTACCTTTGGGCCTATAGGCATCAAAGAAGGAAGATTAGTCATAGTGCCCATTTTCATAACCTCAGGAGTATCTAAAAGTATAGCCTTACACTTGGTAAGCCATTCTGGTTAACCACAAGTAAGCTTTTGTCTCCAGAATAGCTCTGACCTGATGAGGAGTCAGAACTTCTTGTCTCTGTTACACAGTTAACTTTGTAGCCTCTTCTGCTAGTGCAGCTGTCACTTTCCTCTCAGGTAGGATGGCCATCCAGCAGCTGCCCCATCTAAGTTTTTTGAAAAGTATGCCACTGAGCAGGGTTCTTGTTCTAGCCTTTCAGTCAAGACCCTCAAAGCAATTTCTCCCCTTTCTGATATATAGAGGAAGAGGGGTGACTGGGGAGCCTGAGTAAGGGCATGCTTTATTTTTCTAAAGGCACGGAGTCACTTTTGTCTGCTCTAAGGGCACAGTCTTGGGGCCACTTATTGCCTCATATAAAGGCTTTATTAGTCCAAAGTTAGGTAGCCAGATCTTACAAAAGCCTGCCAATCCCAGGAAAGAACGAAGCCGTTGATGGCAGGAAAACCCAAGATAAGAGATAGCTTGGATCTGCTCCCTAGACAGCTGTTTTTCTCCAGATGTAAGAATATATCTCAGATAATGAACTTTTTGGAAGAACATCTGAGCCTTTTCTTTGGAGACTTTATATATCCCTTCTTAGCTAGAAAGGTAAGTTAGTACAGTGTTATGGTCCAACCCTGAGTTGGACTGCAAACTAGAATGTCATCTACGTACTGTAGGATGGCTCTTTGTTCTAGCTTTAGGTTCAAGTCATTTTCTAGTGACTGAGCAAAAAAGGTGAGGACTGTCTCTAAATTCCTGCAGAACTGTCCAAATATATTGCTGTTTCTCTTTTGAATGGATTTTCCCATTGAAAGGCAAAAAGAAATCGAAAGTCTGGATGTAGGGGGATGGAGAAGAATGTTTGTAAAATCTACAATTGAGAATTGCCCATCAATTGGAGACTGGATAAAGATGTGTGTGCGTGTGTGTGTGTGTGTGCATGCGCGCATGTGTTTAAAATAAAATGGAGTTCTACTCAGCCTTAAAGAATGAGAAACTAGAGACATTTATAGCTAAGTGGATGCACATGGAGGCCATATGCTTAAGTGAAATTAATAGGACACACATGTAAATACCGTGTAGTTTCTCTGGTGTGAGGAACTGAAAGTGTAACTAAGGATCAAAATGTATAATTGATATTGTGAAGAAAAAGGAAGAAAAGGTCTAAAGGTGTAGGGGAAGTGGGAGGGGTAGGGGAAAGGTAAGAAGGGAAAAGAAAAAATAAGAGAAAAGAAAAAAATGGAAACAGTCTGTAAATAGGGAAGGGTAGAGGGTGAAGGGAGGTCAGGAGAATGGGGAAAAAACAAGAACCAAGATATGTAAAGGTACAAGATCCCAACGATGAATATAACTGTGTTGATATGCCTAAAATGCACCAATAAAAAAATCTACAATTGAGAACCAATTAGTATCCCCTGGATTTGGGGAGAGAATCGTATATGGACATGACATTAGACGATGGACTGGAATGACAGCCTCATTAATAAGGCAGGGTCTTGAACCAACCTGTCTTCTGAGGGTTTCACTACAGGAGAATGGGAGTACTGCAAGGGGACTGACAAGGCTTCAAAGGCTGTATCTGAGAAATCTGTATATAAGGAGCTGGAGGACTTTATGAGCCTCTTCCTAGATTGGATACTGCTTTTGTTTAGGAAATCAGCTAGGGTCTTTTATAATTACTGGCATATCTGAGTTTTCCCTACCAGGTATTCTCTTATACCATGCAGCAGGAGTTACCTGTTGGCTAATCTGGCCAAGGAGACCCGGTATAGTCCCAGCAAGTAAAATCTGTTTAGCCAGAATTTGCGAATCTTTCCCAATTTTGTTAATAAACCTCTTTAGCAAGGGAGTGGGACACTGTGGGACAATTAGAAACTCATGGTTAAACACCTGACCTTTAAAGTGTCACATCAGAGCAGGAGTAAAGATTCTGATGAAGGGTTATGGATATGAATAATATGAATATATGAATTATCAGATATTCTAGAAATATTCCATGCCTGGTGAGTATGTCTAAGCATAATGAAGACTAGGAGAAACTTTAATGTTCACTGTAGTGTAGGTATTTAAAAATAAACTGCTCACTTATAGTTTCATGATACAATAAGTTTGTAACAATGTAACCTCATTAGAAATTGAGCAGTTTAGTATTTGAGAACACTATATAAGACATTTTATAAAATATTTTAATATTAAAAAGACATTTAAAAGGAGTCCAATTCATAGCTTAACATTTTAAATGTATTCTTAGGGGTCAGATTTTAATGAATATTTTACCCACAATAACTGCCTATTTTGTTATAATAAAAAAATATAAAAGGGCCGGGGATTTAGCTCAGCGGTTTGGTGGCCTGCTTTGCAA
>NW_022900919.1:24655729-24682954 GCF_012274545.1 Fukomys damarensis | reverse complement strand
TATATATATATATATATATGACATTTAAAAGGAGATCAGCTGGGACTCATGCATACAGCTTGGGCCAGTACGTGCTTGAAAGCATTTGTCACGTATGTCAAACATCAGACAGTGGTCCTTATGAGTAATGAAAAATGACACTGTATAACTATCTCTAAAATTGGTAAAACACAATTTGAATTATAATTTAATAAATTCCACTTTTTACAAAACAGATACCTCTCATGACTTGGGTTTTGTTTCATGCCATTATTTCAGCTTATTAGGTAAAAATAATGATGGCCAGGTATGGTGGTGCATGCCTGTAATCCCAGTGCTTGGGAGGCTGAGGCAGGAGGATCCTCGTAAGTTTGAGGTCAGCCTGGACTTAATAGTGAGTTCAAGGCCAGTCTGAACTACACAGTGAGACTGTCTCAAAAACATAATATGATTACCAAAGACAGAATGGCATCACAGCATCATGGGAAAAAGGCGTTTGCCTCATTATATTCGATAGCAATCATTCTTCCCTGAACAACCCCATTGCTGACAAAAATTCCTTGGAAAATATTGTTACTGATAAATCATACCACCACTTATAACTTTGGAGAGATTACTATAATACATGATATGTTTGGAGAGAAGTTATGATTCTGCTAGTCTGTGGCAATCTGAAACTCACAGCAGTTTAGGTTACTTTTGGTACATATGGGGGAAAACTTACCACCAAATTAAGTCATTGAAATATAAATAAGTACAATTTTGATGGTAAGAAAACAAATTTTATGTAAATGATAACACGGGCTCTAATATGAGAGAAAAATGGGCAAAATTATGTACATGATATACAATGTTGGGACATAAGCAGGTATCTTGTCATGACTTGAGAAACATAACATGCTAATCTACAAATTGTGTGAAAACAAATCAACTTTGTCAGAAACACATGCTCACAAGTTTCTGAAAATGTATCTTAATGTGAAATATGGCATATTAAAAATATATTTTGTTACAGAGTATACACACCAAAAATTTAAAACAAATGCAGTGACAAATCCCAACAATTAACAAAATAAACATTTTTAGTGGCCTATACCTCCCAGTTTTGAAGACGATAGAAAAACTACATAAATACTAACTATTTGACAGTAAAGTTTCAATTCACCATGCTTAAGATGTTATGCATTAAGGTCAAAGACCCACAAAAATACCTAATTACATCAACTCATTTATATATTAAATATTGCAAATATATAATTCAGATATTTAAGTGATTTACTGAAAAACATAATGTACGTAGATACTTTAAGATATCTCTAACTGGGATATTTTCTGGAGAAATACTGACATCAAGCTTTTTGTATTAATTATTCCTACAAGTCTCCTCTACATAGAAAATTTTCACAGGATCTTCAAACTAGGCTTGCATAACATATATAGTTTCTCCCCAATGAGACTTCTTTCATGTATGACGTGTGTACTGAAAGCATTCCTACATTGCTTACACATGTATGGTTCTTCCCCATTGTGAGTTCTTTTGTCTTTGGCAAACAGCATGAATGGTGAAAGCTTTCCCACATTGCTTACATATATAGAATTAATGCCCAGTGTGAGTTCTTTCATGTCTTTTACAATAACCGTGTTTACTAAAAGCTTTCCCACATTGCTTACACACATAGGGTTTATCCCTTGTGTGATTTCTTTCATGTTTTCTGCAATAACGTTGTTTACTGAAAGCTCTCCCACATTGCTTACATACATAAGGTTTCTCTGGTGTGTGAGTTCTTTCATGTATTTGACAAGCACCACGCACTGTGAAAGATTTCCCACATTGCGTACATACATAGGGTTTCTCCCCAGTGTGAATTCTTTCATGTACTTTACAAGCACCAAGCAATCTGAAAGCTTTCCCACATTGTTTACATACATAGGGTTTCTCCCCAGTGTGAATTCTTTCATGTATTTTACAACAACCTTGTGTACTAAAAGCTTTCCCACACTGCTTACATACATAGGGTTTCTCCCCAGTGTGAATTCTTTCATGTATTTTACAACAACCTTGTGTACTAAAAGCTTTCCCACACTGCTTACAAACATAGGGCTTCTCCCCCGTGTGAGTCATTTCATGTCTTTTACAACAACTGTGTGTATTGAATGCTTTCCCACACTGCTTACATACATAGGGTTTCTCCCCAGTGTGAATTCTTTCATGTACTTTACAATGATCTTGTGTACTAAAAGCTTTTCCACAGTGTTTACATACATAGGGTTTCTCTCCTGTGTGAATTTTTTCATGTTTTTTACAATAACGTTGTGTACTAAAAGCCTTCCCACATTGCTTACATACATAGGGTTTCTCCCCAGTGTGGATTCTTTCATGTATTTTACAATAATTTTGTGTACTAAAAGCTTTTCCACATTGCTTACATACATAGGGTTTCTCCCCATTGTGAGTTCTTTCATGTTTTTGACAATTACCGTGTGTACCAAACATTTTCCCACATTGCTTACATACATAGGATTTCTCCCCACTTTGAGTTCTTTCATGCCTTTGATAATTATTATATGTACTAGAAGCTTCCCCACATTGCTTATATACATAGGGTTTCTCCCCAGTATGAATTCTTTCATGTATTTTACAATAATTTTGTGTAGTAAAAGCTTTCCCACATTGTTTACATACATAGGGTTTCTCTCCTGTGTGAGTTCTTTCATGTATTTGGCAATGACTGTGTCTACTGAAAGCCTTCCCACACTGCTTACAAGCATAAGGTTTCTCCCCAGTATGAATTCTTTCATGTATTTTACAATGAGCTTGTGTACTAAAAGCTTTCCCACACTGCTTACACACATAAGGTTTCTCTCCAGTGTGAATTCTTTCATGTATTTTACAACAACCTTGTGTACTAAAAGCTTTCCCACACTGCTTGCATACATAGGGCTTCTCCTCAGTATGAATTCTTTCATGTATTTTACAACAGCGTTGTGTACTAAAAGCTTTCCCACACTGCTTACATACATAAGGTTTTTCCCCAGTGTGAGTTCTTTCATGTTTGTGACAATTACTATGAGTACTAAAAGCTTTCCCACATTGCTTACATATATAGGGTTTCTCCCCAGTATGAATTCTTTCATGTATTTTACAATAATCTTGTGTACTAAAAGCTTTCCCACAGTGTTTACATATATAGGGTTTCTCCCCACTGTGAGTTCTTTCATGTATTTGACAACGACTGTGTTTACTAAAAGCCTTCCCACACTGCTTACAGGCATAAAGTTTTCCCCCACTGTGATTTCTTTCAGGTTGTTTACAATGTTCATGTTGACTGAAAGCTTTCCCATATTGCTTACATACATAGGCTTTCTCCCCAATGTGAATTCTTTCATGTATTTTACAATAATCTTGTGTACTAAAAGCTTCCCCACATTGCTTACATACATAGGGTTTTTCCCCAGTGTGAGTTCTTTCATGGATCTGAACATCATTGGGTGTGCAGGAGGCTCTCAAATTTTTCTTATGTAGAAAGGTCTTCTCTCGAAGGTGGGTTCTTTCATTAACATCAGAGTAGGATTTCCCACATTGATCATATTCGTAGGGTTTCTCTCCAGTCTCTGTGCTTGTATCCTTCTGAAAGGACTGAAAATCACTGCAGGTTCTTCCATATTCATTAGATTTACACAGCTTCTCTTCCAACCCCAAGTGTTCGTATGTCTTCAGTCCAGTGTGAGCTGTGATGGGCACATTCAGTGACAAATGCCCAAGCAGGGGCTTTCTGCAAGCAAGGTTGTCAGTTGTTCTTAAACCAGCTTGTTTCATGTCCATATTATCATCTGGAGTCCAAAAGAATATTTCTTCATACTTATTCCAACCTTTATTTTGATAACATTTCTCTACCTCTTCATTTCTGTACAGAAACAAAACAAAAAAGTCACAATAAAATAGGTCTCCATTTTAATGATTTACCACAAATTGTGGTTTGATGTCTCCTAAGAAATTCTGACAATGAATTAACTGAATGCCCTAGCAGATACCTTCAAAACAGCTATTTCCAAGAGTGGCTTTCATTTGGGAATTTTTAAATTGGTATATTTTGCAATACAGAAGGCTTAAGTTTGATTTTGGGCAACTAGTACATATGTATATCGCATATGGATCACTCTGATAGCTTTTCCCCATCACTCTCCTCCTCCTCGCCCCATTTGTCTTCCCCATCTCTAAAAAGTCAGGCTTTTATTTTTAGGTACCAGGGATTGAACTTGGAACCTTGTACTTGTGAGGCAGGTGGTGGCACCACTGAGCTAAATCTCTGGCCCTGGGCTTTTATTTTTACATCACCTCTTCTTTATTTTACTCCCAAATTTATATTTTTGGTTTCTCATGTAATAGAAAGCACATGACATTTCACAGTCTGAGTCTGATTTATTTCACTTAACACTACAGGTTGAAGACCCATCCATTCCTTTTGACAAATGTCCATTCATCTCCATGGCCAATTATGTAGCACTTTTTTTTTTTTTTTTTTTTTCCTTTTTAGTGCTGGGAATTAAATACAGGCCTTAGCATTGATTTACATCTCCAGCTTTTTTATTTCTTATTTTGAGGAAGATTCTCAGTGATGATTAAGTTGCTCAGGCTGAGCTTCAACACACCATTCTGCTGAATCAGCCTCCCAGAGTGCTGGGAATGCACATTATACTGAGCCTATCCCAAGTTTTCTTTATCCATGCATCCAATGATGGAGATCTAGGCTGATTCCAGGGCTCAGCCATTATAAATTGTCCTGCTTTGAGTATGTGTATCCATGTATCAGAATAATATGGTGATTTTAGCCCTCTTGGGACTACACCCAGGAGAGGTATTCCTGGATCAGACAGAACTTCTATTTTTATTTTCAGATGTCTGTATGCTGATTATTATAGTGGCTATACTTAACTTTCCCACCAACAATGATGGAGGGTGCCTTCTTCGAATTTTAAAACATGAATAGACTCAATTCTTTGGAGGATGGCTTGAAAACACTTGTTATTACAACACTAGTATTCATTTGTACTTTGAATACTGTTTCAATGTTAGTGATACTTTTGTGTACTAAATGTCTCATATTCACATGCATATATAGATATCCTGAAGATGGGTTTCTGTCAAAACAGAAAATTCATTTCTTTTCCTATACACCTATATACAATAGCTAAATGCAATTTCATACATTTTCATGAAGGTGATCAAGAAAGAAGATTTTTTATACTTGTATGTCAGGTAGTGTCACTTGTTGCATGATGAGTACTAGCACAGCTTCCTATATTGGAATATTTTTGAATTCAGTTGTCAGATTACACATACTAAAAGTATATACATCTTTGGAGAATACTTGTGAGATTAAATAAATTTGAACATGGCCACATTTCCCTTGTTGTGATATTTCTGATGACACAATGATTCTTGAAGAACATTCCTTTTCATTTTGAGTGCAAATTACCTTAGATTTCCCCAGGAATTTTTGTATACTTCTTCAACTTCCTGGTTATCCCAGGCTCTTCCTGAATTATAGGCATAGAAATATAAGGAGACACTATATTATTACACAAAAATGAATAGATTCCAGTTAGATTCATTGTATAACATAAACAGGCTGAGATAGTCTTCAAAATGTTTTCACATTCTTTGTAATGAAACTGCACTGATGAGCAACAAACAACGTTCTCTTTCTGTATAAATGAGAAAGTGGTGTCATCCTTACCTATAGCAGCCATGTTCCTAAAGGTTTCCCCCATCACATCTCTGTAGAGCTTCTTTTGGGATGGATTCAGCAAAGCCCACTCCTCCATGGTGAAGTTCACAGCCACATCCTCAAAGGTCATTGCCTCCTACATGGTCACATATATATTTCTTGAAGGAAGGGTGAGACTCCCAGTCTGGAATATCGCAATTCCTCTCATAAAAAGTGGAATTGAAAGCCAGGTGTGGTGATGCATATCTGTAATCCCAGCACTCAGGAGGCTGAGGCAGGAAGATTTCCATTGGTTCAAGACTAGTGTGGGCTACTCAGTGAGTTAAAGAACAGCCTGAGCAGCAGAGTGAGACCTTGTCTCAAAAAAGCAAACAAAACCAAAAAGCTGAATGGGGGCTGAATCCTTTAAGTATTAACTCTGTGTCTTGGTCATCAAATCTATGTGTATGCACATTTTTTCAGACAGAAACTCTGAGGCTAGATTGCCACTCATTGCTAAAGTAACAGCAGAAGAAGAGCACTGGTTTTCGTGCTGGGTCACTGCAAGCATAGGTGTGCACTATCTCTACAGCAGAGCTCACAGAGGGAATGTACAAGATCACCACCCACAAAACACTGGGGCACATGACTATCTAATGAACGGTTTGATAGACCATAGGGAATATCTCTTTTTAAATCTTTTTATTTACAGCACTGAGTCTTTCTTTTTTGATTGTACTTGGGCAGCATTTTGAAACTTGAATTTGGTTTCATAAAAATGCTATACATCAAATAACATTGATGAATAATAATTAAAATGTTAATGAAAAAAGTTTTATTTGAGCAAATCTATGAAAACTGAAAATAGGGAAAGGTTGGCATTTTATCTTTATAGCACAGTGTCACCAAATGGTCACCTTGCACTCAGATAAAAGAAATTCTAGGGGTATATGGGAGAGTAATGAGGGGAAAGAGATGAATAAAATGTATTTTATGCATTGAAAAACAATACATCACAAAGTAATTAGGTTCGATTAGGAAGCCTTTAGCCAGGTGTGGTGGTGCATGCCTGTAATCCCAGCTCTTAGGGAGGCCAATGCAGGATTGCAATAAGAGTTCCAGGCCAGCACTGGCTACACTATATATTCAAGGCTAGTCTGCAATACAAAGTGAGACCCTACCTCAAATGCTCCCCGCAAAAAGGATGACTTCCAGAAAAGTTGTCATTTATGAATGACATTTTAGATTTGTTAAAAATTTATAGTTGTACAGTATAGTAAGAATCTAACAATATTCAACACCTTTTAAGCAAGAAGGTTGATGGCTTACATAATATAATGAAAGACATTCAAATTTCACCTTTCACGAGACTGTCCTACTAGTAGAGAGAGTGACAAGTGGATCTCAGGAAAAGAAGACAGTCTTGAATGGGTCCACATGTTTATAGAATACTGATTCAAGATAGAGCTGGTGCTGTCTCTGGAGGAAATCACAATGTGCTCATTTATGTTCAGGGAGAAACAGGTACGTGGAAATCTGTATACCTTCTATGTACAGGAATTAAGTTGCATACTAAAATAGGAAAGATAAACTTGAATGCCTTGAGAATTCATTGTGAAATAAACTTTAGGTGTGAAAAAAGTGTTTTCTCAGCATAAAATCAACTAACCATCAGAATTAGGATAAATACAAATATATGAAAATCATAGGAAATAAACAAGGCGAAGAAAATATTTGCTGTGTACACTGTATAAAATTTTTGTAAAGATCAGAATGAACACAAATCTCAAAAATTACAGTAGGAGGAGGTGGCAGCTCAGGAACAGTGAGAAGCAGTGAGGGGACCAAGCGGGGAGAAGGCCAGATCGAGCTGGTGCCAGCACCTATGGCTGAGGAAGCCTAAGGCCCACCCCTTTGCCTCCCTTCTCTCTGCTCCTGCTCCTGTTCTCCCAACTACAGATCACCATGTCCTGGCCAGCAGCCAAAGTCAGTAAGGAGTTCAACTTCAACCATGACAAAAAAGAACAAGAAAAACCAACTGACCATATGGATGAGGTACAAAATGAAACAAACTTAATGAAGAAGCCAGTGAGGAGATACTGAAAGTAGAACAGAAAAATAACAAACTCCACCCGCCAACCACTTTTTCAGAAGAGGTCAGACTTGATTGCCAAATCCCCCCCCCCTCCGCCATTTTTTTGGTACCAGGGATCGAACTTGGGTCCTTGTGCTTGCAAGGCAGGTGGCAGAATCACTGAGCTAAATCCCCAGACCCCCAAATCCCAAATTTTTGGGTAACAACATTTGTTTACCATTTACCAGTGCCTGTACTGCTTGGGGAGGAAGATGAAGAGAGGCACTGCATTATTAGTCGAACTGACAGAATTTGAAGATACAAAATCGGGTTCCAGAATAGATTTTTATTTTGATGAAAATAAAGTTCTCTCCAAAAAATTTCATCTGAATGAGAGAGGCAATCCATCTTCGAAGTCCACTGAAATCAAATGGAAATCTGGAAAGGATTTGACAAAATGTTCAAGTCAGTCGCAGAATAAAGCCAGCAGGAAGAGGCAGCACGAAGCACCTGAGAGCTTCTGTCCCTGCTTTCCTGATCATTCTGATGCTGGCACAGATGGGTTTAGGAGAGGTCATCCAAGATGCTATTTGGCCAAATCCTTTACAGTACTACTTGGTTCCTGGTATGGATGACGAGGAGGGGAAGGAGAAGACGACGGCGATGATGAAGATGAAGGACTAGAAGACACTGATGAAGAAAGGGATGAGGACGAAGGTGATGATGAAGGGGAGGAAGGAGAGGAGGATGGAGGAGAAGATGACTAAGTGAACACTGATGGATTTGAACCTTCTCCTTTATTTTTTCTTTCTCCAGTTCCTGGGAGCAAGTTACAGTCTTCCCCTGCCCTTTTGTGCTCAGTTGCTCGGCTCTTGAAGCCTCTTTTCTCAAACATCATGGTTCTTGACTTATTTTGTGGAGAGATACTTTGAGCAGAATACAGTGGGAAAAGGATGTCTACACTTTTCTATTTTAAGTTCATTTTGATTCCTCCTGTCTCCACAAACTGTATGGATTTAACACCACCATGCTCTCAAACCCTCCCGCACTCCCTTTGCTCTGCTGGAAGCTGGAGGGTGCTAGGCCCCTGTGCAGTAGTACATAGAATTCTAGCTTTATTCCTCCTTTCTCTCTGTTTGGGCTCAGAGATTACACTGTTATCTCTAGATGAATATGGACTGTTAGTGTTTACCAACATGTACCTGTCTACTTTCTCTTGTTTAAAAAATGGAAAAAAAAAACCCTTTAAAAATGGGGTATAGAAAGTCAGCAAAAGGTGGGTCTGAGATGTTTGGGTGAGTTAAGTGGACATTTGACGGCATAGCTTCTCCTTTGGCATGCTTAATTGTGATGCTAATGGACATCCTTGTAGTTTAAGATGACATTTTTAAAAATTCTTAAAAAAAAATTCTTTCCTAACGATGATTTGAACCCTGCCACTCAATGGGAGAATCAGCAGAACACGAGGGGTCCTATTTGGAATTGACATTCCTATTGTACTTTTGTTGGTTTGTCTTAAAATTCTTTTTTGTCTTCACTGCAAAGGAAAAGGTAATATACAGTTTTAAACGCTCTGAGTGCACAAGTTGCTTTGTTACAGTAATACTACATACACATGCACACACACAAAAAAAGAAAATTAGCGAAAGAACAGCACCATAAAAATGAAACTCATTCTCCAGATAACAGCTTTCAATGCTCATTATTAATGTAGGTTATAGACAATAGAGAAGAAACTATTAAAAGTATCAAAGGCATTATTAAATAATTAATGTAATTTGTATAATAAAATCTACAGGACAAAAATTATAAAATAATACCAACGGATACAGACAAAGCACAAGAAGGAAATTAGTGGGCAGATATTAAGATGAAACACATAAAATTGTCTTCCCATTCATACAGTTTCATGGTATATGTTGGAAAAATTAAAATACCAACAGCCTGCCTCATAAGTGCAAGGACCCGAGTTCGATCCCTGGTACCCCCCCCAAAATAAATAAATAAAATAAAATAAAATACCAATAAAAAAACTAATGGAATTACTAAGATAAAGAACCACTGAGTATATCCCTAGCTTAATATACAAGAATATGCCATGTCTTTATGAAGTGAAGTGGAAATTATAAATCTTACAATATAATGAAGCCTTCACAGTAAATTATACAAATGTTAAAAGTGCATATATGAAAAATGTTCCACACTAAATTAATAAACATAAAACCACAAAAACTACAGAAATATGATAAAATATACTAAATGAACAAATATACATGGTGTCCTATTTATTTCACTTAAGAGTATGGCCTCAATGTGCACAAATGTCTCTAGTTTCTCGTTCTTTATGGCTGAGTAGCACTTCATTTTATAAAAAAAACCCACATCTTTATCCGGTCTCTAGTAAATGGACAAATATAAATAAATTAAACCATTCCACATATTGGCAAAATACAAAAACTTCATATGAAAATTTTATAAAAATCTTGAATTTTTTCATCTGCAGTCCAGCATGTTTTCTTATTCTATTAAAAATTTTTATTATCACTTGAAAATAATCAATAATAACATTTTAACTGCATCAAAATATTAAAAAAAAACTAACAAAATAACCCAGGCCCAGAGCCAGTGGAATAAAGGAGTGAAATGGCTGAAATATGAATTTCCCTATAATTCTACGGGCAATAAGTTGAGGCAAAGAAATCGTGAATAATCTTTTCAGCATGATAATAGTGATATATTAACCTCAATTATTAAATTATTCAAAACTCCAAAGAATTAAAATCAAATACCTCTCTTGATGAGACTGTTATGATCCAAAGAGATTTCTGAAAATCCTTCTTATAGCCACCTTGAGGGTAGCTAGATGAAATCAGAGAGATGCACTGGAAGTAACCTTAAGTGGTTTGTTTGTTTGCATCATGATTCTGTGGATCTTTAGACATACATATAGGAAATGCAAAAAAAAAATTTCTTTTTTTACATTAAAGCCAGGCATGTTGGGGCACATCAGTAATCCTAGCACTCAGGAGGCAAAGGCAGGAGGATCACTGTGAGTCAGGCCAGCCTGAACTATATAGTGAGATTCTGGTCTCTAAAAAAACAACCAAAAAATTACCTCTAAATTTTTCTTTGCTTCATCAGATATAACTAATTCTCTTATTCCATTTTTAACTAGGAAAATCACAATCTTATGGTTAAATCATGAAAATAAATTCGTAAGTCCTTAAGGTAACTTGTATTTTATACAAGCAACTTGCTGCAAAAGAAGCTGGTTAGGAACAAAGCCTGCTTCACTGCAGTTCACAGAAGAATCCACACTCAGAAGGTTGAACACACTTTTGAGGTTGTATACAACACACTGTCCCCACGCAGCCTAGGGCAGCTCAATCACAGGTGGTGAGAGAGGGAAATCTGAGAAGTCAGGTAATTTAAATCTGGGACATTGTCACCTCCTACTTGGCCAACTTCACAGGGTGAAATTTCATGTCCCCAGTCTCAATTCTGAGCAGAGATAAATACCCACAATCAATTAAGACTGACCTTTGTCTTTTCTCGATTTTTCTTTTGAATTTTAATGTGTGTTGCTTGCTTAGCACTAAGCAATTCTCCAACCAAAAATCAAGGCACCACCCAGAGTGACCAAAACAGACAAATTCAGAGTGCTCCTCTAGTGCACTGCTTCAAGTGAAGGTGGGTGTCCACAGTATGTGATGTCCTTAGGAAGCATCATTCTGAAGTTATCAAGCGGTGACGTACCGAGTACGTTCCATTAATGGAAATGAATGTATTTCCTTAAATTGGCTTATGATAAAAAGGGATGGACATTCTTACTGTTTGAAAAATTATGATAGTCTTAGATTCTCTCTTCCCTTAAAATATTATACTATACACACAACTAATCTCAAATTCACAATCACTTATCTAGGGGAAGGCAGTTCCAAGGATGTCTTTCAGAACGGCACTCACTTGTTCACAATGGGAAAAAGTTAAATGTTTGACCTAAAAACAAACAACTGATGATGTTTAATTTCACTAAGCACTGTGATCACGGTATATAGTTGTGCTTGGTGATCCACACCTGTGATCACATTGCTCTGGGAGGCTGAGACAAGAGGATAAGGGCTTCAAGCTCAGAGCAGTGAGACCCAGTGGCAAAATTCAAAATAATGATAACTAAAATGTAAAAGGCCTGGATATTCTTCAGAGTGAAGGGTCAAAACCCTAGTACCACAAAAAATACTTTGTAATCATTTCTATTCCTGTGTAACATCCTCCCCATTACACCTAGATAACGTTGCCCAACCAGTTTTATGCTAACAACATTGAGACAAAATTTCCAATTATGTCTCAAAAATGATTAGGTGAACTCAGCAGTAAAAAAAGAATGATTTATGTAACTTTGTGTAAATGTTTATCTTTCTTTCAAGCCAGAAATTTTGAGCTACTTTCAGACTGAGCCAGCATAGAGCCTGCCCTCTAATTTCCCACTACACATTTTCAGAGGAAAACCATTGGTTCAGGAGCTGATTTTGCTACCCATCATCGTCTTCCTGCTTTCCCACACTGTATCTACTCTACTTTGCTCCTCCTTTCCCAGAATACCCTTTGATGCCTAATTACTGACATGCTCGCAGACCTACACTTGGTGCTTCCCTCATTATCCTACTCATTACTCATTATCCTACCCCACTCAGCATGTCATTTTTTGAGACAGGGTCTCATTTTGTAGTTCAGACTGGCCTTAAAGTCACTATGTAGGCCAGGCTGCACTTGAACTCCAAACAATCCTCCCGAGTGCTGGGATTACAGGCATGTGCCACCACACCTGCCTAGCATGTCATTTTTAAAACAATTTTATAAACTACCCACAAACTACAGCAATTATGTGAGAGAGATGGTGCTTTTCTATTTTTTTCACTAACTCACAAATCATCTGTGGATGCCCTACTTCAAGGATATTGAAAGACTGGGTTTAACACTCAGCACTTTCTGGAAATTGACCTTTATAGCATTACTTTCATCTTTCCTTCATTACACTGATAACTTCCTGTGCATTTTTTGGCATTCTAAACTACAAGAAGCTTACTATTTTATTTATTTATTTATTGATTGATTGATTGATTGATTGCATTGCTCTAGATATAACACTGTAGTTGAAGCAGGCTTGCCAGGTCCTAACACTGAACCTCATCACAGGCAATGTTAAACATTACTTTCAATTATTATGCTATTTGTAAAAACCCTATACTAACTTTGGAATTGTGGAGGTGTTTGGAAATTTTGGAATTCACTGTTGTCACAATTGAGTCCAGAATGGAGGATACAACTTGAGTGTTTAGTTGCAATGGAGACCCCAGAAGTTTAGAGAAAAACAGAAAGCTGACTGACTGAGGAAAACTGCAAGAGAGCAGAGCTGGCCCAAAACAGGAGCCATGGGAGCGACAACCATCAGAAGTGATATAGAGCAGAATCACCCAAGCCCTTTGGAGTTCACAACTTGCCACAGATTGCCTCAGATGCTAAAAGTGGAGCTGTGGGATTTAATGTTTTCCCTGCTGGATTTCATCTTGCTTTATTGCCATTCTTTTTAACAAATTTATCTAAACTTTTAACAAGTTTATTGTAACCAGGTGGCTTAGACAGTTTCTTGTTACTGAGATAAAATACCAAACACCCACAACTTAGAGGAGGAGTTTACATTGTCTTAATTTCAGTTCTTGGTCTACTGTACCCAAGGTAAAAACACAATGGCAAAGTGGCATGGTGAAGGAAAATGTACTCAAACCATTCAGCCTGGAAGGAGGGAAGGATGGGAGGAGCTGCAAACAAGAATACACATTTCCAGGCCTTGCCTCTAGTGACCCATTTCCAACAAGTCCTCACACCCAAACAGCACGTCCAAATGCTGAACTCACCAATGAATGAGCTCACTGATGAGGACAGGGCCCACACTAACCAATTAACTTTCAAACTCATGAGACATTTAGGAGACATTTTAGATATAAACCATAGTGCCTGGCCTGCTCCTGGGAGAAAAAACAGGGCTCCCAACGCTGCACAGTGTCACCCACAGAAACCTCACACATGCATCCTGAGTCTCCTTTCAACCCTCCTGCTCACTGAACAGCACGGTGAGGAGTAGGGCTGCAGATATTCAGTGGGCAAAGGTAGGGCTCGGGACATGGTAAAGTCACCTTACTGGGACAGGACAAGATGCTCAGGTCCTGGCAGATGTCTCAGCCCCACTCAGAGGGTTAGAAAGGACCAAAAATGTGTACAGTGACAGCTGACACTGTCAGCTATAGGAACAATAGGAACTATAGGAACAATGATTAATCACCTGATCCAGGGGGGCCAGATCCTGCCAAAGCTCATTCTGTCTACTTCTAATCAGAAGTTGGGCAGTTACCACAAATCCCACTCCTGTGTTGGGCTAATCGCCACTCCTATGTTGCTCAATCACCATTTTGAGGATTGAGGGTCTCCCAGAACCTTCCTATGCAGCCACAGTCAGTAGAATTCATAAAGCAAGTCAGGTTAGGCCAGGTCGGGAATCTCTCAGCAACACACTGGGAGCTTCTGACTGGAGTGTTTGACAGAGGATTCTGTTCTCTGGCCAGTGTGCCTGACTGGACAGTTCATACAACAAAATCTCTTCTTCATGATGCAAAGCTGCTTCATTTTCTGCCCACTGAGCTAAGAGGGAGAAGAAAAACAAGGTAAGAGCTGCTTCAGTAGAGCCCGAATGACAAGACTGGACAAAACCCTTCCCAGCCCAGGCTTCCTCCTTGGACACTGATTGGACACTGATTGGACACAGCCTATTGGATCACTGTATTGAAACAGGATTTGCTGTTGGCTTTGCAGAGCTACCTCTGTCTCCTTACTGTATGCATGGGCTCTTTCTCTCTTGTTGTCTCTGAATATGGGATCACAACTGTACCACTGAACATCCAGAGTCAATGTCACATGGAGAAAACCATTAAACCTAAAGAAGAATCTGGGTCCAGGCAAAAGCAGGACACAACGTAACAAACAGAAAAGCCTAACGTTGTCATAGGGCAGAAATTAAATGTGCCACTTAGCTTCATGGCACAGACTTTCTTGAATCTTATTTATATATTCTCAGTAAAGAAAATAAAACCATGCCAAAATGGGAATATAATTATTTAATAAATGAAGAAGTTGATATAGTGTGATGACAGTATTTATAAAGGAATCAAGTAGGTAGAAAATATTTCAAATGCCTCAGATAGGAAACTTAGCTATTCCAAGGTCACAAAGAAATCCTAAATTCTGAAGACTAATCTTAGCAGGAGGGTCAGAATAATAGTTTCAATATAGCTCCATCCTCACCTATTTCTCTGTGATGAGGCAGGAATAGCTAAGAGCTTAATGAAGTAAATTCTTTATAATGTGCTGTTCCCTTCTTACAGATTGAAACTTCATTTCTTTTTCAACATATAATTTCATCACGATAAAGTTCTCACCGGATTCATGTTTTGGGTAGACTTACTGTCAAATGTACTGGCTTGAGAGATGCCTACAATATTAATAAAGCACATGTCTGGGGGTATCTGAGGAAGAGAAAGGGTATGACTTTAGCAATTGCCTCTGATCCCTGGCCCCTTCATCCCAGGCTCCTTTCCTACTCAAGAATTTTCCATTGGAAGGTTCAGGAGTTGGTGCTGGAAGCCTTTAGGAACTGGAGACCAACATCCAAAGCCATGGCAGATAACAGAGCTCCTCCACACACAAAAAAGGAGAATTCCTTTCTTCCCTTCTTATTCCACCGCAGGCACAAGCTTATTGGTTGGTGCCAATCCTGTTCAGGGTGGATTTTCTCTGCTTTGTGTCCTACAAGCCAATCATCCCAGACGAAAGCTTTACTAACTTGCTGGTGTTTCCCACTCATCAAGGGAACATAACACAATTAATGATCACAAAAATCTAAATGAGTTTCTCTAAGTAGTCCTTTCGCAAATGTTTTTCATGTGTACAATTTTTAATCTGAAGCCAGCAAATGTTTGCAAGTAAAATAGCAAACATTTCTCAGTAAAAGCTCTATGGCAATCAGAGTCACCTCCACAAAAAAGAACCACCCCCAACCATCTGTACATGAAACATCTGCTTTCCAACACTCAGCAACTTTTCATGGTCAAGAGTCCTTAATATTGAACATGGATTTAAAGCATGAGAATAATTTTTTATTATGAAAAAAGCAAAGATACCTCAAAATTCATCTTTAAATGACAAGATTTATAGAAAAGTACAAACTAAATGTGAAGTGTCCACTTTTGCCCTGAGCATTGGTTAATACCCTCATCATTCCATCATTCCAGTTTGAACACAGTCTCAACCTGCTCTATGCCTAATGACTGACATGTTGTTCCTTTTTAAAGCTATTTCTTTAACCTCACCCCTCACTTGACCCATGCAGTCGTTTCTATAATAAATCCTAGGCATCTCACAAGTTCCTCTCTCTTTCAAAAGGTATAACTGCCTTTTGTTTGAATCTTCTTGGGGCTGAAATACAGTACTCAATTTAAATTATGCATTTGAAGCTGTGTCAAAGGACATATCGTGACATTTCATGGCACCGAGACACAATACCCAACATCCACAATTTAAAGGAGGAAGGCTTTTCTTGGTTCATAGTTTGTAGGGATTTCATTTCATTGTTGGCTGGCTCCAAGGCATGGTGGCTCGGCACAGGGGCATGGCAGGCAGGAAGGTTGCTCACAGGATGGCACTGGGAAGCAGCGAGCCATCGAGGGAGGAGGAGTGATACATATACACCATCCTAAGCCACCCCCACAGTGACCCACCTCTTCCCACCAGGCTTTACCTCCCAACATCTTACCCTGCTTTATACAAACCCATCAGCGGACTATTCAGTACCATACCCATGACACAGTCACCTCCCAGAAGCCCCACCTATCAGTGTGTGATGCTTTGGGAGAACATCTAGATTTAAACCATAACCTCCAGTTAAGTACAGAGGAGACAATGTGGGAAGGAGGCTATATTAAAACCTTATGAGTATCACATGGTTTCACAAGCACATCCCTTATTTCTCTACTGTAAATCTGTAACAGTGGCTAGCTGTGCACCTCTGTACCTTTCCCTGAGGTACACAGGGAGCAATCTCTTTGTTTATCCACTTGGTACGATGATCAGCAAGGTATGTGCACGTGTGCAAGAATGTCAAATTGGGATTTTCACCCACATGATGCTCCAGCTAACAGATCTTGTCTATGTTTACCTGAGCATCACAGAGGGAGTAATACAATCACACCACTCTAGGATTTATTTTCATTTTTCTTTTCTTTTTTTTTTTTTTTTTTTTTTTTGTACCAGGGATCAAACTTGGGTCCTTGTGCTTGTGAGGCAGGTGGCGTAACCACTGAGCTAACTCCCGGCCCACTAGGATTTATTTTTTTAAAAAGTCTTCTTTTGACTTTTCTGGTAGAAGTAGCCCAATTCAGTACAATGGCATACAAAAAGCCAGATTTGCAGGTTTTGGAGGAGGTCAAAAATGAATCATCAGGGGACCGGGGATTTAGCTCAGTGGTTCTGGTGACTACCTCTAAAGCTCAAAGACCTGAGTTCGATCCCCGGTACCAAAAAAAAAAAAAAAAAAAAAAAAAAAAAAAAAAAAAATCATCAGATTACTCATGAATGGATGACGAAGATGACTCATTATGGTAGAATACTTGTTTTCATAACAGAAGAGTGATGTGGGTGTATGATGACGATGATGGCTTTGACACTGGCCATGTGAGCCAAAGTTCCTGTGACAGTGAAATGGAGCAAGAATCGACTGATACAGATACAGGGAATGCAGACCTCCTGGATTCAGATGACAAAGAACATGGTAATGTCAGCACATATTTGATTGGTCAAAATGTTGCAAAGCCGGATGTGGTGGCACACGCCTGTAATCCCAGCACTTGGGGAGGCTGAGGCAGGAGAATCGCTGTGAGTTTGAGACCAGCCTGGGCTACATAGTGAGTTCCAGGTTAGTCTCAACTACATAGTGAGACCCTGTCTCAAAAAATCTAAAAAAAAAAAATGTTGCAAAATGGCCATGCAAACAAATGGAAGGATCCAATGTTAGAACTAGTTTGAAAAACATAGTGAGGGTCTTGGCAGGGGTGAAATGTATTGGAAGAATGCCAGCACTTTCACTCAATGTCAGAAATTGTAACAGGTGAAATGCTACAAAATACTGTAAAATACACAGAGGCTGAAATGCAAGTCAAATATTCTGTATGGACCAATAATCACATTCAAAATGTATTATTATGACAGCTCCCTAGATGAACAGAAAGCATTCATAGTTCTGCTATACCCAGCAAGGATTTCCACAAGAATGTAAAAGACTTAGGGAAAAGCAAAGGGCCAAGATATGGCATAAAAATTTATGCTCTTGTAGATGCAAAGACTTATGCTTCTGTTTTAGACAATTATCCTGGAACTCAGCCATCAGGTCCTTATGATATAGTAATAAACTGAATGATGTACATTCCTAGCTTAGTACTCAGATATGTCATTTAATTATGTACTATAAACTGAACGAGAAATCCTTGATATTACACCATATACAGTACACAGAAACAACTGTACATGCTTAAGGCACACATGCTCAACACTAGATGTGATCACCTCACACATGATAAAACCATTAAAATGGTGTTTAAACTTAGAAGGAGAAATATAAACAAATCAGATCATTCCAAGTGTTGGCAACATGCGAGAAACACTTTTACACGAAACATTAAGAGGATAAATTCAGGACATTTATAGCTAAATGGATGCACATTGAGGGTATACTCCTAAGTGAAATAACTAGGACACACATGTGTAAATACTGAATAGTTTCTCTGGTGTGAGAAACTGACAGTGTAAATAAGGATTAAAATGAAGAATTGATAATGTGAAACTGGAAGAAAAGGTACTAAGGGGTAGGAAAAGTGGGAGGGGGAGGGGAAAGGAAAGAAGGGAAAGGAAAAAATATGAGATAAGAAATAAATGGAAACAAAGCTTTTGCAAATAGGGAAGGGTGGAGGGGGTGAAGGGAGGGCAGGGGTATGGGGAAAAAAATAAGAACCAAGATACATCATGTAAAGGTACAAGTTCTCAATGATGAATGTAAATGTATTGTATACCTAAAATGTACCAATAAAAGAATGTAAGAGACTAAATAAATAAATAAATCTGGTAAGTAAAAAAAAAAAAAGAGGACAAATTCATATACCAAAACTTTCTACAAATTTTAAATTTTTCCATAATCTGCAAACCAATAATTTTTCTCATTCTGTCAAAATCCTAATTCATTACCACTTGAAGAAAATAAATAATATTAATTAAATAATATTAATAAAAACAACTACAAAACTATTGAAAACAATCCAAGAGCAGAATCAGTGGAAAAAGTGAGTGAAGCGGCTGAAATATGAACTTCCCTATAATCTTCGGCATCATAGGGTGAAAGAAACTACAAATAATCTTTTCAGGATAATACTATTACTTTAGCCTCAATTATTAACTTATTCAAAAATCCAAAGACTTTATCCAAGCAACAATCTGCTTAGTAATGTGATGGTAAAGGCACAGGGTATCTAAAAAAATCCATGCTGTGGTCACTTAGGGTGTAGTCAGATGAAACCAGATGCAGTGAAAGAAACCCTAATTGTTGCATTCATACCTGCATCATGGTCCTACGATCTTTATGCATGTTTGTATTAAATGTAAAACAAACATTTTACTGGTGATTTTTTTTTTCTTCTTCACATGCACTACCCTAATTTCTAACTAAGAATATCAAATCCTTTATTTTATATGTTGATGAAAAGTTTCTAAATCTTTGAGGTAATATCTATTCTTTAACACACAACTTGCTGCAAAAGGAGCATTAGGGGTGCAGGCCAGGGAAGAAGCCTGCTTAACAGTGTAGTTCAAAAGGTCACCCACACCCAGAAGGTTAAACACATTCCTGAACTTACGCATCTCTCTCACTCTGACCATGCAGCCCAGGGTGTCTCACTCCCAGGTGGTGCTGGAGGAAGACCTGAGAAACCAGGGAATTGAAATCTAGGCCTTGCACATGGCCTACCTGAACATCCTCCCACGGTTAAACTGCTTTAATTTCTATAGGCTTAATTCTGAACAGAACAACATTCAGCCATGGTCATTTGAAGACTGATCTATTCCTTTTCTCTATTTCTCTTCTGAACTCAAGTGTGCTGTTTGCTAAGCACCAAATAATTATCTAAAAGGGACTAATAGGCCCAAAATTCAAGACTCACAGTACCCAGAGCTACCACAATTTTGACAAATTGAGATCCCAATCTTGGTACACTGTGTGGAAAGCAGATTCAGGATAAAGCATGTGATGCTGCTTTTCATCATGAGTCTCTATCCAGAAGGCATCAAGGGATGGCACACTGACCCGTTCTATTAACATAAATGAAGATAAGTTGTCTAAAAGAGGCTTACAATAAAATGAGATAGACATTTCCACAGCTCAAAAACTCATGATAGCTTTAAGGTCCCAGTTTCAAAATCCGGGGAAAATCCAATTTAAAAATACTGTACTACACAACTAATCTAAAATTCACAGATACTAGTCTACAACCAGAAGAACTGAAGGATTTCTTTCAGACTGGCCATCACACATTCTCAACTGGAAAATATTAAAACATTCTGGACATAAAAACAAACAAATAATCGATGACATTCAATTTAACCAAGCACTGTGATCTTGGCAAGTAGAAGTGATTTTAAAACCCCTACCAGAGCTGGACTTGGTGACCCACACTTGTAATCACACTTCTCTCATGCCTGAAGCAAGATGATCACAAGTTAAACCCTCACCTTGTACAACACAGCAAGACCCACTCTCAAAACTTACTACTACTGCCACTAATAATCATCATCATCATCATCATCATGATAATTTAAAAAATGGTGTGCTCCCTGTGGCAGCACATACACTGCAACTGGAATGAAAAATGCATCCAATAACAGAAAAAGCTATTCCCCTCATTTTTTAACCCGTAACAAAACCAGACACAATTTTTTTAAGGTCCAATTTTGCCTCATCAGTATTTAGGTAAATTAGTAACCCAAGACTAACTAACGTAACATTTCTAAAATTTCTCTCTTTCCTTTAGGTTTCTGATACTTGATTCATATTCAACTGAAACCAGCATAAGACCCCTTGTTTACCGTCACACTAAAATATTTTGACCTCTTTTCTAGTTCAGGAGCTGACTTTGCCCTACTCCACTGCCCCTTCTTTTCTATATTCTATCTACCACTTCCTTACTCCTCCCTGCACCAAAAATCCTTTCATATTCTACAATTCATATCCATACAGACCTGACATTTGGTGCTTAAACCTTACAGCTGTACTCCTTGTATGAAAAGAGCTGCCTCAATAAGCATTTCATTATTTTAAAAATTTCTACAAACTATCCAAGACTTCATGGATTAGGTGAGAAACAGCACCCATGTCTCTTTCCACGCATATCCACATGATATTTACATGAAGATGTTCCACTTCAAACAGAACATCAGTTACTATTTAACTAAATGCAGTCCCTTTAGAACATTGTCATTTGCAAGATTACTTCATCTTAGGCCTGGGTTTAGCTCAGTGGTTCTGCCGCCTGCCCTGCAAGCGCAAGGACCTGAGTTCAACCCAAGTACAAAAAAAAAAAGATTACTTCATTTCCTCCATCACAAATCAGTAAATCCTCCTTCAAAAATATTTAGCATTCTAAACAGTAATGGAAACTTTATTTTATTCTGATTTCTTTCAATGTTGTGGATTTAACAGTAAAATTTAGCAAGCTCGATTATTGCTCAATCATTGAAATTCATTGCCAGCAATGTTAAATCTCTTTTCAGATTTTCTTGGATATTATCAACACCACATAATGACTTCTACAATGTGAAAATGTAGTTAGAAATACAGCCACTTACTGTCACCACAGTGAAAACCAGGATCAAGGATACAACTTGTAGGTTTGAGACACTATATTCCAAACATGTATTACAGTTAGCATTAATGGGTGTCTTACCCAATTTTCTGCTACTGGCACAAAATACCTCCTACCCACCACATAAAGGAGAAGATTTTATCACTCATAATTTCAGTCTATGATTAGCTGGGAATAAGATAGAAAGAGGATCGGGGGGAACTTGACAGAAGAAAAGGTGCCAGGAAGCAGAGAGAGAAGGGAAAAGATGTAGAACAGAAAACGTTTTTCCAAGACACATTCCCAGTGACCCTCTTCCATCTAGGTTCCAGATCCTAACTCCACATCCAGCTACTGAACATATCAATGGATAAATCCACTGATGAGCATGTGTTCCACAAAATCCAGATAACTTACAAACATATGAGACAACTGGGGAACATTTTTGACATAAGTTATTACACCAAGTCGGCTGCTGAGAGAAAAAAAAATATGTCAGAGTTCCATACATATACATGAGTTAAGAGTCTCTGCAATTCTGCTGATATTTAAGAGAAACAGGGCTGCAGGTGCTGAGCTACCTAAGTAAGGTAGGGCTCTCGCCATGCTGACATCACCATACTGGTGAACAGGATAAAATACTTAGGTCCTGGATGCTGGCATATCCTCAACGTGAGGGCCAGAAACAACCAAGGCTGTAGCAAGCGGCAGTTGACATGTAAGAACAAAGCCACCACAGCTGATAAAAGGAGAGACCCAAGTCTTGCCAAGGCTGCTTCTGTCCAGACATCAAAATCAATAACTACCGAGCAACTAGAAACAATGCACAATCAGAATCAGCGGAGTAAGTGAATGAAGTGGCTGAAATACAAACTTCCTTGCAATCTTCTGGGTAATAGCTTGAAGCAAAGAAATGACATTATTTTTCAGCTTATTAATACTTCTATAATAACCTCCATTATCAACTCATTCAAAATTCCAAAGTTTTAACCAAGCAACACTCTGCTTAGTGATGTGATACTAAAGCCACAAGGAGCATCTTGTGGCTACCTCTGAGTGTAGTTAGATGAGATAGAACTAGAAGTAAGCATAGTTGATCTGTTCACCAGCATGATTCTATGGAGCTTTATGCATATGTTAAATGTAAAAGAAATAATTTATGTCTAAATTTGTTTCGCTTCTTCAGATGTAGTCCACTAGTTTTTAGTTTTTATCCTTATGGATAAATCATGAAAAAATTTCTAAATCCTTTAGGCAACCCCCCCTTTTATAAACAACATGCATCAGAAGAAGAAATGGGGACAAAATTTATAGGAGAACACTCTTGGCATGTTAAACATTCTAGAACTTACATCCCACTGTCACTGTGCCCCATACACCCAGAGTGTCTCACTCCCAAGTGGTGAGGAAAATATGCAAAACCAGGAAATTTAAATGGGAACTTTCCCCACATGCTTCTCAGCCTATTCTCCACAGGCTTAATTCTGAAGAGATATGACAACTCACCCATTCATTGAAAGTTGACCTGTGGCTTTTCTAAATTTCACTTTAAAATTCAGGTGTGTGTTTTTTTTGCTGAACACTAAGAAATTCTCCAACAGTAACAGGTGGACCCAAGGTTCAATACTCACACCACTCAGAGTTACCACAATTCTGTCAAATTCAGAGCCCAGTTCTACTATACAACAATATCAGGCTCCAAAGATAGTTGTTTTGAAATGGAATATTATAACAAGAAAAATTATAAATTTTAAGTTCTTTGTTCCAGATTCTGGGGAAAATTACCATGTAAAAATTATTACACACACACACCATTAGTCTGAAATTTACAGAAACTTAATATGCAAAAGACAGATGAATCTAAACCCTGATTTTACAATGGCTACTACATTCTCCAAGGGCACAAATTTCAATTTTCTAAACATAAAGACAAATAGCTGATGTTTAATTTAATCCTACATTGTGATCTTGTAAGGAGAAGTGATTATACATGTTCCACCACAGCTGGGCTTTGTCTCCCATACCTGTATTCACACCACTCTCACAGGCTGAGGCAGCAGCAGCAAATTCAACTTCCAGCTACACATTATCGAAATTCAGTATCAAAACTAAAAAGTAATATTAAAAAATGAAAAATGGATGTGATGTATTGCAGAACAAATGAACTGAATTCAGTCAGAAATAAATTTCCCAATGACACATGGAAAGTGCTGTTCACCTAATTTTTATTCTACAACAATGCCAGACATACTTTTCTAAGTTCCAATTTTGTCTCATAAGACCTTAGGTCAATGGATACTTGTAACAAAAGTCCTGTGGGACCCTAAAAATCTGATCCCAAGACCCTTAGCCTAACTGACTCCATTTTAAACTAAAGAGCCATCTGGTGTCAGCCCTGCCCCCCCCCAATGAAACCAAACAGCAGGAATTTGCTTAGTTTACTTGGTTGCGATAAGAGCAGAGACAAACGGGTGGGAGAAAAGCCTCTCCGGCCTCAAAGAAGAACAGGAGGTTCTGTAGAGATAAGGAGAGCACACCACATTCCTGAGCGCACTGATCTCTTCCTGGACTAGCCCTCTCCCCAGCCTGAGTAGTTTTCTTCCCGCTTTCACAAGTGCCCCGGTAACATCCAATAGGTTTAGAATATTAGAAGAGAAGCCAATAGGATAGAGAAAATTTCAAGCCACCCTAACCCTATAAAAATAGGCTGAATAAGTGGGTCAGGGCTTCCAGTTTGTAGCCGCTGCATCAGTGACAATCGAGGTCCAGGCTCGAGCTTGTAATAAACTCCTCGTGTATTTACATCAGAAGAGACTCTTGGTCTTCTTGGGGATTTGGCAACTTGGGCAGAACAGTCCTATCAGTCTGACTTTAACTAAATTTCTTAGTATTTTTCAGGCTTCTGACCTTTGAATCACAGCATTAGAAGACAAAATGGTAAATTATGAAAATTAACCTAGGAAGCCACTAAAGAATAAGAGGACAAGAAAATACAGTCCAGTAGTTACTGCAGAACACTGAAAAGACCAAGCAAGCTAAATGGAGATAAAGAAAAGCTACAACATAACACAGATGCAATTATCTTTACAGAAATTATCCCAGAAAATTTCCCAAATATGAGAAAAGATTTTGAAATACAGGTGAGGTTTCCAGAACACCAAACAAATGATGAAAAAATGCTCAGCAAGATACGTTCTTCCTAAATTGCCAATCACCCAATAAAAAGATCTTTCAAAGCCATCACAGAAAAACATCAAATCATATATAAAGATACATCCATTACAATTATAGCAGACTTCTCAATACAAAACTTAAAGGCCAGAAGAACTTGAAGTGAAGCATTTCACGCCCAGAGAGCAAATAGCTTCCAACCTAGTTAACATGCCCTAAGGATATTTCATGAAAAAGACCAGAAGAAGAGATATGACTATGGAACCAGCACTCCAAAACATACTCAAGAATATCCTACCCAGAAATGAGGTCAATAAAACTAAGAATTCCAATAAAATGAAAACATCAAGAAAGGTCAATACATAAACAACAATAAAACAACAGCCACAAAAGACAGGAAAATAAAAACAAAGGAGTTACCTCCAAAAATGAGTAAAATAATAGTAAATAATAAACATATCTCAGTAATATCTACAAAAAAAGCCTCAACTCTCCAATTAAAGACACAGATTGGCAAACTAGATAAAAAACGGAGTTTAACAATTTGTTGCATGAAAGAATTTCATCTAATCCAAAGAGACTAACAATCAAAGGATGGAAACAGTATTTCATGCACCAAGACCCCCCTCCCCAAAGTAGCACTAACAATTTTAATCTCAGATATGGGCAACTTTAAGTTAAAACTGCTAGAATAGACAAAGAAGGTACTATACACTAGTTAGGGGAACAATCCAACAAGAGATAGTATTTATAAATATACACTAGCGCACCTATCTTCATAAAAGGAACACTGCTGAACAAAAAAGATCTAATAAATAGCAACACAATTATAGTGGGAAATCTTAACACCTCACTTGCACAAAGAGATAGAATAAAGAAAAAAAAATCAAAGGGCTGGGGATTTAGCTCAGTGGTTCTGCTGCCTGCCTTGCAAGCAAGCGTAAGGACCCAAGTTCAATTCCCAGTACCCCCCCAAATTAAATTTCATCATTCAAGAAAAAAATCAAGAAAGAAATATCAGCTGAGCCACAACCCTGAACATAGGGCCATAATAGATGTGTACAGAATATTTAACCCCACTACAACAGAGTATACATTCTTTTCAGCAGTACATAGGACTTTCTCCAAGATAGATCTAGTGGTTCACAAAGCCTGATTAAATAAATATAAGAAACACAAAAGTCAGCCCATGTGTTTCATCAGACTAGTGTGCAATGAAAATATAAATCAACCACAGAAGAAAGAGCAGAAGATGTAGAAGCAGCTGGAAGATTAATAACACACCACTAAACAACCAATGGGTCACAGAGAAATCAAGGAAGAAATTTAATACTTTCCGGAAATTTAATAACAATGCCTGTACAACTCATCAGAACCTCTGGGACACTATGAAAACAGCCTAACAGAAAACATTTTTTACAATCAATGCTGACATAAAAAATAACCTTATGCTCAAATAAGTAACCTTATGAGACATTGTAAAATACCTGAGAAACAACAATAATTCAGGGCCTAATTGTAATTAAAAAAAATGAAGATTCCAATGAAAAATCAATGAAACTGAGATTAAAACAATACAAAGAATTAATGAATTGAAGATCCAATTTTTTGAAAAAAATAAACAAAGATAAGCCTTTAGTGAAACTTACCAAAAGAGAAAATATTCACATCTTTGCAATTAAAAAGGAAAAAGACAAAATCATGACAGCATCAAAATCCAGAAGATAGTAACTACTATGAAAAATTGTACTCCAACAAATTAGAAAATTTTGAAGAAATAGACAGTTTTCTAGACTCATAAAAATTACCAAACGTAACCCAAGAAAAAACAAATATGCTGAACAACTCAATAGCAAGCAATGGAATCAAGACAGTAATAAACAGTTTACCAAATAAAAAAAGCCCAGACCTGACGGATTCAGTCTACATTTCACAAAGACTTTAAGGATGTGATGTCACCACCTATACTCATGCTCTTCAAAGAAACTGAATGGCGCGGAGGGCTTTCAAATTATTTATAGCAATACAATTGTTTATTATATAGCAATATAATTATTTAAACCCTTAAGCTTAAAACACCCAGGCTCTTATTAGCTCCTATTTGTCCAGAAACAAGTGGATCCGCAACTCCTCCCAACAGGTGATACTTTATATTTAAATATAACCACAATGTAAGCCACCACAAAATATACATATATCTCGTTCACAGTGTTTATACTGTTATGCTGTTATGTTAGCTTTAGTGTTCATAACATATGTTTTTTTTTAACGTATGCTTTTTTTTGTTAGCCCTAAAGTCCTGTTT
>NW_022900919.1:24641013-24655528 GCF_012274545.1 Fukomys damarensis | reverse complement strand
TATATATATCCTGTTAGTTTTAGCTTCTCAATGTGGATCCTGTCATGTTGGCCCTAAATGTCCTGCTATGCTATGTTTTAAGAACAACCTGTTCTTAAAGAACGTCCCTAACCACAGGTCTATTTCAATAAACATTTCAAATTTAAAACAACGTGTAGAAACAGTCCAAGAACTACAGCAATTATTTCAGAAATGACAGCTCCCTTTCCCTTTCCACTACTACCAATATCACATGCCCATTTCCATGCAGATACACTTATTCAATGTGTTTCTCAATTTAGGTTTAACAAGCAGCCCTTTTAAAAAGTTGTCTTTAGCAAGAACCCCTTCCCCTCCCAAAGTAATACATTAACATCCCCTCCATTTTTCTCAGCATTCTAAACTCTCTGGAAGGCCTCATTTAAATAGTCTAATTGTAAAGAATATTTTATTTAGTCACCTTATGAGTAAGCCACCTAGCTAGGGAAAATGGCCTGAGAGATTGGGTAATAAGCCATATAAATAAGAATTAAAATACAAATAGTGAACTACAGACAGTGAACCAAGAATCAACTTCCTCAGGCAACATAGAATATAACCCCTCCCTACTAAGCTCCTGAGTTTGCAGGAACTTAAAGTAGAAAAACAACCAGTTTTGTCTAAAAATGCAGATTTCTATAAACTTACATGTTAAGCAAAAGGATTTAAGAGACTGAGCTCCAAATGGTCATTTTAAATACAGAGTTACCTGTGCTAGGTGGCCATTAAATAATTGAGCAATTACTGTGCTGATTATCTATACTTACCTCTGGATCCAGCAAGCACATGGCCACCTACTCAGGTTGCTTCCAAGGAATCAGGGAGCTATTCCTATTTCCAATAAAAATTCTCCAAACATCTTCTTTTCGGTTCATGACCTTTCTTAGGATTCTCATATCACTTATCAGCACGTATTGTGACTTTGGCAATATGGGGAAATATTTGAAATTTAGGAATTCGCTGTGAATATCAAAAGGCAGAGGTCTGAGGAGATGCGTTATGGGTATGAGACCCTGCATTGCAGACATTTATAAATGTCAGCTCCTCCTGGTCTGCTACTAAAAGGAATGAGACTAGGAACTCAGCACATCAGAGCTGCACCCAGCTCCAACCCATACCTGAATGAGGGTCTCCGCAACCCGCCCCCCTCCAGACTGGTGTAGCTGAGGCTGTGCCTGAGGTCACAATTAGACGGCACTGTGGGCTAGGAGTGTCACAATGGGGACAGAATGCAGGGAACCCGGAACTAACCATGACCCAGCTCAAGCAAAAAGGGACAACAGCAACAAAAGACCACAACTTCGTAGTCTGCAGCTAAGCAGAGAGGCGGTGGTTCCCCGTACCCGATTCTGGCCACTTTCTTTTAGACCTTATCCCGATTCCATCCCATCCCCGGTTTCTGTCCTACAACGTCACCATTGCGTGGCTTCAGGGCCTCCCAGGGTCTTTCCCATGCAGTAGAAGTCCCAGGAGGTGGTCCAGCAAGGTGGAATTCCGGCTCTCAGCAAAACATTCCGGACACCCACTTTAGCGTCATAACCCCGGAAGAACCCTCCTACATTGCCCCATCTGATTGGACAGTTCGTACAGCCCGCCTCTTTATCGCTGATTGGCTCCTGCTCCATTGCCCTCCCTCTGAGCCAAGAAGGGAGAGATAAACTGCTTGCTTGAATAGAGCTCAGGTGATAGATTGTAACCCAGGAACTTCTGAATCAGGCTCTTTCCCACCATGTCAGCCTCACCCCGCCTAACAGTAACTGTATTTATGCATTTATTTCTGGCTTTCCAGAGCTGCCCCTGTTTTCTTAATGAACTCATTGTGCTCTTCCTGAAAGTGTGCTTAGAAGGTTCTTTTGTCAGTGTCCTGTGGAAGAATCAACCCTCTGATATAAGGCAACATTGTGAGTGCAGGCCAGGACAGGACAAAATGGAATGGACACAGAGTTGGTTGTTTGACAGGTCTATATCTGGGAATGACTCAGCAGGCATCACAGTGAAGATTTTCACTCTATCTCAGTCTCTTCATTTTCAGCTAAGACAAAGAATATATGTTCCCCCAAGGAACACAATTCCTTTTATTGTGTAAATGAAGAAATTAGAGTTAAAATGATAGAAATATTCTGCAAAAGGGTAAAGATGAAAGAAAAGCAAATATTCTAACTCCTTTAGACAAGCTTCATATTTCATGCCGGGTTGACCACCTTTAATTTTTGAGATCCTACAAAGCAAATAAAAAAGTTAAATGACACAATGAGATATCTTTTCCGTGCTGATAAAATTATTTTTATCTTTATCAGTCCCGCCCCCCCTTTTGAGGAGCTACCGTCCAAGAACCATAGACAAAAACTGCATACATGAGAGAAAAAGAGTATTTAAGAGACGGTTCAGGAGGTCATCAAAGGCAAGGCATAGAATCTGCACAATTAAAAAAAAAAAAGACTCTGCACAATTTCATGGCAAGTTTCAACCTCAGAGTCAGCGCAGTGCAGTGCAGCCCAAATGCAATTCCATTCCCCTCTTTCCGTTTTTTTCCCCCCAAAAGTGGACATGGATTTCAACATGGCCAAGACTCTTCATTTTCTTATACCTGACTGCTTTCAAACCTAATCCATTAAGGAGTGTTATATTCTTGAAATAGTATACCTTCGCCTTCTCATTGTTTTACATTTACCCAGCACTTTGGTCTTTTGTGTAGTTTTGTACTCATCGAGCTTGTCCTCCGTCCAAATCAACCACATCCATGAGATTTTCTGGGATATTTTTCACTTCTGCATGTTTATGGCTTGGTTTTAAATATGTACGCTGAATATCAAAATTATTCCTCTACAAACAGTGTTAAAGTTTCAATGTCCTATAATCATACACACAGAAAGGGGGTACTTCCAACACGCAGGACCTTGTCTGCACATTAGATTCCGAAATTATCATAAGGACCTTTTGAGGTACATTCTGACTGGCCCTAGGTTTCTCGCTGAAGCAGCTGAAGGTGGAGACATTGAATAATGTCCCAAGTCCTCATACCGAGTGGTAGACTGAAATGTATATTTGTCTCCATATAGGGTATTTAATCTTTACAGTGGGCTGTCTGCTTCACATAGATTTAATTCTTTAATATATTGTCCCTCCCTAAATGATTTCTGTGCACTCAACTTCAACTTGCTATCAATTCCACTCCCAAGGTGGTTGCTTTCTTACACATCCTGGATGGGAATAATTGCTTTCTCATTCAGCTCAGCATTATGGGTTCTCTGTCTATTTTCCATTCCTATGTCAGAATTTCACATGTAGCAAAATTGAAACAAAGAAAATCTACTGTTTACAAATTTTGAGGCTGGAAAGTACAACAACAAGGCACAAAATCTAGTAAAACCATTTATGCTGCATGACACATCATCATTATTATTATTAGCACAGGGGATCAAACTCAAGACCTTGTGCTTGTGAGTCAGGAGCCACTGAGCTATGTCCCCCACCCCATGACACATTACTGAATGCCAAGTAACAAGTTAATACTGTTTAAGAAGTCTACTTCACTTATATGTCCCCCACTTTTGTATTAATAACATCATTCCATTCATTAAAGCAAAATACTCATGTGTCTTTCACCTTATAATGATCCCTTATCTCAACTCTATCACAAGATATTCAGTTCCAAAATAATGAAGTTTAGAGGGTATATTGAATCTTACACTGGATTACTGATATGAAATATGACTTGAGCCAGGAGGAAATCTACAGAACATGGATGCCTACACTTACCCCTGAATCTCTGTGCCCCTAGACACAGAAACCTCAACGCCAGTCTCCACTGCTATATTGTAGGTGACCAAAGTTGGATCCAGTCTTTTGTATCACATATATTGATTTCTTTCTTTCAACTATAAATGTGTGAATCACGCATCAGTACACAAATGTCTGCATATACATTTGCACCCGTTTAAGAGTACACCCCACTGGAAAAAGAGACCTTGCCCTACTTATCTCTAACCACAGGGCACTTAGCACCCTCCCACGTGCACATTTGAGGTGCTCCTATGGTACCTGAGTGAACAGAGGTCAATTCTGCATCCTGGGGAGGCTAAAGCCTGAGGGAGCAGTAGCCCAAGTCCTGATGTGTTACCTGCCTGGCAAGTTTGTTTGGGGACTGCATTTGTGTTTGGCTGTCTGCTCCCTGTCCAGATTTCTATGTTTGTTCATATATATTTCCTACTCTGAAAGAGTATGGTAAAGGAAGTTTTCCATTCTCACTTGTCGACCTTCACTTTCAGTTGAATTACTAGGAGAATAGTATTTTTTGAGTGATGTCAGTGTGGACAGGCAAAGTTTCATAGAATGCAGTGTGGTACTTAGAATATTCAGCATTGTATCCTCGAGCACGCATGCTGTACTTTTTAGTTGACTCAAAAGTAGTTTTTGTTTGATGAAATGTAAGGTTACCAAGTGCTTAGGGAATACCTCGTGATAGTAGTACTAAACAATATGAACATTTTGGGATTTGAAAAATTACCTGCTATTGAATATGGAGCTATCAAACACCCAATACAACTTTTAGAAAAAAAATAGTTGCTGTTTTATTTTTACAAAAATATTTGCATTGCATTTTAATATTCTAAAAGATCCTATGGTCTTCTGAGGTAAAAGTTGTTGGTTCCCAATATAGTTTCATATTGCAGAATGGGCAATTAACCTTCATCTGTAATAATTCAGCTGCATTCCAGAATGAGTTCTCAATTTGTTGTTTTAAAAGTTTTTCCTAAAATTTTTCCATAGTTGTTACCTTATTTCTGCACCAGCACTTATACTTTCCCTCACTATTTCTGTTTCCTGAAATATAAATTTGGCGATATCGGAAACCCGTACCTAGGTGTAGGAAACTGACACCTGGAGGCATAAAGGACATTTGTCCTGTTCTATTTTCTGGCCTTTTGCTGGAGTATTTAATCTTGCATGCCAAGCATATTTACAGAGATATAGGCTTTTATATTTAAAATATTTTATTTAATGATCAATTATACATTATTATTTCTAAAATGCTAATTTTGATTGCTTTTAGCTAGGTACTTCTATGGCTGGAGCGTTCAGAATTTTTGGGGGTAAATTGATTTCAGAGTTAAGTATATTTTGTTGTTATATATCAAAGATATGGGGATCATTTAGGTTTTGCTGTTTAGCAACCAGTATTTTCTTTTTTTTTTTAACTAGTGTGTGTCTTCATGGCAAAACTCACTGACCCCTTTTCTCCATCCTAAAGTCGTCAGACAACTATGAAAAACATCACACTGCCCTCTGTCTTGCTGATGTTGCTTTTATGCTCTCCTGGTAATTTGCTCAGTTTGTACTTTTCACACAGGTAAGATGATTTTCAATTTAATCAATTTGCATGCAATATGTAGTTGGTTATATCTACAGAAGTTTTAATCTATGATTACATTTATACTCAAAGATTTTCAAATATGATATAATCATAAAGATTATACAAGTGTGTGATTTAAAAATAGAATTCCACATTCTTCAGCGTATTGGTCACTGATAAATATTAATGATCAACAAGTAAACGGGGGGTGTTTTCTGTTATTTCATTCACTAATTTTCCTATTGGAGGGCAGGATAGTATCTGTATATTTTCTGTTGTGGGTGCCCAGCTAAACCACTGCTAAGGCCAGTCCTGTTCTTCGTGGTCAGGGGTTTCTGTTCTGGTCCAGCTAAATGTTGTCCATTTTGTCTGAAGAGCAGAACCTTACCTGGAGCCACAGCTCAGAGCTGTAGTCAGATATTGCTTACATAAATTGAGGTCCTATCTGGCTTCCCCAAACAAGTGAGCAGCTAATGGCAGTAAGATGCATGAAAGTCAGGAAGCAGAGAGCAAAAGTGCAATTTTTTTTCTTTTATTGAGTTTATTGGTACAGTCTAGGTATACAGTACAGTTACATTCATTAGTGGGATCTTGTACCTTTACATTACAGGTCTTGGTTCTCATTTTTCCCCCTTGTCCCTGCCCTCCATTCACCCCCTCCCCATTTACAAACACTTTTTTTCCATTTTTTAATTTTCTCATATTTTTTTCTTTTCCCTTATTCCCTTTCCCCTACCCTTCCCACTTTCCCTACACCCTTAGCCCTTTTTTTCCTATTTCACATTGTTAATTATCTCATTAGGATCTTGTGTACTACTATAGTTTTTCACACCAGAGAAACTATTCGGTATTTACACATGTGTGACTTATTTATTTCAGTTAGGAGTATATCCTCAAAATTTATCCATTTTCCTATGAATGACCCTAATTTCCCATTCTTTATGGTTGAGTAGTATTCCATTTTATAGAAAAACCACATTTTCTTTATCCAGTATCCAACTGATGGGCAAATGGGCCATTTCCAAGTTTTAGCTATTACAAACTGCCGCTATAAACATAGGTGCGCATATGTCACAGTGATATGATTCTTTTAATTCTTTTGGAAAGATACCCAGCAGAGGGATGGCTGGGTCAAATGAAACCTCTAGTCCCAGCTCTTTGAGGTATTTCCATAGTGATTGCACCAGTCTGCACTCCCACCAACAATGGAGAAGATTTCCTTTCTCCCCACAACCCCGCCAACCTTTGTTATTGGTTGATTTCTTCTTAGCAGCCATTCTTTGTGGGGTGAGATGGAATCTCAGTGTTGTTTTCATCTGCGTCTCTTGAATGACCAGTGATGTGGAACATTTTTATATATATTTACTTGCTGCTTTAACTTCTTTGTCTTAGAACTGTCTGTTCATTTCAGATGCCCATTTTCAAATCGGGTCTTTATATTTGGGGGGTGCTGATTGTTTTGAGTTCTTTATATATTCTAGATAATAGTCCTTTGTCTGAGGAGCAGCTGGTAAAAATTTTTTCCCACATTGTAGGTTGTCTCTTAGTTCTGTTGATGGTTTCTTTTGCAGTGCAGAAGCTTTTTAATGAGATGAGATCCCAGTTGTTGATTCTTTCTGCTAGTTCCCGTGCTACTGAGGATTTGTTCATAAAGTCTTTTCCTATGCCAATGTCTTCCAGAGTTCTGCCTAACTTATCTTCTGGCAAGTTTAGTGTTTCTGTTTTAATATTTAGATCTTTAATCCACTTGGATTTTAATTTAGGGAATGGTGAGAGATAAGGGTCTAGTTTTAATCTTTGGCAGGTTGAGATGCAGTTTTTCAAATACCATTTATTAAAGAGGCTATCTTTCCTCCAGTGGGATGGTCAACTCCTTTGTCAAAGATGAGGTAGCTGAGTACATCTGGAGTTGTTTTTGTGTCTTCCAGTCTGTTCCATTGATCCTCAGGTCTGTTTCTTTGCTGGTATCATGCTGTTTTATCACAGTGGCTTTATAGTATAGTTTCAAATAGGGAATTGTTATACCCGCAGCCATGTGTCTGTTGCCTAGGATGGCTTTTGCTATTCTAGGTTTCATATGGTTCCAAATGAATTTTTGGATTCTTTTTTCTGGTTCTGTGAAATATAGTGTTGGAATTTCAATTGGCATTGCATTGAATCTGTATAGCAGTTTTGGTGGTATGGCCATTTTCACTACGTTGATTCTTCCTAACCAGGAGCAGGGTATATCTTTCCATTTTCTTATATCCTCTTCGATCTCTTTTTTCAGAGTGCTGTAGTTTTCAGTTTAGAGGTCTTTTGATACTTTTGTTAGGTTGATTCCTAGATACTTCATTTTTTTTGGATGCTATTGTGAAAGGAATTATTTCCCTAACTTCTCTCTCAGTGAGTCTGTTATTTGTGTACAAGAAGGCTATTGATTTTTGGATCCTGCTACTCTGCTAAAAGTGTCAAATAAGTCTAGAAGTGTTTTGGTGGAGTTTTTTGGATCGTCAGTGTAGAGTATTATATTGTCAGCAAATAATGACAGTTTAACTTCTTCCCTTCCTATCTTTATTGCTTTAATTTCTTTCTCTTGTCTAATTGCTATGGCTAATGTTTCCAGAACTATATTGAAGAGGAGTGGTGATAGTGGGTATCCTTGTCTTGTTCCTGATTTTAACATGAAAGTTTTCAGTTTTGGGCCATTTAATATGATGTTGGCTATTGGTTTTTCATAGATAGCCTTTATTAAATTGAGATATAGAACATCTATTCCAATTTTTTGCAGGGTTTTAATCATGAGTGGGTGTTGAATTTTGTCAAATGCTTTTTCTGCATCTATCGAGAAGATCATGTGGTTTTTGTCCTTGACTTTGTTAATATAGTGTATTACATTTATTGACTTTTGTATGTTGAACCATCCTTGCATCCCTGGAATAAATCCGACTTGGTCAGGATGTATGATCTTCTTGATGATCCTCTGTATTCTGTTTGCTAGTATCTTATTATGGATTTTTGCATCTATATTCATTAAGGAGATTGTCCTGTAGTTCTCTTTTTTTAGTTGCATATTTCCCTGGTTTGGGAATAAAGTTTTACTTGCTTCCAGGAATGAATTTGGAATATTGCTTCCCTTTCAATTTCACTGAAAAGTTTGAAGAGTAATGGCAGTAGTTCTTCTCTAAATGCCTTGTAAAGTGCAGCAGTGAATCCATCAGGACCTGGGCTTTTCTTTGTTGGTAAGTTTTTAATTACATTTTCAATTTCACTGATTGTGATTGGGTGTTTAAAATGTTTTTATCTTCTTTGTTCAGCTTTGGTAATTCATAAGTATCTAGAAATCTGTCCATTTCTTCTGCGTTTTCCATTTTATTAGAGTACAGGTTCTCAAAGTAGGTATTAATGATCTTCTGGATTTCTGTTGGATCTGTTGTGACTTCACCTTTTTCATTCCTGATTACATGGATCTGAGCATTTTCTTTCCTTTTTTTCATAAGGTTTGCTAAGGGTTTATCAATTTTATTTATTCTTTCAAAAAACCAACTCTTCAATTCATTTATTTTTTGTATCATTTTCTTAGTTTCCATTGCATTGATTTCTGCTCTAATCTTTATAATTTCCTCTCTTGTTCGAACTTTGGGTTTTTCTTGCTCTTGTTTTTCTAGGAAGCTAAGAGTCATCATTAGGTTATTTGAGCTTGCTCTATTTTCCTAGTGTGGGCATTCAGTGCTATGAATTTTCCACATAGATCTGCTTTCATTGTGTCCCACAGATTCCTGTATGTTGTATTGGCATTTTCATTTATTTGTAAAAACTGTCTAATTTTTTCTTTAATTTCCTCTGTTATCCATTGATTGTTTAGGAGAGTGTTGTTCAATTTCCATGTGTTTGTGAAGTTCCTACAGTTTCTTGTGCTATTGATCCCAGCTTGACTGCACTATGATCTGATAATACACAGGGGATAACTTCAATTCTTTTGCATTTATTCAGACCTGTTCTGTGAGCTAGTATGTGGTCTATCTTGGGGAATGACCCATGTGCAGCCAAAAAGAATGTATATTCTGATTTTGTGGGGTGGAACACTCTGAAGATGTCTGTTAAGTCCATGTGTTCAAAAGCTTGGTTGAGTTCTAGTATTTCATTGTTGATTTTCTGCCTAGATAATCTGTCTATTTGTGATAGTGGGGTATTTAGATCCCCCACTACAATTGTATTAATGCTTATTTGGTTTTTCCTGTACTTAATGTTTGTTTTATATAGTTGGGGCATTAATATTTGGTGCATACATGCTTATGATTGTCATCTCTTCCTCTTGAATTGTTCCCTTTACAAGAATGTAGTGGCCTTAACTGTCTCTTTTAATCAGTTTTGGTTTGAAATTTACTTTGTCTGCAAATAAGATTGTTACCCCTGCTTTTTTCTGGGCTCCTGTCATGTGTAGAATTGTTTTCAATCCTTTCAGTTTCAGTCTATGGGCTTCTTTTTGCACTACATGTGTTTCCTGTGTACAACATATGTTGGATTTTGCTTCTTAATCCATTCTGCCAGTGTATTCCTCTTGATTGCTGAATTGAGGCCATTGACATTGATGATAATAACTGATATGTACTGACTTATTATTGTCACATTATTGTCCTTTTGTTGACTCTTTTTACTTCCCCCCCTCCTTTTAGTTTCTTGCCTTGCCTATTTGATTTGGTCTGTTGGGCCTTATGGTGCTGTGACGTTCATTGTCTTTTTCTAGGATATTGTTTAGAATTCCTTGTAGTGCTGTTTTGTTGTTCATGAGGTTTCTCAGGTGTTCTTTGTCATGGAAGTATCTTATTTCCATCCATTTTGAAAGAGAGTTTTGCATGATACATCAGTCTAGGTTGGAGGGTGTTTTCTTTTAGGACTTGAAATACCTCATTCCAGGCTCTCCTTGACCTGAGGGTTTGTGTTGAAGAGTCTGCTGTGATTCTGATGGGCTTTCCTTTGCATGTGATTTGTTTCTTTTCTCTTACTGCTTGTAGTATTTTGTTCTTCTGTTGGATTTCTGGGAACTTATAATATGTCTAGGTGTAGATTTTTTTTTATCATGGTTAGTTGGAGTCCTATATGCCTCATTTATTTGTATGTCTAATTCTTCCCTTCTGTTTGGGAAGTTTTCTGTTATTAATTCTGTGAACAGCTTTTTTAAGTCATTTGCATTTTCTCCTGCTACTTCATGGATTCCTATCAGTCTTATGTTACTCTTCTTTGCATCATCTAGGAGTTGTTGGATCAATTTCTCATCATCCCTTACTGTTTTTAAGAGACCTCTCTTTTCACAGTCACTGACTGCAATCCTATCTTCTATACCTGAAATTCTATCTTCACACTCTTTTATTCTGTTGCATAAACTTTCAATAGAGTTGTTAAGCTCCTGGATATCTGTTTGAATCTGTTTTATGGATTTCATTTCTTTCCTGTGTTGGCCATTCATTGTTTCCATTTCTTTCTTATACTGGGCCTTCCTGGCTTCTATCATGGTCCTGAGCTCATCTATTTTTTTCTCAGTTTCTGTTCTAGAGTCTTGAATCATGACTTCCATTTTGCTCACCATCTCTGTGGTTATCTGGGACATTATTTCTGTTTGGAATTTTTCTAGAGCCTGATTGATCTGTTTTGTTACTTCCTGTGCTGTGGGTTGAGGATGTCCTGCTGGTTCACCATCAGACTTTTCATCCTCATTTGCCCTACTGTTTGCCATTGGTGAACTGGAATGTGTCTTTGTGTCTTGCTTAAGTGTTTTCTCATTTTTAGTTTTGTTGTTGGGTTGTCCTTCGTTTAATTTCTGGGTTATTCATTAAATCTTCCTGATATAGGTGTGCTTTAGCTTTTGAGACTCTAATAACTCATAGACATTCTCATTTTCATAATATCAGAGAAAACAACTCATTAAATCAAACAAAATCCCTATCCCAATTGACACAATCAGCAGCACAATAGGATAAAGCACAACTTGTGATAGTCATTAATCTATCACCTTTAAACCATGTGAATTAAATTAAAATCAAGAATCAGCCCAAAATATGTTTGCAGTGAGTACACTTTTCAACATAGCATCTTTACCATTTTAGGATGGGGGCTTAGAGTTAGAATGAGAGGAGTAGATAAGTGAAAGAATTGGAGAAGGTTTCAAGTGAAGCCACAGGACATAGAATGACCATACAATCTTTATGAAACTATTAAATTCAAAAGGGATAGACAGAGTGCAAGAATAAGGACAAGAATATATCCCATTAATAGTAATAGGGGCTCACTTTCCCTTGAAACTACTGACCCATGAGTGAGGTAAAATGACAGAAGAAAAGAACATAAAGAAAAAGGAAAAAATGATAAAAGAAGAAGTCTGAGTTAGGGCGGTATCAGGAACAGAAAGGAACATGAGGGATAATGTGGTGGAGCAAGAGACTGAGTTGGAGAAAGAGGACAGAAAAGACAAAGAATTTGCAGAGTGGAAAGAGGAAAAGAAAGGAAAAAAATGAATTCGAAGGGATTCTTTCAGATTGTATCTCTGCTGTCATAATATACCACATGTGCAGTCATGTGCAGACCCAAGTCCCCTGATCTCAGTTAGCCAATGGCAGATCCCTGCGACTCAGACTGACCTCAGGCCGCAAGGCCCAAATTGAATTCCCCGACCTGCAGGGTTGAACTCCACACAGTTCTATTACAGGTTTACCCCGCCCTTTCTTTAAAGATGTTCAAAGTTGTGGGTCCAAGGACTGGCCCAATCAGGAGGTCTGAGAGCAGGGTGTGTGTGGGGGTTTCAGAGGCATGGCTACCTTCCTTGCTGGAGCTGGTGGCAGAGCAGGCAGGGGAGGGCATGGCTACCCGGTCATGCCAAATGGGCCTAAGCAGGATGGAGGGAGAGCAAATCTCAGAGCTACCTTCCAAATCTTGCCTTCCTCACTGGGGTTGGTCAGCTTCTTAATTTTAAATTGTGTGGCTTGTTTTAGGTGACCCTCTGTACAGCAACACCTACTTCAGTTCCTGTCCCTTCACTTTACCATTACTGCCTGCAAACTTAGAACACCTGATGCTCTAATTCTATACTATTCCTGTCACTGATTTCTTTTTGGTATATGTTACCCAAGTTTATCTTCTCGTGTGCTTTCCCCACTCAGGCACATTTTCTGTTTACCTTTTGTTCAGGTGAAAAAAAGGCTAAGAAAAAAACCTTAATTATTAACTATTACACCTAACCAGAGACCCTGGATCAAGCTAGCTTTAATGGGATCAGTTTGAAAATACTTTAAAAATCATCAGGAATGACACACAACATTTAAATTCTGGAGAGATGTAATGTTATGTGAACAGAGAAGTGTTAACAAACACACCAACTGTATTTTAATCAAAAGTTTATTAACTTTTAAAAACATAAGCAAGGGGAAGAAAAATGACTAACTGGTAGCATTGTTTTTCAAAATAAATTTTCAATTAATACTCAGATCTCCAAGCTTGAATCTCCATACACAATTTCAAGGTGGTAGATTGCAGTGTTTCATATGCCACACTTATCTATTGCATCTTTTTTTAAAAACATGGAATCTGCAATATGTAAGGCTTCGTGAAGACCTACTACGCTATGAGAAAGCTTTGCTGCCTTGGAAGGGCTTTGTTACAGACAAGATTCCTGGTATTACACTTGAGAAGGGAGAAAAACAGATTTCATGGGCAAGAACGCTAGTCTGTGTTAATATTTCATGTCTAGGTAACAGTGCTGTAAACGCCTCAAGTCATTTAATCTCCGCTCTTTAATGACTTCACTCAGTTCCTAAGATACATGTAAGCTCCCTCTTAAATAAGAGGACTTAAAATGGGGTACCTAGAGCCAGGTTAACCCGGAGTGTAGACTTTAAAAGAAACTTTCATGTCACTTGTTGCTATCATGGTCCAACTCCTTTTACATGTAAATTAACCCTGCTCTTAATAAGCTTCTTTTACCAAATCTAGAGAAAAGAAATTTAGGTGGTCAAAGCAGATAGTGCACAGCCCTCAAAAAACTATTTAAAAACAGGAGGGAAATTCTGTGGCAATACAAAGCATCCCAAAAGTTTTCGTGTAATTTTAAACTTTGAAACCAGTGGAAGTACAGAAGCTACAACGTTATAAAATATCATCTGAAATTTTTCATTTTTAAAATGTGGAATATTAAGCTCTTAGTTGCAATTTTTGTTCCAGTTCCTCTTTCTTCTGTTCCCTTTAAGAGGCAGAAGGAAGGGTGGGGGATTTACCTTAGTGGTTCTGCGGCCTGCCTAAAAGTGCAAGGTCTCGAGTTTGATCGCTGTACCCCCGCTCCCAGAAAAAAGAGACATTAGGAAAAAAAAGTAAGAATAAAAGCTTAATATTCCACATTTGCAGAGCTGAAAATTTCAGACGATGTTTTGTACCTTCTGCAGCGTCCTGGAAGGCAGCAGCAGAGTAGAGTAAGTCTGAAAACTACACTGAAATTTTTAGTTTATTGGTACATTTTAGGTATACAGTACAGTTACATTCATTACTGGGATCCTGTACCTTTACATGACAGGTCTTGGTTCTTGTTTTTACCCCTTACCCCTGCCCTCCCTTCTCCCCTTCCTCCCCTCTTTCTAAGTTGGCTATACTTCAAAATTCCATGTAAATGCCAGGTAAAGGAAGTTATACCATATTGATGAGCCTTAAGGACAAGAGAAGGACATCTTTTTTTCCTAAATGGTAGAAACTTTAGATGGCAGAGCTCACAGACATAGGAGCATAGACTGTATATGTTATGTGAACTCTGTATCAAAACCAAAAGCAAAAGCCTACTTTCAAGAGCATAGCTACTGTATGAAGATGTCAGAGCAACAGTTCAGATCGTGCAATCTTCTCCAAAATCAGCTGTATTCACTCCCCCAAACTTGCTCCCCGAAGCAAGCTAAAAACGAGCCTTCGTCCCAGGACACACGTCTTACTGCACGGAGATGATCGGGCAGTGGCCCAGCCCTGGCGAACCCTGCACCTCTGTTCAGCTCTGCCCTAGGCTCGTCCTGGGCTACCACACATTTGCACCTCTTGTCCTGCTGTGTGAGTGGAAGACAGTTCTTCTCTTTCCAACAAAGACAGCTGTCCCATCAGTACCTGTGAAGACTCCTGCCCCATTTTCTCTGAAGATAT
>NW_022900919.1:24637681-24640513 GCF_012274545.1 Fukomys damarensis | reverse complement strand
GACGACCAGTGGCATGTTTAATTCTAGTTGCATTCAACAAGGGAACTCAGTTTGATAGCTGTGCCATTTGGTGGCTATTCATCACGGCAGGTTTAAGACTCCTTAAAAAATCCAATGTCCTAATCTACACACTTCCCAGATAGAAAAGGAGTTGTGGAGGGCTGGGGATTGAGCTCAGTGGTTCTGCCACCTGCCTTGCAAGTGCAAGAACCCGAGTTCGATTACTGACACAAAAAAAAAAAAAAGAAAGAAAGAAAGAAAGAAAAGGATATGTAGAAATCTTCTCGGTTTCCAAAACTACATACATGTTCATTGTTCCCTCTGGCCAGCAGTTCACCTTGGCAGTAAACTGGGATGATCTTCTGTTTAGGAAAGACTACAAAGCAGATTCTTGAGCTTTTGTAACATATACTTTGCCATCACACGGGATCATAAAAGTTTCAGGTGGGGGCTATGATCCTACTTGGTAATGTAACCTCAAGCTGCTTAGCCAATCTCAAAAGATACTGTACCAAGATTCCAACAGAATAGTAGTTAACCAATATTTCTTTCACATATATTAAAAAATATTCTAGTTTTCAAATGAGGAGTTCAGTGGGCAAATCACAATATACTTTACCACATATCCCTGGCATCCTTATGAAATCAAAATGCACACATATACATTAAAAAATAATCAGTCGACTACTGACTACAGGTTAAGCATTTTAGAAATCCATCTAATTAGGATCCTTCTCTTTCTTCCTCTCCCAGTAATATGATTAGACTCTTGTATACAAACAATATGGGATTTCCAGATTTTACATGAATGTGAATCATGAGAGTTCAATCCCATTACCCACCCAAAAAAAGGAATGACAAACATCCAAAAGTGTAATTCTAATGTCCATCAAAACATCAGAGGTAACTTTCAGTTTGACATAGGACTATTTCATACTAAAATACTTTCAGTACGACATAACTCATCTGATACTTCTAAATTACAAGAGAAAATACACCATCAGAATTTTATAATAGGGAGGCACAATTCATCATTCACCAAAACATTTTTATCTGTGTCCCCCAAAACAAACATTTCATGGAACTGTATGATTATGTGTGTGTGTGTGTGTGTGTGTGTGTGTGCGCGCGCTCACGTGTATGTGTGTGTTTTGGTACCGGGGATTGAACTCAGGCTCTTGTGCTTGCAAGGCAGGTGGTGGAACCACTGAGCTAAATCCCCGGCCAAGTATGATTATATTTTAAAGATATTGTACCACATCATAACATACTTGTGAATCAATGATGGTCTAACTTCACTTGCTAAATGCAAAGTAATAGAAAATTCTTTTCAGTGTATCTGAAATTACCCTAGGTTCTTAGGAAAGAAATGTCATTCTGAAATGATTGGGGAGAGAAAAACAAGGCAGGCCAGCCATAGTTTATGTATCAATCCAACTCTTCAGTCTATATTTTTGATGTCTAAGTGGGCATTTCACAGTTTCCAGGGAAAGTGACATAACATTATCTGAAATAAAGACAAAAAGCAGACTTCCAATGTACCTGTACTGTACATTTGGTGTCTGGCACTGTTTCTATGTAAGTTTAAGGATAATAACTAAACAGTGAAGCTGAGGATTCTCATCACTTTAGTGAATGCCAACTTTTCATTTTCCTGCAATTCTGGAAATTCAACCTGTGCTCTACGTGTGCCACAGAAGTGGCCCCCCAGTGAGCTGCCTTCCTGGCCCTCAACACATTCAATTATAAAACACAAATGGAAATGAAAATTTAACCTTCACGTCATAAACATAAAACAACAGACTGTGCTCACAGAGGACTTTTCAGTGTCTCAGGCTTAGCGATGCTGATCTTTCTCCTACACTTGCTGCCTCTTGCCAGCTTCTCCTCACATTCCGCAGTCCACAGCCTTCTCACCTTCCACTCAGTTCCCAGAACAAGCCCACTGACCTCGCTGGTAAATCTGGGCCATTTGTTACTTTCCTTTAATTTTTATCCATTAAAATGAATGTATACACATAGTGCAGAGTTAACTGTTGCCTCTGAGTTCTACAAAAATCTAAACGGAACTAAGTGAGGTTGCAGAATTTCTAAGAGACAGGACTAGCTACGGATGAAACGTAAGATGCATCCTGAAAAGGTTTTTCTCAAGAGCTGAACTTGGCCTAGGTACCACTTCCAGGTCAGCCCGAGCTCGGAGCTACCCAGAAGCTGATTCCGTCATTTCCTAACTTTGTTTCTTAATCTGCAATACAGAGAGCGTATACACGATACACAGGTTTGCTTTGTATTTGGAAGGGCCAAATGAGATGCACAACCCATGAGACCACGTTGTAAAGCACTAAGAATTATGCTTCCCTTTTTTTCTTAGTTTCCCCTTTTTATTAGTACATGGGTGCATTATGTTACCCCTCTCATTTTTGGGTAAAATCAGAGGGTCACTTTACACCATCAAGCGGAGTACAGGTTTTCAAAAGTCCTTAGACGCTTTGCACTGAAAGTTATAATTCCTATATTTCTTCATTCTTTAATGATTTTTAATATTCTGAAAAGTTACAAAGGCGTGTTGATCATGAGGCTTTATTAGAATAACAAACTAAGAGCCCAATAAAGGAAAAAAGAAGACCCAAAAGACATTTCATGTGTAGTAATGAAAGAAACGGTGCCATCTGGGACAGTTTCTGATACAATGTTTTCCACTTCACAGGATTTAGTGTCACCCCGTAAGCCCAAGTCTTGGGGAGGAGCTAAGAGGATTCCAAGTCGAAGCCCCGTCTGGGAAATGCAGTGATGGGGCAAGACCCTGCCTCAAAATACATTTCTTAAAAAAAG
>NW_022900919.1:24636079-24637408 GCF_012274545.1 Fukomys damarensis | reverse complement strand
TGTGTTTGACTTTTGAGAAAAGGCAGTGAATATACCAAAAGTGTCCTGATAAAGTACCACAGGGAAAGGTACAGAGTTACTAACAGGAAGGGTCCATGATGGGAGTCGGGAATAAAAGGGGCCAAGAACTGGGTGTTAGGGTGGAGAGGGAAAGACAGAGGCCTCACAGGACAGGGAAGGGAGAAGTGTAGGAAAGTGAGGCTTATCAGCATCAATTCCCCATTACACGTGCACATCCCTGAGAAAGTCAGCCCCTGGTAGTCCCCCCAGGACCCTGGAGGTTGCGAAGTTGAGGGCTTCACCCAAGGGCAGACAGTATCCCCACCTCTGCCACCTCCTTACCTTGGGGCACCTCGCAGTCACCAGTGTGGGGGTCATCCCTGGTTCCCATGGAAAACTCCTCAGTCTCCTGGGGAGCAGGTGCTTCTGCCACTGCATCTTTCACCACTGCTCCATAGATCTCAGACTCAAAGTCTGGCTCTACTGGCTCCTTGCCAGTGCCCACCTTCGGGCTGGCATTGGGGGCCACACAACAGCTCAGAATCTTCCCCATGGGGCAGCACTGAATCTTTGCTCAGCCCCACACAACAGCTCAGCAATGCTCAGCGCCCCAAGCCGACTAGGCTTCCGAGGGCCTGCAATCTCACTCAGTTCAAAGTGAGTGGAGATCCCACAAGGGCTGAGAGCCAAATCCAGTGCCAGAGATGGGGTTCAGAGCTCTTACTCCTTCATCCACCACCTACCAACTGAAAGCAGGGGGCCAGCACCTGCCAAGTGGAATACATCCTGTGGTAACCTGGTTACCAAGAGCCAATCATGAGCAGACTTCTGTCCACATGCCCGCCCAACTGACACCCCACTTGCTTCAAAATACCCCACATCACCTGGGGCTGCCCTGCCCTGTAGCAGACACCTCTGCCCAGTGTTAGCAGACTATAAGTGGCACAAGTTTCTTACCCCTCCATCACTGGCTGTGTTAACATTGGAAGTAGCAGAGCTAGGCTCAGTTCACTTCCAGCCAAGGTCAACTGACTCCAACTAAGTTCTTCCCCTCTGAATTAACCGTTTGTTTTCTTCAGCAAAGTCACACTAGTGCCCTCATGCTATAGCCCTGCCTGAGATAAACTGCCATCAACAGATTCCGGAGGCCTGCCCAGGCCCCTCCTTCCCATCCTTGTAATGAACAGACACTGGATGTCCTTGGGCTCCTTCGTCTTTGCTGACCAGAGCAGCTTGGATCACCCCAAGACTCAGTTTCTTTCTTTCCTTCATTTTTTTTTTTTTAACCAGGGATTGAACTTGGGACCTTGTGCTTCCAAGGTAGGCAGC
>NW_022900919.1:24635516-24636061 GCF_012274545.1 Fukomys damarensis | reverse complement strand
GCCTCTCTCTCTGTCTCTCTCTCTCTCTCTCTCTCTCTCTCTCTCTCTCCCCCCCTTCCTCCCTCCTCCCTCCCTCCCTCTCTCTCTCTCTTTACCCCTTTCCTATCTCACGGTTGTCATACCAGCTCAGAGGAGATCAAGGCCCACAGCCAGTGTTGGTATAACGTCTCTTATAGTACCCCTCACACACAGAGTCCAGGACACCTATTTCCATTCTTCAGCCGCAGCCTGGAGCTTCTCTGGCTTTTTTGACTCCACAGATGCTCTGTGTCAACAGATTTTATAGAAAGCCCTAGTTAGTAAGGATCTGGTTCCATGGACAGCTCAGCTTCTCTCAGTCATGCAGCTTTCATTTTGTCATAGATCTTAGTCTTATCCAAATTGTTGACTGTTCTGTACCTAACTGCTGCTCTACTCTCTTTCAAGCAAGTGTCCATTTTCACCTGAAACTTGGAGCACTGGTCCTACTCTTTAGTTCTGGCTCCGTGTCTTGAATGAGACTCAGGACACCTTAATTATCCACTTAAAACAGGAGCCAAACTGCC
>NW_022900919.1:24634375-24635373 GCF_012274545.1 Fukomys damarensis | reverse complement strand
CACAGCACACAGCAGCAGTTTCTAGATTTTCCTTCTTTTACTAATGTCTCATAAACCAGAAGTTTCTCCCATAAAATTGAAGAATTGTAAAACGGGGCTCCAAGGTTGTGAAGTGATAAAGGTGATAGAGAACAGTTAACATTTAGCAAGTACTATGTACTTGGTGCTATTCTAGTTCAGGTACCTATGGAAGCCTCAAATGCAATTCCATTTTATGTTTTACAGATTGTACAAAAGAATACTGAAAGGCAGGAGTAACTTTACCAAGGTCACAGGACTGCTCAGGGTAAGGCTAGAATTGTCTGGATCCAGAGTAGTATGGATTAACACAAGCATCTTAACTTGAGTGTATGAAAGTAAGGGAGAAGCCAAACTTGAGGGAAGTGTCAGTGAATATTAGGTTTTGTTTTACAGAAGAATAATTTTTTCACTTGAATCTTAAATGCCTTCCTTTCACTGTATATGTGAAATGGTCCCAATCCTCAATCAGTCTAGTTAGAAGAGAAAACAAAGGCTTACAGAGTCCAGTTCTCTGAGGTCACACTGCTGGACTGTGCACATAGGATACATGCACAGATCCATCTGACTCCAATGCAGATGATGGAATAAGGATTTGGATTTGAACAGAGAAATAGGAGGTTAGGGTTTAAAGTTAAAGTGACCCCCGAAGCCCCATGAGTTTGGAAGTTGACTGGATAAACCTTTTGTCTTTTAACTTGTGGCTGTTGGGCATTTTGTCCCAGAAACAAGAAGAGTCCATAAAACAGGTTCTGATTTGGTGAATGAAATAGAGATAGAAGTGACTTTCTCCTAGACAAAATCTGTAGGAAGAGGAACAAAAGAAAATAGTTGTTTTGTTTAGTAGCATATTGAAATGGAGCTCCCAACTTGAAAGTTAGTTGTAAACCTTTGTAGGCTGAGTCCATTTTGTGACATCTGTCAAGGGAAAGGGAGGGGGAGAGAGAGGGAGGGACAGAGAGAGGGAGGGAGAGAGAGAG
>NW_022900919.1:24622409-24633930 GCF_012274545.1 Fukomys damarensis | reverse complement strand
GAGAGAGAGAGAGAGAGAGAGAGAGAGAGAGAGAGAGAGAGAGAGAGAGAGATTGGAGAATATCCTCAAGGTACATGCTAAGAATACTGCTAATTTTACTGGTTACTTTCATGGAATAACTTGGGATCTCTAATTGTAGCAAATGAGGTTTCTTATTACAATAAAACTGTTAAATGAAAACAATGGGTAAAGTTCTTTTTATCAGTGGGTATGCAAAGTGAATGAAGTCATGGACATAGAGCTGGTTACCTCAAGAAGATGGATATAAACATAGGAATGGGGACAGCAAGGAAAGAGTTTCAGAAATTATGAAGACTGAAGTGGCACTAAGTGAAGATTGCAAAAATGAGCACAGGAAGTCAAGGGACAAGATTTCATCAGGAATGGCTGAGTAGGTGAGTCCATGACAAGGGGGACAGGATCTGCTTCTCACTTCTGCAGTGGCAGTGGCTGGTCAGTAAGCACTCAGTACGTAACATCCTAATGCACAGTCACAAGCTGCCAGGACAGGAATGCACACTGTCTATGGCACCTTGGTACCTGGGATGTGTTGAGCAAGCTGGACAGCAGGCAGGGACGAAGTAAGTGAACTACAGCAGTGAGAAGGCTAAGCAGGAAACTGAGGGCTTCTCTGCCAAAACATCTGGAAGGGAGAGGGGATAGGATATAAAAGATGTGATGGCTGAGGAAGTTTTCTTGTTTTAAAATGGAAAATAGGTGAACATAATAGTCTGTTGAAGGATGAAGAGACAATGGAAAAGAGAAACTTTTGAACTCAAAGGAAAAGGGAGACTTTATGGAACATGGTCCTCAAGAAGACAGAAATGGGTGCAATCCAGAACAGGGGTAGAGGAGTCTCGGGATACAAAAGCAGGGAAAGATGAAGGACCTATGGGACCACAGAGACATTTCTAGTGGAGAAGTGTAGGAATAGCTCACTTGAACACCTTGATCTTTTTCTTTGTTTTAATAGGCTTGTATTTGGAAAATCCCTGGGATAATTACCACGTCAGCCAGGCCTGGTGGTATGTGCTGGTGACACAGCTACTTAGGAGACTGAAGCAGGAAGGTCACAAGTTCAAGGTCAATGTGGACAACTTAGTAAGTAAGACCCTGTCTCAAAATTTAAGCAAATATAAGGGCCAGGGATTTAGCTCAGTGGTGCCACCACCTGCCTCCAAAGTGCAAGGTCCTGAGTTCGAGCCCCAGTACAAAAACAAACAAACAAAAACCAAAAACCAAACAACAACAACAACAACAAAAACAAGACCAAAATTTAAGAAAACATATATAAGGGGATGTATCTTGGTGGTAAAGCACTTGCCTGGTATTCTTGTGGTCCTGTGTTCAGCTCCCAGGATTGGGAAAAAAAGGAAGCAATTATGTGTAGAGAAGTCTACACTTCAAAGCAGCTCTACATTCCTAATGGGTCCCACAGTTAGTGAGGACTGGTTCCAGGATCCTCTCTGGATATCAAAGTCCAGGGATGCTCATGACCTAACATGAAAGGCCATAGCATCTGCACACTAATCTGTATATATCCTCCCATATTCTTTAAATCTACATCACTTAGAATGGCCACCTGAGAAGTATGGTGCAGAAGAATTCAAAAGGGTTGTCTGCAAGTTGGAAAGCTGAACGAGCCAGTGAAAGGCAGAAGGTCTGAAGCTCACTGCAGTCCTGTTGATAGCCAAAGGGTTTATGTTGGAAGGCTGAAGGGCCTGAGACAGAAGTGACAGTGAAGACAGGAGCTCCTCCAAAGCATTTTACCTAAGTGATACTTCCTCCTTTTGGGCCTCATTTATTCCATCCCAGCTATAAGCTTATTGGCTGGCTCCACTCACACCCCGGGTGGGTTTTTTGTGTTCAGTAAATCAATTCAGCCACACCCGGAACTATGCTAATCCAATGATGTGGCCATTTATCACTCACAGTCAACTATCCCAGTATCTGGCCTTTGAACCTGTGTAACCAAAAGACCCAAAATTCTTCTCACCTCATTCAGCTACTTCCTCTCAGTCTGCCACAAGGAACCTCAGGCCCGGAACAGATCTTATGAGCAAGTGTAGAACCAGCACATCTCCAAGTTTCGTGGAACTGGAAAGACTGAGGCAATCATCAGGGGTGCTGAGGAGCTGGACCTCACTGCGTACGTGGAGGCTCCAGAAAGACAGGGACCTGCTCCTCATTTCCTCTAGCTGGTCCACAGAGATCAAGTAGCCCGAGACAGACCATGGGAGCCAAGGAGAAGCCAAATGCAGATTCTGAGACAAGGACGTCAGAATAATTACAACAATCACGCTCATGATGACAGTCAGCCACCCTCTAGGGCCATGTGAAGTCCTTCATGCATGATTTCATCAAGCATGATCTCATCTGAGCCCCACATCAGTCCTGTGAAGTGAGCACTACTGTTACTCACTATAGAGAAGTAGAAACTGAGGCCAGGGCCCTGGCCCAGGTCACACATAAATACATCCAGCTTTAGGATCCGAACCAGGTACTCTGGCTCTGGCACTTATTTTCTACAGCTCCAGTCCTCACCACGAGTGTTGGTCATGGGTGCATTATCATGTGCTGGGCCCTCCACACAACCCTAGTCCGTCGTCACAACACAGATGCGGAGGGGGTGGTCACACTCCCATTACAAGCTGGAGAAACTCAAGTGCAGAGAAGTTAAGGACAGTCCTCAAAATCTTAGAGAGACCGAGAAGAAACAGTGCTGGGGTTTGAATCCAGGATCTCTGGACCCCAGCTCATGTGCTTTTAGCCAGGCCACCACAGGTAGTTAGTGTTGGTCACCCCTCCACATTGTGCCAGAAACCAAAGAGCAGACAGAGCCTCCCAAGTAGAGCCACTAAACTCCCTCCACACTGGAAATCAGGACAGCGACCCAGGTAACACAGATTCCTAGACACTGCTTGCCCACCTTCTACCCTTTGGGCTGAGGCCAACCTTGGCCCTCTGAGGACAATCACAGCAGCGTACTACGATCAGTGCCACCTGTGCATTCCTCTCTGGGCTTGCTCAGTGTTACTCACTACACAGGGCCTTCTCCTCCTGTCCATGCAGAAGCTGGACTTCAAGTGACAGCTCCTGGAGCAGCTTCTCTTTATCCTGAGGGCATCCTGCTTTTTTTTTTCCTTTTGGTACCGGGGATCAAACTTGGGCTCTTGCGCTTGTGAGGCCGGTGGCAGAACCACTGAGCTAAATCCCCAGCCCCATCCTGCTGCTCTAGGACCTACAGTAGCACCTGAGACAAAGAACACTGGGATAGAACTGCACCGGGGGATTTCCCATTCACACAGAGTTTCCATTCTGTACCAAGATGTTTGGGAAAGAAGATAATTCCCCTGGATTTAGTGATCAGAAGGGGAGCAGGGCTTGGTTTACACTGCAAAGATGCAGGCATTTAATAACTATGTGATCTGCAGCAAGTGCCTCAACCTTTGTGAGCCTCAGACACCTGGAGGGAGGAATGACCAGAAAGGTAGGCAGCGGGTCACAGACCCACACAGAACATGCATGACACCATCGAGCCACCAGGGGGAGACATACACTATGGCACCTGACTCCACTCACCCTACTTCCATCATCCCTGCCCAGCTATTAAGGGCGCGCACTCGCGCGCGCGCGCGCACACACACACACACACACACACACACACAGAAAAGGCGATTACTTTAATAATAATCACAGTCGTTTGGGGACACATCAGCAGAATGAGGTGTGAATCAAGAAACCTTCACTTAGGAGAACAAAGATGTACATTCCCAGATACCACAGTTCTGTTTCTAACACAGAAATGCAAAGTAGGCCAAACAGCAACAGGTTTGTCTAAGTGTTTATAGTATCATTACAGCTCTCTTTTCTATGGCCATGGGTAGTACTTTATTGGTCTAGAGCATTTGTCAATATTCAGTTTGTATTTAATGCTATAATAGATGGTCATTTTATTTCTATAGCCAAGATATCATAGCCATGGCTATTAACTGGTTTTCTTGAGATGTCAGTATCTAGTATGCCTAAGGGTTATTAGCAATACTACAGCCCATTCTGGGAAAACTGGAGATGGGGTCAAACATGGTTCAACAGGGTGGGGATGTAACCCAGTGGTTCCGTCGCCTGACTCGCAAGCTCAACACCCTGAGTTCGATCCCTGTTACCAAACAAAAACAAAAACAAAAGCATGCTGCAAACTCCCATCTCAAGAAAATGCAGGAGGATGGATCGTGGGACAGATGTAATGGCCAGTAGTTCTGCCACGTCCAAAGGACACCACTAAAAAGTAGACATTAACTACAGAGTTCTCCATAATAGAGACAGAACTTTCCAGTACAACAAACCCACAAGCCTCAATGCAAAACAAAGAAAAATAGAAATGTGAGAAAAAAGCCAACAGAATGCCTACCAAAACTCCCAGTTTCCCAAATGTTGATCTATGGGGTACTGAAGAAGAGGAAACCAAAAGCCTCACACTTAATATTTGAAATGGTATGAAAGATAACAAAACAGTTCACTAAGGTAGTTGGGAATCTCACAACAACAAGATAATAATAAGATATTGGGTCCATCAAACAAAATTATCAGTGACCCTAAAGATGACACAAATAAAAAGAAACATAAGCAAAATGATACAAAGCATACACAACCAGCACAGAGAAGGATTAGAGTTCATGAAAGGGCTCAAAATAGCAATGTAGGAGGTTAAAAATTTATTGAAAGTTTAGTCAAGTAAAGTGACCAAATGTAGGGACAGAGTCTCAGAACTAGAAGACAGGGCTGTTGTCCGTGACCAATGAATGAATGACACCTTTAATATGAAGGACTCCAAATAGCCACAATCAGAAAAGGCACATTGTAGTCAAAATCCTGGAAGTTCACCCAAGAACAGAATCGTTTGTTTGTTTGTTTGTTTGTTTTGGTGCCAGGGATTGAACTCGGGTCCTTGTTTATACAAGGCAGACAGCAGAACCACTGAGCTAAAACCCCGGCCCAAGAACAGAATCTTAAACTCATGGAAAAGTAAAGAATCACTTATAAAGGAAGATCCATCAAAATTACAGCAGATTCTGGGCTGGGGATGTAGCTCAGTGGCACCGTGCCTGCCTCATAAGTGCAAGGTCCTGAGTTTGATCCCTGTTACCACAAAAATAAATTACAGTAGATCCTAAAACACAAAATTTAAAGGCCAGGAGAGTGCAAAGTGTTTCAAGTCCTAAAGTAAACAAATTCCCAATCTAGTGTGACATATTCTGAAAAGCTACTCATCAAAATTGATGGGGAAAAGGGCCAGGAATTTAGCTCAGTGGTGCTGCCACCTGCCTCGAAAGCATAAGGTCCTGAGTTTGATCCCCAGTACCCACCCAAAAAAGATGGAGAAATAGGATACTTTCATGGTAAAGATGATAAGAGAATTTAAAGAAATTTATGACCACCAAACCAGCACTCCAGAAAATTCTCAAGAACACCCTAAAAAGTGACATTGGAGCTTACAATGACAAAAAGTCTAATAGAAGAAATATATTAGGGAGGGTGAGCAGTTAAGCACAAGACAAAGATAGGGATTCAACAATAGGAGAATATGCAATGACAGGAATAAGTCAATACCAATCAGTAAATCAGTAATAATTCTCAATGTAAATGATTTCAATTCTAGAATCAAAAGACAAAGACTGGCACAATGGGTCAATGAACAAAAACCAACATTATGCTGTATACAAGAAACATGTTTAGGGCCAGGGATTTAGCTCAATGGTTCTGCTGCCTGTCTCATAAGTGCAAGAACCCGAGTTTGATCCTTGGTACCAAAAAAAAAAATGCTGCTTTTGTATCTCTGTCTTAAGAGACCTATACAGCCACTCCAGGCACTCCCCAGGTCTGGGTCCTTACTAACTTGACATATTGTCCTCAACATGAAACAAAGGGACCAATGTAACCGTTAAACAAAAGGGCCTTACTGGATTCCCCATTGATGAAATGACCAAAACAACTCAGACGGGACATGTGGCCCAACACATTCAGTCTTATATCACTAATGTTTTCATTTTCAAAAACTCAAAAAAGCCAATGTGTGTCCACATAACCTTTGGTACTAGCCTGACCTTCTAAGCTCCCATCCGCATTCAGCATAATCTATCCTCCAGCACACCATCAGGACATCTACACCCCACCAATGTAATTATATGTTACAATTATTGGCCCAAGCTGATCATATCAACTCCCAGGTTGCTCAAGATGTTCCATTCACTCAGCCTGTCCATTTTTTCTGGCCCTCCTAGAATTATAACCACATCACTGCTTAACAAACAGTCAGATCTGTGTAATGGTCACCACATCCCATGCATAACAAAACACCCACAGACTCCCACTTGCTCAGATTGCCTTCTCTCGTGTAAATTTAACTACTCACAGTGGCTTCAAATAGATACCAAAAGATTCTTCCAGTGGGAAAAGAGAACAGTAAACACCAGCAACATCCCCTATCAGGGGCCCTTTAGCCTCGAACAGGAGCTGTCCTGTCAGATTCTCTGGTCAGCTGCAATGGCAATGATGCCAAGAAGGCACTGAAAGAAACACTTGCCAAATAAGGGCGGAAACATCAGAGGCTCACCATCAACAGTCAAATCTATGAAGGAAAAAACAGTCTGGCATTGAATGTGGCCACTGAGCTACATGCTAGCCAAGTCCTTCACAAGATGCACTAGGAAACTAGGGAATATCATTTGCATATAATCCTGATGTCTACATGAATACAGATCAACCAGGTACCAACACACTGATCTTTGCATGAGGTTCTGGGTACAGTCTTCTCAACATCCCTATCCTCTCTTGAAGACGATGTGGAAGAAACATGTAGAATAGGGTGTTGGTGTTAAGCCAGTGAGAATTTCAGTGCTCACTAGAACCACTGAATGACTCTGGAAAACTACCTGGATGCTGGCATGATTGCTAGGGAAATGGCATGACTACCAGGCATGATCGCCTGTCTCAAGTCAAAATTCTCCTAAGTGGACGCCTGCCAAATCTCTTATGTTTACAGCTCCCCAGCCAGGGATGAAACCAAAACAAAAACCTGAACAGAATCACTTCTTCAATGCTTACCAGCTTGGCATTCATTTGCCTTTACCCAAGTCAGCTGTCCCCTCGCAGTGACGAGCATGGCTTGGGAATCTATTCTATGTAACTTGAGCACCTTTATATCAAGGATGGAGCCTTGAACACTGAGGGACACCTCCATCACTTACCCATGCACACGGAGGTGGCAGGATCTCATCAGCTGCCTCATCCCAAGTGTGCACTACCTGGATGCCTGTAGGAATCTACCTGAGAATCTACCTGAGAATCTACCAGGCTCCAGGCTCACTCAGATCTTTGAGAAGTTCTATGAAAAACACTTCAGGGAACACTGATTTAATCAACATCTCCTTGAACCAGCACATGTGAGATTCCAGAGGTCACTGTGTTTGCAGAACCCACTTGCTTCACTACTTTAAAAACAGCAAGGACAAAGCCTAGTAACAGAATTGTTTCTCCCTTGAATGGAAACCTGCAGAAGTTCCACAGGCAATATCCACAGAGGTGGAAGTCTGGATATTTACAAGAATCCCTGCCCTCTATCACTCTATCATAGTGAGTGTGAAAAATGCATTGTGGGCCAGCCATCCCACTTTAATATGGGGATGCATACCTGTAGCCACTGACAAGAGTCCCTTGTTCTACATGCTTTGGTACACATGTCAAACAGCAAGGAAAATAGAAGCAAAAGTGTCCTCTTCCAATGTACATCAGAAAATAAAGATGTCCCATGGCTGAAGGTAGCAACATCTCACAAGACCTTATCATCATGCGAGGCCTTTATCAGGATATCTGGTAGCAAAACACAGCAACTGCAGTTTAGTTAGAGGCTCCTTTTCAATTGGCTTAAAAAAAATCTGGCCCTGTGAACTGGGCTCTGCCATATTAGGACCTACCCTAGCATCTGCAATCAGTCTCCCCTCCAAAAACTTTTATTCATCACTGCATACACTTGAAGAGAAGAATAACACCACCACATTAAAACCATGTTACTCAGTTTTCAGTTTCCTCTACAAGGACTCCTGGCCTTTCCATTAACCATCACCATTGGCATGAAATGCTTTTACTCCAAGTGTATAGCAGAACCAAACTGAGAAGAACACTATCATCCCTGTGATGGTTGATTGATTGTGTCAACTTGAGAAGTTTGGTTAAGAGAAGCTTAGCTAAATTGGCTCAGCAATGCCATTCCCCAGAGCATGGGAGATCCACCCTAGGGTGGCTCATTGCCTGGATGATATGAAGGGGAAATGAGGAAGGATGTAGCTGCTTCTGTTCCTTTGGAGGAGCTTCTGTCTTCACCTTGGACATCATCTTCTGGCTTCCAGTGTAGACTCTTTGGCTTCTGGCGAGGATGCTTCAGGCTCCCTTCTGGCATAGACTCTTTAGCCTTCCATTGCAGATCCCTCAGCTTCCTGATATGACCTTGCATGGGCACTGCTGTGAGCTCCAGACCTTCAACTAAATCCTTCAATTTCCAGTGTGCAGACAGACCCTCTGCACTCTTCTTCATCTGACTCTGTTGGTGGCCATCGTAAGCCAGTCTTGTAAATTCATATATATCTGTATATCTTGTGCTATATCTGATTCTTTAGTAAATATTGATGGATACAATCCTGAAACTCTAATCTTCATCAACTGCTCACCTGCAAAGATCCCTGTGCTTCTTGCTTGGAAGGCTGGATGGTACAGCACAATGTCACTGGACGAGGAAACAAGCAATTCCAGGAACACAGTGCTTCACAATTTGTTTTCCTGCACCCTAAACCAAGGACAAACTCATCATCACTGGATTGGCTAATCCACACTCTGCTTTTCTGGGTGTCTGGGTGAAAGCAAGAGCACAACAACACAGAGGGAACCACATCTTCTGCAGTTCAGGGAGAATGCCTGTCAAGTGCAATGAGAGAGGCCTCACCTGCACTGATCTGGGTCCTGGAGATGTTCAAATGAGTGGCCCCGCACAGTTCAGTGGAAATTCAGGATCCCGCACAGGAAAAGATGCTGCAGAAAACCTATCCTTTACTGATGCCCTTGTCTGTCTACCTGCACAATATCCATATTATCCTATCATTCAGGGTTCATCTCCTGTACAAGGCCCCTCTTATGAGCCCATCAACTAGCTGTCTAAAAATAATTGCACACTCGTGGTGAAAACAGCCAAACCATCCTAAGTCCCTGTCTCATAGACATACCCTATGACAGTGATGATGAACATTTTAGAGCTTTCAATGATAACAAACAGCTGCTGCAGCATGGGTACCATACCTTCACCACCACTACCCTGCGACAACATTTGATTGCCTTACTTATTCCCCCTCTGGGACTGCTCTGACTTGCAGGAGATCAGTCAGTAGGGCTAGAATAGCATTTTAAGCTTTCTCACACTATCAAGAAGGCACTGAACCACATCTGTAACACCAAATGGGACAGAGTAGAGATTCGCAACCAAAAGTCAAATCTATATGCACAAAAGGCCCCAATGTTGAATATGGCATCAGGTCTGAAACTTTCTGTTATGGTTTGTGTTTAGATGTCCCCCAAAAGCCTCATGCAGATGAAGTGAGTTCTTTTCCAGGAATAGTTGAATAGGAACGTGTGATGCTGGGATTAAAGGAGTGTGATTACTAAACCACTACACGTGAGTGATTGGTTTCTTATCACCCTAATCCCAATAGTCTGAATAAGATAAAAGGGGCAGAAAGATGCTGTTAAACTCCCTTGATATCTTTGCTACCTTGTGTGTACCGTATTGTTTCCCCTCTGCGATGCCTGTTTGCCATTCCTGCCTTGGAGCCAGTTGATTATGGACTGAAACCTGTACAGCCTACAAGCCAAATAAACCTCTTCCTCTCCAACTTTGGGTGTTGGGTGTTTTGTCTCAGCAACAAGAGAAGAGTAACTAACACAGTTTCTCTTGCCAAAACCATGGGGATGTGCTTCTAGGAAACATAAGAATATTTCTTTTTGGGGGGGGGTGGTACTGGAAATTGAACTCAGGTCCTTGTGCTTGTGAGGCAGGTGCCGGAACCTCTGAGCTAAATCCCCAGCCCATGAGAATATTTCTTTATGCACACACTCCTAAATTCCACCTGAATGTGGAAGATCACATAGTACCAAATGAGGTACTAGGATCCTGATTTTTACCTGACCTTTGGGAGAACACATCAGTGTAGAGCCAATGAGCATATGGTGCCCATGAAAACCAGTTAGTCACTCAGGAAACACCTGGATGCTGGGATGCTTGCCTGGGAGGCAGTCCGGTCCCTAGAGGCTAACCTCTCCTAAGTGGACTCTTGCAGGATCTGCTGCACTTAATGCTGTCTGACCAGGGCCACAACAAATATAAACACCTGGACAGAATCATTCCTTCAGTGCTCACCAGTTTGGCAACCACTTCTCCTAACTCATGCCAAGTGTCCTCTTACAGCCAGTAGCCTGGTAGAAGACTCCTTGCTTTTCTGATCTGAGAACTGCAAATCAAACAGGAAGTCCGAAAGGCCAAGAGACAACTTTGTCACTTCCTCATGCCAGTGGAGGTGGCAGTACCTTATCAGTGGCCTGACACCAAGCTCACACTTACCCGGTTGTCTGTAGGGATCCAACTGCATACATTGTGTGGCTCACTCTGATATTGGGAGCTCTGTCATCAGATAATACTTAGTCCATGACTCTTCCTACCAACATATATGAAAATTGCTGAGTCGACGTGTGTTTGCAGAGCCCATGTGTTTCACAACTAAAGTCTCCATGGAACTCTAAGGACAAAGCCTAGTAAGAGAATTCTTTCTCTCATGAATAGAAACCAGCAGAAGTTCCAAGAGTCAATATCCAGAGCGGTATAAAGCTGGATATTAACAAAAATCTTTACCGTCTCATCAAGTGAAGTGAACATGAAAAGCGCAGTATGAGCCCGTCATCCTACATGAAAATGGGATGCTAAGTAGTAGCCATTGGGAGAGTCTAGATTTTCCTTCATCAGCACAAACTTTCAACAGCAGGAAAAGAGCAGGTTCCCAAGTGCTTGCCATCAAAAAGGAGTAGATCTCTACGAGAAGAAGGTGGCAACGTTTCACAAGATCCGATCATCAGCCAGGCCCTTAACACGATAACAGGTAAAGAAACATGGTAACGGTAGGTGAGAGAGAAGCTATTTTCAGCCTCAGTAAAGCATCAGGCCCAGTGAAACACAGTGTGTTGTTAGGATTTACCTGAACATCTACAATTTCACCTCAAAACACTTGTTCATTGCTGCATATCCTTGAAGGGAAAACCAACAGCATCATCCTAAAACCATGTAATTCAGGATATACTTTGCTTTGTGTGTTAGTTACTTTTCTCTTAGTGCTGAGACAAAATACCTGATACCCAAAGTGAAAGGGAGGAAAGGTTTATTTTTTATTTTTATTTTTTGTCGTTCTCTCTTTTTTTTTTTTTTTTTTTT
>NW_022900919.1:24607324-24621810 GCF_012274545.1 Fukomys damarensis | reverse complement strand
TTTTTTTTTTTTTTTTTTTTTTTTTGGTACTGGGGATCGAACTTGGGTCCTTACACTTGTGAGTAAGGTGGCAGAACCACTGAGCTAAATCCCCGGCTCAGGAAAGGTTTGTAGAGGTTTCAGTCCATAATCAGCTGGCTCTAAGGCAGCGTGGCAGAGGGAACAGTTCCTGGCAGAAAGATGGTAGCAAAGCAACAAGGGATCTTAACAGCTTTTCCTGAAGCTTTTATCTTATTCGGACCATTTAGGGTGGGTAGCACTCACACCCTTAACCTAGGCCCTTGGGCTAGCACTGTACTGTGCATCAATCACACTCTAGATTCAGCCTCCTCTGTAATAGCCCCACCTCATTCACAGGAGGCTTTGGGGGGACATGTAGACACAAACTGTAACATTCTGCCCCTGGCTCCCAAAGGCTCATTTACATTTTCTTATGCAAAAGGCCACTGAGTCCATCTCTAACAGTTGTCAAAGTCATAACAGTTTCAACATTGCTGAAAATTCCAAGTCCAAAATTTCCTCTGAGATCAAAGGCGAACTCTTAGCTGCAAGCCCCTGTATAAATGAAAAGAAAGTCAAACATTTCCAACGTGAAATGGCACCAGATAGACACTGCCATTCCAAAAGTTACAAATGGGGGATACAGGGAATGGGATCAGAGCAAGACCAAAATCCAGCAGTGCAAATATTAAATCCCATAATCCCACTCCCAGCATCCCTAGCAGTCCACAGCAAGTTGTGAGCTCCAAAGGGTTTGGGTGGCTCGGCCTCTATGGCACTGCTGATCATTATAGCCCCCACAGCTTCTCTCTTGGGCTCATTGCGTTCCCTCCTTGCAGCTTTCCTCAGATGACCCATGCTCTTGTCTTCTCCATACTTTTTTTTTGGGGGGGTGAGACAGGATCTCACTATGTAGTTGAGACTGACCTGGAACTCACTATGTAGCCCAGGCTGGTCTCAAACTAACAGCGATCCTCCTGCCTCAGCCTCCCAAGTGCTGGGATTACAGGCGTGTGCCAGCACACCTGGCTGTCTTCTCCATACTTCTGGTGTCTCCAGTGCACCTTCAGCTTCACACTCACAGTCACACACTGCCCTTTCAAAGGCACACTGCCCAGCCTTCTGAAATCTGGGTAGAAGCTTCCTGACCCCACAACTCTGACATCCTGCATGTGCCTAAATCCGGGGCCACATGGATGATGCCAAAGTCTGCTGCTAGCTGAAGCAGTAGCCAGTCTCTCTCTCCCTTGGCTGTGGGGGTTGAGTGCCTGGATAGCTGAGCATTCTGAATCCAATTCAGAGCAACAAATTCTTTAGGCCACTACCATTCCGCAACATGGTGCTCTGGGGCTTTCTTCTCAAAGCAAAGTCTTTCTTTCACTTTTGTAATTTTTTCCCCCCAGTACTGGGGGTCAAACTGAGGACCTTGTGCTTACAAGGCAGGCATGGTGCCACTGAGTTAAATCCCTGGCCCTTCACTTTTGGGATTTTGAAATTGCAATGGCTGGAGTCCTGCTGTTTCTTTGTGATGCCCTCAGGCTACCTTTTCTATCCTGTTCCTTCTCAGCAGTCAAGATCCACTCTGCTGTTTTTGCATTCCACTGTTTTTCTGGTGCTTAGTTTCTGGCCAAATTCAAAACATTTTCAAGCATTCTGCTGGGTTCTTTTGCTTGATTCTCAACATAAATCTGGCTAAAGGCCCTCAACAGTCACCATGCCACCACCTCAATATTACATTGCCATGAATGTTTTTCTGCCACATTAATTATAGTCCACCCCACTTAGTCTCAGGCAAAGTGTCTAGACATGAGCACAATGCAGACAAACTTTCTGCCAAGGCCTAACACACATTGATGTCCAACAGCCAATTCAGAACTCCTTTCCAGCAGAAAACTCCTGAGCATGGTTTTTACCAGAAAAATTTCTATCAGCATTCTGGTCTTTTGAGCTCTGGCCAGAATCTCCCATCAAGTACAGCCTCAGGCATTCCAGCTCTGCTTTTTCAGTTTACATCTCTGAATTGTTCAAATTCTTCCCACAAGCCAGTTCCACAGGCCCCTAAACCACATGACCAGGTATATTTTCAGCAATGACCCCACTTCTCTGGTACCAAATTATGTCTTAATTACTTTTCTTGTTGCTGAGACAAAATATTCAATTCCCACAAGTTAAGGCAGGAAAGGTTTATTTAGCTCACAGTTTGTAGAGGTTTCAGTCCAAAATTAGCTGGCTCCAAAGAAGGGTGGCATGACAGGCGTCATTAGAAACAGTTCATGGTGAACAGAAGGTAGCAAAGCAACAAGGGACTGTAATAAACGGCATGCAAGGATGAGACCACCTAAGCAGGCTAATGAAAGAAAGAGGTACAGACTTTATTCACCCAGGCAGAGGTGGATTGATGGCAATCAAAAGGCTGCCAGCCCCAAACAAAAGAAGGCAATCCCAGCATCACACACAGTCTAGATTGTCATCTCTGGAAACATCGCACCTGTGACTGTGTAAGGCTTCAGAGGGATATCTAAACACAAGCCGTAACAGGGTCTGTCCAATAGGAAGCACTCTGTTGCTGGAAGCAGACCCCTTTATTTTTCTTCTAATGTCTGTAGGATCTCCAGTTCTCTTATTTGATTCTTGGTGTTGCTAATTTGTGTTTCACACCCCCCCATTTAGTTAGATCTGTATTAATTTTATTGATCTTTTTAAAAGAACCAGCTTTTCTACTCATCTGATTTTCAGAACTGTCATTTGCCAACTTCATTTTGTCTTTGTTATTTTTCTTACTGCTGAGACAAAACACCAAACACCCAAAGTTAGTCTTTTTTTTTTTGGTGCCAGGGATTGAACTCAGGTCCTTGTGCTTTCGAGGCAGGAGTTAAATCCTCAGCCCAACACCTAAAGTTAAAGAAGGAAATTTTTACTGTAACTCACAGTTGTAGAGGTTTCAATTCATGGTTGGCTGGCTCCAAGGCAGGGTGGCATGGAAAAAGGGAAACAGTCACATGACGCAGAAGGCAGCAAGATAGAGAGAAAATAAGCATCAAAGTGGAGAGGCAGCAAGCAACAAACTTCAACAGCAGTCCTCTTTCTAGTCCTTATATTTTATCCAGGCTACATTAAGGTGGGTAGCACTCACACCCAGAGTGAGCCTTCTTATTATCCACACCCAGAACCCAAACCAGTGAGAGGATGAATCTAGTAATCAGTCACACCTTAATCACACACCCTTAATCCCAGCATCACACACTCTAGAGTCAGCCACCTCTGAAAAGCCCCACCTATGACAGTACAAGGCTTTGGGGGGACATCTGGATACAAGTCATAATGTTTCTATGACCTAATTTCCTTTTTCTACTACTGGGAGTTGAACCCATGGCTTTCACATTGAGTTACAACCCCAGCTCTTTAAAAAGTCTTTATTTTGAGACAGGTCTCACTGAGTTGCTAAATTGCTCAGTGTGGGTTTAAACTTGGAAGCGCCCCGAGTGCTGAGACTACAGGCATGCGTCACTATGGCTATCTTTCCCCTTCTAATTTTTTCTTTCTTTCTTTCTTTTTTTTTTTTTTTTTTTTGTACCAGGGATTGAACTAGGGTCCTTGGGTTTGCAAGGCAGGCCACTGACCTGCTGAGGTAAATCCCCGTCTTTTTTTTTTTTTTTGATTGTTTGTTTTGAGACAGGGTCTCACTGTATAGTTGAGACTGATCTGGAACTCACTATATAGCCCAGGCTGGTCTCAAACACACAGCGATCCTCCTGCCTCAGCCTCCTGAGTGCTGGGATTACAGGTGTGCAACACCAGGCCTGGATTTTTCTTTTCTATTTTAAAAATTCTATTTATTTTATTTAGTTTTTCATTGAGATTATTGGTACTTTTTAGGTATACAGTACAGCTACATTCATCATTGGGATCTTGTTCCTTTACATGATGTCTTGGTTCTCATTTTCCCCCATACCCCTGTCCTCCCTTCACCCCTTTCACCCTTTCCTATTTACAAAAACTTTGTTTCCATTATTTCATTTTTCTCATATTTTTTTTCCTTATTTCCTTTCCCCTACCCTTCTCACTTCCCCTACACCTTTAGCCTTTGTCTTCCTATTTCACATTGTCATGTTTCACATCACTGGTCATTCAGGATGTGCAGATGAAAACAACCCTGAGTTTCCACCTCACCCCACAAAGAATGGCTGCTATCAAGAAATCACATAATAACAAAGGTTGGCGGGGTTGTGGAGAGAAAGGAACCCTTCTCTATTGTTGGTGAGAGTGCAGACTGGTGCAACCACTATGGATATCAATATGGAGATACCTCAAAGAGCTGGGATTAGAGGTTCCATTTGACCAAGCTATCCCTCTGCTGGGTCTTTCTAAAAGAATAATACCACAGTGATATATGTACACCCATGTTTACAGCAGCACATTTTATAATAGCTAAAACTTGGAAGCAGTCCAATTGCCCATAAATTGGAGACTGGATAAAGAAGATGTGTTTTTTCTATAAAATGGAGTACTACTCAGCCATAAATCCATTCATAGGAAAATGGATGTATATTGAGGCCATACTCTTAAGTGAAATACATAAGACACACGTGTAAACACTGAACAGTTTCTCTGGTGTGAAAAACTAAAAGGATAAATAAGATCTTCTTTTCTAATTTAAACATGTAAAGGTATCATTTTCCCTCCTAAGCACTTATTTAACTGTATTTTATAATTGTTGATATGTTTTTAATCTTTGAGTTCAAAACATGTTTCAGTTTCCTTTACAATTACCTCTTTGACCTCTGAGTTATTTAGAAGTGCAATATTTAATTTCAAAATATTTGGGATTTTCTCAGCTATTTTTGTGTTACTGATTTCTAATTTAATTTTTTTTTTTTTGTACCGGGGATAGAACTCGGGTCCTTACGCTTGCAAGGCAGAACCACTGAGCTAAATCCCGGGCCCACTCTAATTTAATTATGATGACATACTCTATATGATTTCAATCTAAATTTATTGAAGTTTGTTTTATGAGCCAGAATAAAAATGAGATATTCTGTACACTCAAAAAAGTTACACTTTTTGGAGCACTCTGTAAATATCAAGTACTTCAGGAGGTTTGGTGATGTTATTCCAATCTTCAATATACTAGTTGGCTTTTTGATCTAGTTTTTCATCAATTGTTGAGAGATGAATGCTATAATTATCCATTATAATGTTGATCTTTTAAATTTCCCTTTCAGGTTTTGCTTCCTAGATACCAAATACTTGCGATTACAACTATGCTATCTTCTTGCTGTTGCAATCTCTTAATTTTTATAAAATGTCTCCCCGGGTGTTGAGGCACAATCATGTAGTCCTAACACTCAGGATGCCAAGGCAGGAAGATCACTGCAAGTTCAAACTCAGCTGGGGCTACATCATGAGTTTAAGATCATCCTGGATGACCTCACAAGACCCTGTCTCAAAAAAAACCCCAAATTCCCATACATTTTATACTTAGCACATTTGAACATCTACAGTTTTTCATCACAAAACACAGTACACAGGTCCATGAGATTTCTCATAACAAACATACAGAGCGAGCATAATCTTCAAACTAAGGATACTTTCTAAGAGATAATAAAGTTCTTTTGCAGGATTAAACATCAGAATCTCAGGTAAATTTCTTATATACAAATTAGTCAGGACTCAATTTCATGATGACAGTGTATAAGATGAGTAAGAAAGGATATTTGTTCCAACCTAAGTAGAGTTAATTTTATTAGCGTCTTTGAAATAAAAATGGCCTAGCTCATACTAACTTTTATGACAAGATATAATCCTTCAGGCATTGCCTTCTCAGAGGACTTATGTCAATTTTTCTCCATTCTCTCAATAGCCAAACTTTTCCTTAATATGATACAATATATCTACCTCGGTTCCCCAAATTAAAATCATGCTTAGTGGGAAAAGTGTAGAGATATTCTATTAACGAAAGAAATTAGACAAGGGCACTTTCTGTCATCATTATTAAACATTTTACTGAAAGTAGTAACCAATGAAACTATGGAAAAGTGGAGGTAGAAGTGGGTAAAACTCTATTTAATGACAGGACACTTTAGTTCTTTAGTTTTAGAAACTAAATATGCCAAGTTACTAAGGCAATGGAATAAACTAGTAATATGAAGAAAATGACCGTCTCACATATAAACAATCTACCATGATAATAAATCCATTCAGATTAGCCAGTTACAGGCCCTACTGAAAGGCAGCCTGGATATGCTGAATTGGATCCTGATGCTATTGAATGATCTCTTAAAGTGGACATTTCTGGACTTCAAACACTCCTCACAGACAGACTTGTGGTCAGCCTTCCCTTTCTACCACCTAACCCTGCCCTGCCTCCTTAGAAATTCAGAAGTAGAGGAGCTGGCCTTAATGGCCATACCCATAAACCCAGCACTCGGGAGGCTGAGGCAGAAGGATTGCTGTGAATTTGAGACCAGCCTGGGCCACATAGGTGAGTTCCAGGTAAGTCTCAACTACAAAGTGAGACCCTGTCTCAACCCCTCCCCCGCCAAAAAAGCATCATAAAGCTGGGCGTGGTGGTACACACCTATAATCCCAGCACTCTGGAGGCTGAGGTAGGAGGATCACTGTGAGTTTGAGAGTAGCCTGGGCTAGTGAGTTCCAGGTCAGTCTAACCTCATAGTGAGACCCTGTCTCAAAAAAACAAAACAAAACAAAAATGCATCTTAAGTAGATAGATAAGAAATCCAGAAGTAGCAAAACAAAAACATTTATTTTTCTATAAATATATAGAAGAGACAGGTGGTGAAATAGTTACCTGATTCCATCAATTTGAGTAAGACACGCCTAACTAAATTGGATCAGCATAGGGTGGAAACATCCACCCTAGGGTGGATTGTTGCCTGAAAGGTATAAAAGGGAAACCAAGAAGGAAGAGCTGCTTGTTCCTTCCAAGGAGCTCCAGTCTTCACCTGTACCTTGGACGTATTTCCTGACTTCCAGCACAGACCTTTCCGTCTCTGATGTGGACTCACACAGGATGCAACATTTAGCTCCAGGCCTTCAAGTGGATCTTTCAGGCCTCCAAGGTGCAGACAGTAATTTTGCACTCTCCCACGTGTGACTCTGTGGGCAGCCACTGTAAGTCAGTTTTGTAATTCTTATATATTTGTATATCTTGTATAAATCTGTTTCTCTAGTAAACTCTGACTGATGCAGGCAGCAATGTTTCAGGTAGGGTACTTTGGGGTATAAGAAACAGAATCCCTGATTTAAGCTGACCGAGCAAAGAAAAAAATAGACATTGAGCCCTTGAATGAGCAGCACTACTTTAGCTTAATCTTCATGATACTTCTATTAGAAAATAATAACTATGAGATATCCTTAAGAGACATTCAGAGAGATGGTGAGCTCCAGGTTTGGAATGATGTCACCATGGACATCTGTCACTTTTAGTTGTCCTCAGCACCAGCTTTCCTCCCTTGTGGTGGGCAAGTTTGCTTTCCCCTTAGGTATAGTTCCTTCGCTGCTGTTCCCTGGGTGGTGACAGACCTGTGTCAGCAAGGGTGAAGGCCCAAATCAAGGAATCTTCTAGAAGGCTTGCTGTGAATGCTGGGTATGCAAATAAGGGACCCAGATCACTCCCTTCCTGACTTTAGCTACTCCCAGGCGCCCTGTCCTCAAAAAGGCAGCACTGAAGAGGCTGGAGTGGGGATGTGACCCCACCAGGCCTGGTTGCACTCCTGTTGGAGTGGTGAATTGTGGTTTGATAGCCCCAGAGGACAATGAAGCAAACGGTTCCAGTCCATTGTGGTGCAAGGGGGAGAAAGGGGCAGAAGGTGGCGGGCAGACAATTGCTGGCTGAGTTACAGCCTCCTATGACCAGAGCAGGGACAAAGGAGAGAGGTGGTCACTTTGGCTCACATCCTCAGCAAAGTTTCTACCCCTTCATGCTCCAAGCTCCCTGTAGGGGAAAATATGCTGCTACAGGCTGAAGATGGAGCTGGAAAAATGATCTCAGCAAATGATCTTCCATATCACAAGGGTCTCCGTAAATTTTCAGTTGGGTGCCATTTCTCTGAAGGATACTCTAGTTACACGTGTCACAGCCAGGAACTGTTTTGGAATCTTAGTGGCAGTGGGCAGGTGTCAGAAAACCTGGTGACTGGAGCCAGGCATGGTGGCACATTCCTCTAATCCCAACGTTCTTGGAGGTTTAGGCAGGAGGACTGCAAATTTCAGATGAACCTAGGCAGTCTAGTGAGTTAGTGGGACCCTGTCTTAAGATTAAGAAACAAAAAACAAAGGACTGGAGTCAGTGTGAAGGTCCTGGGTTCATCTCCATTATCACACACACAGAACAACAAAAACGAAAAAACCCTCACAAAATCCACTGTCATTCAATGTCATCAACAAGGAGATTCTCTCTCTCTCTCTCTCTCTCTCTCTCTCTCTCTCTCTCTCTCTCTCCCCTAAATCAGGGTCTTGCTCTATAGTTCAGGCTGGCCTCTCACTCACAGTAATCCTCCTGCCTCAATCTCCTGAGTGCCGGAATTACAGGTGTGTACCACCATGTTTGGCAAATGAAACTTTTTTTTTTTTTTTTTTTTTTTTTAGTTTTTTGAGACAGGATCGCACTATGTAGTTCAGACTGTTCTGGAACTCACTGTGTAGCCCAGGCTGGTCTCAGCTTGCAGCGATCCTCCTGCCTCAGCCTCCCGAGTGCTGAGATTACAGGCGTGCACCACCACGCCCGGTTTAAAAGGAAACTTTTTAAAGGAGATATTTCTCCCAGTGATTGACAAATTACTCAGAGGCTTCTGATATACTAGCAAGTCTTGGTAAATCGATTTCTAAATACTTTTTTTATATCTACAAATTAGGCTCTCTGCCTCCTGACTGCCATGGTACCCTCCCTGTGTTGGAGCTGCTGACTGGATGGATCTCTACAAACTGGTAAAGAAAGAATGGAAATCTCTGCTCCGTGATTTTGGAAACTCTGTTTAACTTGCACACTGGCGATGTCAAGGTTTCCAAGTCCTCCATCTCCGGCAGAAATGTCAAATGGCCCCGTAGCTGAAAGCTGGTCCAATACACAGATCAAGGTAGTGAAATACTCCTACCTGTGGACCATCAGTAACTTTAGCTTTTGCTTAGATGAAACTTGTGAATCCATTCGAAGTTCAGCCTTTCCACCTGGAGCTAATGATGAACTGCAGTGGTGTTTAGGAGTAAACCCAAAATGGCTCCATGAAGAAAGCAAAGATTACCTGTCCTTTTACCTGTTACTGGTCAGCTGTCCAAAGAATGAAGCTTGGGCAAAATTTAAGTTCTCCATTCTGAATGCCAAGGGAGAGGAAATCAAAAGTAAGGAGAGTCAACGAGCTTGTAGGTTTGTGCAAAGCAAAGGCTGGGGGCTCAGAAGATTCATCCGTAGAGATTTTCTTTTGAATGAGGCCAAAAGGCTTTTTCCTGATGACAAGCTTACCCTCTTCTGCGAGATGAACGTGCTGCAAGATTCTGTCAATATTTCTGGCCAGAATACCACGAATACAGTGAAGGTTCCTGAGTGCCGGCTGGCAGATGAACTAGCAGGGCTGTGGGAGAGTTCCCGTTTCACAGACTGCTGCTTGTGTGTGGCTGGCCAGGAATTCCAGGCTCACAAAGCCATCTTAGCAATCCGTTCTCCAGTTTTTAACGCCATGTTTGAACACGAAATGGAGGAGAGAAGAAAGAATCGAGTTGAGATCAGTGATGTGGAGCCTGAAGTATTTAAGGAGATGATGTGGTTCATTTACACCGGGAAGGCTCCAAACCTCGACAGAATGGCACACGATCTGCTGGCAGCTGCTGACAAGTATGCCCTGGAGCGCCTGAAGGTCATGTGTGAGGACTCGCTCTGCAGCAACCTCTCCGTGGAGAATGCCTCAGAGACTCTCATCCTGGCTGACCTCCACAGTGCACATCAGTTGAAGACTCAGGCGCTGGATTTCATTAACTATCATGTTTCTGACATCCTGGAGACCTCTGGGTGGAAGTCCCTGATGGTGTCACACCCTCATTTGGTGGCTGAAGCCTATCACTCTCTGGCTGCAGTGAAGTGCCCTTTCCTGGGACCCCCATGCAAGCGCCTGAAGGTGTCCTAAGATCCCACCTGTCCCAAGACTCCATTTATTTTCCCAAAGTGGCAGTAACTGTTGCTGTCACTGAACGTCGGGTAGACAGGGCAATCTCGAGCTGTGGAGAAAGACTGCATCGTGCCCTGGCAGGGATAGATGGGACTCCCACGGTAAGGCCAGAAAAAAGACACTGGCCCTTTAGGATTTAGAAGAGTAACTTCTGCAGTGTCCTGAGAATGTAACTTATGGGCAATCAGCCATTTTGCTTTTGTAATACTGTTCACCCTAACTGTTGTAATATTGAACCCAAACCCCTGATGCAGAGGCAGACCAATCCATGGGGTGGGGCTGCCCTCAGAGGGAGGGACCACAGCCTCAACCCCATCAATACAGGACCCCTGGCCTTCCTTAATGGTCACCCAGCTCAGTCCTCCAGTGCCTTTGTAACTCTCCCTCTCTTTTTTTCTGTAAATAAACTTTACTCTTGATTTGCACTGTTGTCTGACTCCCCTTCCTCTCCCTTGGAGACAAGCCTCAGAAAATTTGAGGGTAGGCTAGAGACCCCAGATCCACCCACAGATGCCACATCCCAGACTTTAAAATGGCACTAAATAACTTAGGGGATGGGGGAAGAGAAGGGCCCAGCACTTGGGGTTGCTGGACCAAAGGAAAACTGTGTTGCATTTCCATGTTCCCTTTAGCCTTGCTGAATCTGACACCAGGGTGCAGTCTAGGTACTGGCCCAGCACAGCCCAGCAGGGGTACTGGGAGAAACTGTCTGCTTCTTGACAGAGCAGACTCCATAGAGGCAAGAAGAAAAAGATGTTCAGTTTCAGGAGAAAGGAAAAAGAAAGAAGAAATAGTTTTTGCAGAATCGGTTTGTGGATTCCAGGAATATTTAGGCTGAGGGAAACAAATTTTAGTCCTTCCAACTGTGCTAAAACTTGGATGTTTGTGAAAATGTCTCATCACCATAAAAGTATCAGAAGAGCTCTCACTGTAGCACTTACTGCTTGCAAGAGCAGAACACACCTTTTTATCCTCTCATTAGAAGTGACAAGTGAAGATGAAAGGGGAAGGAGACTATTCCATCTGGAAGATGAGCGTTCTGGTGCTTGTGGCTTTTGCAAAAATATTGGTGTTGAAAACCGGAAAAAACAATTTATCCAGAATTCATACATTTTTGACAAGAACTATATGGTTCTTAGATATTGTAGGAAATGCTTTTTGGCATTTTCCCCTCTCTGGTTTTATTTCTCTTTCCTTCCCTCCTCTTAAAAAAAAAAGCAGAAAACAAAAAACTCCAAACAAACAAACAAACAAAAAACCAAAACACAAAACAGAAAGGAAAGAGAAGAAAAACTGGAAATTTTATCATCAAATGCTGTGTGTGGGGAAAAAAATCACAGCCCAGATTGCTCACCTGTCTATATCTGACTCCCTGCCTACGTAGGAACCAGTCCTGTTGCTTCTGATCAGCCCCTCCTCCTACAGGGAAGAACTTCCAAATGTTAATTTTTATTTTTGAAAATATAGAGAATTACTATTTTGTAAAAAAAAAAAAATCTACAAATTAAAAAATACAGGGTTCAAAATTTACAGAACTGGGGCCAGGGATTTAGTTATCTCTACCGCCTGCCTTGCAAGCACAAGGTTCCGAGTTTGATTCCTGCTACAAAACAAAACAAAAATTTTCAGAACTGAAGCACAACCATATTGTAAAGACTATTGAAAACATCTAAGGGAGGGCAGAAAATATACACTTTGTATATTATACTGATATGGAAGTTGAAGCTTGTGTTAGTTATGGCTTTTAAAATTATATAAAATTATGTCAGTTTTATCAAAAGAGAACATAATCAACTGTTGGATTTTGCACACCAACATAAATGTGGCATCACAGGTGGAATATGCTAAGAACACTATCAGAGTTCGATACAGTAGTCATTGCCTCTGTGTCTGCTTTGGTTTGGGTCTAGGTGTCCCCCCAAAACCTCATTCTGTCAGACATAGCTGAATCTGGAAGGTGAGATGATGGGGTTAAGGGCAAATGATTACTAAACCACTACACGTGAGTGATTGGTTTAGCACTGCCCTAAACCTGGTAGTCTGGATGAGATAAAAGGAGCAGAAAAACAGTTACCTCTGCTACCTTGTGTGCACAATGTTGTTTCTCCTGTGAGGTACTTGCCTTGCAGCCAGCCTATTATGTACTGAAACTATTGTAGACAGGTAAGTTAATTAGATATCTTGTAGGCAGTGAGACAGGGCCATCCTCCAGGCATCAGCCCTCAAGGCCCCAGTCCTCAAGGTGCCAGTCCTCCAAGAGCCAACACAGTGAGGAGCCAACATGGAGAACAATTGAGGCACGTTCATTGGTTAGCATTATAAAAAGAAGAGGCACTATTTCCCTTAGAGATAGCAGTGATTGATAGTCTAAATGGGGAATTCCTTGTATGTGACTTGTTTTTCCATCTGATCTCCATTTAATCAAAATTACTTGGGTGACTGTACTTGTTTTTTTTTTTTCTCTCTCTCTCTGTCATTGAGTTTATGGGTACATTTTAGGTATGCAGTACAGTTACATTCATCATTGGGATCTTGTACTTTTACATGATAGGTCTTGGTTCTCATTTTGGGTGACTACTTGTTAGCCTATTGGTTGGTCATGGTTTGTCCCACCTCATGCCCACCTTGTCAATTTCCATTGGGTCTTATAGTTTTGTCCCACTTTGTACCCACCTCACCACATGGCTTTGCTGTATAAAACACCTCTGAAAAGTGGGCTAGGCTGGCAACCCACTTTCTGGTCCCTCTTCTGTATCTTTTAGAAGCTATTTTTCTCTCAATAAATTTTTCTACTCTTAATCTCCATTGTTCCTAGAATTCATTCTTTGATTTTAGAGAACACGAATTTGCATTTTGGATATCTAGCAGGTTCGGGAGCTACATCTATTCCCTCTACATCAAAACCTCTATGAACTGTGAGCCAAACAAAACCCCGTCCCCTCTAATTTAGGGTGTTTGGTATTTTGTCTCAGCAATAAGAGAAATGTAACACAGAAATTTGGAACCAGGAGTGGGGCTGTTGCTGTGACATTACCTGTCCATGTGGCTCAAAAGCCTTTGGAACTGGTTTGTGGGAAGGGGAAGGATTAGGAGAGATTCTGAGATGTTGGCTACGGAATTAGCACTGGAATGCCTTAGGCTGTTCTGTATGCAGACTCTGGTCAGAGCCCAGAAGACCAGAAAGTCAGTAAAGACCAAGACCAAGAAGTTTCTGCTAGAACTGCATTGGCTGTTGAACTCCAGATGATGTGTGTTGTACCTTGGGAGAAAGTTTATCAGTGTTTTTTTCTTATTCAAAGACTGCCTGAAACTGAAATTAGGGGCAGTGGACTAATTAATCTTGCAGAAGAGATTTCAAGGCAGTCAAATATCGAGGCAGTCAAATATCGAGGCAGTGGTGTGGCTACTACTGGGGGCTTTTAGCCAGATCTATGTTGAGAATCAGGAGCAAAAAGCCCAGCAGAATAATTTAAAATGTTTTGAGTTTCACCCTAAAGGAAGCTCCAGTAAAGATGAGGGCTGCAAAGATAGAGCAAAGATCTTGATTGCCGAGAAGGAACAGTAGAATAAAAAAGATGGCCTGAGGGCATCACAAGAAGCAGCAGGACTCCATCATTTTCTGTCTCAAAGAGATAAAAGTGAAAGATTTTTCTCTGAGAAGAAAGCCCCAGAGCACTACATTCCAGAATGGTGGCAGCCTAGGGAAGTTGTTCCAAAATGGTGGCCTAGGGAAGTTGTTCCAAAATGGTGGCCTAGGGAAGTTATTCCTCAGGACTTGGTTCCTAGAAACTGGATCCTACAGACAAGAGAGAAGCAATCCTGGCTATAGCTACAGCTGGCGGCAGACCCTGGTATCAACCAAAGTGGTGCTGGTTTTAGGTGCATGCAGAATGCAAGAGTTGTGAGGTAGGACGGTTTCCACCAAGATTTCTGGAGAAGACCTTGGAGGCCACTCAGTGTGCTCCTGAGAGGGAAGTGTGTAAAAATGTGAATGTGAAGTTGAAGGTACAGTGGAGACCCCAGGAGTTTGGAGAAGCCAGGAATGTGGATTGTCCAAGGAAAACTGCAAGGATGGAGCAGAGCTGGCCCATGAGAGAATCCATGGGAGCCACAACCACCAGAAGTGCTGTTGGGACAGAACCACCCCAGCTTTTTGGAGTTCACAACTTGCCAAATTGCTTTAGACACTGGAAGTGGAACTGTGGAATGTAATATTTGGCATGCTGGATTCTGGACTTGCTTTGGTCCCCTTTTGTAACCTCCTGTTTGTACCTTTTGGTTGTTTTGTTTGTTTGTTTTTGTTTGTTT
>NW_022900919.1:24567216-24606913 GCF_012274545.1 Fukomys damarensis | reverse complement strand
CCCCTTTTGTAACCTCCTGTTTGTACCTTTTGGTTGTTTTGTTTGTTTGTTTGTTTGTTTGTTTGTTTTGAGACAGGGTCTCACTATGTAGTTGAGACTGACCTGGAATTCACTATGTAGCCCAGGCTGGTCTCAAACTCACAGCGATCCTCCTGCCTCAGCCTCCTGAGTGCTGGGATTACAGGCATGCGCCACCAAGCCCAGCTGTTTGTACCTTTCAGAATCATAATATCTATCTTGCACCACTGCATGTTAACAGTGTTAGACTTTATTTTCATTTTCAAGCTAAGAGGCGGTCTTTTCATTTGCAAGACTCTTATTGAGGTAAAACACACAATGAATAAAGGTGTGAACTCTTCACTTGAGAGCCTGAGGTGAAACTTCAGATGTGGCTATGGTCACAAGTGGAAAAGAATCAATTTTAGTTTCATGCCCCCATTTATAAACTGGGAGTAAAATATTGTAGCATGTGACAGGAGCATTCTGAGGATTGAGCAAGAAAATGCATGCAGAACAGAGCCCTAGCCCTTCTGTACAACAAACAAATAAATAAATAAACACTCAGGAATTGGCAGTTCTTAGCACTAGTGACTAGCTGGAAGATTTTTTTTTCAAAGGTGTAGAACTAGCTTGGTATCATGCTTTTCTGTCATTAGAACCAAGAGACACGGATGAAGCACCTTTGTTGAACTAGTTCAGAACACACCATCAAACCCTCTAGTTGAAGTCATCTTATACATAAACCAGTAGTTTGCCATAGTAATCTTATGGCTAGGAGGTAATGGATGAATTTAAAATTTCAATAACTCAGTCTTTTCTGCAACAACTAGCCATTCTGATTTTTCTAATTTAAACCAAAGCAGTCCAAAAGCGTAAAATGATCAGGGAGAAAAAAAAAAATCCTGAAGTGAAGGCAAACACTGAAACTTACCAGTTTCTTGTTTGAAACAAGCTTCAAAATCAATAGTTACAACTTTAAAAAAATGAGAATATGAACTTGTCAATTATTCATGCCCAAATTTTGACAGGTATGTATTTATGACTATTTGTATTTTCATACAAACATATAAATATATAAATGAATATGTTTCAATGTATAAAATATACTTGTTTGCATACAAACATATATATATTTGCATAATGAATACATATAAATCAATCCATACACAGGAAGGCATTATTAATATGAATGCAATAATGTATTAGGTTTAAAATATTGAGTTCTTTGTAACATATCTATCTATCTATCATCCCTCTCTCATATATATATATATATTTGGTACTGGGAATCAAACTCCAGACCTTGCACTTGCAAGGCAGGTGGCAGCACCACTGAGCTAAATCTCTGGCCCAGCTCATATTTTATATTTCTGCATATTAAGAAGTGGAAGTTCATGTAATATACTTTTTTTCTTTTTGCCTCATGGAAGTATATTGTCCAAGACTTAGCAAGAAAAGCAGCCATATCACACCAAACCATGCCAATTCCCAAGCAACTGTTCACAGAAGCTAAGGATCCCAGAGGATAAACCCTCACTTGGGGAATCACGATGATGCACAGCACAGGATTCACACTTTTTGTCATCTGTGCATTTTCCATAGGTTCAAAAGGGTTGGCTGCAATAGGGAAACATACAAATTATTTCTTCTTATGGTGCTTGAGACCTTTAGACTGTTGATTAATGCTTGGGATAGTGACCCACATCACATTACTGGACCTTGCTGAGCCCCCTGCCAGCTGTATAGACATGTAACCTCATTGCATCAAAGGGATTGCTTTGAGACATCATGCCTGAATCATGAGTGATACTGAGTGATTTGGAAAAAGTGTACATGCACAGGTAGTCCAGTAACTTGGTCATTAAGCAAAGAATATTTGTTAGTTACTTTTCTCTCCTTGCTGAGACAAAATACCCCACACCCAAGGTTGGAGGGGAAGAGGTTTATTTGGCTTAGAGTTCATAGAGGTTTCAGTCCATGACCAGCTGGCTCCAAGGCAGGGATGGCAAACAGGCAACACAGAGGAGGTCCTGGCACACACAAGGGAGCAAAGGTAACAAGAGAGTTTAACAGCATCTTTCTGCCCCTTTTATTTTATTCAGACTACTGGGATTAGGGTGGTGCCAAACTAATCACTCACAAGTAGTGGTTTAGTAATCACATGCCCTTAATCCCAGCACCACACATTCCAGATTTAATCACCTCTGAAAAGAAAGTTCCACCTCATTCACATGAGGCTTTGGGGGGACTTCTAAACACAAACCATAACATCCCACCCCTGGGCCCCCAAAGACTCATGCATGTTCCTTTATGCAAAAGAGCATTTAGTCCATCTCTAAGAGTTGCCAAAGTCGTAACACTTTCATCACGTTGAAAAGTTCAAGTCCAAAGTCTCCTCTGAGATTTAAGGCAAACTCTTACATGTAAGCCCTGGGACAGGATGGCCATGTGGTAGGTGGGAAGTGCTCAGCTTCTAAGCACCAAAGACAGGATGCAGCTGATGTCTCTCAATGGTCAGTTGCAGAAACATGGGTGACAGATTCATTTGTGAGCAATGCTTTCTCATCTCCCAACCAAGACAAATTACACTGAACTCAGGGTATTGAAGACATAATGAGAAACATCTAGCATAGGGATTCATTTAGCAGGTTCAGGATCAGTACTAGTTGCTGGTCCTTCCTCTCTGTCATATCCTTCCAGAGGGTTGATACAAGCCCATCCATGGGAAAAGCTGTTATAGGGTTTCAGCCCACAAAAGGACCACTGTAGAGTTCTCACCAGCTTGAAGGGCCATTGCTGAATTCCTGTCTGCAGTTAACTCACTCCTTGCTGAACCAGACCAATCCTTTCTTAGCCAAAAATTTCTGGCTTTGTATCTCTGTCTTCAGCCACCTATACAGCCACTCCAATCCCTCCCCAGATGTGGGTCTTTACTTACCTTACATAGCATTCTCAATATGAAACAAAGGGTCCAGTCCAATTCTTAAAGAAAAGGTCTTTGCTCGATTTCCCCATTAATGAAATGACAAAAAAAAAAATAGACAGAATGGTGGCCTGCCTCATTCAGTCTTATATCACTAACATCATATATAAGAGCTCAACAAAGCCCATACGTGACCCCATACCCACTAACAGGAGTCTGACCTTCCAAACCCCCATCTACATAGGCAGCAAGAACATGACTTCAAGCATTGGCTCCACTGTGCTGACCTCTCCTCTGTATCCAGCAACAATGGCTGCTACAGCAGGCAAGGGCAGTGGGTAACCCTTTACTAACCAAGGGCAGGGAGTTAGGAATGCATTTCTGAAACCCTTTCCTACACCCCAAGCTCATCATTCTTGAGTTCTGACTCTATCAAGACAGACCATGTAAACTGGAAATTTCTCCAGGAAGGGACTTGGCTCTGTGACTCCCTGTGTAGCCACTGCAGCCCACTGCCATTGTCATTTGTTATGAACTGGCATCGCATATTTCTTATAAAATTTCAGAGAGTGACCAGTGCTACTACCTAGTAACATGACAGCTACAAAGAGAAACATGCAGAAAGGACAGGAGAGTGATCTACAATTCAGGAACATCTCAGGGAATCTGGAATAACTGTTTCCTTCCATCTTCTGTACTGCCCCTATTCTATAACCTCCACTCACCTCGCTGGGACTAGCACCACATTTCCACGGACTGTAACTTCCTACATATCCTGCTGCAAGCACAATCTATAAGGGCTCAGATGCTTCTCAATCAGCAAGAGAACTTTATACGTAAGCTTTTGACATCTAGGGTGTTTATGACACTTAGAAATGCAGAACCAGATATAAGAATATGTTCTTTAAAGTCATACTGCTGGATTTAATTCTCAGGCTTTTAGTGAAATGCATGACATCAGGCAAATTACTGCTTTCTATGTCCTCAGTTTGTTTGCAAATAGCAATAAACATAACTTCCCTTCCTCTCCCTTAGGTTGTAAAAACATTCAATAATATTAAGGCCCTCCATACAAAGCTTTCAGAATAATGTTTGGTATTTTGTTAGTGTTTAGTCCGTATTACTTGTTATTACTTAGAGACGTGTCAGGGACAAAGAAATTCTACAATCTAATTATACCGAATGTTTTCCTCTGTTGGAATCATTTATTAAAAACGAACCTGATAGTTAAGAGTGAGAAAGTTCTAAGTGAATTTTGCCAAAGTTGTCAATTGAGTTGCATGCTGACTGTCCCTCTTGGTGGCCCTGGCACTGACTTTTGTGTTTGGGTATGATGGTGGTGCCACTTCACTACAGGTCATCAGAAATCAACAGCGGTGACACTTTCCCATCGTGTGTCCCGTGCTGTCACACGTGCAGCTGAAACTCATGACCTGACTTTTAGGTTTGGTGCTGCAGCTCACCAGCACCTCTGCCCACTACACCTGCCTCCTGCTGCTGCTGCTAATGGGGCCTCCTGCTCTTTTGTCTCTGCAGAGGTGCCCCGTCTACTGTGAAGGAACAGCACTCGACAGTGGGAGTCACAAGAGTGGTCTCCACCGTTTCCGGTCCCCAGGAGCGTCTGCCTACTGAGGGTCTGCCGGGCTTGCCGGGCTTGGGCTCCTGAAGGCCACTCGCACATTATTCCCTCATTATCCCATAAAGGTTTCCCACCCAGCGGGCAAACTCCAGGAATTCACGCTGTCACAAGGGTCAGCCCATGCAGCCTGAGCCCGGTCCTTCTGTGCTCCCTAGCGCCCCCTCAGCCAGCCAGGTACTCACAGCTTGAGTGAGCACAGTTCGCTTCTGGTCAGGGCCTCAGGTCACCCTGGAAGACTGCGCTACTCACACTGACAAGGCCTTCTTTGCTTGAACTGTTTTTCACAGTAGACGCAATAAATTAAAAATATCAGTACACTTCTGTGGGCCACGCGTTCTTCAATTTAACAAACTAGGGAGCAGAGAGCAAGGGCGTTGAGAGCAGGAGCGCGGACAGCGAGCCAGTGGGAGAGGGCGTGAGGGGAGCACACGCGTGGGAGCATGCGCGTGGGAGGGGTCGCGCTCTGCCCCTGGACCCACCTCCCCCGCAAACTGTGGCCCTTAACGGTAGCCCTGAGGGCTGTGGGCAGGTCCTGAGGCTACGCCTGCGAGTGAGCCACAGCCTGGGAACAGAGACTGGGAGGAAATGGCCCAGCGCGGGAGGAAGAAGCTCCGTGTCTGGAGCGCCAACATCCCGCGCCTGGGGAGCCTGACCAAGAGGAGGATCTGCGCGTGGAGGCCCCGGGAACCCCAACAGCATCGCGCGGCCCCTGCCCTGCGTCCTGGCTGCCTCTCGTGGACCGAGGTGATGTTGCTCTGTATGTAGAAGAGACGGCATGTTCCTGGGCACTGATACTTGTTTACTTCTTTCTTGCTGTCGAGTAAAATAGCTAGAATTGTAGGCTTTTGAAAACCTAAGCACTGGAAGGTTTTTTCCTCTCCATTGACAGCTCTGGTTTTCTATAGTGAGATCTCCAATGTTGCTGTCTCAGTGAAACCAGTTGGGAGCTGGGCCCTTGATGAGGCAGCTGTTGACAGGAACAGGGATGTGGATGAACGTCTCTAATGCAAGTTATTGTCATTGGTTTGCACCATGTGTCGGTTGGCTGGTGTCCTGGTATGAGAACGAGTCTGCAGTGTGGCCTGGCGGTGATGCCTGAGGCGTCCCGAGTAGATTGTACCAGCTGTGTAATGCTGCCCACAGACACATCCCGCAGTCAGAACCAGCAGGGCTTGGAAACCAGTTTCCCAAAGCCAAGCTTCTGCGCTCTGGGGTCTGTCACAGGGAACACACTGGATGAGCACTGTAAAGCGAGATCACTGACCATGCCAGTGTTTCCGCAGCTCAGAGGAGGGAACTCCTACGTCAGGATGGAAGTGGGAAAGGAGATCAGCAAAATCAGTGAAGACTTTCAGGGAAAGGTGGAGTTTGAATTGTGACAGAGCACTGAGCTTTGGATGTGTGGAGCCGGTGCCAGCAAGTGTTAGGGGCTGGCACAACTGCAAGACAGAAGTCAGCAGTGTCCTTCAGCATGAGAACAGTCAGGCTGCAGGAAAGTTTCTGAAAGGGGAGGAAGTAGGAAGCAGATTGAGAGATTGCTTGGATTAGGCCTAGAGAGCCTAATTCATGGCTGGGAGCAGGGCAACTGGTCCTGGTTCTGTAGCAAGGCACTAATTGGTTCTTCTCTTTTAAAAATCACATGAGTCACTTTAAATTCAGTGGCATTTGGTACACCAAATGATTTCTGAATAGGAGAGCGACTTGAGCAGAAGTAGGGCTCACCGTGAATTAGGCAGCAGTGCGTAAGTGGGGTGGAGATTGACTAAGAAACGAGAGAGAAAGCATGAGTGGAAAAGCACTACTAAAATTCAGGCTGCAGTGGTATAAGGAGGGTTGTAACAGTAGGATGGAGAGGAGAGGACAAAGGTGAGAGTTGATGGAGAAAGATTGCATAGCCTGGACAGATGGCAAGGTAAAAAAGAAAGGAAGGAAGAGAAAGGAGGAGAAAGACAGTCCAGGAATGAAGATTATAGATTTGGAAATTATCTTTGTAAAAGTGGAACTGAAATTTTAAGATTGGATGAGATTGTCAAGGGGTACCAACATGGAAGGGACAAGGGCATAAAGTGAATACATTTTGGGATACTTTTAAACATTAAGAGATAAATGGAAAAATCAGATTAAGAGTACAATATGTGAATATTTCGAAAAAGAAAACCAAGAGAGTTTTGTATGGCAGTAGATTAGAGAGAAAAGTCTAGGAAACTGATCCAGTAGTGGAGGAAGGTTTAAAAGCTTAAAACTCAAGGGAGGCCATTGATTTTGGTAATGAAAATGTTGTCGATCATTGGACAGAGTTATGGAACCTTGTAAGAAAGAAATAGGCCAAGGACCTTGTCACTGAATGGGAGAGAGAGGGAAGGGCTGTTGGCTCATTAGAAGACTTTTAGGTTCTAGGAGAAGGAAAGACTGAAGGGAGGGGCTCAGGGGAGGCAGTGAGTTGAAGAATTCAAGAAAGGGAAGATGTGAAGGAGCAAAGTCTGGAACATTTGAGATGGGATGATGGGAGGCACAACTTGAAGTTAACTGTGAAAGGAGGAGAGATGCTATCTCTTCTGAAGAGGTGAATACAGAAGCAAGGATAACTATATAGTGGAATGTTTTGGAGAAATGTAAAAGTGGCACTAAAAGAAGTTGAGAGAGCTTGATCTCATTGGTTTTGTTTTAGTAAAGTTAGAAACTGGGTCACCCTCTAAGGTGAGAGCTGCTGGAGATGAGAGCAGGGTGCAGGGTGAGGAGCCATAGATGGGAGCAGGGGTGGAGCGTGTGGTGCTGAGGATGGGAAAAGGGGGTCAGAGCAGTTGATTGCAGCACAAAAGTTCTTGTGATAAATACTCATGCATGAGAAATATTAGCATAATTTCTCTCTCTCTCTCTTTGTTTATCTGTCTCCCCCGCCACCTCTCTCTGAGTTAGGAATATGTTGATGTGAGTGCTTGTGAGAGTCAAAAATTTTTTGAGCATCTTTGAGAAGATAGTTTGTTGATTTTTTTCTACTTAAGTATCATGTGTAAGAATCTTGCCAGTATACATAATTTTCAGAGAGAAATACTGTGTACTAGCATAGTTGAGTGAGACAGTTTCTGGTACTCTATTTCTTACACTTAATGAAGCCTAAGCAGAGATACGTCAGTTTGGAGTTCAGAGAGGTTTTAACTTTAATTTCTGAGTGGTCCCCGTGAATTAGATACAAAGTGTCATCCTAGGGCTGAGAGAACTTGCCTGGCACAGGCCAGGCCCTGAGGTCCCAGCACCACCAATAACATTTTTTTTTTCCTTTGAAGATCCAGTGAGTAAACCATTTAAGTTTACAAGCCACATGCTGTCTTCATCTTCCTTTTCTTTATTTATTGTCACAACCTTTTAAGAACAGGAAAGATCATTTTTAGCTTATAGCCAGTGAAATAACACACCATGGACTATAGGTTGCCCATCCCGGTATAAAAGAAATAAATCTGACAAGTGTTTGGAATGAGCCTAGGTATGAATTCACAGCTGAGAATTGCTGTGTTTAGCTAGAGGCCCCAGAGAGAGATGTCACCTGGTTACCTAGATAGACCGCTTTAGGAATAAGAAGAATGTTTGGGGCTGAGTATAGACCCGGACTGATTCATCTCTGTGTAGATGATACTTGGAGCTAAGGAGGTGGAAGAATTTCCTTAAAGAGAATATACGGACCGAGACGAGAAGAGGGCGGGTAACAGAGGCCAAGGAGATCCAGAGTTGAAGGAAGGGTGAGTAAACAAGAGAGGCTATAGGACAGACTGGAAGGAGTGTCCAGGGAAGCAAGAGTGTCTAGAGGACCCGTCTTCAGGTCTTAGCTGCAACCAGTCAGAAACAAGGAACTTTTGGTAGGATACCTATGTTTTCTATAATTTGGTTTATATCAGTTAATTTCCTCAGTTTTGTCTGAGAATTACGAGAAATAACACTTATAAAGCAAACAAAAAGATCTGTACACACAAACACATATGAGATATATATGTATTGAAGTCATAGCTCTCTATAGTAATGGATCACATAACTCAATCATTTCATGCAGACAAAAAGTGCTCTTTTTTCCAGTACCAGGTATTAAACTCAGAACTTTGTGCTTGCCAGGCACGTGCAGTGAAAGTAAGCCACATCCCCAGCCCTGAAAGCTGCTTCTTGAGGTCAGAGTCTTCATCTTACTCATCCTAGAGCCTAGAAAAATAAAAACAACGCAGTGGCTTCCTCTTGGGACTCACCACCTAGCTCTACAGATAGTTTCAGACACTGAGCAATGGCAGTATCACCTTCATTAATGAGAAGCCCCAGCAATCATGTCAGAATAAGATACTGCTTTAGGGGAAAGTATACATGGAACTAAATAATGCGTTATAGGGGCTGAAGATGTGGCCCTTGTCTAGCAGGCACTGGGCCCTGGGTTTGATCCAAAGCAAAACACTCAACCACATGCCCACCCCCCACACCCACCTTGTATATATGGGTAAAATGTATGCTTCTTCCTTTCTGAGGTACAGCCTTTGAATTTCCTTTCCTGAAAGTCTGTTTACTTAGGGTTTTCCACTTCCCATTCATTGTCCTCTGCTTGTTGGTGTTTACTCCTCCTTTCCTTTCTTCATTCGTCCCAGTGTTACTTGCTGTCTTCCAAGTGTGGAGCTGAGGATGCAGAGAAGAATGAGACCCAAACAATCTAGGCTGAAGTGTCAGTCTGTTGGTTAAAATAGTTTTTTATACTGGGGATTGAACCTAGGCTACATTTGCACTTGCAGTCCTCCTGCCTCAGCCTTTCAGAGTGTTGAGTTTGTAGGTGGGTACCACAATGCCTGCCTTGTTAAAGATCATTTTATGTTCACAAATTATATATTTTATTTAGAAAATATTTAAAATAGAATAAATTATAAAACTCTTAAAGGGAGCATAAGTATTATATACTGCTTTTCTTGCAGTGGGACTCAATCAGGAGGTCTAATTACAATATTGTGCTAGGTTTTCCAACCATGGAGACTTTGGTCTTCTATAAAGTACTTTTATAGTCACATAAGATGTATTTATATTTGTATAAAACATTTTTAAGACATAGAAGGGCTATATAAGAACAAGGAAAGTAATTATTAAAACAATATATAGTTGCATATTTTTTGTGATTTTGCAATATTTGAGAGTATGTTCTGTTGGGAGTTGGTACTGGAATTGAGTTGATCTAATTTGACCTCATCAGAATTAAAAACAAAATTGAAGTATCTTGCCTGGTTTTTAGTGAGTACTTATGTAAAACATAGTTCTGTAGAACAAAGGAACCGCTGTATTTCAGGAGTCAGATGATTTACATTATTTCCTAACTCTTGGAAGTGGTTGCTGTCCTCACCATACACATTCTGACACTTTACCAGAGCATAGTCAACTTATCCACCTGATGACACTGAGGCCCCAACCCACAATATTGGGAATTGAATTCTGGGCCATTGCACGGAGTGGTATATACCTAGGTTGGGCTCAAACTTGTGATCTTCTGGCCTCGGCCTCCCAGAGTGCTGAGTTTATAGAAATGTATCTCCATGCATGTCTGCATTTCTCTATAAAAGCAAGCAAGCAAGCAAAAACCAGCTGGGCATGGTAGTGCACACCTATAATGTCAGCACTCGGAAAGCTGAGTCAAGAGGATCATCCTGAGTATGAGGCCAGTCTGGGCAGCATAGTGAGTTCAAGGCCAGCCTGATCTACATAGTGATACCCTGTCTTAAAAAAAAAAGAAGAGCAATACCTAACTATCTATCTATATATCATCTATCTATCATTCATCTATCTATCTTTTTGCATTGTGGTAAGGATCTACCCTCTGAACAGATGTTTAAACATTTTAGCTTAGTATTGTTAAGAAAATGTTGTGCAATACATCTGTAGAATGCACTCATTCTACACAGATGATACTTTCTGCCTTTCTACTCTTCCAGGGTTGGAAGCAGCCGTAGGACCTGACCATCAGTATAAAGCTGAGTCTTCGCCACCTACCACCTTGCTCCTTTCTGTCTTATCTTGATGCACAATACTGAATTCAAGGTAGAAATTAACTTACTAATTCATCCACCAAGAGGAGCTCATAGAAACTTATGTAGAATATGATGGATTCACTGGACAAAAATATTGCATATGTGTAAACCACATGTGCAACCAATAGATACTGAGAGTGTATGGCAGTGTGAGAGAGAGTCCAATTTCTACCTTTCAGAAGCAGAATATGTACTGTGTAATGCTACAGGATACACCAGGTAGAAGTCTTTATGTATTGCTAGTGGGCTAATTCTAAAATCTGATAAAGGAATAGTAGAAACTATACCCTAAATGTTTCTAATGTACTATTTCAATTTAAAGCAGACAAATCCTTTGTCATTTAATAATCTGTTGACAAAAAGCAAAAGCCTTGTGCTTGAGTATGTGTCTTAGTTCCTTCTATCACAGCTGAAACAAAATAGTTGACACTCAAAATTAAGGGAGGAAAGGTTTATTTCTGCTCACAGTTTGTAGAAATTTCAGTCCACAGTTGGCTGGCTCCACAGGGTGGCCTGCTGCATCTGGAGGAGAAACAGTTCTTGGCAGGCAAAAGACAATCAGTGAAGCAACAATGGCATTAGATTTTATCCAAGCTGCCTGGCCTTTGGGTGTTGCCTCCAACACCCAGGGTGGGACATCCTTAATCACAGCATCACACACTTAATCCCAGCGTCACAGGCCCTACATCCAGCCACCTCTGAAAAATCCCTCCTATGCCCACATGGGTTTTGATGGAACATCTAGCCACAAGCTAAAACAGTATGTTAGACAAGTGGTGGTATAAATTAAGGTGGGTTTTTTTTTCTATTTTAATTAATCCTCCAGTGTTTAAAATTTGAGCTTCTTAGAAAGTAACTTTTAAGACTCCTGCAGAGAAAATGAGTTTTAATTCTTTGAGAATTTTTGATACAAAATTTTATCCTAGTCTGGCCCACATGTTTTAGAAATAGTCTTAAAGTATACATGAATATTTAACATTTGCATTATTTACATCACATTGCTTTCATTATAGGCCTTATAGGAATGATTCTAGTAACTTCTAGTTGTCTTTTACATTCTACAGTTAACCCTTTTCAAGATGCATTACACGCACTCAGAGGTGACATTGACTACTTGTGCCACCTAGACTTGTTCACGTGAACTCTTGGTGTTTGCAAATGCCCCAGGTGACACCAGTTTGTGTATTGCTGTGGACCAGTCTTGAGCTCAAAGCCCAGGATGTCTGGGTCACCCCTGCTGGGCCAGACTGTAAATCTGGCCAAAGAATTGTCACAGTCCCAATTCCTGCCTTATTGGTTGCTGCTGGGACTTCCCAGGCTCATAGAGCTGCACTCGATCTGGGCTTGGAAGTTGGTCACTCTCTACTCAGTGGTCCCATTTGAGGAGCTCCAGAATGGAGAAGCATTGCCTGGCTTTGAGAAGTAGGATCCAGTGGGCCTGGGGTTAAAGTTCCCAGAGGAAGCCGAGCCCTCTGTTGGGGAATAATGTTTGCCGTAGACCCGATGTGAACCTCAGTCCACCCATGTGATGTGGATGCCTCCTCTCCATGAAAGATTTGCATATCCATTCCTGGTGCTTGTGATGTACATTCTAACCATGATTCTTGGGTAATTTTGACATATAAAACACAGCTAGGCAGGTTGCAAGTTAAGTTTCTTAAAATCTACTCCAACCTGTTGTGGTTGCCAAATTTAGGCCATGTTTTCTAGTTACTTTAAAAATAAACTGAGCATAGAGTTAAGGTAATGTAAACATTATTGTGTAAAAATTGATCTCCATTTAATAGTTTAGGCTACCGGCTTTAGATGACTATATTTTAAGAAATCAATATATATGTATCCCTATAAGGTTTGCAAGGACTCAACAGTTTTCGAAAAATAACTTTTTGTTCAGAGTTGATGTACTGTGACTGTTTTCCAAACTGTCGTTTTGATGGAGCATTCATATATGTGTCATGAAAAGTGCACAGCATTTGCAAATACTGAGTTACATAAAGTGTGCGCGCGCAAGTGGATGTGTGTGTATAAAGTGATTTCTGAATGATACTTCTCCTTCAGCCAGTTTTATGTCTACTGTTTTTCTTGGACAAATTCTTTTGGACTAAGTTTATAAGCATTTCAGATTAAGAGGTCTGAAATTATCAGTGAGCTCTTTCACAGAATGAATGATCAGTGTGTTCTGTGAATTCCAAGGGAACCCATTGCCCTGCAGTTACCTATCCTTGACAGATCCACCTTCTGTGAAAACCAGTTGTGCATGTGCCTGCCTCCATTCATTCCTTCTTTTCTTCTTTCCTTCCCTTTTTCTTTCTTTCAACTATAAATATGTGACTCACGTAGCAGTACACAAATGTCTGCATATACATTTGCATCTATTTAAGAGTACACCCCACTGGAAAAAGAGACCTTGCCCTACTTATCTCTAACCACAGGGCACTTAGCGCCCTCCCAAGTGCATATTTGAGGTATCTGAGTGAACAGAGGTCAATTCTGCATCCTGGGGAGCCTAAAGCCTGAGGGAGCAGTAGCCCAAGTCCTGATGTGTTACCTGCCTGGCAAGTTTGTTTGGGGACTGCATTTGTGTTTGGCTGTCTGCTCCCTGTCCAGATTTCTATGTTTGTTCATATATATTTCCTACTCTGAAAGAGTATGGTAAAGGAAGTTTTCCATTCTCACTTGTCGACCTTCACTTTCAGTTGAATTACTAGGAGAATAGTATTTTCTGTCCACTCCAAAGTAATATATGATTTCATTTATACTCAAAGATTTTCAAATATGACATAGCTATAAAGATTATATAAGTGTGTGATTTAAAAATAGAATCCCACATTCTTCCGCGTATTGGTCACTGATAAATATTAATGATTGACAAGTAAAGGGATGTCTTCTGTTATTTTATTCACTAATTTTCCTGAGGCTTTTACTTTTCTTACAAATGGAATTTGTGTTTGTCTTTTCATGCTGACGGAATAGTTCAGTTGCTTTTTGGGGAATATTCTAAGATTTTGCTCTTGACTGGGTTTTTCATAGAGTAAGGTTAAAAGTCGTTAATATATTCTGACCATATTTTATGTGAAATGTGGGTTAAGATTTCAAAGACTGGCAACATTACAAAGAGAAAAAACTATGAATGACAATGACAAAAACCTAGAATACTGACGGCTTCTTCTGAATCTTCACAGCGTATACGTCACTCTTTATACTGTACCATTTTGACAAACACATTATGTCACCATGCTGAATGTCAGCACCCGGAAGAAATCTCTGGGCTTCACCTGTCCAACCCTTCAAATAACCCCTAACAACCATTGACCTTTTACTCTCTCTACAACTTTGCCTTTTATAAAATATGATGTAGTTGGAATTACACAGGATGTAGTATTTTCACATTGGCTTATTTCACTAAGCAATATGTGTTTAAGATTCCTCCATGTGTTTTCATGATGTGATAGATCTTTTCTTTGTATTGCTGAATGATATTAATGTAATCGTACCATGTTATTTTCACCTGTTGAAGGACACTGTGGTTGATTTGAGTCTCTGGTGATCATGAATAAAGCTACCAAAACACTTGTCTATAGGTCTGTGGGTGGACATAAGTTTTCATCTCACATGAATAAATACCCAGCAGTGTGACTGCTAGATTTTGGGTACTATGTTTAGTTTTTTTTCTTTTTTTTAAATAAACTGCCTATTTTATGTTTTTTTTTTAATATAACCATTCTAAGGTGAGCATGATTTCTCTTTGTTGTTTTAATTTGAGATTCCATAATGACATACAGTGTTGAGCATCTTTATTTCTGCTTATTTGTCATCTTCTTTGGTGAGGTGTTTGTTCAGTCTTTTGTCCATTTTTAATTGGGTTACTCTATTATTGAGTTATAAGAATTCTGTCTTTTTTTGTGTACCAGTTCTTTACCAAATGCCTGTATTGTCAAGAGTTTTCTCCCAGTTTCTGCCTTTAATGTTGTATTTGCAAAGTCCTTATGAAGGCCTGGTGCGCCTTGATGTGCTCCTGTGTTATCTTCCTGAAGTTTTAATCAGTAACCCTAAAGTGTAAGGTCTGTGTCCAGAGTCTTTTTCTTGAATGTAGATGTCTGGTAGATGCAACACTACTTGCTGGATACTGTCGTTTTGGAGGGAAAGGGGGTTATAGAAAGGAAAGGAATAAAAGAAGGGCCTGATTAAGCTTTATTAAAGAACTTAATAGCAAATCATACTAAAAGAAGAAGGCAGGGCCAGGAATTTAGCTCAGTGGCAATGTGCCTGCCTCACAAGCATGAGGTCCTGAATTTGATCACTAATAATAAATAAATAAACCCCAAAGAAGCTGTTATCTTTGCAGTTAGACTTGAGCAATTGTAAAGACCAAGGTAGAGAAAGAGGGAGAAACCAGACCTGACAAGGCACCAGGTAATGCAGTTAACGGAGGAATTTACTGGGAAGAGTTGACAAACAGGGATGAAGCCAGAAACATGAAAAAGCAGGGTAACCAGTCCACCTCTGATGGAAAGCAGAAGAGACAAATGGGGCCACCTAAAAATTCTTATTTAATATATGAAAGATACACACCTATGCGCACGTGTGTGTGGTTAGATAGATAGACAGATAGATAGATGCATATATTCCCACTCTAGGGTCACTATATTGCCGCACTGGACACACATATAACCCTTTACATAATGCATGAGCAAAACTCTGAAACCTTAAACTCTATGATATGAGAAAGAGGACAGAGAATTGTTACAAAGAATCTTACTGGGCAGTAAAGTGATATTTATAGAAACAGGTAAGGGTAAGAGAAGAAACTGAAAAGAACTGAGAGTGAGTAAGAGAGAAAAAAGAAAAGGTAGAAGTAGAAAAAACACAGAGGTAGTAAGAAAAAGAAATAAGAAGCCATGAAGAAGGACCATGGTTAAGTTTCCTAAACCCAATAAAGTGGTGAAGAAAAAAGGAAGAAAGTAAAGTATATGAAAGAAGTTAAGAGAATGCTAACACTCACAAACAACAAAAACAAAATGAAAAGACCAACAAAACAACACAAAAAGAAAAATGGCTGTGTGATTTCAAACGTGGTTTTCTTCCAGGATCTACCATTTGGTGCGTGTCCAAGCAAAACATGACCCTGCTCATCCCTGTAGCTAAGGAGGCAGAGAGACCCCAAATTCATGCTGGATGCAGGCGGCAGCAGGCAGTAGGATTAGAGCAAGGGCATCAATTCTGCCTCTTTCAAAGTCAGAGCAATTCAGGCTGAGCCTGGCCTGTGGCCATGGATGTGAGTCCAGTGTCCTCACCTTCAACCACTCAGTTGATCTCTTGCCACCCTGACCCAGATTTCTGAGCACAGTTGTTTCCTGTGCTCTCTCTCCTGCTGTCACTGTGGGATTGTATCACCGAGGGCCCAAACTGAAGCCGTACCACTCCTGCTCTGAGCTCTGAGTTCAAACAGTCAACCCCTCCCTGGGATGGCATCCAACCAAGCACTCTGTGGTGGCCGTCTGGACTGGAGTCACTCAGTCACTATTGCAGCTCACAGAATCCACTCATCTTTTTTCCACTCTGTGTTTCTCCCTGCATCCCCGTGGAGTCTTCTACCTTCACTTCGTACATTCTGCTTTACTTTCTCCTGAAGCACAAACCAGGTGCTAGAAAGTGACATGTCCCTTCCTTTTTCCTCATTTTGTTCTCTTTCATTTCTCTGTAGGATTTTAATTTCCTGTTAAATCCTTCCTGTTTCCTAATGTTCTATCTCCTCCATTCCTTTCTTCCACGTGTTGTTATTATCCATTGTCTGGATTCTGAATCTCAGAGAGGCTGAGTTTTTATTGCTTATCACTCCCCTTTGTTCCAGAAGTCCATCAGAACCTTTGGAATTTCCTTGTGGGGAGACCTGCAGGAGTGTCAGAAATAGCAGCTCTTTGGTGTGTAAGCTGGCTACCATATGTGGTTTCTTCCTGCCTGTCCTATCTGGGAAGCTGTGTGTTTTCCTTGGCTTTAGTGTTTTGAACCTCAGTATTGGGCACAGTCCTTCCAGGCTGTCTTTTTCTACACAGACTCAACTGTATAAAGAGGTTTCAAACAAGAAGACCAATTAGAGGACTGAGTATTTAGCTCAGTGGTACCGTGCCTGCCTTGCCAGCAAAAGGTACCAAACAAAAGAAAAAAAGGGAAACAAGGGGTTTTGCTGACTACCCCTCCCCAACAAGACACATTAGAGTCTCATTCTCCCCACATTCCTGTAGATTTTGGGGAGGAGGCAGAGCTCTCAAAGAGCCAGGAAGGATTGGAACTTCTGGTACCGCCAGAGGAGGAGGCCACCAGCCCAGCTGAAATAATCAGTGACTATGCCAGGAGGCAGTGATGGGGAGAGAGGACCACAGAGAGTGGCTGCACGTGGAAGAGCGATGTGCAGACTGGGAGTGGGGTGGGGCAGAGCTCCACTCAGAGTGGAACCCCAGGTCCTTCTGCTGCTCATCTTCAGACTCCCACAATCTCTCTTCCTTTTGTGGCCAGAGGCCTGAGGACACATGCTGGATGCCACCACAGACCTGAGGAAAGAAACTAGGTTTGCTGTGAAACCTCACTCTTTGAAATTCAGCCTTTGAGCATCTAAGCACAATGTCCTCTTCCCAACACAAAATCTTTTCCATTGTCATCTCCTTCAGAGTCATTTTTGAAAATTTACCTTTGCTGTTCTCCATCTGCCTTCAGTTGTCCTTGCAGTTCTCCTGCCTTCAGTTCTGCCTTCAGTTCTCCCTTGTTCCCTTCCTTCCAAATTCAGCCTCTCGTAGACACATTGTCACAGGTGTGCTGAAGCTCTACTTGAGTCTCAGCTTCCCCTGTGCATCCTGGGAAAAAGTGTTCTAATCCCTCCTTCCTCCATAGCCCCACAGATTTTTGACTGATGGGCTATCCTTCTCCTGTATCTGGTCTTTTCCTATTCCCTTCCCTGGTATGGAAATAATGATGGCAATGTGTCCTGGGAAAATGGCATTTCCTTGAAATTGTCATTCTGCCAACCTGATAGAATGAACTCACTCAGCTGTAGGAGCTTGCAGGGCAGGAGGTGATACCATCTCATATAAGAACTACGACTCTGTGGTCCATCACCGGCCAAAATATAATATGGGGAGCATGACTGCCCATTGCTTCTGTTGTACAGCCAACCCTCTATGCATCTATGGAATTTTTTTCTTCATCCTGAATAAGGACTCTACCCCATGAAAGTATGGATGCCGAGCCTCCTGTCACAGCCCCGGGGAAGCAGTGTTCTCCCTTTTGTCCCTAGGAGCAGACAGCTCAGGGCTCCTTGTGCGCCTGGCAGTGCTGTGTACTCAGACCATGTGTGTCCTTGGCGTCTGCCTTCTTCCTCTTAGCACAATGTCCTCAGGGTCCCATGACAGTTTGGGATGTCAGAGTGCCCTCCTTTCAGAGGAGGATATAACAGTCTAACGTGTAGATAGATGACACATATTTTCATAGCCATTTATTCTTTTTTCTGTTAAGTTTATTGGTACATTTAAAGCAAGCAATACAGTTATATTTTTCATCGGGATCTTGTGCCTTTATATGACATATCTTGGTTCTTATTTTTTCCCCATACCCCTGCCCTCCCTTCACCCCCTTCATCCTTCCCTATTTACAAAGACTTTGTTTCCATTGTTTCATTTTTTCACATTTTTTCTTTTCACTTATTTCCTTTCCCCTCCCCTTCCCACCTGCTCTTTAGCCATTTATTCTTTTTTTTTTTTATTGAGTTTATTGGTACATTTAGGGATACAGTACAGTTACATTCATTGTTGGGATCATGTACCTTTACATGGCAAGTCTTGATTCTCATTTTTTTCCCCTTACCTCTGCCCTCCCTTCACCCCCTCCTCCCCTCCCCATCTACAAACACTTTATTTTCATCTTTTCATTCTCTCGCATTTTTTTCTTTTCCCTTTTTGTTCTTCCCCTACGTATCACACCTTCCCTACACCTTTAGCTCCTTTCCTCCCATTTCTAAATGTCAGTAATCTTATTAGAATCTTATGCATTGTTGCAGAATATTCACACCAGGGAAACTATTTGGTATTTACACATGTGGGACTTATTTATTTCACTTAGGAGTATATCTTCAATATGTATCCATTTTCCTATGAATGAATCTATTCTCTCGCTCTTTATGGCTGAGTAATATTCCATTTTATAGAAAAACCACATCTTCTTTATCCAGTTTCCAACGGATGGGCAAATAGGTTGTTTCCAAGATTTAGCTATTACAAACTGTGCCGCTATAGCCATTTATTCTTAAGGGGACATTTGTGTGACTTCCACCCTCTTGCTTTGGTCCATTCCTGCAACGTGTTGATGTTAAGCCTGTCCTTTCTTTAGGATCTGTGTGAAGGTTACTTGGTACTTCCATCTCTGACATGTTTTCCAACAGCCCACACAAGGCATTAAGACTTCATCACACAGGGCCACGGAATTAGGTCAGTGGTTCCACCACCTGCCTCACAAGCACGAGGACCTGAGTTTGATCCCTGGAACCACAAAAAATAAATAAATAAAGACCATCACACAGAATTCTGCCTTCAGGCATCGTTAGCTTCTCTCCCAAGGCTCCAAGACTTTCCTCAAGTTAAAAGAGGCCTAGTGTGGTGGCCCATGCTGTAATAGTAGCACTCAGGAAGCTGAGGCAGGAGGATGATGAGAGTTCCAGGCCACAATCATTATGTACCCCGGACTGTCCTCCAAATTGTCACATCTATCTATCCTCACCCTCCTGAAGGATGATGTTTTATGCATGTTTCACCAAGCCCAGCTATGAATTCAAGAACTTTGATGATATGCCAAAAGCCTACATGATACAGGCTTTCTTGGTAGCATAGACATAGTGTGTAGTGGTGTATCCTGTAGGAGGCAGGACCTACCAGGAGGGAGTGAGGTCATTAAGGCTGTGCCCTTCAAGGTGCAGCAGGACCTTTGCCCTGGCCTCTTCATCTCATTGGCTTCCTGGCAGCCAGGAGTTGAGGAGATTTGCTCTTTCACCTGTTCCCACCATGCCTTATTGCCTTGGCACAGAACCAGAAGCAAGGCAGCAAAAGTTCTGCTTTTGAAGTATTTGTTTCCAGTATGAGAAAGCACTAACTCGGTAAATTTAATTCATGTTTTCAAGACCGTATAAACAGATTGATGTTGGGAGCACATTCAGGATGGAAAGAACCTGAATGTAAAACAGACCACAGTATAAAGCAGATGGTGAGTGTGGTGGCTCTAAGAGATTTTCAGCAGAAAATGTTGCCTCCTACAAAGAAAGATTTTTCCATGTTTTCCGGATGGACTAAAAGTTGGAACAAAGGAGGATTATACTCTACTGTGCTGGAGAACATATCTTTGTTTTTTGGATAAGAATTACTGTCCAGACAACCATATTGGTCTAGAAATGTTAATTTAGTTTTACTTTTTTCCATGTGTACAGGGGTAACACATCGTACTAAATATGTAAGGTCATATCTACGTGGGTTTGATTACAGAAACTAATAAAGTATTCTCTAAATAATGAAAAAAAAGAATAAGATAAGACTGTAAGAGCGAGAAGCAATTTAAATATGTTCAGGGACCATTTTCACCTCCAGAATTAAGGATTATTTTGATGTTACATCATTGCCTTTTCTCTTTTACTTTCCTTTTTAGTTTTATTTTAGGATTCCCTATTGCTAATGTTCATACAGAGATTTCTTTAACTGAAATACCGAATAGTTTCTTTGGTGTGAAAAACTATAATAGTACACAGGATCCTAATGAGATAATTAATAATGTGAAATAGGAAGTAAAGGGCTAAAGGTGTAAGGAAAGTGGGAAGGGTGGGGGAAAGGTAATAAGGGAAAAGAAAAAAGTATGAGAAAATGAAAATAAAGTGTTTGTAAACGGGGAGGGGAGGAGGGGGTGAAGGGAGGGCAGGGACAAGGGGAAAAATGAGAATCAAGACCTATTATGTAAAGGTACAGAATCCCAATGATGAATGTAACTGTATTGTATACCTAGATTGTACCAATAACCTCAATAAAAAGAAAAAAAAAAAAAAAGAATTACTGTCCAGAGACTTGTGTCACTGAGGCAATGTTTTTTTCTAGAGCTTTCCCTCATCTTGAAAATGTGGGTAGCTCCAGTATCTAAATCATAAATTTTTGCAAAGCGTAAGAGGGTTGCAGCGTTTTCACCAAAGTTGAGAATTAAGTAATTTGACTCAAGTATTGTGGCTAGGCCTGTACATGTGCATCCTGGAAAGCTGAGTAAGGAAGATCACAACTTTAGTTCAGTCTGGAAACTCAGTGACATACAGATCCTGTCACAGAAAGAACAAAAGGGCTTGGAACCTAACTGAAGGTATGGCTCCTGGGTTCACTCCACCTCATCACAATAACAAAAGGAAACAGATGTGGGCAAACACCAGTGACATTTTGGACACAAAACAGGCGGTCTCCCCTGACACTATCTCAAGGATTGGGCAGGTGAGAAGACAGTTCATCTTTACATTCTCTCCAGAAGAGATGCACGGCCCCTGTCTTCTTTATCATGTTTCGCTTACTGACCGCCAGCACCTTTGCATGTCAGATATGTGAGTGAAGCTGAGCTAAAGAGTGACAGCTCATTGAGGATATACTCCTAAGTGAACTAAATAAGTCACACATGTGCAAATACAGAATAGTTTCTCTGGTGTGAAGAAACTATAACAGTACATAAGATCCTAATGAGATAATGGATAATATGAAATAGGAAGAAAAGGGCTAAAGGTTTAGGGAAAGTGGGAAGGGTAGGGGAAAGGTAATAAGGGAAAAGAAAAAAATATGAGAAAATGAAAATAAAGTGTTTGTAAACGGGGAGGGGAGGAGGGGGTGAAGGGAGGGCAGGGACAAGGGGGAAAATGAAAACCAAGACCTTGTCACGTAAAGGTACAAGATCCCAATAATGAATGTAACTGTACTGTGTACCTAAAAGGTACCAATAAACTCAATTACAAAAAAAAGAGTGACAGCTCAGCATTCACAACGAAAAAGGAAGGACGGTATGATTTATATGTGTAAGTGCTCGGGAGTACTACCACCCAGCTAAAAATGGAATGCATTTATAAGTATGACAGGTAAAACACTCTGTTAAAAGATAAAATATGTATTCATCTATGCACTTAAAATACTTAACACAAAATGTAATAAACAGGGTTATAGATACTTATAAAATACTGTAACATTTCTATGGGCACTGCTGATAATAAAGCAGTAAGTTTTTTTAGTATACATTAAAGGAATCTATGACGACACTATGGTCCTCATATTCTATTTTAAATAAGTCTTTCTCCATCTGACATTCTACAGATCTCCAAATGGTATCAAGTGTACAAGGTACACTATATATAAAATAGCGGATATCCTACTTCTAGTTCAGGGGAAACTTGAACGAGGAATGTAGAATATAGAAGGTGATGGAGAACCAGATCTTCCTTTTCCCCAGTAACTTCCCAGCTCCAAGAAGTGCTCTCTGGTGATTCTATTTCATTGTTCCCCTAGGCCCACAGATCTGGAAGGAAGCGAAGAGACAATGTCAGACTTCATGAGGGCATTTTTCCAGGAGAGAAGATTGACACTGAAATGTCAACTCCAACTATAGTTTTAGTCAACTTACAAATCCTATCTTTAACCCTTCCTTCTTCACCATGGTCCTGAGTGATCACTGCCAGTTGTGGTTCTCAGGATTTTTGATCCACATTCCAAAAATCATTAGAGATAAGGTTAGACTCAGCTTGCTGCTTTATAGGTAGAGCTAGACCTGATTTCTTCAGAAACGAGAGCACCAATGGAGAAGGTGGGACGTTTCTGGGGGACTCACACCTTAGTCCATTTCATGTACTTAACCTCTAATCTATCTGTGGTAGGAATATTACTGATAGGTTCACACGATGACCATGAGCCCACCTGCCTCATGCCTAAGCCCAAATCCCAAGCCTGGATATCTCACCAAAATACTCCTAAACTTGGCTCTTTGCACATGATGGGAAACAAAAATTTACTGATTCCTCTACTTAAACCTTACTGTAATGTGTCTATTTTAACAAGAAACCCTGAAATTCATGTATATTTTGTTGTATTCTAACAAATATCCGTGACTTTACACTTAAGGAGAAGATGTGTAATTATTGGAGAGGAAAAATCCACCCGCAAGTGGAAAGATGGGGACTAGGCAAAACTCCCAGGTGCAGGCAACCCTAAGCAATGCATCTGCATGCAGCTTGGGATGTAGAGGCAATCAGGGATCATGTTCTTCCCTTTTGAATATGCAGTCTATTTCATCTGCTAGCCTCTTGATCAACATTCTGTTTGTTAGAAAACAATTCCTCTCTTTGCCATCACCAAAGGATGAAATGCCCGATTATAAATGACAAAATGTAAAAATACAACTGCTGGTGGGCAATGAAAAGTTACAGCAAGTAGTCAGTTGGAACGAAAATGAACATTTCATCTACACTGTGACTTGGACACATTTCTCTGAGTGAAAGGATTTCTCCCAAATCCCTGTGCAGGGACAGCCTGGTTTGGTGAGGTCCGACTGAGCAGTGTCCCAGTACCTAGGATAGCTCTCTGAGGTCACATCTGTGTGGAGGTCACCTGGTGGCTGTGGAGGAGAAAGGAGGAGGCCAAACATGTGCCTGGGCTTGGGCTATGTGGTCAGTGATGGGATGGGAGGATCATGACAGGAGGGCCATGCACGGGTTCCCTGCATTTCTAACATTGACAGCAGTGTTGCTGCCTGAACCCTGGGACACACACATACCTTCTTCAAGCCAGTGTCCTCAAGGCTCCAGGGAGCCCACAGTGCAGGTGCGATCTCGCCTCCACACCCACAGCCCAGGATCATAAGCTTGGATCTAGAGAGGAAAGCAGCCCCTGAGAGGATGAACCCCTTGTGCAGTCTCCATTTCTTTCTGATCACCAATCCCCACACTCTCCTGTTTCCATCCCTCTGCAATCCAGCCCACCCCTCTCAGCCAGTCCCAAGGGCCCACCTACCTCCTCACACTCCTCTCTTGTCACCCTGAGATCCCAGTCCATGCAGCAGATGAACTCTTGGCGCAGTTTGTAGAACTTTGGAATCCGTGCCATGTTCCTCCCATAGAGGAAGAAGAACATGTGTAGTTTCTGAAGCTCGTCATCCTCCTCGATGTCATTGGCCAGGTACCTGGGAAGGAAAGCATGTTGCTGGTTAGGGACACAACCAGCAAGGAGCTGCCCCCAGGTAAGCTGTGCACAAGCACTAGTGGCTCCTTCCACACAGGATCCCATCAGCCTTATACCATGCTGATGCTAATCAGGTGTCTGTGGAGAGGCCAGGGCTTGGCAGGACCATTCTGAATGGGTCTGTGATCTGGGGGCTGAAGGAAACCCCCTGTGCAAGGCCTGAGGTAGACTCCTGCCCCTGTCACCAAATGAAATAGACACCACCGTGTCTGTTCTCAGAAACTTGTCCTCAGGGCCAATAACTGTGTGCTGACCACATGAAGATCTTCTGGGAGAGGGTGACCTTGGTATATTTCTGTGTCCATCTCTCTCCTCTTCAGTGGCCAGTACTGGCCTTGACTCAGAGAACATGAAATCCACCCTTTCCTACATGTGTGATCCCATTGCTTTACCACCCCTGACAGCGGATGCAGCACAACAGGTTTTGTTGAAGAAATGAATGAAGGAAGGATTAGCGGCTTTGTCTGTCGACAAAGGCTATACAGAGACCCTCATGGACTCAGTGCTGCAACAGAATCCCCCCACAGCATGAAAACCAGTCAAGGGATTGTTTTGAAGAATGCATGGACAATTTCTCAAGAACCAGTGCTCAGCAGTCATTTCCCCAAAGAAACTTAGGGACTTCATGAAACTACTGTTGGAATGGAGAAAGTGGTAGATCAGGGAAGGATGCCTGCAGTTTTGGAGTTTTGTTTCTAGTCCTGGGACTGAACACAACAGTTTACATGCTGATCGACATCTGCAGTCCATTTTTCACTTTGCTTTTGGAAACAACATCTTGCTGTATTGTATATCGTCCAGCATGATGAAATTTTCCATCATGCTACCTTAATCTCCCAGGGCACATTAATGACAGGAGTGATTGGCATGCCCATGTTTGTTTTTTTTTTTTATGAAACAGGATCTCATTGAATTAACTTTGACATTGAACTGTTGGTCTTGACCCCCTGAATTCAAACAATATTTGCCTTACAGCTTCAGGATTGTCTGGGATTACAAGTGTGCACCACCATAACCATTGTGTTTGGTGATTTAACCCACTTGAACATTCAGATTTTTATTGAAGTTCAACGTGAGAAGACATGACAGAAAGCCCTGTATACAGATACAGTTGTGTTTGGAAGGAACAATGAAGGAAATGAAAGAAATATTGAGATGAGGAGCTGGTTTGGTGAAGAGAGATTGTAGAATTAGTGAATTCATTGGGAGATCTCCAGCCTGGATGTAGATGAAATAATTAGCAATGTATCGGTCATGATACAAGTGAAATGTCCTAATTTTGGAAAACTGATCAGGAAACACAGATAGGTCCTGCACATGACTTGTGGAATGACTTGTCAGGAAGACCAGCAGAGAGCATGTTCTACTCATTTTGTACCATAGAAGAAGAACATACTTGGGACGTCAGGCTTGGACACCCACAGGAGAGGGATAAGAAGGACATTTGGTATTGCTAAGGAAGGAGACCCTCAAAGGGGTCAGAAATGGCTGCCCTTTGGGTCTTTGGGCTCAAGACCTCAAGTCACCCCCCTGGCCTGTGATCTCTGGGGACTCTGTTTTTCCTGGTTCCATTCTTTAACTGACATGATGTTAGATTATAAATTTTACTTAAAGAAGTATTGGAAACTTGTCGTGTGAGGCTCAGTTTCCACAGAGTTAGTAGTACAACACGGTTTGGATCTAGAAGACAGGCTAGAGTCTCTGTATCCAACCCATCAAAGTGACCATCAAGGACCCTCAGGGGAGGCACAGAACTCACAGGGCCAGGAAGAAATGGATCCTCTGGTACTGCCAGGGGAAGAGTCCAGCACGGCTGAAGTACACAATAACCATGGCCAACAGGTACTAATGGGGAGACATGAGGATCATCAGAGAGCAGGCACACGTAGAGGAGGAGGGATGTGTCAACAGGGGCTGGGAGGGGACAACAGGGCTCCACTCAGAGAAGAGACTCCGGTGCTAGGTGTCCTGGTTATAGGGCTAAGTAAGTGCGTTGGAAGTTATCTGCAAAGGAGAGCATTCATGTTGGGAGAAAGGGGGAGAAAGGAGAAGGGAAGCCATGGTGCCCAGGATGGCACCTCCAAAAGTCTTTTAAAGACAGGGCATTGAGGCCGCTTGCATCAGAAGGGGAGTAGTTCAAGTTTGAGTAAATGGGTTCCCAAGAACTAAGGGGAGGGACTAGGAACTTCAGGCAGCCCCAACCAGAGAGGCCTTATTCAGGGAAGATCATGGCATGGATCCCAGAGGATCCAGGTAGAGGACTGCGTACTCACCCAGTCTGCCAAGAGCAGCCAGGCCCAGGAGGGAGACAGTGCTGAGACCTAAAGAGCCCTGGAGGGTGAAGTAGGTGCTCCCAGGAGGGACTGACTGAATAAGGATGGCGGGGTTGGAACTCTGCCCTCCCCAGGCTATGCCCCAGCCGTAGCCCATCCTAGGGGAGAAGACCCTCACCTTATCAGAGACTCTAAAGTTTACGTCCCAGGCCAGGAATCTTCTGACAGCAGGATCCTCTGTGAAGAGGGCTCAGTGTTAAGTTGGGAACTGGCAAGGTTTTCACTGTGAGTGAGTGAAAACACATCTGCCTGGTACATGATGTTGGATGGGACCAAGGCCAGGCAAAGGGGAAGAGGAGAGAGGACAGTCACCAGGCAGGGGACAGGGGCTCATTTCTGAGGAACCCGGAAGAGTGACTGAGTGGGGGCCTGGGTAACAGCAACTACCTGCCAGGTTAGGTTGGTAGGACAGACTGCAGTGGGCTCTCATGCCTGATGAGGGCACCACTTCAGAAATCAGAAGTCATCAGGTAATTTTTTCCTGTAATGGGCACATGAGGTGACGACCAGCCCTCCTCAAGGGCTGCAATCATTTCCATTCAGCAAAGTCAGCAATTGCCTTGTGTTGGGAGGACCCATTGAAACCAAGGTGTACGCTCCCAAGTGAGGACATGTTTTGAAATGTGCATCATCTGTATGATCTTTGTGTCTGGGAAAGGATGTGTATGTCTGTCATCTGTGTGTCTGCAGCAGGATGGCACCAGAGTCCTCCTGGAATGCAGAGCTCGGTGGTCACAGAGACCTCCTTTCCATGGCTGAAGGAGGTGACCAGTAGTCTCTTGTGTTCCTGAACAACCAAGTTGGAGTTGCAGTGCGGGTTGTCCTTACCCAGCAGTCTGGTAAAGGCTGTGTGGTGCTCAGGCAGCACTGAGGACAGGTGTTTCATCTTCATCTTCTTTTTCAGGCCACAAGGCTTTGCCCTGACACCTGTGTGTGTGGAAGGCACAGGGCTTAGCGGTTCTAATGGTTGCTGTGGCTCCTCACTGCACAGGGACAGATACTCCCTCCACCTCTTGCGAGGTGGGAGACAGTGGACTTCCCTGGGTGCTAAGTCAAAGTACCGGGGCCGTCCCATCTCCTCCCCCTCCTCCAAATTTGATGACCACTCCCTGTTCCACTTGTGGCCAGTGGACCGAAGTTGGAGACTGGGCTTCCGGCTCAGAGCTGAGTCAGATTCCCGCTGATGATCCTTCTCCTGTTCTGCCTCAGATTCCAACTCTGAGGGGGCATAGTCCTTCTCCTTCCTGTGGGCAGGTGACTGAGGCATGAAGTAGGGTGCTTGTCTGGGGACTCCATCAGTGTGACCCAGCAGGTCCTCATGCAGCTCCTCCTCAGACCCTGAGGACCAGTCTCGCTTCCTCTTCTGAGCACAGGCCTGAGGCAGAAGGCCAGATGCTTTCTGCAGGCCTGAGGAAAGAAACCCAGGTCCAATGTGCTGCTTCTGTCCAATGTGAAGCCTTTGACTCTCTCAACCCAACTCCCTCCTTCCATATCATCCCCAACTTTCTTCCTGTGTTGTTCCCTTCAAAGCCATTTTCCATCCTTAACCTTTGCTGATCTCCATCTTCATGAAGTCCATCTTGCCACTGTCCCCTCACACTCTGCCTATAAACTGGGTAGTGTCTTTCACTCATGGTTAGAGGGACTTCTTCTTGAGTCATTTCTCCCCCTATCCATTGTTGGATCTCCTCTCCTCACACCTTTCCTTCATGCCATGTTTTCTATCCGTTGCCCATCTTTGTCCCACCTCCTAGTTTTTTTGTCCAGTTTTTGCCTTCCTGAAATCCTGAATTCCTTCCTTTTTCTCTGTCCTTCCTCCTTACTGGCTCACCTTCTCAGACCTCATTTGTCTCCAGCCCCCTCACCTGACTGTCTTGGGATCTCATCAGCTATCACCACCTCCAGGGCATGTCCTTGAGAGATGGGCTGTGGACTCTGGTCCTCAGATTGGCAAGGTGGTTCACCAGTGGCCATAACTTCTCCCAAATGCCTTCTTGCCCTCCACAGAACACAGGTGCTGGTCTGTCCACACCGTGCTTCTGTAATTTGGATGAACCCAAGCCACTGTCTCTTCTCAAGTCAGGACACAAATAAGGAGTGGAGAACAGCTCTGAGAAGTAACTGTTGCCCACTGGGCTGCCAACCCCCAAAGGATTCAAACCCTCCAATCAGGAAGGTTGGAACCCTATGAGGTCATTCTGCATTCCGACCTGGTAACCAGTTTGAAGGAAAACACACCTAACTGCCAGACTGGACATCTAGGGTCTATGGCCTCTCTTTCCGGGGTCCGAAATTCTGTCCATTCTCATGTCCCCTTGGGTCCTCCAGGTTCCTTTCTCTTTTCTCGACAGATGCCATTTTGGGTTCACTGTTAACCCCAAGCATGGGTCTCTTCCTACCCTCTGTGCTTTCCCTGTTCAGGGCACACACTGGTAGGAGAAGCACTCTAGTGGGCAGGATATTTAGGAAGATCAGAAATGATGGAACCTCATCAGCAGGGTATAAGTGGGGACAGAAAATCTCAGGGTCATTGACTTTTTTACTTCAAAATTCCAGTTTGGGCAAGCTTTTCTCCTCAGGGTTCACTGATCCCTTCCCTGTTTAAGACCTTGTACTGGGAAATAAATCCTCCCTCTCCTGACAGAAAGTGTAGTCACACACACACACACACACACACACACACACACACACACACACCTAAATGTGGCACGTTTTCAAGATGAAATAGTCATATATTGAGTGGAAAATACGTGATGGGTTTTTTTGGTACCGGGGCTCAAACTTGGGACCTTGCGCTTGCAAGGCAGGTGGCAGAACCACTCTGAGCTAAATCCCCAGCCCAACTGACAGTCTTTAACTGCCAGCCAAAGTTGATGCATTTGCTGGGTCTTTGGGCAGTGGGTACCTTGAGGGAAAGGTAAAAATAGTAATGTAAGAAGCATGGTCATTTCTATGAAAAGTATGAACCAGACTGCTTCCATCTTGAAATCTAGGTGAGTCCTGGGTGCTCCACCCACCTTTACTTTGTGTGCACTGAGTTACAGAAAACATTTGTTCAGTTTAAATTTTGGGAACATTGCTGCAGACCAAGGAGAGCTTATCAATAGCCAAGGACTTCACGTTCCCCACACCCTTTCCCCTCCTCCCACCCTTCCTTTCCCTCAGCAACTCCTCCCCTCAGGATGTTTAAGTAACCAATCAAGATAGACTGTAAACCTTCAACCCAACCAGTGGGAAAAGTTCAGCTGCTTCTCCGGAGTCAGAGAGAAACAGGGCCCTGCCCTGTTCTGTGAAGTGGCTACCTTATGCTTGAAGCTTTCTACAGAAGTAAACTTTAAATTGCCTTTTGGAAACCTTCTGCCTCATGTCTTGCTAAGTGCATTCTTTCCAGCACTAATGGCTTGAGTCTGGAGTCTTATTTCCAACAATTTGGTTCCCAGTGTGAGGCCTCAGCCGATCAGGGCATGAGGACTTCTTCCAGGAAGAGACCCACATCCTGGTTGCATTGGACTCAGGATGAGAATCCATGTCCTTGCTGAGGACTTAACAGTGCAAAAAGGGTCCAAGGGAACCAAAGAGGACCAAAGTGACTAGGGAACTTCATGCATCAACCAAGGCAAGAAAAGTTGCAGGGGCCACTGAGTATTGCTTTGGTAGTTGGGTTATTCTGTTCTTGTACCAGGAAGACCTTGGGTGAGACCAGCCATCTCCAGTAAGGTGGAGATGATTTCAGATAAAATTGAAAGTAGCCAATGGCAAGATATCTCAGAGTAAGCCAGAGATTGAGCCTTGGGCTTTTGTACTAACAGAATGGGTAATCAATGTGCAACTAAGTCAGGACAAGGTAGGAAATCCGGGGACTCAGGGGAATGAAATGCTGCCTTATAGACTTCTCAGGCTAAGAACCAAGATACATCATGTGGGAGTACAAGATCCCAATGATGAATGTAATTGTACTGTATACCTAAAAAATACCAATAAACTTAATGAAGAAGAAAAAAGAAAATGTGTATATAACAAGTACAGTAAAATTGTTGTACCCAGATCGCGATATCTCCAAAGACCACCAAGGAGTGGAGTCTGATGTAATTAAATGAGGAGTTTATTGCAGGCTCGAGCCTGGCAAACTCGAGCCTGGACCTCCAGTGGCACCGTCACAGAGGCTTCCAACTGAAGGCCCCGACCCATTTTCAAGACATGCTTATATAGGGCTGAGGATTAATACTATTTTTAACTTTCCATTACTAAGGGTTATTATTGGGACACTTAGGGGAAATACCTCATTCTCATGAGGGGAATTATCTCATACTCATGAGGAGCTCGGCGGGGGGCACTCTATTTCTATTTTTAAGGAACACTTTATGTGATTACACAATTAGGTAAACTCTCTATACTCAGCAAAGCCTATAATATCTCTAACTTATTCATTACTAGGCAACTATCGGGGAGGGGATAAGTTCATTCTTGGGTCAGAAGAAGAGGAACAGAAAAACAGGAATAGAAAAACAGGGAGGAGGTTGTTATAGCCCTTTACCCAGAAAACTTGGTCTTTATATTCTGAGCAAAGGTCAAAGAGGGAGACCACCTCGATCAGAAAACTTGGTTCCCACAAAATAAAGGCTGTTCACCTACAAAATGTTGAAAAAAAAAAAAAGAATTTAGAACAACACCCACCTTGTGTTGGCAACAAGGACCAATTGTCCACTTTCCCCTGAAAACGTGGGATTCCCTTCCAGTCCTCTCCTCCTCCTGGGACCCTCGGGAGTCCCTGCACCAACCTGAATCCCAACAGCGCCAGTGGAGGAGGACCTTGTCCCTGCGGTGACAGTTACAGCCACACAATGCAAAAAGACTGACCTTATCCTCAGTTCAGGAGAAAATTAAGAAGGGGACGGGGGGGTGTTCAAGCTCTTCCCCTTGAGGGAGGTTCCTTGGGGTCTTTCTAGTTCCACTAAACTTGGAGATGTTCTGAGTTCTACACTTGCTCATAGGTCTATTGTGGGCCTAAGGTCCCATGCAGGGGGCTGAGAGGAAGTTACTAATAAGGTGAGAAGAATTTTGCTCACAAGCGTCTTTGGTTAGACAAGTTCAAAAGCGGTAGGATAGTTAACAGTTTTGTACACTTGAGTAATAAATGGCACATCATTGGATTAGCATAGTTCTGGATGTGGCTGAATGGATTTACTGATGACAAAAAACCTACCCTGGGTGTGAGTAGAAGAAACCAAACAGATTGTAACCTGGACGGAATAAACAGGAGACAGAAGAAGGAAGTATCACTTCGGCAGAATTTTTGGAGGAGCTTTGGTCTTTTTTTTTTCATTAAATTTATTGGTACATTTTTAGATATGCAGTAGAGTTACATTCATCATTGGGATCTTGTACCTTCACATGATGTGTCTTGGTTCTTATCTTTTCCCCATATCCCTGCCCTGCCTTCACCTGTCCACCCTTTTCTATTTACAAAGATTTTGTTTCCATTTTTCCTCTTCTCATATTTTTCTTTTCCCTACCCTTCCCACTTCCCTTACTCCTTTAGCCCTTTTCTTCCTATTTTCATGATCAATTATACTATTTGATCTTTATTTACTCCATTAGTTTTTCACACCAGAGAAACTATTTGGTATTTACACATGTATGTCCTATTTATTTCACTTAAGAGTATTGACCTCAATATACATCCATTTAGCTATAAAAGACTGCAGTGTCTCATTCCTTATGACTGAATACTACTCCAGTATATAGAAAAATCACATCTTCTTTATCTGGTCTCTAGTTGATGGGCAGTGGAACTGTTTCCAAGTTTTGGCTATTACAAACTATGCTGCTATAATCATGGGTGCACACATATCGTGGTGGTATGACTCTTTTAATTATTTTGGAAAGATACCCATCAGAAGGATAGCTGGGTCAAATGGAACCTCTAGTCCTAGTTCTTTGAGGTATCTCTGTATTGATTTCTGCAGTGGTCGCACCAGTCTGCACTCCCACCAACAATGGAGAAGGGTTCCTTTCTCCCCACAACCCTGCCAACATTTGTTATTGCTTAATTTCTTGACAGCAGCCATTCTTTCTGGGGTGAGATGAAATCTCAGTGTTGTTTTCATCTGCATCTCTCAAATGACCAGTGATGTGGGACATTTTTTCGTATACATTAGCTTCTTTTGCTTCTTTGTCTGAGAAATGTCTTTTCATTTCAGATACCCATTTGTGAATCGGGTCTTTATGTTTGGGGGGCCTGATTCTTTTTTTGAGTTCTTTATATATTCTAGGTAATAGTCCTTTGTCCGAGGAGCAGCTGGGAAAAATTTTTTCCCATATTATAGCTCTGTTGGTGGTTTCTCTTGCAGCCCAGAAGCTTTTTAATAAGACGAGATCCCAGTTGTTAATTCTTTGTGGTAGTTCCTGTGCTACTGAGGATTTGTGCATAAAGTCTTTTCCTATGCCTTTATCTTTGAGAGTTCTACCTAACTTATCTTCCAGAAAGTTTAGTGTTTTTGTTTTAATATTTAGATCTTTAATCCACTTGGATTTTAATTTAGCTCATGGTGAAAGATCAGGGTCTAATTTTAATCTTTGGCAGGTTGAAATCCAGTTTTTGCAACACAGTTTATTGAAGAGGCTATCTTTCCTTCAGTGACGATGGTTGACACCTTTGTCAAAGATGAGGTAGCTGAGTACATCTGGAGTTGTTTCTGCATCTTCCAGTCTATTCCACTGATCCTCAGGTCTGTTTCTTTGGCAGTACCAAAGGAGCTCCTGTCTTTACCATCACTTCATCTTAGACCTTTCACCGTCCCTCCTCAAAATCTCGAGCCCCCCCCCCGAGCCCAGACTCTTCATTCTCCCAGCTCAGAACCTTTAGCCTTCTACCATAAATGCATTGGCTATGAACAGGACTGCAGGGGACTTCAAACCTGCTGCCTTTCACTGCATTGTTCAGCTTTCTAGCATGCAGACAGCCATTTTGCATTCTTCCACACCAGACTTTGTATTTGGCCATTGTAAGATATTTGTGTGTGTGTGTGTGTGTGTGAGTGTGCACACAACATACGTGCAAGCACAGAGAGAGAGAGAGAGAGAGAGAGAGAGAGAGAGAGAATATTACATTGAATCTGTTACTCCACTGCGCCCTGACTAATATAGATGTTGGAACTAGGAGTGACCCTAGAGGAACATAGTTGTAAAAATGAAATTCTGTAATAGTTCTACTGGTTCTAGGAATAGGCTTTCTCATTTGATGAGACCTAAAGATGCCACCGTATCTCCTCATATGTGGAGTACTGATATTCTGTGGTGTGAATTGTTTAAAATGATACGCAGTGTAGGTGAATTTGATTATCCAAGTTGGCCTTGAACATATTTTCTGTTTTAGCCTCCCAGGTAGCTGTGTCACCAGCATGTACCACCAGGTGTGTTTATCATGGTATTTTTTTTCCAGAGGTTCTCCAAACACAAGCCTATTAAAATAAAGGAAAAATTATCAATATTTAAGTGAACTATTCCTACACTTCTCTAGTAGAAATGTCTCTGTGGTTCCATAGGTCCTTTGTCCTTCCTTGCTTTTGTATCCCGAGACTTGTCTACCTCTGTGTTGGATTGCACCCATTTCTGCCTTCTTGGGGACCATATTCTATAAAGTCTACCCTTTCCTTGGAGCGAAGAAAGAGGCTCACACCTTCAGTGGGCATCACAAAGAGCGATTCCTGCATGTTCCCAAGTCTCCATGTCTAGTGCCCCTGCTTTGGAAAAACAAGGGACATGTTTGAAACATCTAGTAGCATATTAGCAATGGTGCCTTCAGGAATCCTGTGGATAGCCTGCTTTAACCAGATCTGCAGCACTGTGATGTATAGGCATTGCTCCTCAGACAGGTTCTGACATATGTTCCCACCAGTACTTGGAAAAGACTAATTGGAAGGATTGCTAGTGGCTGGATTTAACTGTTGCTCCCCACCCACATCTGGAATTATTCTGTGAGAGCCAAATGTTGTCTCGAATTCCACCACTTTGTCTTGTCCTACAGGGGGTTCAATCTATACCCACATCATGTGTCAATTGTAAGGGACATTACTGAAAATGCTGGCCATGGATCTCGATCTCCTATGAGCCAGTATGATGTTTGTAGGACAGGAAAAGGGAAATAAAGACACAAAGATTAAAAACTTGACAGAAACTGAGTCTTGGGCATATCCAAACTGCTCTGGTCAGCAAAGACGAAGGAGCCCAAGGACATCCAGTGTCTGTTCATTACAAGGATGCGAAGGAGGGGCCTGGGCAGGCCTCCGGAATCTGTTGATGGCAGTTTATCTCAGGCAGGGCTATAGCATGAGGGCACAAGTGTGTCTTTGCTGAAGAAAACAAACGGTTAATTCAGAGGGGAAGAACTTAGTTGGAGTCAGTTGACCTTGGCTGGAAGTGAACTGAGCCTAGCTCTGCTACTTCCAATGTTAACACAGCCAGTGATGGAGGGGTAAGAAACTTGTGCCACTTATAGTCTGCTAACACTGGGCAGAGGTGTCTGCTACAGGGCAGGGCAGCCCCAGGTGATGTGGGGTATTTTGAAGCAAGTGGGGTGTCAGTTGGGCAGGCATGTGGACAGAAGTCTGCTCATGATTGGCTCTTGGTAACCAGGTTACCACAGGATGTATTCCACTTGGCAGGTGCTGGCCCCCTGCTTTCAGTTGGTAGGTGGTGGATGAAGGAGTAAGAGCTCTGAACCCCATCTCTGGCACTGGATTTGGCTCTCAGCCCTTGTGGGATCTCCACTCACTTTGAACTGAGTGAGATTGCAGGCCCTCGGAAGCCTAGTCGGCTTGGGGCGCTGAGCATTGCTGAGCTGTTGTGTGGGGCTGAGCAAAGATTCAGTGCTGCCCCATGGGGAAGATTCTGAGCTGTTGTGTGGCCCCCAATGCCAGCCCGAAGGTGGGCACTGGCAAGGAGCCAGTAGAGCCAGACTTTGAGTCTGAGATCTATGGAGCAGTGGTGAAAGATGCAGTGGCAGAAGCACCTGCTCCCCAGGAGACTGAGGAGTTTTCCATGGGAACCAGGGATGACCCCCACACTGGTGACTGCGAGGTGCCCCAAGGTAAGGAGGTGGCAGAGGTGGGGACACTGTCTGCCCTTGGGTGAAGCCCTCAACTTCGCAACCTCCAAGGTCCTGGGGGGACTACCAGGGGCTGACTTTCTCAGGGATGTGCACGTGTAATGGGGAATTGATGCTGATAAGCCTCACTTTCCTACACTTCTCCCTTCCCTGTCCTGTGAGGCCTCTGTCTTTCCCTCTCCACCCTAACACCCAGTTCTTGGCCCCTTTTATTCCCGACTCCCATCATGGACCCTTCCTGTTAGTAACTCTGTACCTTTCCCTGTGGTACTTTATCAGGACACTTTTGGTATATTCACTGCCTTTTCTCAAAAGTCAAACACATCAGCAGCTCCTCACCTGGACTGGTACCTGAGTGAAGGAGATAGGTAAGACCTGACTCTTCCCTTCCTCACACCGGCCACGGTAGGGGTACTCTAGCAGTTCAGACCCAAACACTTGAGCATTTCTTCAGTAAATTCAAGTCGAGGGCGTCATGGGAATTTATATGGTATTCTTGACGTTACCTCTGCAGAACCTGATTATTCTTCCAACTGTAATTTGGGCGCGCAAAGAGAACATTAGGGGAAGGGCTCTAAGGAACCGAGGGCAGTGTCAGATGTGCAGAAAAGATTTTTGTTTACCTCAGAGTTTACTCACAAGAGTTCTGGTCACTTTACATTTCCCACTCTGACAAACACATCTCCAGCCTTGCTCCTGTCACTGACCAGCCTTTATCTTGCCCGTTGTACAGGTCAGGTGAGGTAGCACATGAGCTCAGGAGATGTTGGTCCAAAGTCTGAAAAGAGGGAACATGGGTTTAGGGTTCAATTAGGAAGGTAAAGCTGTGGGAGTCGACGTGGCAGACCTGCAGCGTGGGGCGTTTGTTGCCATCCCTTCTCCTTTCTTGCCTGTCCTGCCAGTAGACTCCTTCTCAACTGCGAAGGATGCTAAAGTGAAAGGAACCTGCTGGAGAGAAGAGATGAAATGTTCTATTTTCAATCTCTAGGATTTTGCAAAGTGTAAAAATAATCGTGGGTAACAATTTGGTTCTTGTTGAATATTGTCTTTTTTGTTTGTTTGTTTCTGAAGTGCTGGGGATTGAATATACGGCCTTTGTACCTAGCTCTAGCCCTGGCACTTTTTTTAAGAAATGTATTTTGAGGCAGGGTCTTGCCCCATCACTGCATTTCCCAGACGGGGCTTCGACTTGGAATCCTCTTAGCTCCTCCCCAAGACTTGGGCTTACGGGGTGACACTAAATCCTGTGAAGTGGAAAACATTGTATCAGAAACTGTCCCAGATGGCACCGTTTCTTTCATTACTACACATGAAATGTCTTTTGGGTCTTCTTTTTTCCTTTATTGGGCTCTTAGTTTGTTATTCTAATAAAGCCTCATGATCAACACGCCTTTGTAACTTTTCAGAATATTAAAAATCATTAAAGAATGAAGAAATATAGGAATTATAACTTTCAGTGCAAAGCGTCTAAGGAGTTTTGAAAACCTATATTCCGCTTGATGGTGTAAAGTGACCTTCTGATTTTACCCAAAAATGAGAGGGGTAACATAATGCACCCATGTACTAATAAAAAGGGGAAACTAAGAAAAAAGGGAAGCATAATTCTTAGTGCTTTACAACGTGGTCTCATGGGTTGTGCATCTCATTTGGCCCTTCCAAATACAAAGCAAACCTGTGTATCGTGTATACGCTCTCTGTATTGCAGATTAAGAAACAAAGTTAGGAAATGACGGAATCAGCTTCTGGGTAGCTCCGAGCTCGGGCTGACCTGGAAGTGGTACCTAGGCCAAGTTCAGCTCTTGAGAAAAACCTTTTCAGGATGCATCTTACGTTTCATCCGTAGCTAGTCCTGTCTCTTAGAAATTCTGCAACCTCACTTAGTTCCGTTTAGATTTTTGTAGAACTCAGAGGCAACAGTTAACTCTGCACTATGTGTATACATTCATTTTAATGGATAAAAATTAAAGGAAAGTAACAAATGGCCCAGATTTACCAGCGAGGTCAGTGGGCTTGTTCTGGGAACTGAGTGGAAGGTGAGAAGGCTGTGGACTGCGGAATGTGAGGAGAAGCTGGCAAGAGGCAGCAAGTGTAGGAGAAAGATCAGCATCGCTAAGCCTGAGACACTGAAAAGTCCTCTGTGAGCACAGTCTGTTGTTTTATGTTTATGACGTGAAGGTTAAATTTTCATTTCCATTTGTGTTTTATAATTGAATGTGTTGAGGGCCAGGAAGGCAGCTCACTGGGGGGCCACTTCTGTGGCACACGTAGAGCACAGGTTGAATTTCCAGAATTGCAGGAAAATGAAAAGTTGGCATTCACTAAAGTGATGAGAATCCTCAGCTTCACTGTTTAGTTATTATCCTTAAACTTACATAGAAACAGTGCCAGACACCAAATGTACAGTACAGGTACATTGGAAGTCTGCTTTTTGTCTTTATTTCAGATAATGTTATGTCACTTTCCCTGGAAACTGTGAAATGCCCACTTAGACATCAAAAATATAGACTGAAGAGTTGGATTGATACATAAACTATGGCTGGCCTGCCTTGTTTTTCTCTCCCCAATCATTTCAGAATGACATTTCTTTCCTAAGAACCTAGGGTAATTTCAGATACACTGAAAAGAATTTTCTATTACTTTGCATTTAGCAAGTGAAGTTAGACCATCATTGATTCACAAGTATGTTATGATGTGGTACAATATCTTTAAAATATAATCATACTTGGCCGGGGATTTAGCTCAGTGGTTCCACCACCTGCCTTGCAAGCACAAGAGCCTGAGTTCAATCCCCGGTACCGAAACACACACACACACGTGCGCGCCCACACACACACATATAATCATACAGTTCCATGAAATGTTTGTTTTGGGTGACACAGATAAAAATGTTTTGGTGACTGATGACTTGTAACTCCCTACTATAAAATTCTGATGGTGTATTTTCTCTTGTAATTTAAGAGTATCAGATGAATTATGTCATACTGAAAGTGTTTTAGTATGAAATAGTCCTATGTCAAACTGAAGTTACCTCTGATGTTTTGCTGGACATTAGAATTACACTTTTGGATGTTTGTTGTTCTTTGGGGGGTAATGGGGATTGAACTCTCATGATTCACATTCATGTAAAACCTGGAAATCCCATATTGTTTGTATACAAGAGTCTAATCATATTACTGGGAGAGGAAAAAAGAGAAGGATCCTAATTAGATGGATTTCTAAAATGCTTAAACTGTAGTCAGTAGTAGACTGATTATTTTTTAATGCGTATGTGTGCATTTTGATTTCATAAGGATGCCAGGGATATGTGGTAAAGTATATTGTGATTTGCCCACTGAACTCCCCGTTTGAAAACTAGAATAATTTTTAATATGTGTGAAGGAAATATTGCTTAACTACTATTCTGTCGGAATCTTGGTACAGTATCTTTCAAGATTGGCTAAGCAGCTTGAGATTACATTACCAAGTAGGATCATAGCCCCCACCCGAGACTTTTATGATCCCGTGTGATGGCAAAGTATATGTTACAAAAACTCAAGAATCTGCTTTGTAGTCTTTCCTAAACAGAAGATCATCCCAGTTTACTGCCAAGGTGAACTGCTGGCCAGAGGGAACAATGAACATGTATGTAGTTTTGGAAACCGAGAAGATTTCTACATATCCTTTTCTTTCTTTCTTTCTTTCTTTTTTTTTTTTTTGTGTCAGTAATCGAACTCGGGTTCTTGCACTTGCAAGGCAGGTGGCAGAACCACTGAGCTCAATCCCCAGCCCTCCACAACTCCTTTTCTATCTGGGAAGTGTGTAGATTAGGACATTGCATTTTTTAAGGAGTCTTAAACCTGCCATGGTGAATAGCCACCAAATGCCACAGCTATCAAACTGAGTTCCCTTGTTGAATGCAACTAGAATTAAACATGCCACTGGTCGTCTAAAGAAGGTTTGCTGTTGTAAAATATTTGTTACACTGACCTGGTGCCTCACAGTGTAAGCATGATGCTAGGTGTATCCATGATTCCGGCGCTTGCTAGTGGAAACTGTTCCTGAACTGTGCTGGCAGTATAAGTACATAAGAAGGTACTCCTATTTCTGTTGGACAAGGAGGGCAGGTGAAGGCACATATTCATCGCAAAGAGCATGGGACTCATCTATAAGCTGCATGAGATTATTTAGGTACCAGTTTAGCAAGATAAGTCCAAGACATAGCCTATTGTACTCCATAGGTATGGAGAGATTCTACAGTTGTACAGTCCCCAGTTGCCTTTATTTCTTTCTGATTCATACCTGAAAACACTGTTTAGCATGATAAAAGGTATTGTATAACTCTTTTGAAAGCCATCTACTTTTCTACTGAACTAAATGGTCCAATTTTCTTTTCCACTCTAGGAGTAGC
>NW_022900919.1:24524623-24563047 GCF_012274545.1 Fukomys damarensis | reverse complement strand
ACTGATTTTAAGGGCCTCTAGATGTGAATTTTCAATTTTTATTTTAATCTCAGACTGCAAGGTAGAACGCAACACCAGTTAGCAAATAAGGAATCCCCAGAAAAGGGATTTTTATTTGATGCTCATATATAGTTTTTAAAGTTTTATTTCTATTTTTTGGTACCGGAGATCAAACTCGGAACCTTGAGCTTGGGAGGCAGGTGGGGGAACCACTGAGCTAAATCCCCAGCCCTGTTACTCTTATATTTTAAGACACTGTTAAAGTATTACACAGTGTAGACTCATGCTGCATTATTACCTCTGATTGTTTTAGGATGGCTATAGATATCATAAGTTTAGTGGGCACTTATATTTACTAATAAATTTTATAATCTTAAAATACTTTTATAATCCTAGCAAAGTCATTTTCTTTTATTTGGTATGTAGTTCTTTTATTATTTCCATTTAGAGAAATAATGAAAAATGATGAGCAAGTGAATAATGAAGTAAATCAACTGAAACAAATTTTGTTTTGCTTTGTTTTGTTTTGGTACCAGGGATCAAACTGGGGCGCTTGTGCTTAGAGGTAGCACTGACCTAAATCCCCAGCCCCAACTGAAACAAATGCACGGCCTTCCCACTTTGAAAAATGTTGCATGGTTCACCTTTAAGCGTGTGGACGGATATGTAGAACTGTCCTCCTAGGGTATGAGGTTATATGGGTAGAAAGCCAAATGACAGGGAGGTGTGTGATAATGTATCATCAAGACAAAGGCGTTCTAAGCGCACATTTCCTAGCATTTGGATTCTGTTCATTAAATGCTGAAAAACTAAAACAAGGGAAAGACCATGTATGCTACTCTTCTGAATCTGGAGGACTTCAAGGATGTATGAGGTCCCCCCATAAAAATTGATCTTCAGTGTCAACAAATGATAAACTCTGTCTTTACAAATTGTTTTCCTTCCACAGTGTAAGCATAGCTGTGTATTACCTCATTAAGAACAGGTGAGCTCTTGAAAACCTGTCTTACTATTACAGTTAATTTGTATGATACCAAGCAGGTATACTATTAGGTCATGACTGCAGGCATTAGAAGTCGAAATGTGCTTTTAGTGACACATGGAAGCAAATCAGGTCAGATTTTTGTGGTTGCAATTAGGACTGTTAAAAAATATTCTCTTAAAAATCCCGGAGAATACTTAACTTCTTTAGGTTACTTTTATATTTACTGTTTTAGAAATTAAAATTGAGAGTTAAATGTGTTGTGTGTTAGCGTGTGCACACATGTATGTAGGGGGCAGAATTAACTCTAGGTTTCTCAGTGCTGGACCTGTTGATGTCCTGAGCTAGATAATTCTTGGCAGTGGGGGCGGTCCTATGTAGCACAGGACCCTGTCCTCTGCCTACAAGATGCCAGGAGTTTTCTCCCCTGTGTCGGACAACCAGAAATGTCCACTGTTGGATAAGATCCCTCCTGACAGCCAGGCATGGTGGTGTACGCCTGTAATCCCAGCAGTCGGGAGGCTGAGGCAGGAGGATCGCTGTGAGTTTGAAACCAGCCTAGGCTACATAGTGAGTTCCAGGTCAGTCTCAACTACATAGTGAGGCCCTGTCTCAAAAAACCAAAAATCAAAACACAAAAGAACACTCCTGACAATGGAACACCCTGTTAATGGAAATACCAAAAAAAAAATTTTTTTTTTCTACCTCTTTTCCAGTTGTGTTCCTTTATTCTTTGGGTGAAAAGTGCATCTCTGTTTAGACCTGTGCGTCTTTCTTTTTTGACTGGATAGACCACCACTAGACTCTCACATTTCTTGGTTCCTTTGCAGTTACATTTGAGGAAGCAATATGAGGACAGCATAATCTCATGGAGATAAATAGTTGGACATAAGTGTATCTTTAAAATCTCAGATAATTGAGGATAGTCTTTAACATTGCATTAAACACCACAAAGATTAGTGTCTTGAATTGGGTACAGTGGTATTTTACATGGCATCTCAGAAACTGTTACATTAGTACTCCTTGGTGCATCTTATACAATGAATAGACTTCTTTGTTGTAGTTGTTCCGGGGATCGGACTCGGGACCTTGTGCTTGCAAGGCAGGTGGCAAAACCACTGAGCTAAATCCACCGCCCTGGTTCACATTCCTTTATAACATGCAAACCAATTTTGTTAGTATTGTCACCAGTCTTACCAAAAAGTTTTCAAGTACTGAGGTGTCATGTGCACAGCAGAAAGTACACTTTTTTCAAAATCTTGATTTTTAGCTTCATGATTTGAATTTTGTCATTGGTAACAAATACTTGTTCATTTTCCTTGTAAGGACAGGCCCACTTTGCTCATTTTTTCTATTTCTAGTTTCATATAAAAGTGTTGTTCTATGATAACCAGCCTGTTCAGCTCACAACTAAATCACAAGGGCTTTTTTCTCAACACAGTCCATACCTCACAATGCAGAAAAGCTTTATGTAGACTTTTCATTTATTGAGAATATTTTTAAAAGGTCCCAGATGTATTAACATTAGTGTTTACTGCTTCATCAAGGGCAATCATAAGAAAAAGAGGCTTCTTAAAGCAACCACAAGCGACAGTGAAAAATACAATGACTGCTGGTATAATTTGGAAATACAGGCTTGATGGCTGCGGAGGAATCACGGTTTTACTTATATATAAGCATTACAAGTGTCCAGCAGTGGAACCCCAAGTAATGTCCTCAAGTAATGTTTTCGTAAGAACAGTTTGATCTACGAGCCTCCTGTAAAAGAGCCTGGGGAACCTCCACAGGTCCTCACACCACGGAGAACCACCGGTCTAAGGGAGCAGAGTGCGTTAGCGTAATGAAAAGACTGTTATCATACAGAAACGCAGCTACGCTTTAAATTCAACTAACAGGAGCACGAAATATGTGCTGAAAATACAGAGCACCGAAGAGAGGAAAAAACTGAGAAATCTGAATCTCACATTTGTTAGATGTATAGACTTGATTCCCCATCCCTGGTGCTTTACTAGCATTGCCTGTTGGGAAGTCATTACTAGCGGGCACCTGTAGCTGGTCATCGTAGAAAAGGCTTAGTGGTACTTGATGCAATGTGCAGAAAAAAGTCTTAAGGCTAAAATCCAGGAGAATTTGTAAAACTGCTAGGTGTGTTGAAGGCTAGGCCTCTTGCTTCATCCTCCTCTTTTGCTAGCAGATGATTTACTAAGGTAGAAACAATCGTGCTTACGTGCACTTTCTTCTTTTGTAGAGATGCAAACAGAAGCCTGGATATTTTTGATGAGCGATTGCATCCACTCACAGTAAGTATCTTTGCCTTTGTAATTTCTTCTCTCACAGAGTTGCATTTCTTTCATGCTGTCTTCCTTTCACATCATTGCCAGAAGTAAATCACTCCCATCTATTTGAATTTCAATCATGTCCTTGCTCACATCATGTTGTATCACATCTTCTCAGAAAAGGAGGGTTTTTCAGGGCTCTGATAGAGTAAGAACTGTTTTGCAGCTGTCATGTTGAGCTAAAATGAATAAATGTACTATTCAGATATCAGAAAACGTAGCTTTTAAAAAAATAATTTCCAGTAGTGTCCAACGGGATAAAGAAGTAAATAAAACCCAAATGTGTGAAGTTGTTTGCAACTGCTTCCTAGAAAAACAGTGAATTTGAGAATTCTGCGGAGGAGAAGTGGAAAGTAATGTTGATTTTCTGAGCTTTTGGCCTTCTGTGTTGCCTACAATAGAAGGCTTTCTGAGATACGGAGTGATAGCAAGTCATCCTTGTGAGTGCACTCACATAACAAAATGGCTGTGCTGCACTAGGTGGCAGCTTATGGGGCTACTGTTTTGCTGTACATGTGGTCGGCGCTGAGCAAAGGGTCATTATGCTCAGTAGAAGGTCCCAGTGTTTCTAGTTAAGGTAAAAGACGTACAGCCCAATTAAAATTACTTTAAGGAGCACGTGAGCACAAGGTGGAGACTCCTGTGCTCAGAGTACTTAAAGGCTTTCTTCAGTGGATCCTTACATTACTTCTCTTTTCAGAGTGAAAAGCTTCCAGAGGAATACTTTGAGCATGATCCCGAATACATGCGTATTTACAGATTTATTGCTAGCATTTTTAATGCCACATGGTTACCAACTGAATGCGCAATAATAACCTTGGTAAGATGCTTCTTATTTATTTACCAAGCATGCTTAGAAATTGGTCATATACACAGAGGAAAGTCTTTCTTTCAAATGAAAGTAGATTGGTAAAATTATTATGAAAACTTTTTGAAGAGGAGCTTATCAGAGAAAATCAAATAAACATATTTGGGTCCTATAATCATCTAAAATATTGCCTTTTCCTTTCTCGTCACAAAACAACTGCAGATAGAGGTAACTGTAGAGTTTTCCCCACATGCACATGAACCCTAACTCAGACTGTGGAGTGGGAAGGAGAGCAATAAAAAGGCCATGTGAGCCACGGAGACTGCTTTCATGCAGATGAAGCCAAGTGCCAGGCTGTGTTTCCTGGACAGTTCACTGCCTGCTGCTCTCTGTCCCTTGGGCCATGGGTCTCAGACCATCCCCGCTGACTGCTGGCGTCTGCTCATGATGCTGCCCAGGATGGCAGGATCAGCAGTTCTTAGAACAGCTTTGCTAGCCTGCTAAGCTGTAGCTGTGTCCTCATTTTGTGTTATCCATCCAGAATTCTGAAGGTGAGATTTGATCCTTTATAATAAATGCTGTTCCGGTGGTTGAGATTGTTCTGGTCCTCCCTCCTGCAATGCACAGTGGGAAGTCCTCCACATAACGTGGAGGGAAAGAGCCCTTAGATCAGGAGTGACTCCTATGGCATCCAGTCAGAGTTTGGAGGGGGCTCCTGCCCTGTGCTTGATCGGAACCCCTCAGGAGCACTTCCAGGTGTGGAGGCAGACAGTGCAGGAAGGAGAGCTGGGTTGCAAGAGGGAGTGTCCTTGTAGACAGGTAAGCTTGATGTTCCGTGAGATAACAGTTGCCTGTACTTATTTGGATGTGGGACCAGAACAGGAACCTGAGTCACAAATAAAGAAGTAAGCGTAGCTGTTCCAAAGCATAGAATATCTTCAGAGAAAATGGGGCAGGAGTCTTCACAGGTACTGATGGGACAGCTGTCTTTGTTGAAAAGAGAAGAACTGTCTTCCACTCACACAGCAGAACAAGAGGTGCAAATGTGTGGCAGCCCAGCACGAGCCTAGGGCAGAGCTGAACAGAGGTGCAGGGTTCGCCAGGGCTGGGCCACTGCCCGATCATCTCCGTGCAGTAAGACGTGTGTCCTGGGACGAAGGCTCGTTTTTAGCTTGCTTCGGGGAGCAAGTTTGGGGGAGTGAATACAGCTGATTTTGGAGAAGATTGCACGATCTGAACTGTTGCTCTGACATCTTCATACAGTAGCTATGCTCTTGAAAGTAGGCTTTTGCTTTTGGTTTTGATACAGAGTTCACATAACATATACAGTCTATGCTCCTATGTCTGTGAGCTCTGCCATCTAAAGTTTCTACCATTTAGGAAAAAAAGATGTCCTTCTCTTGTCCTTAAGGCTCATCAATATGGTATAACTTCCTTTACCTGGCATTTACATGGAATTTTGAAGTATAGCCAACTTAGAAAGAGGGGAGGAAGGGGAGAAGGGAGGGCAGGGGTAAGGGGTAAAAACAAGAACCAAGACCTGTCATGTAAAGGTACAGGATCCCAGTAATGAATGTAACTGTACTGTACACTTAAAATGTACCAATAAACTAAAAATAAAAAGCAATTTAGAAATGCTTTCCAGTACGTGGGAGGATGTGCATAGCTTATATGCAAACATTAAGCCATTTTGTGTGAAGGACTTGAGCATCTGTAAGTTTTTGTATCACTCAGATTCAAATAACAGCAAATCACAGCCTCCTCTGTTATCTGACTCAGCTGGTAGCTCACCCAGTTCCTTGTAGAATAGACGTTTGATGTAAAGAGTATGTGATGTTATCTTTTGAACTGCCTAAAGTTTAGGAGTCCCAGGGACACAGACTGGCAGCTCTGTTCTTCCCATCCTAAAACCAATAAAACTGCCTAAGTTGCTGATTATACAGGGAGAGACTGGATTTTCATGAACAGTGAAGATGTGGAAAACAAGGGCACGTGTGTACACGTAGGCTCTTTACAAACACATTGAGTTTTGGGTAAACTACACTCATAAAGTCCTACGCCTGTTGTGCTGCTCTGCTCCGGAGCCCCTGGGAGGTGCTCCTGTCCGCCATTAGTGCCACAGAAGGGTAAATATTGTAAAAAGGTGAGCATGAAAGTGTGCTCACTGTGAGTTGGGCTTACATTCGACCATGACGTGTCTCAAACCATTGTAAAACTACCAGCTGAGTGCGCTACATTGCCTGTAGGAGGCACTCAGTACTGATGGAACAACTTTACCAGGCCTGGGTCTGTGCCCTTCATGAGTGTGAAGGTGATAGCAGCGCCACTGTGCTGGATGCCCTTTGCTGAGTCGTGCAGTCATTGCTGTCCCCAGAACTGGACAGGGAATGTACATGGGCAGCACAGGCATCTGATTTCCAACTCTGACCTGGCCTCTGGCTTTAGCTGAGCACAATCTCTGTAGCACTCAAAAGTAAGAGACAGCTCCTTTCTGTTCAGGCACACAAGAAACCTGCCACTCACACCGGTTCTTAGCGCAGCACTTAAACAGGACTGAAATCACAAAAGAGTGCTCTCCTCTTTGCAGGTCTTCTTGGAAAGGCTTTTGTCTTACGCTGAGATTGACATCTGTCCTGCTAAAGGGGAAAGGATTCTCCTGGGGACCATTCTTCTTGCCTGCAAGAATTGGGATGGTGAGACTCTGTGGAATATGGAGTTCTGCCGGATCTTCAACGGTGTTACCCTTGAGGACATGTGAGTTCCAAAGGGCTTGGTGAATTCTCTAACCATTTTCCACTTCATTTGCTCCCATAAGATATGCAATTAAGAAATAACTTTAAATACCACATTCGATAGCAAATGGAAATAGGCATGAACATGCTACCTTCTGCTCATGTACGGTGCGCAAAAGCTTATATTTTGCATTATTAACTCTAGATTTTACCGGGATATTATTGTAATGATATGCTCAGTAGATTGAAGTGTTTTCTCCTAGTGTTTGCCAAATATCTCACAAGCTTACCCACAGAACAACATAGTGCGGTGCATGTCTTAATGGCTTTTTCAAAGCTGTGAGTTCCAGTCCCTCTTCAGGGATGTTGTGTGTGGCTTTTGAAAGAAATGCATGGCCACTGCTAAGGTCTTAGGACCAGTGGACTACTGAGTATAGCGTCAGCCTGAGCCACACATGGTCAGGGTTTCCCCTGGATGTGTGTTCTTAGATAACCGGGACATACAGCAGGAGAGGTTCCAGATCCCCGTGCCTGCCTCCTCCTGACCAGGAGTGCTGCGTGTGTGTAGAAATCGGTCCGAGGGGTTCTCGCCTTCTGTCATTGAGTGTGCGCAGGCAGCTGTGCAGTCACACAGCAGAGGACTTCTTCTGGCTGTTTCTCTTTCCACTTTACTGAACTCCCCTGTGTGTGTGTGTGTTTGGGCATGTGCTCTCACACGCGCATGCACACTGTCCCTGGTAAGGAGCAGTGGGTGCTGATCATGTTGCATTTCCCAACACAGAAACGAGACTTCGAGTCCAGTGCACTGCCAGAAATCATGTGCTAAACTGGATTTATTCCAGCCAAGACTGCTGCTGTCTTTGATCTTTTTGCCTTCAAAAGTTCAAAATAAGTAGTATGTGGGCCGGGGATTTAGCTCAGTGGTGCCACCACCTACCTCGCAAGCACAGGATCTGGAGTTCAATTCCTGGTACCAAAACAAAGAACCAACCAAACAAATAAATAAATAAAATGAGTATCTTGACTGTCAGGGTCACAGTTTGTCACCCTGGTAATAAGGTGTCCTTTGACATAGCCTTCTATTCCGTGAAGGTGGCAGTGATTTCCTTTCCCCTACAGAGCAGTTTGGCTTTTTTCTTCATTTACGATGATTGCTTTTTTTTTTTTTTCGGTACCGGGATGGAACTCTGGTCCTTGCTCTTACGAGGCAGGCAGCAGAACCACTGAGCTAAATCCCCAGCCCCGATCATTGCTTTTTCTCTGAAGAATTTTTCCCTCAGAGACAAGAGCGGTGGTTCCTTTGTTGGTGTCTCTCGACCCTTCTACGCCCTTCCTCTTATGAGCCTAATGAAAACGTGTACAAGTTCTTCTGTGCTGACAAAGAGCACACATCACTTCTTTGGTCTTTCCACTGTAGTGGGGCCTTGTGGTGTGAGTCACACAGATGCACTGATGGACTCTGAAGAATGAGCTGGGAGCCGGCAGCAGGCGGAAATGAATAGGCCGTAACCTTTCCCCTTCACCCAAAGACCAAAGCACTGGGATACAGAAAGGACTGAAAATAGCCGTGCCTTGTTGGGACATGAGTATTTTCTTGCACTTGGGTAGCCTTCCTAGGGCTCAAAACAGACTACACAGCAGTTTTAGAAGCTCAGGATGACATTTTTGAGGACAGTTCACTTGACTAAAATTGTCTTGTATTTATTTTGCTGTGTTCTTCCTCCCCAGAAATGAGTTGGAAAGGCATTACTTGAAGCTGATTAAGTTTAATGTTAATGTGTCTATCAGCGTTTATGCCAAATACTACTTTGACCTTCGCTCTTTAGCATATAACAGTGGCATGTGTTGTGTGCCTGTGCCTCTGACCAAAGGAAGAGCACAAGACCTAGAGGTAAGACTTGTGTTCACCACGTGGGGTTTTCTGTGAGCCACCAAAGCCAGCATCTTGATTATATCATATTAAGCCGTGACTAGGGGAAACAGAAAGCATTCCCATTAAAACATTCAAGAGCTTGCCCTCTCATGTCACTCCTATTTCTCCGTTATTCTGAAAAAGTAGGTATGATCTCTTCTTTGGCCATAATCCAGAATATTTTTAATCGGAAATACTCAGTTCAGGGTTGGGGATTTAGCTCAGTGGTTCCACCACCTGCCTCACAAGCACAAGGTTCTGAGTTCAATCCCTGCTATGAAAAAAAAAAAAAAAAGAATTAATCAGTTCATAATGGTTTTCCTTTTGAAACCCTACCTTTCCCCACAAGCTTACATGATTAATTCTTTCAGTTTGTATCCCTTATTAATAAGTACAGTGTTCACTTAACTATTTGTGCCTGACTATTGCTCAGTTTGCAAATTCATGTAAGTTCAGCTATCACAGCTCAAACCCATGAATTCATGAGAGAGATCCTTAGTGGCTAATGTGAGAATCCTAATTTAGCATGTGTGATGCGTGTTTAAGTACTGGAGGATGGACGAATGTAGGTTTTCAATGGCAGTGATAGCTGGCATGGGGGAAAATAATATACAGGGCTTATGAGTTTGGCTGAGTGTACACTAAAATAATTCACACCGGAAATGGACACATACATGCATATGGCACTTTCTGCGGTGCCTTATTTATAATGCATTATTCTCCCATAGCCCATGTGCAGAGCATCTTTTAATGCTTCAGTCATTACAACTGTCCTGCCCCACAGTAGCACAGTACACACCTTCCTCCCGGGAAGTGGCTTGGAGTTTGTAATAGCTATGAAGATTGAGTAGAGCTGGAAGTGCGGAGCCAGTGTTTACCCATTGTTTTGCACGGGTGTATGGTTTTTAACGAATAGTTGCAAAGGTAACTGATGCTGGTGTTAGGAACCTAAATCACGAAGCCTTCTGACATCTTTACAAACTCAGTTTTTAAAGACTGTCACTTAACAGTGTTTTCCTTTCCTAGTAATCTTCCCCTTTAAGGATGTTAGTGCATTGGCAGGAAGTAACACTGGCCAACTTGGTCCTGCAAGCCTCACAGAGCCCAAGCAGCACTGACCATGAAGTATTTCAATATCTGCAGCACGACTGAACATTAGACCCGAATCCTATTTTTCTTTAGGGTCGCAATCTTTGAAACAATTCTACCTGTGTTCACTTTCCTAGATCACGTCACAATGGTGTGAAGACGAAGACTTGTGCAGAGCAGCTGTGAGAAGATCGACCAGTGATGGCAATTTTGTTGTTTTTTTTATCTAATGCCATATTCTCTTGAAAGAAGAAATGGGACCTAAGACTTTATGAACTCCTCATTTCTAAAAGATGGAGAAATACCACCTCTCTTGCAAAGGAAAAAAAACAAAAACAGCAAAGATAATACTTTCACCAAAAGGAAAGACCTTGAATTCAACCAACTCCTGGACAGTGACAGTTGGCACTGCATGGGAAAGAAGAGACCTTGTCAAAGCAGCAACACACTTACTGTCCTCATTGATGTGAGCAGAGTCACAAGTACTGCAAAGCAGCAGCCACCTGATGACACAGGGGCATTTGCTCAGTTTGCAGGCCCGTTTGTGAGCTCTGTGAGGCCCTTGAAATGGGAGATTGCATTTCAATTAATTTAAAGTTTTAATTAATTTTAAAAGTGAGATTTTAGTAATAGTACCCATATAATTGTTCTGCCCCCCTACCCCCTATTGCTACATATGCCTTTAGAATTGTGCATAATGCCATTAAAATATGGGGATCTTTTTTATTGCATGATGCTGGGAATAAAATCGAGGGTCTCTATCACTGAGCCACCCATCCAGCCCCACACATGGGAGTGTTCATACTTATGAAGCCATTCAGGAGTAGGTACTGAAGGTTCTTCCTCCCTGTGGTATCATTGAGTTGCTAGGCACTGTTATCAAGCAGTTTACACAGAAAACCTGCTGGAGAACACTTGCCACTCATGTTCTTTGCAAGCACTACTGAATAGCACTGTGGCATGTCTAGTCATAAAGAGAAAGCCTCAGTTATGGGCTGTCTGCGTCTATTGGGTCCATGGTCCATGCTGCATCTTGTGAACTTTTTTTTGTGTGTGTGTGTGTACTGGGCATTCAACTCAAGACCTTGTACTTGCAAGGCAGACAGTGCACCACTGAGCTATATCCCCAGCCCTGCATCTTGTGAACTCTTAATGGTCCTTCACATTTTCTGATGCTTTTCCTCTTGTTAAATAAACATAATTGAAGATATTATCATAACACAAACCAACATGGTGGTCTAGTAATAACAAGCAGATAGTAAAATACAAGGTATCGCAAAAATTTCAGTGTAGTTTTAAGCCTTACTCTACTCTGCTGCTGCCTTCCAGGATACTGCAGAAGGTACAAAACATCATCTGAAATTTTCAGTTCTGCAAATGTGGAATATTAAGCTTTTATTCTTACTTTTTTCCTAGTGTCTCTTTTTTCTGGGGGTGGTGGGTATGGCAATCAAAATCGAGACCTTGTACTTTTAGGCAGGCAGCAGAACCACTAAGGTAAATCCCCAACCCTTCCTACTGACTCTTAAAGGGAACAGAAGAAAGAGGAACTGGAACAAAAATTGCAACTAAGAGTTTAATACTCCACGTTTTAAAAATTAAAAATTTCAGATGATATTTTATAATGTTGTAGCTTCTGTACTTCACTGGTTTCAAAGCTTAAAATTACACGAAGACTTTTGGGATGCTTTGTATTGCCACACAATTTCCCTCCTGTTTTTAAATAGTTCTTTGAGGGCTGTGCACTGTCTGCTTTGACCACCTAAATTTCTTTTCTCTAGATTTGGTAAAAGAAGCTTATTAAGAGCAGGGTTAAAGTCTACATTCCATGTTAACCCCATTTTAAGTCCTCCTATTTAAGAGGGAGCTTACATGAACCTTAGGAACTGAGTGACGTCATTAAAGAGCGGAGATTAAATGACTGGAGGGTTTACAACACTGTTACCTAGACATGAAATATTAACACAGATTACCGTTCTTGCCCATGAAATCTGTTTTTCTACCTTCTCAAGTGTAATACCAGGAGTCTTGTCTGTAACAAAGCCCTTCCTGGGCAGTAACGCTTTCTCACAGCATAGCAGGTCTTCATGCAGCCTTACATATTGTAGATTCCATGTTTTTAAAAAAAGATGCAAGAGATAAGCAGTAGCATATGAAACACTGCAACCTACCACCTCGAAATTGTGTATGGAGATTCAAGCTTGGAGATCTGAGTATTAATTGAAATTTTATTTTGAAAAACAATGCTACCAGTTAGTCATTTTCTTCCCCTTGCTTATATTTTTAAAAGTTAATAAACTTTTGATTAAAATACAGCTGGTGTTTTTGTTAACACTTCTCTGTTCAAGTAACATTACATCTCTCCAGAATTTAAATGTTGTGTCATTCCTGATGGTTTTTAAAGTATTTTCAAACTGATCCCATTAAAGCTAGCTTGATCCAGAGTCTCTGGTTAGGTGTAGTAGTTAATAATTAAGGTTTTTTTCTTAGCCTCTTTTCACCTGAACAAAAGGTAAACAATGTGTCTGAGTGAGGCAAGTACGCGAGAAGATAAACTTGGGGCTGAGGACCCTGAGCACAGGACATCTGTGGCACCAGGAGATGCTCAAGCTGCTGTGGGAGTTAGAACAACTGGGTCATGAGTGAGACTGGGTTCAGGTGGAGTGTGACTGACTGACACAGTACCTGCCTCATGCTGCCCAATCAAAGGCCAGGGAGCAAGGCGGGGCCTCAGCTGGGGTTCTTCAAATGGTTGCTGCACCTCCCCTCCTTTCCAGGAGCCCAGTGTTGCCCCATTGCATCCCTAGCATATGCAGACAGAAGCCTCACCTTGAGCTCCACACTCCCTTGCCAGAGCTCTGCTTTGTGTATCTGAGGAGATGCAGCAAGGGTGTCTGTCCCTTGCCTACCGTGGGTACTAATGTGAACCCTTCTCAGATTCCAGACCATTATGAGAAAGTCAGGGCAATTCCACCAGGCAGCCTGAAGCCCTCCCTTCAGAATCCTGAGCAGTAGCGATAGCAGATCCCAAGGGACACCGTCTAGAGAAGGACCAGGCTGCGACCCCACAGGTCATGCTCTGCACCTCACCCTTCAGGTAGGAGGAGTTGTGCAAGTGGAAAGATGCAGAGCACAGCCTCCTGCTCTTCTGGAGGACAAGTCAGGCCCCACATAGACTCCTGCTTTCCAGTGCTACCTAAGCCTGCACATGCAAGGTGGCATCAGTTGGCGCAGAGAGATAAAACCAGGTGCCTCTTTTTTTTTTTTTTTTTTGCACTGGGGACGGAACTCGAAACCTTGCACTTGTGAGGCGGGTGGTGGCACCACTGAGCTAAATCCCTGGCTCTACTTCCTTCTCTTGATCTCCCACTTGCACTCACAAAGGCTGTGGATGACACCACCCCTCCCTGTCTGGAACTAGATCCCATGACTGAGTCCCTGGAGGGTGAAATTGAGTTCTTCAACTGGCTGCAGGAGAACTGAATGGACCTGGGTATCAGAAGAGGCTTTGAAGGTTGGGGATAACCTGGCTTTTTGGAGATTAGTGGGTGGAGTAGAGGAGTCCCCCTGGAATGAGAAGTGATATTTACTGGGTAGAGGACAACACACAGCCCCCTCCACGATTGGTTTGACTCTGACCCCAGCACCTCCCTCTGGTCCACAGCAGCATCCTGAACTTGACAGCTGGTTTAGCTGGGACCTGGGCTCAGGCATGAGTTCCTGTGAGCTTTTCACTCCCTGGTGCCCTCCTGGGTTCATGCAAGCATTCCCTCTCTTTTCTACACACAAACTGGGCAGTTCTAGTGGGATCTATGCTGCAGGCTCTGCCTTGGCTCCCCCTATGCCTGTCCTGGGTATCAGGAGCTAGGAGAGGTACAGGAGAGCATGGAGAGTTAGCAGAGGCAGCAGAAGTAGGCAGAGATAACAGTGAAGCCAGAGCTGAATGGGGTGCTGAGGATCAGCCATATGCAGTAAGAGAGCATCCCTGTGACCACTGCAGGAGGCAGAGGAGTAGAGCAAATCCAAGGTTATCTTGGGGGGGTGGGGTTTCAAGCATGTTGGGAAGAGAAGACACAGCTAGAAGGAGGTGTTCTGCGTCCCAGCCCACTGCCTCCTCAGTACCCCTCTAGTGGGCAGTATGTGGATCTACCTACCACCACCAAGGAAAATCAGGAGGCTCTGTGCCAGACGCAGCAGGAGGCGGAGACTCAATGCTAGATCCCTAGGCCGATGAGCATGGTGTACAACCTGTGTGGCATGGGGAGCACCAGGCTGCACCTAGGATTGTGGATGCAAGTGAGGAGTTTCCTGAGTGACATCTACTCTCCCCCAACAGCACAAGGATGCACTGCTCAGACCTCTGAGGGAGATGGGGCAGCAGCTACCCTAGAGGCAGGGTATCAGTGCAGGGCAGCACAGCTCAAGGGGTGCTCTGGCAGCTATAGTTGGAGATGAATGACACTTGCATGAGTACCAGGACCTCCACAGAGAAAAGATGGCCCAGGACATCCATACTGCCCCTTACTGAAGCCTTGTGGAGGCCACAGACAGCCAGTGTGGGTCAGGGCTGCCGAGGTGAGTCATGATGTGGTCACTTTGGGCTCAAGAAACACTGACAGGGCCAGGGATTTAGCTCAGTGGTACTGCTGCCTGCCTCCCAAGTGCAAGGTCCCAAGTTCAATCCCTGGTACCAAAAACAAGACAGACTGACAGCCTGGTTTTCCCCGCAGAATCTCCTTGCCCCGCAGGATATCTGCGACATCTCAATACACATCCAATCCTTTGCCTTCTTAGTTTAAAGATGTCTAGTGAGTTCTTCCCTCCAGATTTCAACCCTGTAACTCCCATGTCCATTTATACCCTGACTGGAGTCTTCCTGTCCTGGCTTTGCTCAGCAATCAGTTCTCTCCAGGGAACTACAGCGTCCTGGGCTATGCTGAACCCTGCTACTAGTGGTTCACTCATGGCCCTGGCCTCAGGGATTACGTACCTGAAAGGAGACATATCCCACACTTTTCTCCTTCCTTATTTCTCCAGTGTGTGTGCTGGAGCCTGCCCAGGACTGCCAGAGCCAGAAGACAAGTTCTGATCAGGACCTCTAGGGGGACGTAAGTCAAGTCCTTGATCCCAGGTCCTCATCATTTGTCCTGTTGTTGTCTGGCTGCAGATCTTGGGGTGTTCTTGGTTGTCAGGGAGACAGAGAAGCTGAGTGGATAAACTGGAGATTCATCTGATCATGCCAGGCAAGGAGATACTATGACCCTCACAAACTTTGTGCCCAACAGTTGGTGGCAGAGTCCCAGAAGGAGCAGCACTCTGAGCTTCTACTCACAACCATTGTGCCCCTTGGTTGGAAACTCCCTGATCCTGTCCTATAACTACTCTAAGCCCAAACACTAACAGCAATCCTGACTCCATCTCCCCTCCCTCTGCATGCATCTAGGGGATAGAACTACCTCCCTGTGGGCCGGGGATTTAGCTCAGCGGTTCTGCCACCTGCCTTGCAAACGCAAGGACCCGAGTTCAATCCCCGGTACCAAAAAAACTACCTCCCTGCAACACACCTGCTGTCCCCATTACTTTCTCCATCACTGGAACAAAATGCCTGACATCTGCCAATTAAAGGAGTCTATTTTGGCTCAGATTTTCAGTCCCTGATTGGCCAATGTCAAGACAGAAGTGGCAAAAAGAAAGTCTGAGCAGAAGGAAGTAGCTCACATCATGCTGGTCAGGAAGCAGAGAGTAGAAATGACCTGCAGAGGAAGATATGACTTTCTAGGCGAAATCCTGTGACCTTCCTGTATCTAAGACCCACCTCCTAATAGCAAGTCAGCTGTAGACTCACAATCCAGGCACCTGCCAGAAGCCTCACATCTGAACACATGAGCTCCGTGGGGGACATTCTTGATTTAAACCATAACACTGGCCCATGGCCAAGACCTGCCAGGCCAGTGGTAGCTGTGCACCTGTTCCTATCTTGACACACACGTGATTTATATGCTTTCATCTTATGTCCTGGTAAGAGGCCTTCAATGCACCCCCAGGACAATTGTTTTGCAGGAAGAAAGCCATGGTCAGTAGGTTTTCCTGAGGTCCAATAAAACTGCTACCAGAGAAATTTATTAGCCAGGAGCAGTGGCACACACCTGTAATCCCAGCACTTGCAAGGCTGAGGAAGGAGGATTGCAGTGCATTCAAGGTCAACCTGGGCTACATAGTTCAGGGCCAGCCTGAACTACAAAGCGAGACCCTGTCTCAAAAAAAAAAAAAGAGAGAGAAACTTATTCAGCACATTTGGGGCTTGGAATGGGCCAACCACCAGATAATTTGTACTGGACAAAACCCCACCAATATAAATAATGTAGGAAAGCTTTCCCCAGAATTCAGTTAGAAGATACCATAAAATTTATATCAGGTAAATATCTATAGTTTTTAGTCTTGTGCAGAGCCTGTAACAATTATTCACATCTTAAAAAACACTAGAGAATTCATACTAGAAAGAAACCATACTAAAGTAAAAATGTCTGGGCTGAGGATTTAGCATTTAGCTCAGTGGCATTATGCCTGTCTCACAAATGCAAGGTCCTGAGTTCGATTCCCAGTACCAAAAAAAGTAAAAATGTCACAAGGCCTTCAATGGCATTTCAGTCCATCACAGTGTACATGTTACATATAGACCTTACACATGTAATAACTAAAGAAAGATCTTGCCAGGAATTTAGCTCAGTGGTATGACTGCCTGCCTCCCAAACACAAGTTCCCAAATTCAATCCCTGGTACCAAAAATTAACAAATAAATAAATAAATAAAATATAAAGAAGGATCTTGTCCAAAAACACACCTTAGAAAATCAAATATCTGTAATCCCAGCACTCAGGAGGCTGAGGCAGGAGGATCCCTGTGAGTGTGAGACCAGTCTGGGCTACAGAGTGAGTTCCAGTTCAGTCTCAACTACATAGTGAGACCCTTTCTCAAAAACAAAAACAAAAACAAAAACAACCCCCCAAAAAAGAAAATCAAGTATCTATATTCCACAAATTATTTTCTAATATAAAGGTGTAAGAAAGCCTTCACTCCTGTTTTTTATCTTTTTTTTTTTTGGTACTGGGGAACTCAGGACCTTGTGCTTGCAAGGAAGGCAGCAGAACCACTGAGCTAAATCCTGGCCCTTATTTATTTATTTTTGCCTGCTGCTTATGCAAAACCAAATATGGTCACTTATTAAAATTTATTAAGTATTGTATATATTTCACCTGAGCAAGTTTCTCAAAAATGGTTTTTTAGGGCCAGGGATTTACCTCAATGGTTCCACCCCTTGCCTCGCAAGTAGAAGGCTCCAAGTTCGATCCCAGGAACAGCAACAACAAAAGAGATGAATGAAAATATTCTCTTTCAGAAAGCTACCACTCTGATGGAAAAACAGAAATAACAAATCAGCTTGGTGGACTGAGCTGCAAGCTGCTGGCCAAGACATCTCAGTTTCTCACCATTCGTAGGCAATGACTGATGGCCCAGTCAGACTCATGTTGAAGTGTAGTTTACTTGGGTTAAATTTTTCAGGCTGTCTCTGCCAAATCACCATTTTGCAATAAGATTGTAGCTTTTGTGACCCATGCAGAGAGATACAGACCTCAGTGAGTCAATACCATTACAGTAATACCTCGGTTCACAAATGCTTCTGTTTGCAAACAACTTGACTCACAAACAAAGGTATTTGGCACAATTTTGCTTCCATTTACAAACTCCAGATTGGCTGATAAACACAGCCGTGGCCATCTTTCCCACACAAACACAGCCATCCCCAATATTGTAAAAAAAAAAAAACAAACTGTACTTGGCTCTTACTCTGGAGCAATTACGTTGGGAATTTTTTTTACCATTTTCAAACCCGAACTGTGTATTTTACACATTTATACTTATCAGTGGGGAGACATGCTCTAGAATTTTGATCTTAGTATATTTTCACACTTGACACCTAAAAGAAAAAAAAATCAAATGTGTTTCATTTATGGTAATATTGTTAATATATTGGCTCTCCCGGGATTTTGAAACCCTATTATCATTGGGCCATGGATAGACCTCAGTTTTTGTTTTGTTTTGTTTTTGGTACCGGGGATCAAACTCTGGCCCTTGTGCTTATGAAGTAGGCTGCGGAACCATTAAGCCAAGTCCGTGGCCCAGATAGAGCTTAGTTTGAAAGGCCTGGATTCAAGTTTAGTAGCGCAGAAAGAAGGAAATACCTTTGGAAATGACTGTCAGTGTTGATCTACCACTCTACCATTTACATGATAATGTCTGTTTACCCACTTCTACATTTCTTTTTTTTTTTTGGTATGTGATCAAACTTGGGTCCTTGTGCTTGTGAGGCAGGCAGTGGAACCACTGAGCTAAATCCACAGCCCTCTATATTTCCATTTCAAGACAGATCTTTAGAAACCTCCTAAAATATATTACAGAGGAACGTGGGCAAAAACAGACACAGACAGGATAACTCACCTGTGGTCTGTGTGTTTTTTGGTGCTCTTGGGAAAGGAAATGTCTGTTGATGGTTCTAGGGAGGAGGAAAAGGTCACTGAGGTCAGGAGTTATCTGGCAGGCATGGCAGAAATCTCCTGCAGCAGAGCCACCAAATAAAATCACACCCTGTGAAAAGTTACAGAGGCAAAATGGATAAAAGGGAGAGGCACACCTTGTAATTCCAACACAATCATGCCTTGTTTAGGTCGACTGGATCCTCAGTAATAAATATAAACATTGTCTGATTTCTAAATTGGCCCCCATTAAATAAAAGGGTAGGGGAAAAATCCCTGCTAAGTTATGCATATATTTTACTATTTTTTCTTCAAACTGCTTACAAATCAAACAAGCCATATGAATTCAGAATTTCTGTAGAGGCACAGCAAAGCTCAACAGCTAGACCACACACGGAGAGGTCCGACAGGAGATTTTATTCAGGACAGCAGGTTAGGGAGAGAGGAGAGAGGGAAGAAAGAAGGGAGAAGAGAGACAGGAGAGAGAGACAGAAGAGTGAAGGAGAGAAAAGGAGAGAGAGGAACAAAGGAAGGTCCTTTGATTGGTTTTGGGCTGGGCTATTGCTCATTTATGAGGAGTGGGCTACTTTTAACCTATCACAGGCTAGCTAGGCTGCCCTTTATGGGTTCAGTCCTTTAGAAACAGGTTTAACTTCTCCGGACTCTGTGGCCTTGCCGGGAGGGAAACTAAAGATAAGAGCATGAGGTCATTTTAAGAGGCATGAAGAACCAGAAAAATACAGCCTGTGACGGCAGCAGTGTCAAGTCCCTAACAATTTCAGCTCTTAAAAGTGGGATTCGCGAGCATAGGCATGGTTTTGTTTTTAAATTATCTGATTTTAAGAAGTGACTGTTGTATGTGAACTGAAATACAGAGGACAGAACAGTATCATGGGAGACTGAATCCTATCAGGAAGCCCATAGGGAAACTCACCTGCTCACTACCCAACCAAGGCAACAAGAGATCTGTCCATTGCGGCTGTGAGTCTACAAAGGCCGAGCTGAGGACACAGCGGACAGAGAGCACAGGAGCTGATGGATGTTTACGGACACCTTGGGAAACATGGAGCAGAGAGAGAGGAGGAGGAAGGGATTCTGGGGTGCAGATACAGGTCTATGGCTGAGGCCAGGAATGCCCCCTTCATGGCGCACCTCCTCCCGCGCTCCCCCACAGGGCATCTCTCCTGGGAGCTTCGCTCACGCTTCTCTGCCCTCCCACCACCTACTTCCCACCCGCACCCTCCCCACCCTCGCCATCCACTCCAGGCCTCAAAACCAGACTCTCTGCTTTGAGTCTGCAGAGTCTCGGGCCGCGGCTCCCAAGGACCCGGTTTCGGAATCCGGATCTGCCCCGCAGGACTCACCTTACCGCAGGCAGTCGGCTGGGCACCTAGTGGGCACCAAGGTCGCTGCAGGTCGCAACAGTTCCTGCCTATCCCCCTAGGTCTCTCCGGGTCTTTGCCGCCGACTCTGCGTTCAAGCTGTGGTCCACTGGAGCCTCCACCCAGCATGAGGACCCTGGGCCGCACAGCCAGTGCCCTCCGAGTGCTGCCCCGAGAATGTCCCCAGGCCCTCAGGCACCACAGCTCTTGCTCACATCAGCAGAAGCAAACCCAGCGAACCGACCAGAGTACGCTTGAATTGTGTTAGGAGCCAGGCAGGGCAGTAATAGTGCGCATGCACGGAGGCAAACGGCTTGCAGGACGCAGCAGCCCCAGCCCAGAAGGCCGCGGCCTAGACAGGGAAGTTCCCCAGAAGATTACCTGGGCTCTGATCCCGAAAAGTCTAAGCGCCGCCAGATTTAGAAGGGAGCAGATCTCCACCTCCTCTATCAGTAGGGAGGCGCTACCATGTGCACCAAGGAAGCCTTGAGCCTCTGTAGTCTGCATTTGTCTCCTAACTGCTACAGTCTGGAAATGGGTTTCTCAACTGCATCCTGGAGCTGGAGTCTGCCCCAAGCTTCTACCCCACAGGATCGAGAACTGACAGGAAGGAGAGTGTGTCGTGTTCGGTTACCTGAAATGCTAGCAGTCATTTTCCTCATTACTAGGGTGCAAATGCCTGGCGATGCTTTAGAAGGATGGAAATGAATAAGAAATTGTAGAGTTTCTAGACCACACAACGAATGCATACACATTGTCAAAGATGAATCGGTAAGGGGCCAGGGATCTAGCTCAGTGGTTCCACTGCCTGCCTTGCAAGGGCAAGGACCCGAGTTTGATCCCCAGTACCAAAAGACGAATCGGTAAACACAGACTGAAAGGAGAAAACTGATGCCTGTGATCTGACCTTGCCAAGATATTGGGCATTAGGTAAAAGTGTCAGTTTTAGAAAATGACACCATAAGGATTATGATTAATCACTTTGTTTTTGAAGCTGAAATAATAAAGCAGTGAACTTGCCCGCATGTTTCTTAAAAACTGGTGGGGGAGGGCCAGGGATGTAGCTCAGTGGCACCACGCCTGCCTTGCAAGCCCCTGGTGACAACCATCACCCTTTGTTTCCTTATGTGTAGACAGGTAGCGACTTCTCGTGTGCCTTGCAGTCCAATGGACTGAAACGGCATGTTTCTTTGTGTATCTGATTTCATCATATGATGCTTTCAGCTTCCATCACTGGTGCATTATGTCTCAGAGTTTCCTTCTTTTGAAGAGATAAGTAACAGCCCGGTATATAGGTAGGTGCCATACTTTTTGTAGCAATTCATCCATCAAAGGACATATGGGTGGCTTCTGTACTTGGGCTCTAAGTCTTACTTTTTTCCATTGCTAGTACTTATTATGGAGAAATCTGTCTGTTAGTTGGGCTAGGTCTAAGGTTGTTTTATACTTCTATACTTTACTTGTTTCTCATCAACTCACCCCAAGCATGAGGTCACTGAATCAGTGAATGCAATGTCCAGGGTGTGTCCACTTCACATGCAGTTATAAACTTCAGAATTGAGGGTTGAGGATTTAGCTCAGTGCCATCTCACCTGCCTTGCAAACACAAGGTCTTGAGTTCGCTCCCAGGTACAAAAAACAAAACAAAAAACTTCAGAATTAAATGGGACTTTAGAGGCCTTCCAAAGTGACTGTGAGGGGCTGGGGATTTAGCTCAGTGGTTCGGTGGCCTGCCTTGCAAGCGCAAGGATCCGAGTTCAATTCCCAGTACCAAAAAAACAAAACAAAACAAAGTGTGAGTTTCTGGGCAGCTTCCTCCAGGTTGGTGGTCCCTCTGTAGTCCCTCACCGAGAGAAAAGGTATAATGACACGGTAAGCATCCTGTTTTAAGTATGTACTCCGTAATGTTCCTACAGTGACAAATTTGCACAAGGGCACGTTCACCAGTCCATCCATAAGAGATTCATGATTTTATGAGAAGATCAAAACATTGTCCATGCTAAATTTTCTCTTCTGTGCCATGCAAATTCCTGATTTGTTTCGCAACAATTCAGATTCAAATTTTCATATTCCTATGCTGGAAACTGCCTCTACACTCGCTAATTGTCCATCACAAAGTATTTTAGCAGGCTTGAGACCCTGTATTCTGGTTTTGGGAGCCCCAGGGTCCAGGGCCCCTCTGTTGGTTTCCCAAATTCCCAGGCACCACTAAGAGGTTACCATCAATATCCCTTTTAGACCTGCACTCATTGGCCCAATGATTGCCTTTCTGACAACAGGGGCACAGAGTTGGGTCAGAGTGGCCTTCACTGTTGTTATTTCTGTTTCCTTTCATTTTAACTTTTCTACAATCCCTTCTTATATGGCCTGGTTTTCCACAATTATAATAGGTTTGTCTCCCTTTCATAGCTGAAGCTAAGGCTCTGGCAAAAACTTGAGCCTGAAAGCCAGCACTGCCCACACCAGCACAGGCCCTTTTGAACTCATCTGCGGTAGCGCCGCTACCCTTCAGTGGATGCAAGGTTCGTTTAGTCTTCATTTGCATTTTCAAAAGCTAAAAGTTGGAGAACTATCTGAGCTGCGTCCGTGGTTCCTATTCCACAGATAACTGCCTCTCTTAATCTAGATAAAAAGTCTGTATATGGCTCATTAGGTCCTTCCATGGTCTTTACATAGGAAGAGGGCACTTTTCCTGCTGTCTCTATTTTCCTCCATGCCTTGAGAAAAATATTTCTCACTTGTGTAAAAGCAGGATCTCCTAATGGAACCTGGACTTGTATGGTAGCATAAGCCCCAGTACCTATCAATTGATCTTCTGTAGGGCCTGGGGCATTCATACCCGCATTTTTCCTAGCTTGAATTTGAGCCTCCTCGCACCACCAGCTCCATAACTGTAACCATTGTGAACCTTCTAAAGCCATCTTACCCAGATTTTCCCATTCTAATGGCAAAAGGATATTTTCATTACCATAGGAGTCTAAAAGACCCAAAACGAAAGGAGATTGTGGTCCATAATTTTGTACAGCTTGTTTCAATTCTTTCAAGATTTTGTATTGTAAAGGAGTATAGTTAATATTCATTCCGCCCTGAGGAAATTGAGCATTTGGGGCAAATTGTTGTCTAGTTATAGGAAAAATAGAATGGGAGGGATCGAGAAGCGAGGTCATTCCCCATTTCTCCATCAGGTGGCAGCACACACACACACACACACACACACACACACACACACACACATGAGAAGTGATCAAGGGATCTTTTAAGGGGGTCTTCTCTATGGAATATACCCCTGGATAAGGGGGAGCCGTTGGCGAACAATCCTTTAATACCTTGGGAGACGGAGAGCGAGCCTTCTCCAATAAGTTTTGCATCATATTCATTAATTCTTGTAATTGTTGTGAGACTGGACTCTCCTCAGTCTCCGAGCCGAGTTCCGATCCGTCCTCCCTCTGGGGACTCAGGCTCATCTTCAGGCACCCCTTCTTCAGGGGGAGTTTCTAATTTCATTAAGGCCGACACATGATCATAAATAAATATGTTCTTGTTCTACCACTGATTTTTCTCCTTTTTTGGAGTCAGTCTCCAAGAGTTCTAAGGCTTGCGTAATTTGACTACACAAAGACCATAACTTCAAATCATCCCTTTGATGAACTTGTCTTAAGGTTTTTAAAACCTGTTTCCAATCTCTCAAATTAAGCTGAGCTTTATATTGACATTGAAACCAGTAACAATGTTTCTTAATCCTTATAAATAATTCTTCTAATAATTTCCCCTTTACTTCAGCTCCTATGCAGTGTAATAGCCCCTTCATTAATTTAGCATACTCCGTTTGTATGGAAGGGGAATTTCCCATTATTGCCGAAAGTCCCTCAGTAAGTCCCACAAAACTTAAGAGGTGTACTTACCCTTTCGGTTTCTTTCTCATTCTGGGCACCACTTGTTGCGGTCCTTTTAGATCTGTGAGGAAGAAATGACAGAAACAACACACACAAAGACAGGACAAGACTGCAGTCACGTTTATTATTATACAGTCTTTTCGGGCAGCCCCCTCATCTACTGACAATACAATTCTCCTACTTTATCTGTTTGTCAGAACATTCCAACTGTCTCACGAGATTGATGACTCATGCTCAAGAAGCCCAGAGCATGCAACTGGACTTCAGCCCTTCCTGTTTACTCAGAAGAGCACTCTGTCTTGTTTGCAGGCACAGAGTTTAAGAGGTTAATATGTCCTTGTAAAAAGAATGTGTAGAAGAGCTGAGCTAGGTGGCACACACAGGAGGCTGAGACAGGAGGATTGCTGGGAGTTCAAGACCAGCCTGGGCTACATAGTGAATTCCAGGTCAGTCTCAACTACATAGTGAGACCCTGTCTCAAAAAACCAAAAAAAAAAAAGAAAGAAAGAAAAAAAAATAGAAGACTGTCTAGAGCAATCTGTAATCTGTCATGTTTGCAAGCACAGAGTTCACGACATTCCTGAGGGCTGTTCTGTTTACAAAACCTTATTTCATGGGATAGTGTAAGCTGACAGCTGGACTTTGGTTTCTTATATTGTCTCAACCTCCTTCAAGGTCTGTTTACTAACTAGCCTGTTGTGTTCCTTCCTGGGTGACTCTCGCTTTTCCTCGAAGCTCCAGGGGCCTCGCTGAGCTATAGGACTCAGCATCGTGAAGGTCTTTTTGGCTGTTCACACTCCGCAGAGTAAAGGTGAGACTTTGGGTCTTACACCCTACACCCTTATATGATCTCCATCCAATCTCCTTGGTATGAATGGGACAATTGGAGCAGAACACATGACACAAAGCTCCTCATTTAGCGGGCACCCATCATGGTGGAAAACGCAGTCCTTGTCCAGCTGAGCTCACAGACTGGTGAGAAAGCCAGTGGGTCCAAGTTCCAGGCAGCATGCACAACATGTGCCCATCCCTCCAGCACTCTATTCTCCTAGCAGGGAAGAAGGCAGTTTTCCATGTGATGGAATTTAATGAGTGACTTGTTTGGGGTCTGGAGCTAGGCAGTCTTTGGCTATACCCTTTGGTGCTTACTTTCTTCACCACCCATAGCGAGGGGACAGGACTGAAACAGAAGGGTGCAGTCAACTGTGGGTGCACAGGGAGAGCATCTTGGTTGGCACTGAGGCCCTCTGGGAAGATGAACATCATGGGCAAGGTCTTCTGTGAGGAACTTAGTAGTGGAAGAATAGAGAGTAAGGCTGAAATGCACTTGGCCTCCTGGAGGTTTGAAAGCATCTGATTTTGGTCTTTCCAGAAGCTTAGTATAGCCAGAACATCCACAGCAGTTGAATCAGCCACCCATGAGGCCAGGAAGGTAGGCTGAGGCTGCATCAAGCAAGACCTAGTAGGTCTTGACAAGGACTTTGTTTTTTGGTACCAGGGATCGAACTCAGGTCCTTGCACTTGCGAGCCAGGCGGCGGAACCACTGAGCTAAATCCCTGGCCCATGGTCTTGACAAGGACTTTGGACTTTGGATGCCATTCTAAGCCTGAGTCAGTGGACCATCTCAGAGTTTCGGGAGACTTACTAGAAAGATCATTTTGCCTGCAGAGTTCTCCTCAGATTGCTAAGGAGTCTTGTTTAGCTGTGGAGGTGTACAGGGAGGAGGGAAGGGGCAGTCTTCATGAGTCTCATCTCAGCCATCTCCATGGCAACACTGAAGACAGCACAGTTCATTGATGGTTACTGCAGTTACTGCACAGAAATTTCAAGCATTTTTGCGTTTCACGCTGGTCTGATACAGAGAGGTGAACTGAGAAAATGAGGTAACAGGAAAATCGCTGGGGAGGGATGGTGAGAACAAAGGCCCCCCAGTGCTCCTGCCATCTGTGCTCCCTGGAAGCACTCGGCTCCATCCTCCTCCCCCGGGGCAGACCAGGCCCAACATCTAGCAGAAGTAGATGGGAAGAAGGGCTTTGCTGCTGATGTCACTCATAGGGACTTAGGGCAGCAGCAAGTCTATCTTGTGTCCTGGGTAACCAGCAAATCTGGTACTGCAGGGCAGGGAGGCCCCTGAGAACTACTCCTAGCTTTCCCCCATTCCATGCTGTGCAGACGAAGAAACAGAAGCTTTATGGAAATGACCTACATAGCATTACAATTCCAAAGGAACTGCCTCAAAAACTTAAAAATGGAGGGCCAGGGATTTAGCTCAGTGGCACCTTACCTGCCTTGCAAGTGAAAAGGGCTTGAGTTTGATCCCTGGTACCAAAAAAAAAAAAAAAAAAAAAATTTAAAATTTAAAATTAAATTACCAAATTTCCCAGCAATGCCACTTCTGAGTATACACCCAAAATAAATAAAAGCAGGGGCTTGAATAGGTATTTGCAGACCCAGGTTCATAGCAGCACTATTCACAATAGACAAAAGATGAACTAGCACTAATCCTCCTGCCTCAGCCTCCTGAGTGTTAGGATTCCAGATTTGTGCTGTCACTCCCAATTGGGGCTGGAATATTTTATCTCTAGTTTTCAAGGCTGATTATTTTCCAGTGAGGTCTTATTGTCAGGGAAACATGGTTATAATCAAAATATTTTTGCAGAGGGGTGCTGGGATGGAACTCAGGCCCTGTCACTTACAAGGCAGGTGACAGAACTACTGAGCCAAATCCCCAGTCTCAAAACATTTATTCTAACAACCAGATCTGTTACCTCTTTTTTGATCTTGGTTTAATTTAAATGGCTTAATTCTAAGGATACTGTAAACTGTGTAATTGTCACTTTTCCTTGTTTGCCAATGTTACAGAAGGAATTGGCAAGTGACACACAGAGAGGCAGCGGAATGAAAGTAAAATAAAAAAGTTTACTCCATCGATGGGGATCGATTTCACCTACTGGCAGAGCCCTGATCGACTCCCCCAGTGGGTTACAACTCCTTCTTTCATAGGGTTTTATAGCCTTGATCTTACGCAGTTGGTTACATTGCATTTTCACAGTTCACATTGCTGATACCTAAAATCTGGTGCTGAGGCAGTTGAATTTCAATGCCATTTTTTGTTAGGGGAAGTTACCTTTACGGTTTTCTATTCTAACCAAGGGAAGGGAGGTTTTTGGTCAATAAAGGTAACAATGGCTCTTTTCATTTACAAAACTTATAGAGACTACATGCTGAACTAAACGCAAAGGGCAAGGTTATCTTACATTGTGACATTTCCTAGGTTTTCGCTTTTAAAATTTTCCCTATCACCTTCACCGCTAGGAAGTTCTAGCACTGATTTGTCATCCACTTGTACAGAGGAGGAATCTGGGACTTCTGGGTCTCATTTCTGTAAACCTAATTGTTGGTCACATTTCAAAATTCTACTGTTGTTCTGTAAGACCTGAATTACAAGCCCGTGCTAAATGACAAAGGGCCTAGGAGACAGTGCTTTAACCCCCCTCCCATTGTAGCCATAACCCCGACCTTTGTTCTAACCCTGGCCTAGGAATGTAAGGCAATCTTGTACTGTTTGAAGTCCGATCCAAATTAACCTGTAAATTAGTGGTTCTAGACTATGAGATAAATCTGTACCGTACATAGAGACCCCAAGTTAATTGTCGAACTGTTTGCTCATCCTGAATGTCTTGGTGGCCTTTGAAACATCCTATAAGTATCTGTTAATCATCGATGTGTGACTGCTGAGTATGTGACTGCTGACCACCAGCTCAAATAAGCAGACTGTTAATCTTCCCTGCCTGCAAACTCAGAATGTTAACTTCCCTTTTTACTCCCCTATGAAGAGGACCTCAGCCCCTGAGCTGGCGCCTCTCTGAGCCAGCTACTTGGTTCTGAGAGTGCTGTCTGGCCAGACTAATAAAGGTCTGTTTACCATCTAGCCTGGTGTGTTCCTTTCTGGGTGAGTCTCATTCCTCCATTGAGCTCCTGGAGCCTCGCTGAGCTATAAGACTCAGCATCGTGAAGGTCTTTTCGGCTGTTCATGCTCCTCGGAGTGGAAGTGAGACTTTAAGTCTTACAGTCCTACTTTCTTTTTTCTTTCTCACCTACTTTTTTTGTTTGTTTGTTTTGGTACCAGGGATTGAACTCAGGACCTTGCACTTGTGAGGCAGGTAACTATATCACTTAGCTACATCGCCTGCCCTTTTCTCACCTACTTTTAAAAATAACCCTTTATGGGCCAGGGATTTAACTCAGTGGTTGCCCCTGCCTCAAAGATGCAAGTTCCTGAGTTTGATCCCTGGTACTAAAGGGGAAAAAAGTTTGTTTTTTGGTTTTTTTTTAAAGACCCTTTGTTATTACAGAAGTATACATATGTATTTTAGAAAATTTAAAAATAAAGACAAGTCACATTGAAAAAGTAAAATTTTTGCCGGGTGTGGTGGCACACACCTGTAATCCCAGCACTCAGGAAGCTGAGGCAGGAGGATCAATGTGAGTTCGAGACCAGCCTGGGCTACATAGTGAGTTCCAGGTCAGTCTCAACTACATAATGAGACCCTGTTTCAAAAATCAAAAAAAAGAAAAAGTAGAATTTTTATGTTACCATACCCAAGTATCTCTCTCTCTCTCTCTCTCTCTCTGTATTGTTTTTTGAAACAGAGTCTCACTAAGGAGTTCAGGCTGGCCTTAATTTACTGTATACTCCAGGCTGGCCTTGAACTTGCAGCAGTCCTCCTGTCTTAGCCTCCAGAGTACTGGGATGAAAGCACACACCTGGTTTATATTTTCTTTTGCAGCCTGCTTTTCCAGTCAAACATCTCCACTCTTCCAGTACAGTAAATAATCATCTCATCAAATAAATTCATACAATAGTCAAATTTTCCCAGTTGACCCCCAAATCTCTTTGTAACTGTTTTGTCCAGAATACATCAAATCCAGAAGTATTTCATAATCATGGTCCTTGGGTTTCTTTTAATTTAGAAATCATTTTTTGTTGTTCTTTGGTACCCAGGATGGAACTCGGGACCTTGTGCTTTCGAAGCAGGGAGTGGAAACAAATCCACAGCCCAAAAATCTAGAAATCATTTTTGAAGATATAACACCTATGGGAGGTGTGAGGCCCAATGTCCTGGGGAATTTCCGGCCTTCTGATTGTATCACTGACCTCTGCCCTAAGGCATCTGTAAGACTTGAATAAGCTAAAGTGACTCCATGCTAATAGGCCAGACTGTGCTTCTTCATATGCTAATTGCTAACTTGACTAATAGCCCACCCAGGGGCAAATGGTTTGACAAAAGGTGACAGTAGAACATTTCCTGTTTGAGATAAGCAATGTGTTTGGAATCTTGTCCTCTGGTAGTTCTGTGAATGCCTTGACTTTTTGTTTAAAAAACCCTATAAAAAGACCTCACCCCCTGAGCAGTTGCCTCTCTGAGCTACCTGGCTCCAGGAGTGCCGTCCGGCCAGACTAATAAAAGTCTATTTACCATCTAGTCTGGTTTGTTCCTTCCTGGGTTTCTCGTTTCTCCCTGTAGCTCCCAGATCCTCGCTGGGTGTTATAGGTAGGGCCCAGCATCGTGGAGTCACTTTAGTTTATTCAAGTCTGACAGAGCCAGTTTAGGGAGCTGCTGTGAACAGATCCTTAGGACATTTATCCTTTTCTTTTTAAATCTGTGATTTAAATTGGACTTTTTCCTTTATCCCTTTCGTAGCTCAAACTGTAAGATCCTCCCAGGGAGGAATCCCACCACTCTTAAGTCGGGGATGCCACGATTCACCATAAACACCCCGGAGAGACGATTCTTGATGCAAAACACAAGAGGTCTTTATTCCAGCGCGCTGGGGCTCAGCTCATAACCCTCGCAGGGGCAGAGGAGTTGAACCCCGAAGCAGGGTAGAGACACAGTTTTTAAAGGAAAAAACCACAAGCTATAGGGTAGGGGGAATTCCGAGAAAGGGGTCAATTACGGGAACATTCAGTTACAAAGGGTGGGGACTTCGTGAAGTGGGACCATGGATTGTCCAAAGGGGTAGGGTCTGTTCCGCCCCAGAAGTTTATCTTGGTTCCTGCCTCTCAGGAATGTTTAAGGCGACCTTTTGACCTGTCATGGTTAGCTGACTCTGCTAGGGGTTGGGCTCTTAGAGCTTCTTAATACTTTTCCTAACAAAACTATTCCCCTTTATTTCATGTTTTCCTAGAATTCAAATTTCTTTGAGCAAAACTTCACTTTTAATGTTGACAGCTACAAATTCTCCCCTTGTCTTAAATATGTTAGGTCATTCCCCACGAATTCTCATTCTCCATAATTACCTTACGATTTGATCATGTCATCAATTCAAAATATAATTTCAGACCTTAGAAGAAAACAATTTTAGAATCCAATCCCCCAAATACCCTCATTATTACAGAAGAGGTGATGGCAAATGGGGTAGAATTTTTCCAGAGAAATAAATCGGGTCAGAGGAGAAACAAAGTGACAAATTGAGAAGTCAATAAAAATATCAAACATTTAATTAAAATGTTTGGTATTACAGGTTTGGTATTATTATAGATTGAGTTATGTCTCCTTCACTCAAATTCTTACTGGAGTCCGAAATCCCAGTATTGTAGATAGCTAAGTTAGTTAGGAATTATTACAAGGCAGCTAGACAAAGTTGGGCCTTAGCATAGAAAAACAACTGAGTTGGGGCTGGGGATTTAGCTTAGTACCTTGTAATTTTCCTTTGGGTTTTATAGTTTTGTCTCACCTTGAACCTGCCTCACCTCATGGCTTTGCTCAATAAGATGTCTTTGAAAAGCAGAGTGGGCAGTCAACCCATGTTCAGGTCCCCCTTCTGTCTCCCATAGTCAGAAGCTTTCTTTCTCTCAATAAATTTGTCCTACTCTTAACCTCCGTTGTTCCTAGAATTCATTGTTTTATTTTAGAGAACAAGAACTAGAGTTTCGAATATCTAGCAGGTTGGGAGTTATAATATCTCCCTTGTTTGGATTATTTTTGCTTATTGCAATACCATTTTTAGATTTCTTGGTACCTTATATCACCAGTATCTCCAAATGTGATCTGATCTGGAAATAGCATTGTTGATGCATGTAATTAGTTAAAATGAGGCCATCTAAAGTACTAATCTAACATGACTGGTGCCAGTCCTTAGGAAAAAGGGAAATCTGAATAAACACCCAGACGCACTTTTGGACACATGGGCGAGTGCCATGTAAAGATCAAGGCAGACACTGGAAGATGTTTCTATCAATTAAGGAATGCCTGAAGATTGTCAGCAAACCCCTGGGAGCTACAGGAAAGGCCTGGGACAGGTTCCTCCTCACAAGAGCCAAGTCTACCAACATCTTCATCTGGGATTTCTAGCCCTAGAACTATGAAACAATAAACTTCTATTGTATTCTATTAAGTAATTTTCATCTTCATTTCCAAAAAACTTTTACGGAAAATTGTTTTTATTGGCTTCTAATTCTGGGGCCTGTGGGAAGCCAGCCATGGCCCACTGGCTTTTTGAAAGACAACATTTGTTCCTTTTTAAGGGACTGCACGTGTTAAACTTGTTTTGACCCTGCACGGGAGAAACACGGACAGCCAAAGATCTGTAGGAGTCAGGTGTTGTTAACTCCATTTTGTTATGTTAAAGATCTGATGTTATCTATAGGAGCAGGTATTGAGGTTACTATGGTAATCCTATCCCATAATAGTTCGGTCTTTTCCTTTAAAAGGCTGATGCCTGCCTGCAATAAACGTCGCCTTGATCAGATTCTTGTCTTAGCGTCCTTCCTTTCTCTCTGCCCCATCTCCACCCCGCTGCTCTTTCAGGTTTGAGGCACTGCAGGACAGTGCTCTGCGTCGCCGGTTCGCGACAGGGGCCACTGGAGAAGTTAGGTTCACCAGCTGCTTCAGAAGTAAGATTTTGGCTGAATTTGGTGGTGCATGCCTGTAACCTCACTGCTCAAGGCAAAGGCAGGATTGCCACAAGTGTGAGGCTAGCCTGGGGTAAAAATAAAAAAAAATAGACACACTACTTGGAATTTATATGTGCTTTTCATGGGGGAAGAATGAGGGATACCAATGAAATAAGATTGATCATATGTCAATAATTGTAGACACAGAGCTAATGATTGTACAGTTAATAACTGTAAAACCAGGTACAGTGATTTTATTATACTATGCCATGTAGCTGTATATATTTTAAAATTTTCCAGAAAATTAAGTACCACTGATTATGCAAAAACTAAAACATACTAATCTCCTCAGCCTGATGATTATACTTATTATCACCAATAATAGACCAAGCACGTATCACGTGCCTTCTTAGGTGATACAGTGAAAGTCGACGCCTTACAGTCAAAATACCCAATTTAGATCTAGGCACGTCTTTAGGCCTAACATTAAATGTATAGAAAATAAAAGGGAAAGCGCTGGGGATTTTGCTCAGCTGTTGGTGGCCTGCCTTGCAAGTGCAAAGAGCAGAGTTCAATCCCTGGTACCAAAAGAAAAAAAGGGAAAGAGAACCCAATTAGGTAAACAACCAGAAAAATCCAGAACACCAGACATTCAAAAAGGCTCAGGCTGAGCCGGGTGTGATGATGCACGCCTGTAATTCCAGCACTTGGGAGGATGAGGCAGGAAGATCACTGTGAATTCGAGACCAGCCTGGGCTATGTAGTGAGTTACAGATCAGTCTCAACTATATAGTGAGACCCTGTCTCAAAAAACAAAAAAACAACAAAAAAAAGAGATTTAGCTCAGTGGTATCTCTGCCTGTCTTGCAAAGTCCTGAGTTTGATCCCCAGTACCAAAAATTTAAAAAAAAGGCTTGGGCTCTGGGCTTGGGATTTAGCTCAGTGGCCCCACACCTGTCTTGTAAGCATAAGGTCTTGACTTAAATCCCTAGTACTACTGTACCAAGGAAAAATAAAAAAACAGAAGGCTCGGGCTCTTCAAAAACAAGGGCTGAAGCCACTGCTGATATAGAAACTAATGTGGGAAGACACCTCTCCTGCCCAGTGGCCATCAGTGAAGCCAACAGATTCTTTTCTCAGAATGTTTTTGAGGTTTTGTTTTGTTTGAGATAGGGTCTTGGTATGTAATTCAGACTGGCCTTGAACTTATTATGTAGCCCAGGCTGGTTTTGAACTCATGGCAGTCCTCCTGCCTCAGCCTATCAAATGCTGGGATCACAAGTGTGCAGTACCACACTCAGCATCTGAGTGCCTTGCAAGCGCAAGGACCTGAGTTCGATCCCTGGTACAAAAAAAAAAGAATGTATGTATATATTTTTTCTTTCTTTCTTTCTTTTTGGTACCAGAGATTGAACTCGGGACCTTGAGTTTGTGAGGCAGGCACCAGAACCACTGAGCTAAATTCCGGCTCAGCATATTTTTAAATGCATGAAAAAAAAACTTTTAAAAGATTATGAAAGTGAAAGAAAAACAATTGCATTGAAATATAGCTATAAAAATACTTAAAAACAGGGCCAGGCATTTAGCTCAGTGGTGTCCCTGTGTGCCTTGCAAGCCCAAGGACCTGAGTCTGATCCCCAGTACCAATACAAAACACTTAAAAATACAGTAGGCACATTCATTATTATTCATTAAATAAAAGGTTCTACCAACAGATTTAATAAGTACAGTAACTTCAAAGTAGTGATGGATATTAAGTAATATTACTGAGAATAGAAAAAAATATTACTAGCCGGGCGTGGTGGTGCATGCCTGTAATCCCAGCACTTGGGAGGCTGAGGCAGGAGGATTGCTGTGAGTTCAAGACGAGCCTGGGCTACATAGTGAGTCCCAGGTCAGTCTCAACTACATAGTGAAACCCTGTCTCAAAAAAAAAAAAAAAAAAAAAAAAAAATATTACTGAGGATCTGCAAGGAATGTAATGCCTTAGCACAGTGTCTTTACTTTCTGGCAACAAAGCCACTGGTGCCGTTTATTGTAGTTTGTTACCTTGATTTATAATAAGATTCTAAATTACTGTGAGAGTTTACAAACAAAAAGATACAATTTTTCACTCCCATCTAAGTTCATAGATCCTTTGAACTGTATGTATGGACTTCTAGTTAAGAACTTCTGGGCTGGGGATTTAGTTTAGTTGTTCTGCCACCTGACTTGCACAAGGACCTGAGTTGGATCTTCAGTACCAAAAAAAAAAAAAAAAAAAACGAACTTCTGGTCTAATTTTAAAAGATTCAACAACCAAATGCAGTAATTGTTTTTAATGAATCTTGTTTTGAAAATACAAGCATGCAAAGATAAAAATTTTTGTTTTGTTTTGTTTTTTGAGACAGGGTCTCCCTTTGTAGTTCAGGCTGGGCCTGAACTCAATATGTAGCCCAGGCTGGCTTCAAACTCGAGGTGATCCTCATGCCTCAGCCTCCCAAGTGCCAGACTACATGGTGTGCACCACCACACCCAGCTACATTATAGGATTTTAGATAATTATTGTGTTGTATATAATGAGAGTATTGTGATGTGTAGAATATCTCTTTCTTTTTTGTACCAGGGATTGACCTTGGGTCCTTGTGCTTGAGAAGCAGGCGGTGGAAACACTGAGCTAAATTCCCAGCTTGTAGAATATCTTTTAATTTGGAAATATGCACTGAAGAAGCAAGGCATAGAAGATCATGATATATCACATGCACATGCCACATATATATTGTATATAGCAAATATGGGGAAATATTCACAATCTTGTTTAATGGAGGTGATAATGTATTATTCTTTCCACATTTTTGTATATTTGAAATTTTCATAGTAAAATCTTTAAAAAGTGACTTTTAAGAATTTCTTTTTCTTCTAGTATAGGGATTGAACCCCAGGCCTCACAAATACTAGGCAAGCATTGTATCACTGAGCTATTTCTCCAGTCCTAAAAATATTTTTCTGGAGCCAGGTGTGGTAGCACACACCTGTAATCCCAGCACTTGGGAGGCTGAAGCAGGAGGATCGCTGTGAGTTTGAGACCAGCCTGGATTACATAGTGAGTTCCAGGTCAATCTCAACTACATAGTGAGACCCTATCTCAAAAAAATTTTTTTTCTTGAGGTATAATGTAGGTATGGTAAAATGTATTACTTATAAATACATAGCTTGATCAGTTCTGACAGATGAAAGTACCCATGTGGCTGTTCAAGATATAGATCAAGACATAGCACCTTTCCAGCTCAACGGTCTATAGTGTCCTTTCCCCGGCACTCACTCTGGCCGTCCAGTTTGCCACTACCCTGATTTATAACCACTGATAAAGTTTATGCTCCCATGCATGGCTTCTCCTGTACATGACCTCCTGCTATATTAAAACAGGCTTTCAGGGACAGATAACATCTTGTGCAGCAACAAAACTGAAAAACAGGACTTCTCTTAAATTGTCTTCAGTTGAAAGGTAAATTGACAATTATTTTCATGAAGCAATTTAAAACACCCACATTATTTGATCTAGTAATTCTACATTTTTTGGCCCTAAAAAACAAAAACTATTTTACACAAAGATTTAAGTTCAAAGATTTAAATTTCTTTTTTTTCTCTCAAATTTTTCTACTGGTACATTTTAGGTATACAATACATTCACATTCATCACTGGGAACTTGTACCTTTACATGATGCATCTTGGTTCTTATTTTTCTTCATTCTCCTGCCCTCCCTTCAATCCCTTCCAAGATTTAAATTTCTAATAGCAAAATATTTAAATATTTTAAAAAGCAAGGGGCTGGGGATTTAGCTCAGTGGCTCTGCCACCTGCCTCACAAGCACAAGGTCTTAGTTTGATCTCTGGCACCAAAAAATAGTTTAAAAAAAAATAAAAAAAAATAAAAAAGCAAGCAACTAAGTTTCTCCAACAGAAGCAAGGTTGAATTTGGGGGTATATTTGTACTATGGTATATAAATAACTATTTAAAAATGTAAGCTAGAGGTCCAGGAATGTAGCTCAGTGGCATATCATCTACCTGGCAAGCGCCAGTCCCTGAGTTCCATTCCTGGTACCAAAAAAGAAAAAAAAAAGTAAGACAGAGCCAGGTGTGATGGCACAGGTCTGTAATCCCAGCACTCTCGAGGCTGAGGCAGGAGGATCACTACAAGTTTGAGGCCAGCCTGGGTTATATAGTGAGTTCAAGGCCAATCTGAACTATGCAGTGAGTCAAAGGTAAGACAGACCTATAAATAATAATTTGAATGACCTTTGGCATATGTTTTTACTATATATATATAATTTTAAATGACAAAAGAACAATATGCACAACAGTCCATTTATGGGAAAAGAAAAAACAAAAGGAAGAGGATACAAATTTACATGCCAAGTGATGGGGAGCTAAATGGGTGAAATCAAAGAATTCCTTGAGTATTTTGTATTTCTAAATTGCTGTATCATGAAAAAATAAATATTCAACTATTTCCTGTGTAGTGAAAATATAAACTAAAAAGTGTAAATAAAGAAATGACAGGGTGCTGTTGTAAACCTAGCCCTAGAGGTGGGGCCTGCAGTGACCAGTGGGTAACTAAAAGCAGAAATTTGGCACCACTGCTGCCTTCACTTTAAATTCTTCTGTTATCACCACAGAATTATGTGTTGGATGTGCTCTGCACATTGACATGTTAATCACTTAGAGAATGTGTAGTATGAAGTGGCATGAGCCCTAAATCTACCTGGCGCCTTCTCTTTGAAGACCGAGGACACCAAGGAAAGAATAATTTTCAGGATTTACAGAGATTTGATTACCGGCTTTTACAGGGTCCAGTTCCAGATCCTCTAGAGCCATACCTAGAAGTCTCCAGCCATTGTGCTAAAGCTACAGCCACCTCTGCCTCCTAGGGGACCAGAGTACCAGAGCCTAATAGAAGGCCCTGTGATGAGGTCATCCCAAGCCAGAGCAATTAACCCATGACAAGAATCAGTGTTAGGAGTCCTCATCACACGATGAGAACAAAACTGTCTCCTTAAGCAATGATGATATTATAGACAGTTAAGTAAGACAGATATTAACATGCAGTCAGAGAGGGCTTGAGCCCTTGAGGAAGTCAGCACAAAAGACAGACACAAGAGATTTGTGGTTGGAGGTAAATCTGAAGAGAGCCAGGCCTCAGGATGGAGATGCAAGAGGTAGACCTGAGATAAATAGCTGCCTCCCTAGAGATAAATAGCAGCTGGAGATTATACTGTAATTTGCATGCACTTGTCCAGTGGGCCCAGATAGGCATCAGGCGCACAGGTAGGTGACCAGAACATCTAGACCCATCCTCCTTTCCCTTCCCCAAAATGTGTTTGATCTTTACCCATATCCTTGCTACATTAGATCAATATTAGCTAAGCGACTGTACTTGTAATCCTGTGGTTGATTGTAGTTTGACCCACATTGTACCCAATCCTGATTTTGTTTTTTAAATTGCACCTTACAAAGGGTTACAAAGGGTTCATTCACTCAAAACCTCTCCTGGGAACACAGAAGCCGTTCTTCACCCCCTATGTCCAATAAAACTCTCCTTACTTCCTCCTTTGGTTTCACACTTCATTCAGCGATGTTGTAAGACCACGGATTTCCACATATCCGACGTCTAACAGTTCAGGAGTTAGATTTTTCCTAATCAATGGCTCTACCAGAACCTCCCAGAACTAGTCCTGAGATAGCTACCCATGAATCCACGGCTTTTACTCTACAGCTCCAGTAACATGAGGGCAAGGAAAAAGCTCTGCAAGTATACCCAAGCAACGGTGACAAGGCTTCCATTATTTCGATTTTTATAACCTGTTAATGCTGCGGATGTAGTTCAACAGGGGAGCACAGGTCTTGAATGTGCAAGGTCCTCAATCGGACTGGACCCCACCACTGAGAAAGACAAACTTTGAATTTTAAATGTATTTTATCTTCAAGCGTTGGGTTGGGTAGGCTCACAGAAGCCCTGGCCCTTTCCGCAAGACAAAGGACTAACACCCTGTATATCCAACTGAAAAATGTAAGGTTCTCTGTGAGATTTTGTGGTCAAAGAGGTTGTGTTAGGAGAAAAGAGTCGGATACATGGGGAGTTGTCCGGAATCGGGGCACAGAGGCTGCTGTGAAGGTTTAGCCTTGGAGACCAAGCTTGTGCAGGGACAGTGTGGGCTGGAGATCTGGATGGACTCTGGTGACCGGTTGTCTCCACAACCGAGGCACGGACATTGAAAGGACGCTCTTCTTATGGAGTGGAGCACACTACAGGGTCTCTGCTCAGGGAACTGACTTAGAGAAATGTTTGTTCAGAAGCGCATTTTCTAATAACTCAAAGACACAGGGTGACAAATGCAGAACAGGTCAGGGCAGACCCGCATTCACACGATACCCTTTTGCTTCCGCACAGGGCTGGGAGGCAGGGCCCCAGGCCACCGGGAAGTGGCGTGGCGCTGTCTCGCGGCTCCCCGACGCCCACAGCCTAGAGTTTATTGTGCACGTGGGGCCGCGCACCTGGCCTTTCCCGCTCTTCTGTGACCCGTGGTTTACCGCCTCACTCCCAACCCTGCCCCGTAACACACAAAATAAAATCTGGGCTCCATCTAGCTTCAGGGTCCCGAGGTTTGCGGATCGGGGTAAAGGATGGGGGCCGAGGAGCACGGGTAGGTGGTGGAACACGAGACCGGGGTTCCCACCCGGAGTGTGAATGAAGACAAGGGAGCCGCAAGCCCGGGGTAAGGGGTGGGGCCCAGCGGTCGGAGATGGGGGATGGGGAACCCGGAGTGGGGGAAGGGACCTGGGGTGGGGGTAGGGACGGAAAGGGCGAGAGCCCGCGGTA
>NW_022900919.1:24501897-24523613 GCF_012274545.1 Fukomys damarensis | reverse complement strand
GCCGCGCCCTGCGCGGTGGGGAACCGGAGCCCCCTAGCCGTAGGACTGCTGGGGAAAAGTAAATAAAGGCGACTCCATTGCAGCCTCGAGCGTTTCCGCTTCCAAGCCTGTGGCCTTGACATCATTTTTTTCGTATAGCTATTTGCAGTAGTATTTGGTTAACAGTGATTTGAAAGTTAATTTTTAATTGGTTTTTGATGGACGAAAATCTTGGCTGAATTTTAGAACCTGACTTTAAGTGGAGGACGGCCCTTTGAGTTTTTACAACACATCGAGTAAGAGACTTTTACAGCATACTAAAGATTTTCATTGCTATGGTTGTACTGCATGTGCTAGCTAGTACAAATGTTTTGTCCAGTCTCATACTTAAATTTTTGAGGGATTTAAAAACTTTAATACGTGTTAGAATACTCTTTAACGTGAACACAAAATCTGAGTATATTTTAACTATAGCATATTTAAGGATTATTTTTGTTGTTGAATACTTCTTTCTCCCACTTTGAGACTGTGGATTTAACGGCTATGGATTCTTTGTTTTAATTAATGTGTCTTTTAGAACCAGGTTTTTTTTTTTTTTTTGGACCGGGAATCGAATCTCCGGACCTTGCGCTTTCGAGGCCGGTGGCTGAACCACTGAGCTAAATCCCCGGCCCCTAGTCTTGGAGTCGGTGGATAAAGATAAAGAGTGTCTGTGAACTGGAATGAGGAAAAATTTAATCATTTAACTGAAATTTAGTAACATTGTCAATGTAAAGCTCCTAACAGAAGTATAAGTTTTAGGGTATTTTTATATCTTAGGGTCATATGGAAGGTACATTAAACTTAGAGGCTCATTACTTTTTGTAGTTATTGGATCAGCAGCCAATTCCTGTTTATTAAAATAAGGGGCTCTCAAGTGTACAAAAAATAATAAAAATAGTTCTGGTAACTTCCAACAGAGTTGGTTTCTCTTTAAAAGTTTTATTAAAACATCCAAAGCTTTTCTAGACTGTTACAGCACGACTTAATTTCAAGCCGGGCTAGAGGTGCGGGCCAATAATCCCAGCATTCAGGAGGCTGAGGCAGGAGAGACAGCCCGGACTACTAGCTCAAGGAAAAAAAAAAAAAACCTAACCAGAGGGCCAAAGAATGCCTGTGCTTTTCTGGTGGTGCACTTGTGTAGAAACAAAGGTAGCGTAGCCCTTGGCAAAGGTTGGGGAATATCTGCTTTAACTGTACCTTTTTTTTTTCTTCCCCTTTCTGGTTCTGCGGACGAAATCTGGACCTTGAGTTTGCGAGATTGGTGCTTTGCCACTGAGCTAAATCCCAGGTCCATTAACTACTTTGTACGTGTGCTTCCTCTTTGGGTTTCAAAACAATATAACACCTTTTTTTTTTTTTTTTTTGGAACCAGGGATCAAACTTGGGTTCTTGGTTCCTGAGGCAGGCCAAGCACCCTGAGAGCTAAATCCAGGGCTTTCTATGAGAAATCTTTAAACACGGTGATTGCACTGCACATGGATATTCACTTGTAGTTTTGTTAAAGGGTAAAGAAAATTGTTGGGTATCTGGCGTATTGTCAGGGGGAGACTTTTTTTTGAGACAGGGTTTCACTGTGTAGTTGAGACTGACCTGGAACTCACTATGTAGCCCAGGCTAATCTCAACTCTCAGCAATCCTCCTGCCTCAGCCTCCCAAGTGCTGGGATTACAGGGGTGCGCCACCAACACCAGGCTGGACACTTTTTTGTTAGGAATTATGAGTGGTTAATGCTGTGGCTTGAGTGATGTTCTAGTAAATATGGAGAATATCAAGAATTAAAATCCCATTGATCTTGAATTTGATATTAGGCATTCTAGGCTGACACTAGAAAGGATTAAGGATAGGGGGAAGGGAGTCACGTGAAAATACCATCTGATGACGATAGTTTGCAGTTTTTCTTTCCTTTTTGGTTTTTTTTTTTTGGTACCACGGCTCAAACTTGGGTCTTCATAACCACTGAGCTAAATTGCCGGACCTAGTTTGCAGTCTTAGTCTTCCCTGTTGCCAATCTTTGAGTTCACTGACATGTAAAATAGCCATGTCTTAATCTGGTTCATACTTTCCATGCAATTTTGTATTTTCACAATATAGATGAAATGCCTAGACTAGGGGTCAAAGGGCCTCAGTGCAGTTGTTTTTGGCAGCTGCAGCCTAGAGGGGGAGAGAAAAGACAGGCTATTTTCACAGTGCCTTGAAAATGTACCTAAAAGGGAAATTAGATAATGCAGACCTGATTTTTGGTGGTGGTGGTGCTGCTTATTAGCAGAACAGTTTCTTTGATTTTGTTTTTGAGACAGGATCTCCTGTTCAGGCTGGCCTTGAACTCACTATGTAACCCAGTCTGGTCTCAAATTTGTGGCAGTTCTCCTGCCCCAGCCTCCCAAGTGCTGGAATTACTGGTATGCACCACCATTCCCAGCCAGTTTGTTTTCAATCATAACATTGGACTTTAAAGATGTCTTCCCTCTGTTCTCACCTTTAATTGGAATTGGGCCTCTATCAGAGATTTGGGGGGGGGGCTCACGGGGAATCGAACTCCGATCCCTTTATGCTTTCGAGGCAGGTTGTGTGGCACCACTGAGCTAAATCCCTGGCCCGTGACTTTTTTTTTTGTACCGAGGATCGAACTCAGGTCTTTGCACTTGCAAGGCAGGTGGCGGAACTGCTGAGATAAAATCCCGGCCCCCGCGACTTTTTTTTAAAAAGTGGAACTGCACAAAATTTTAGAGAACTTTGATTTTTTTTAAGAACTTTGATTTTAAAGTAGTTTCCTGGGTTTTAACCTGGGAGAATGTATAGGTCTCCAGTGAGGCATGAGTGTAGGGAACGGGAAAGGGAACATTACTAGAACTACTGCAGTAAGCCCTAGTAGTTTCCTTCGAGCCTGAGACTTAGAGAAGCTGAACTTTGGGCCAGATCTATGCTGCTCTAAGCAGCACAGATGGAAAGACCCCAGTTTGCCACACCATTACACCTCCACAGTAACTGTTGACTCAAAAGGGCTGTGGGGTAATCCTAGAACACTGAGGAATTTATGCAGATGAAGAGGAATTTATGTTGATTAGGAATTTGTTCCCCCCAGCAAGTCTTCAATTGATGTAATCCTGCCCTGGAGCTTCACAGCATCTTGGGACCTTTGAGGTCTTAGCTGTGACTAATTGGAGGCTCAAACAGTTCTGTCTCAACTTGTCAAAGTTGGTCTGTAGGCAGGAAAAACTAGGCCTAATCATAATTTTAATTGTGAAATGACTTTTTCCCCAAAATTAAGTAGAATTGCTCCTGACAGTTGAATATCCAGTTTTCAATATCCCACTCCAAAAGATTCTTGGTCAGATGTGAGAATCGTGTGTAGCATAAATTCCAAACAAGACACGTTTATGATGTTGCTCTCTCAATTTCAGTAATAATTTAACATGTTTATTCTGTATTCCAGGAATGAACTTACTAAAATAAATATTTGTCTGGTGGGGTCTCTTTCACCCTTCTGTGCCTTTGTATAAATATGTCCACTGTCTAGCTCATTCTTTTTGACCCTCCATATAGCTAGCTCATCATCAGACATTCTTTGTACTGCAATATAAAATACAGAAAATTAATACAACCCTTTTCGCTTACATGTCAGAGCACACAGAAACCAGATAGTGTTGTGATAAGAATATTTAGGTTTTTTGCCGGGAGCCACTATAGAATAACTTACAGATTGGAGGTATATTTTAAGTTATGCTCAGTTTAGTTTTTTAGCTAATTTGGTTTGTTGAAACTGGACTGAAAACGCGAGGTCTCTTTCTGCGACAATTACCTGAAGTATTACTAGAAATTGTCTGCCTGCTGTGTTGAACAGAGCTTACAAGTCTCTTGAGATTTTTATGTGGTCTTGCACATCCTAGTGGTAGGGCTTATCAGAGTGTAATTTCCCAAAGGTTAGAATTCTTTGTCTATTGTGTTGAAGTAAGCCAGGTCCCAGAACATGTTTTCAGTGAATGCAGGGAGGTTATTTAAATTCCCACCCATTTCTTATGCATGTTGAAATTTTAATAGGTAAAGTATTCACTAAAAAGATTAGAAGCAGAGATACCCGTGGAGGCCAAGTTCCTCAATTCGGAAAAACTGGGCTGGGGATTTAGCTCAGTGGTTCCACTTCCTGCCTAAACAGAAAAACGAGGGATGGCATTTAAAGTGGTATTTCTTTCTTTCTTTTTTTTTTTTTTTTTTTGGTACGGAAGATCGAACTTAGGTCCTTGTGCTTTCGAGGCAGCCGCTAGAACCACTGAGCTAAATCCCTGGCCCCTAAAATGGTATTTCTAAGCCAGGTGTGCTAGTGCACCCCTGACTCTGTAGATTGAGGCAGGAAAATGACAAGTTCAAAGCCAGCCTGGACAGTTTAGCTAGACTGGACCTTGGGTTCAATCCCCAGTACCAGAAAAAAATTTTCTTATTGGTCTGGGGATTTAGCTCTGGTGCCTGTGCTTTCCTGTCAAGTGGAAGGTCCTGAGTTTGTTTGATTCCTGTTATGGGGTGGGAGGGTGTATTTATTGCCAGCTAACATGGTAGATCCAACAAGTCACCTTTACCAATAGTAACTACAGTAGCTTTTTTTACTGGCACATGGTAGGTGCTTTGATGATTTACACAGTCTAATAAATTGGTTATTGTTTATATTAGATATTAAGTGGTTATTTGTAGGTTATGTTGAAATTCAGAAGTGTTGCTCTGTGTTTTGCCTTGTCCATTTTCCCCAAGTTACATAATGCAAATACGGTTTTTCTCAGATGTGAATCTTTTATTATATAGAGGCATTATAACTAACTCATTACTTTTACTTTTACAGGTGAACGAGTACTGTGCTTTCACGGGCCTCTTCTTTATGAAGCAAAGGTATGAAATCTTTCTTTGGAGCAGTTGCCATAACTATTTGTTAAATCTGACTTTGAATACCAAGTTTCAGTTTCTTGTTGGGTTTAGCAGGAAAGTTACCTTGTTGATAAGTTTTTCCAACTTCTTGTTTTGGCTTTTTTACTGCTTGTTTAGTAGCTCAAATAAGTTAAAATGTTGCTTGCTACTCTCTTTTTTTAACTTTTTAAAGACCCATTTGTTGGAAGTAGCATATAAGGAAAATGATAAATGAGGTTGATTGGGTTCTTGGGAACAAGTAGTATTTTGTAGTTAATAACTTGTGAAAAAAAGTTCCAGAAATATTTTTATGGAAATATTACATACTGAGTAAACATTTATAGTTAACTTTATTTCTTGATTTGACTGGGAATGTTTGAATCCTGGGAATGTGGCTCTCTTTCCTCCATGTCATTGTGTGCTGTGGTTACAAAAACTGCATTTTAGCCTAAGATAAACAGGATAACACATTTAATTAGTTAATTTTTGTCGTGCTCAGGATTGAATTTTGGGCCTCACACAGGCTTTTGATAACTTTCAATACAGATTTTGGGACATGGTAACGTAATGGTTGAATCCAGGGCCTTGCACACTTGCTAAGCATGTTCTTTACCACTGACCTATATGTATCCCCAGCCCAGGACAAATGTATTTTAAGACTTGACCATGCATTTAATTACACTTTTGGAAATTGAGCACAGGGCTGTGGTATAGCTCAGTGGTAGTGCACTTGCTCAAATATACTCAAGGCCCTCAGCTCAATCTGCAGCATCCCCCAAGCCCCTACCAAAAAACCCCACATTACAAAATACAAAGCATTGTAATGTTCAGGGCAATTTCTGCATAAATTCCTGGTGAATAATTTGTCTTTGAAAGTAGCATAATTAAGTGTCAAAGTTCTGACTAAAAAATTTTACTACTTATTACTTGTGTTTTGAATACATAAATATGTGTTGTAATTGCTAAATTATGGGTCCTGTTGCTCATTTGTATGAACTTTTGGCAGACATTTTTTTTTTTTTTGTACTGGGAATCGAACTCTGGACAATTCCCGGCCCTTGGCTGGCTGTTCTAAACTGGCTGGTTTTTCTCCTGGTAGCAAAACACTGGTGAATGACTTTTTAAATGACTATTGAAATACTTTTCTTTTTTCTTTTGGTACTGGGCATCGAACTCGGGTCCTTGTTCTTGCAAGGCAGGCGGCAGAACCACTGAGCTAAATCCCCAGCCCTTGAAATACTTTTAAACTACTATGGTTCTTTGGGTTTGCCTCCAGTGAGTATTTTTAAATCCAAAACTAGATAGTCATCACTTGTAGTTAATGGTTTCCCTCTAATTGTTTGATATGTTTGGCTGCCTTTTTATTTGCTTGCTTGCAGTACTGAGGGTGGAAGCCAGGGACTTCTTTCTGTATGCTTTTGGTAAGCCAGTGCTTACCATTGAGCTAAACTCCCAACCCTTGTCTTGGGTGCTTTAAAAATATTTTTTTAGAAGCTGATTCTGAAACATCAGCATATTGCCTTTCAGCAGCTAATGAAATTGATTTTGGAATACACATAGGTCTTGGCTGGAGTTTGTAAAAACATAATTATGCATCCCTTTTATTAGCTGCCCTTAATAACTTGTCTATGCCAATAAAGTTTATGGGTGACCATTTATGGTAGGGTTCTCAGCTTTTTTGAGCCTTCTCTAACTTAACAGTTCTGTGCTCTTAAAGCTTAGGGTTTGTTTTGTTTTTTTTAAAGACAAGGTTTTACTATGTAGTTGACCTGGAACTCACTGTGTAGCCTAGGCTGGTCTTGAACTCACAGCAATCCTCCTGCCTCAGCCTCCCAAGTGCTGGGATTACAGATGTGTGCCACCATGCCCAGCAGCTTAGTGGTATTTTTTGTTGTTGTTGTTGTTGGTCAGAACAAGTTGCTGTACAGTGAGTCTTTAAGAAATTAGTTTAATTTTTTTGGATACTTTAAAATCATCTAGGGCCAGGGATTTAGCTCAGTGGTTTGGTGGCCTGCCTTGCAAGCACAAGGACCGGAGTTCAATCCCTGGTACCAAAAAAAAAAAAATCATCTAGATGTGGTGTCTGTCTTTTAATTTATTTCTAAGTGAATTTTTTCTTTTTTATTGCAGTGTGTAAAGGTTGCCATAAAGGACAAACAAGTAAAATACTTTATACATTACAGTGGTTGGAATAAAAAGTGAGTATTAGATTTTTTAAAAGCAACTTGCATTTTAATGTAACATGGTATATATTAAAGTGAGGATGAACCCTTTGTAGCATAACGAAATTATTAGGAATTACTCCGCTATATCCGTTTGTTTGTTGATTTATTTATTTGACACACACTTCCCAGGTAGTCCAGGCTGGCATTTGTGATCATTATCCCAGGCTGGCCTCAAAACCATGGTGATCCTCCTGCCTTGGCCCTCCTGGGTGCTGGGATTATAGGTGTGCCCCACCACATCTGGCTCAGCCATTTTATTGTAAATGCACTTGATGGGGGGGTATTTCTTGTGTTCCAGGGTGGTGTTAAATACTTAATTAACCAATCCTTGAATGATGAATGGCCAGTTGGCACAGTTTTATGGTTTTATTACATTTTAAGATAGCCTGAAGTTTTTGACCTGTTACTTTAAAGCAGTTAATACTCAAAACTAGTTGGGTTTTTCTACACAGAAAAGGGAAAAGTACAAAATTGTCTGATTTTTGGCTGGGTATGATAGGCTAATGATAAAATTTACTAACTTTCTGAAGTTTGGAAACAGTGTTGACAGAAAGTGTTTTCCTGTTTGGTTTAATGATGTTTTGTCCTTCAGAGATAGCATTGCCAGTAACTACTTCTAGGAGTTCTAGTAACTTAACTTAGTGCTTTGTGTCACCTGATGGGACTTTTAGTACCTGGTTTACCATGGGAGCACACCATCTGATTTGATGAGTACCCTGTTGTAGGAGCTTTTCCTTTCAGTTGTATTGGCCCTGTGACTTTGGTTCTGTTTTATGTAGTCCCTCTGTCCAGGTTATCAACACAGGTTTTTTTTTTTTTTTTGAGATAGGGTCTCACTACCGTAGTTGAGACTGACCTGGAACTCACTATGTATGTAGCCCAGTCTGGTCTCGAACTCAGCAATCCTCCTGCCTCAGCCTCCCTAGTGCTGGGATTACAGGCGTGAGCCACCACAGCCGGCCCCACAGTTAATTTTGTTAGAGAATTTTTTTTACAGATTAAATGTTTTTCCCTAAGGACTATTAGACCTGTCATTTTTCTCTGATTAGTGTAGTTGTGAAAGAGTAGAAATTAAAATACATAAAAAGCACATGTGAATAACTTAGGAATTAAAATATTTCTAAGAAGTAGGTATTATCAGTACTTCAAAGTGACCCCATAGTTTTGTATCTTAAATACTGAAAAATTGGGGAAATAATTAGAGAAAATGGTCTTTTGGTGTTTCTGTAAATAATCACAAAATCTAGGAAACAAAATTTATCATGTGCTCCTAGTGGATAATAAAAAATGAAATGTTAAAATTGCACTTTCGGTATTTAATAATTACCATTTCTGTTAGCCAGGTAATGTCATATTTATGCATAATGAGTGGGAAAGTCAAAGCCCATACAGAATATATATTTTAAAAAAAGCATTCCATAGATATAGGCCCTACTGTCTGCCATCTCCTATACACTTGGAAAGAATCATTTTAGTTTCACCTTTATAACTATAAATACAGCCAATGGTGTGCTTTCATGTACAGTAAATATTTTGTGTAAGATTATGTGTGTTGCTCAAAAGACTGAATTTCAAGTGGCTTCTGTATCTTGTGAAAATACTGAGTGCTTACATTTTCTGGCTTCAATAAAGTAACATTTTCCCCCTTGATTGATGTCCAGTAACAGAAAGAAATGGTAGATTTGTAAAAGGTTGATCTTACCTTTAGGAAGTATTTTTTTGTTTAAGTGGTACTGGGGATTGAATTTAGGACCTTGTACTTGCCAAGCAGGCACAGTGCCACTGAGCTGCATTTCCGGCCAAGCGTTACTCAGATGCTCAGCAAACGTGTGGCTTTTTTTTTTTGTTTTGTTTTGTTTTGTTTTCTTGTTAATGGGGATTGAACTCAGGACCTTGCACTTTTGAGGCAGGTGTTGGAACTGCTGAACTAAATCCCCAGCCCTGTTGTATTTTTTTTAATCAGTCATGTTGTTTATGTTCTGTTCATGGGTTCTGACTTTGGGATTTAAGTTTGAAGAAATCTTCAGAAAAATTCTATATAATTATTTTGTGCTTGACTAACCTATATGACGACACCTTCGGTTTTCAATTGTTACCCTTAGCTGTTTTATTCTTCAGAGCCCTGGATGCTGTCCATTCCATTTTCCTTTGATTTACCAAGGATTTTTAGCTCTCTACATATAGAGGAAACTTGCTTTGATTTGGTTTTATAGGAAGGTGCTTATTTAAATGTATTATCAAAAAAGGAAGGGATTTGTAAAGTTTTAAAATGAACCCTCACAGCAGTTAAAAAGTAGCTTGTGGGGCTGGGGATTTATTTAGCTCAGTGGTTCTGCTGCTTGCCTCACAAGCACAAGGTTCTGAGTTCGATCCCCGGTACCAAAAAAAAAAAGTAGCTGGCTTCCTTTGATTTAGAGAGAATTGGAATAAACAGATACATAAAGTTTTAAATAACTAATTTTGATAGTGCTTTGTAGGATATGATTTTTTAAAGCCATATGGTAAGCCTGGGATTTAGCTCAGTGGCGCCCTGACTGCCTTGCAAGTGCAAGGTCCTGAGTTTGATCTCCAGTACCAAAAAGAAACAAACCATACAGCAAAACTGATCCCAAATTTGATTTTTTAAAATTTGAGTTAGTATATGTATTTTTACTTCTTTCAGAAGCACAGTAGATACTAAGATATTTCTAAATTTTCAAAGACCTTATTGGAATTTATCGGCATAGACATTAACTTTTCCATTTGTGAGTGAATCTTAATAAAGCTTAAGCTAAATTCTGCACCTAGTTACTGAGATTACTTTGTACTATGCTGTCTGTATCAGAAGTGCTGTGAGGCCCAGGCGCTCTGAAAACACTTTGAAGACACATGAGGATATTGTAGCCCTTTTTCCTGTTCCTGAAGGAGCTCCCTCAGTACACCACCCCCTCCTGACCTCTAGGTAAATGCATGTTTTAAAGTTTTCTCTAGGAAATCATGTTGAGATTGTTTTTACCCCCCTTTTGACTATATTCTGATAAGAGGTCAGAGGCTGGAAACCGATAAACAAAAGCTAGTACCTTGAGAGTACACCCAATTGTGTCACTAAAGGAGCTCCATCAGCAGGAGAAAAGACTAAAAAGTTCAGCATTCCCTAAGGGATACCATTTCTTTTGTTTTCCTCTTTGGAGGGGAAACACACCAAGAGAAAATCTTGCTTTGGAGGAACTTTGTGACCAGAATGACTTACCAACATTTTAAGAGCAATTCTGCCTTTTTAATGTTCACAAAGCCTTCTGGTAGCCTTGTAGGTTAGTGTATCCATTTATAAATGAATGAAAATAAAGGTATACTGTAGTTTGACTATCCATTGAGATACTTTAATATACATACTTAGTTGAGTCATCTAGATGGTAAGTACGGCAAAGTTGGTAATGTGTTCCTGACATATACCTTGAGTGTTTTTATGTGTCTCAGGGATTCTCAAGTTTTTTTACATTTAATCTCATAACAGCGCTATGTGGTAGGTACATATGGTGATGAAAATAAGGCAGAGAGCTATGTAAGTGCTATTATGTATAGCTAACTAGTCAGTTGGTTTTAGTTTTTATGATTTGATTTATTACAGGCCCTTAGGCTTGATCTTTGGCAGTTAAACATTTAAGGTAGTATTTTCATTTTGTAAGGCCAATTAAAGCAGTAATGGGTGAACTTTTTAGTGCTTTCATGACAACAGACCCTTTGACACACATGTCATAGCTTCACCATCACTGAAAGTCTCAGGTGAAGTGTCTGAAAGTCTCAGGTGTAGTGTCATGTTCTTAGGCTATTTCTAAAAATGATTTGAATAACCTGACCTTTGAATTTGGAATTTTGCTTGAGTATAAAATTTTCTTTTACAGAATAGAATTATTAGATTTTTTTTTTTTTTTTTTTTTGGTACCAGGGATTGAATTTGGGATTGCACTTCTGAAGCAGGCAGTAGACCCACTAAGCTAAATTCCTCGACCCTTGTTAGATTTTTATTGAAAATGGATTTATAGCATCAGTTCATCAAATGATTTCAGAGGAATCCAATTTTGCCTCTTGAATCTCTAAAAATTAATTGGAGGATAGGGTGTAAGTCATAATGAAAACACTTTTGAATGATATTAACTCTTCTCTTTTTAGTTGGGACGAATGGGTTCCAGAAAGCAGAGTACTCAAATATGTGGACACCAATCTACAGAAACAGCGAGAACTTCAAAAAGCCAATCAGTAAGTTTGTTTTGAGAAATTAATGTTAAGGAAAAGTGACTATAAAATAGATTTTGAACATGAAATGGACAGTTCGAATCTTGTTGGCTACCTGTCTGTCTCTATAAAATGATTCTTTGGTATCTGCCAGCCTGCTGTGTTACTATGACTTTTACTTCAGGTGGTTAGGCAAGCCTTTATCACGTTCTCTCATTGTTTAAACCTGCTCTTCTAGCATGGTGGAAACAGCAGAATGTTTTTCTTTTATTTTCTTTTCATTTTTGGGGGTGGGTACCAGGGATCGAACTTGGGTCATTGTGCTTGCAAAGCAAGTTGCGGAACCACTGAGCTAAATCCTCAGCCCTAAGGAAACAGCAGAATGTTGTTGGAGTTCCATTGGAGGTGTAAACTAAGTGTTAATAATATTCAGCATCTCCACTATTAGCTCATTTCTGAAAACATACTAACAAGAAAGCCCTGCAAGTCTGTGGTCTGCAGTAATTGTTGCCTTTTAATTTCAAAGCTAAAACATGTATTTACTGATGTGGGAAGAGTGATCATATTGAAAGAAAACATTGGAATTAGTGAATTCTAAAGTTCAAGAGGAAATTGCAGTTATATGAGACCACTTATTTTATTTATTTTGTTTTTGGTACTGGGGATCAAACTCTGGTCCTTGCGCTTGTGAGACAGACGGCAGAACCACAGAGCTAAATCCCTAGCCCTTTATTTATTTAGTACTAGGGATTGAACTTGGGAACATGTGCTTGCCAGGCAGGTGTGGCACCACTGAGCTGCATCACTGGCCCTACTTGTTATTTATTTCTCTCTTGGTACTGGGGAATCGAACTCCAGACCATGCGCTTGTCAGGCAGGTACAGTGCCACTGAACTAACTCCCCAGCTCCATATTTATTTTTGAGACAAGGTCTAGCTTTGTAGTTTAGGGATGGCCTTGATGTCACTGTGTAGCCCAAGCTTGAGATCCTCCTGCCTCAGCTTCCCAAGTACTGGGATTTCAGGCATGTGCAACCACACCCAGCCCAGAGACACCATTTATTATGGTCACTTTTTACTAGCTTTAATTTTGGTGGCTCCAGAACGGTGATGGAGAATCTTTTAGAGCTCTCAGTGACAAAACAGCCCACTGCTGCATGTGTTGTGGTTGGTTCACTACCATTGCTCTAGAAAAATAGTTTTAGGCCTTTTATTCTTGGGGGGGGGTGTGTTTTGGGGGTTAAATGCATCATTATGTCATTATGTCTGTCCAACTTACAAACTTGGTACCAGAACCTGTATGTGCTTGGGAACCTCAATTTCAATACAGATTCCAGGTGGAATCAAGCTAAAACAACTTTATTTTTCCACATAAGCGCTTATTTTATGGTGACTTGACTGAACTTACTTTTAAAGGGAGCAGTATGCAGAAGGAAAGATGAGAGGGGCTGCTCCAGGAAAGAAGACATCTGGTCTGCAACAGAAAAATGTTGAAGTGTAAGAAGTTCTGTCCTTGCTTTAATTTTGCATTTTGTTTTATAAGTATAATTTTCAAAGTTTGTTAGACTTTAGGAAGTTTGGAACATTGTTGGAACTTTAATGCCATTAGGACTATTCCTTGTATACCAAGTTGTTAAGGTCATTGAAAATACATACATGGGCCAGGGATCTAGCTCAGTGGTTCAGCCACCTGCCTTGCCAAGAGCAAGGTCCAGATTTTGATCCCCCATACCAAAAAAAGAAAGAAAAGAAATTACACGTTGCATTTTTTTTTTTTTTTTTTTTTTTTTTTTTTTTTTTGGTACCAGGGTTTGAACTCAGGACCTTGCGGTTGTGAGGCAGGTGGTGGAACTACTGAGCTAAATCCCTGGCCCTGACAGTTTGTTTTGTTGACATGTATAAGTAAAATTCATGGTTTAATCTGACTCAAATAAAGTCTCAAAAATAATGTTTTGACAAGCAAAGGTTAATTATTGAGATAAATACAGCCTTTGAAATATTTTGGTAGAAACAGTATTGATATTAACGTATACTTTTCACATACAGTAGTAATGTGGAGGGAAGAGTATTTTGTGTAAAGAAAACGATAATTTAACCACCAATAAAAATCCATGTCTGAGTAGAAAACCGAATTTCTTACCTCATTTTACTCAAGAAGGCAGGAGGATATCTTTTTGGACTTAAACCTGATGAAAAAGAATTGAAACACAGTTTTACAATAAATAATTATATTTTTCTCTCTTTTCAGGAAAACAAAAAAGAACAAACAAAAAAGTAAGAATATTTCTTAAAATTGACTTAATTTTGTCTTTATAATTTTAAAATTCACTAAATGTTGTGATATTTTGAAAGTAAGCTTACATTTTTTTGGTGGTCTTTTAAATATGAATCAGCAATGTCACAGACCAAAATGTACATAATGGCTAAGCTGGGTGGTTTTATTTTATTTTATTTTATTTATTTATTTATTTATTTATTTATTTATTTATTTATTTATTTATTTATTTAGGTACCGGGGATCAAACTCGGGTCCTTGCGCTTGCGAGGCAGGCGCCAGAACCACTGTGCCAAATTCCTGGCCCAGAAAATAGCACTTTTAATAAATGGAAGATAGTGGTAGTAGTAAATGTTGCCTGTTGGGTAGAGCTTTTCATAAAAGTCATATTTTTGGTAGGCATATGATACTCTAACTCAGATTCAAGTAATAGCTGTGCAATGGAGAAATGATTAAGAAAGGACGAGTCATGATGATTTCCATAGGTTTTTTTCTGATTAGCTAACCACTGCCACACCATTTTGTAGCCCCTGGTAATGGAGATGGTGGCAGTACTAGTGAGACACCTCAGCCTCCTCGGAAGAAGAGGGCCCGGGTAGATCCTACTGTTGAAAATGTGAGTTTTCTTAAGTTTTTGTGAATAGCCTATAGAGTTCTTGGTCTTACTTGTGTTGTATCTCATTAACACTGGGGATTTAGCTCAGTGGTTCTGCTGCCTGCCTTGCAAGCACAAGGTCCCAAGTTTGATCACTGGCACCTCCGCCCCCCCAAGTAACCATAGAACTTGGGTTTTCAAAAGTATTGCTAACACGGTTAAGTACTCACATCAACCTTGGGTAAAAGATGTATTTGTATCTATTATCACACTCCCCCTACCTGGGAATTGAACCTAGGGCCTTTGCACTGAACTATATTATATCCCTAGCCCTATTTTAATTTTGTTATGTTATATTGTGTTATTAGTACTGGGAATTGAACTCAGGGCCTCATGCTTTCCAGGCAAGCTATGTTCCTGGCCCTCAGCCCTTTTGTTTTAAGACAGGGTTTCACTAAATTACCCAGATAGGGCTTGAATTTGTAGTGTTCCTGCCTCAACCTGAGTACTGATTTATAGATTGTAATTTTTATAACAGAATCTAGAACAAAACAAATTTGTACACAATAAAAATGTCTTCAGTGTGGCGATTTTTTTTAGGGGGAAAATAGAGAGGAAGACACAATGATCATGCAGATTTTGGGGAACTGATGAAGAGGGAAAGAGAAGGAAGAAATAAAAACTAACAGAACAACAACAAAAGGCTACAATGTTTGCACTTACATAAAAACAAGAACATGTGTCTTCCTGGCAAGGAGAGGGTCTTGAGTTCCAATTCCCAGTACCAAAAAAGACAAGAAGAAGAAAAAAGTCCAAAATCAAAAGAAAAGAAAATAAGAAAAATGTCCATTTCAAGGTGTGTCTCTGCTGTAACTGGTAGACAAGTTAGGCACACAGTCCCCAGATTTATGTTGATTAAGTGCAACAAACTAGCCCTAGTGTTAAGGCCAGGTAGTAGATAATTCCAGCATCCTGCATCTTTAGTTCTGAAACTCAGGCTGGTTTCTGGCTGTGAGGGTCTGGAACCCAGTTTGTTCAGCCTCACCCTGCAACACTCAGTGCCTCCTGCCGGCTTGAACTTGGCTTTTTGCTCTCCTGCCAACTTGAACTCAGTTCTGTTGCACCCTGTTGCAGCCAGCCCACAGCTGCTCTGAGTTCCGAGCTTAGCCCCTCTCCAAGATGGCAACCAGCCAGTTGTCCTCTGCTGGGGATCTGAATAACTCGCCAGCCACTGCAGTCTACTGTGTTTGCTGCTCCATTCCACTGGTGCATCTCTCGGTACATCTCTAGAGAACTCTGGGGTCACCAGTAGTCACTCTGTGCACGTTTGAGTAAACCTTAACCATGAAATGAGTCAGGGCTCAGGAAGAGAGTGCTACTTGCCAGCTTCTTTGTTGAAGTCTCTCTTGTTGCTCTCTGTGGGCCTCAGTTCTCACTTCAGATCCTTGCTGGGTCCTTGGGACTCATTTCACTCTTTCCTGTCTTCCTCACGATGTTGTATTTCAGTGTCTGGACACTGAATCTCAGGGAAAACCTGTTTCTCTGCTGTTCACCACTCTGCCATCTTCAGGAATAATCTTACTTTATCTGTAGCTGTGGAATTAAACTACCTCAAACTCATGAGGTGCATTAAACTCTGTGTTCACATACAGGATTAAGTATTTTTCACATAGCTGGGTGTGGAGGCCCATACCTGGAATCTCAGCATTTTGGAAGCTGAGGCAAGAGGGTAACTTTGAGTTCAAGGCTTGCCTGAAGTACATAGGGAAACCCTGTCTGAATCAGAAGAGGAAAAAAAAAAGTACAAAAAAAACAAGATTAAGTACTTTTTTGGTGTTAGACTGGGTGTACTTATTATTGTGTTAAATGGTTCATTAAATTCCAGCATGGTTTAGTAAATTTATAAAAATGACGTGAAACTGTCAGTTTCACATCTGTTGTGCGTGGATATACTATTTAGAATTTTTGATTAGGTAAGTGGGAATTTATTATAGTTACAATTTCCACAATTACTGAATTTGAGGGTTGTAATTGACTAGATTACATTTCTGAAGTTTTGGTATGTTCCAGAAAATAGGGAATTGGGGGCAGGTTTGAAGAGTTGATTAGAAATCAGTATTTTTAGGGTGAGGGGGAGATATGCTAGGGTAAAATCTAGGGCCTCATACATGCTAGGCAAGCAAGCACTGTACTGAGCTATATCCCTATAGTCCTTGATATTAATACATTTAATTACTTTTATGAAGTAAAGTTTTAAAAAGTACTGATGTTTGGGATAGTTATTTAGATTATCAATAATGAACATGAAAATGCTAAATTAAAATGAAAAGTCCAGGTGTTCTGTCCGAACCGGCGACGCAGATCCGTGTTTCTCCCGGGCAGGGTCAAAACAAGTTTAACATGTGCAGTCCTTAAAAAGGAACAAATGTTGTCTTTCAAAAAGCCAGTGGGCTATGGCTGGCTTCCCACAGTGTTCCATTTCCATAAGAAGGGGAATTCACTTAAGAATTTGTGCCTTCATATGAAAATGCATGAATAAACTGGTACGATTTCCTAATCATATGCAGTTTCCCTTGTTTGCATCTTTATCATTTGTATGCTTATGATTTTTAAATGATAATCCCAGCTGCATAGGTTGCTACCTTACGAATTACTTTATACTTAGTATACCCTAAAGGCATATTTTAAAAAAAAATCAACACTGTTCTAGGGTTTCTGTTTATGCAAGGAAAGATGAGATTTTATTGTTTTTTGAAGTGTTAGAAAAACATTTTTAATTCCTTTGTTCTATTTAGGAAGAAACATTTATGAACAGAGTTGAAGTTAAAGTAAAGATCCCTGAAGAGCTAAAACCGTGGCTTGTTGATGACTGGGACTTAATTACCAGACAGAAACAGGTAACTTTGAACAGATTGTAAGTCAGCTATGTAATAGGTTCTTGTAGTAAAAAGAAAAAAGGTTGAAAATTTAAGGTATAGCTTAGAAATATTTTAATTCAAAAGTCTTAATTATCACCAGACAGAATAACTTGGAGAAGAGTAAAACAATGTATACATACATTTCCAAAGTTTAGGGTGATTTTTAAAAAATTGTGAGATAGCTCATTTTCATAGGTTATGGCAGAAACTTAACTAGGAAATAGTTGAAAGCGCAACATCTGCACATATCCCTAATGAAATATAACAGTATATAGGATCACAAGCAGAAGAACTCAATTCTAATAAAAGTCTTAAGTCTGTTTATTAGAGAAATGGAGATATTTAACAGAGGGACCTGTTCAACATCAAAGGAGTTCAGTTACCTACATCCAGAATGAGGAACCCTAGGACAAATGAGCCAGTTTCTTTAAACAAATGAGAAGGTAGGGCTGGGGACATAGGGGTAAGAATAGTGATTACTTGAGGATTATGAGACTCAAGGAACATCTCAAGTTGTATATAATAAGTGGTCATAGTTTGACTCTTGATTTGAGTATTTGGAGAGAATCCATTTAAACTAAGCTGCTAGCATTCAAGCTGTGGCTTTCCCATTTAATAATCTTGAGTGCCAACTATAGTTTCTCGTCTTTTTTGTGCTTTAGTTTCCACTTTCAGTAGAATAATAGTTCCTGCCTTGTAGTGTTCATGTGAGGATGAAAAGAGATAATTCTGTTAATGCTTCAGATAGGCACATAAATGCTTTCAGTAAGGACTTGATTTTGATAATCAGAAGTGGTATATGCTGTAGTGCAGTGATGGTGAACCTTTGGCATGAGTGATGCAATACGCTGTTATTGAAAGCTATAAGAGGTTCGCTGTCACTACTATAGTGTATATGTGTTGATAAATTTCTGGTTATTACTGTTGCACTGTGATAGCCTCTAGCCACAATGTCCATGTTTCACATACAGAATTGTGCCTTTTCCTACTCTGTAATACTGTTAGCTGATCTTTTATTGCAGAAAAGGTATCCAGTGTAATTTTTCTTTTAAAAATACAGTGTTTGTAGTCAAGTGTTTTTGTTTTCATAGCTCTTTTATCTTCCTGCCAAGAAGAACGTGGATTCCATTCTAGAGGACTATGCAAATTATAAGAAATCTCGAGGAAACACAGATAATAAGTAAGAATATAACACTTCTGAGTATATAAAAAAACTTGTACTTCAAATATTAAAATATTAGCAAAATAGGGTGTTTTTTGTTTTGTTTGGCAGTAAGGGAGATTGAACTTGGAGCAGGGGGTCTTGTGCATGCTGGGCATGCTACACCTCTACCCCATTTATGTTTGAGACAGGCTCTCAGTAAGTTACTTGTGATGACTTTGAACTTGAATAGCAGTTCATTATCACTAGCTTGCCTCTTAATTCCTTACCCCTCACGTCTGCATTCTCCTCGCTCCTCCACAGTGATTGTTTCTGTTCATTTATCAGGGAGTATGCTGTTAATGAGGTTGTAGCAGGGATAAAAGAATACTTCAATGTGATGCTGGGCACTCAGCTCCTCTACAAATTTGAAAGACCACAGTATGCTGAGATTCTTGCTGATCACCCTGATGCCCCCATGTCCCAGGTGTATGGAGCACCACATCTACTGAGATTATTTGGTAATATGCTGTTTAGGAAACGTGATTTTACTACGCATTTTGGGCCTTCCATAATGTGACTTTTGTTTTCCCTAAATACAAGAAGTGAAATAACATTCCAGAGCATGACTCCACCCCAGTTTAAACTATTTGGCTTTTAAAATCATGTCATTTAAACAAATTGATGGCTGCATCTGCTCATGTAATTAAATGGTTTTATAATGCTGGCTTATGAATAACTTCAGATAAATTTTTTTGTTTAAATAGTACGAATTGGAGCAATGTTGGCCTATACACCTCTGGATGAGAAGAGCCTTGCTTTATTACTGAATTATCTTCATGATTTCCTCAAGTAAGTCTGATTGGAATTAAAAATGAGAATTGGTATGGTATACTGAAAATTACTGTATAGGAGAGATTGACGTAGTTTTTAAAATTATTGGTACAGATATAGATAGATGGCTAATGGAACAGTATGCAAATATAGGAATCTTACAAGATAGAGTAAGCATAGAGGTTCAATAAAGGGAAAATGATGGAGCGCAGAAATAAAAAATTAAGGTAAACAGTATGGTAGTGTATTTATAGATTTGTACTGTTGTATAAATGTTAAAGGGCTGGCAGCTTAATACAGAGCTTTGTGGTGGTGGTGGTGTTCTTTGTTTTTGTTTTTGCTTTGAACTCACTATGTAGCCCAAGCTGACCTCAAATTTGCAGCAATCCTGCGTCAGTCCCCCCCAGGTGTTGGGATTACAAGTGTGTGTCACCACACCTGGCTTAATACAGAGTTCTTAGTACTCAGATGAACAAACCAGTGAAATTGGGTACATGTGAGTTGTATAGAAATGGGCAGTGTAAAAGAACATTAAAAATGTATCAAACGTGGGCTGGAGATTTAGCTCAGTGGTTCTGCCGCTTGCCTCACAAGTGCAAGGACCCAAGTTTGATCCCTGGTACCAAAAAAAAAAAAAATGGTCCAACAGTATATTAAAAATAGTAAAATATCTCTAGATTGCCTGAGACTGAAGAAAAGAGGGGAAAGGCAGTTTTTTTTTGTTGTTATTTTTTTTTGGCACTGGGGATTGAACTCAGGTCCTTGGGCTTGCAAGGCAGGCCACCGAACCGCTGAGCTAAATCCCCGGCTGTTTTTTGTTTTTTTTTGAGAAGAGTTCTTCATTATGTAGTTCAGAATGCTCTGGAGCTCACTGTGTAGCCCAGGCTGGTCTCGAACTCAAAGTGATCCTCCTGCCTCAGCCTCCCGAGTGCTGGGATTACAGGCGTGTACCACCATCTACTACATCTTGTTAGAAAACATTTTTATTATAGTGAAGAAGCTTTTAAATCTTTATAATGAATAACGTTTTAATTTTAGGTATCTGGCGAAGAATTCAGCAACTTTGTTTAGTGCCAGTGATTATGAAGTGGCCCCGCCTGAGTACCATCGGAAAGCAGTGTGAGGCACTCTCACCCGCGTCTGATCTCTGTCAACACGTTTTCGTTCCTAGTCCTTCTCTTGTACAAATGATGTACTTTGAAGATGTTAGTGTATAACAGAGTTGATGTTTTGATTTTAAACAGAAAATAAAAGGGGTTACAGCTCCTTTTTTCTTTTTCCTTTTCATTTCAAAGTTGCTGCCCGTGTATTCAGTGATGGACAACAAAGAGACATGGTGTAGAGTGTTTTATTGCTTAGTTGACAAAGCTACTTTTGAATGCTGGTGGTTCTATTCCTTTGACACTACACACTTTCATAATGCGTGTTAATGCTATATGACAAAATGCTCTGATTCCTAGTGCCAAAGGTCCAATTCAGTGTATATAACTGAACCACACTCATCCATTTGTGCTTTTTTTTTTTTAAACGGTGCTTAAAGAGCCTTTTCTTTGCAAGTCATCCCTGTTGTTCCTTAGGCATTTTATCTTTGCTCAAATTGTTGAAGAATGGTGAACTGTTTCATGGTTTTTGTATTTGTGTCTAATGCACGTTTTAACATGATAGACGCAATGCATTGTGTAGCTACAGTTTTCTGGAAAAGTCAAATCTTTTAGGAATTGTTTTTCAGATCTTCAATAAATTTTTTCTTTAAATTTCAAAGAGCAGTGTGCTTGTGTGGATGTTATAAAAACTATATTGTGTCTTGTGGTTAGACACGGATTTTCAGCTGGGTGTTTTTATGGAATAAGGAGTTTAGCTTTGGAACCTAGCTCTAACCTACAGCAGCTTCAGTGGTTTGTGCTCTTGAGTACCTGGTTCACGTGGTGGTCTCTACTTCCAGACTGTTAATAAATTTGGACATCAAGGGTGTGATAAGTTGCTTTCCGCATTTAAGGTATTTACTTTAGAAATAGCTATAAATAGCTGTATACAACAAATACTTGTAAAGGGCAACGTTCCTCCCCTTTACAGATACTGAAGTGGTTTGGGTAGAGGCAGAGGTGACAATTACAATGGAAAGCTTTAGAGTGAAGAATTCACATGGCGGGAGCTGTAGCAGTGCAAGGGAGGAAAGGGAGCTGAGGGGGAGAGCAAAGGACATAAGTTTCAAAGATAAGCAGCAGGATTTGCTGTGATGTTTCTAGCAAAGTGCTGGTTGTTTTCCAGTGTTTTAAAAATTAAACAATTAGTTGTCTTCTATTTAGTTCTGAGCCAGCTGTGGTGCTGCATGTTTGTAATCCCAGCTTTTGGGAGGCTGAGGCAGGACTATTGTGTGAGTTCAAGGCCAGCCTTAACTACATAGACTGTCTCAAAACTAGTTACAAGCCAGGTGTGGTGGCGCATACCTGTAATCCCAGTACTTGGGAGTGTGAGGCAGGAGTATCGCTGTGAGTTCGAGACCAGCCTGGGTTGCATAGTGAGTTCCTAGGTCAGTCTCAACTACATAGTGAGACCCTGTCTCAAAAAACCAAAAAAAAAAAAAAAAAAAAAAAAAAAAAAAAAAA
>NW_022900919.1:24495095-24501452 GCF_012274545.1 Fukomys damarensis | reverse complement strand
AAAAAAAAAAAAAAAAAAAAAAAAAAAAAAAAAAAAAAAAAAAAAACACCAAAAAAAAAACCCCAACTAGTTACAGATTGCTGCTGCTTGGGAACTTTTTAGTTGTTGAATATCATTGTTACACAAATTTGTGATATTTTATTCATGGTCCCTTGTACATTATTCACTTGGTTAGGTATTTAAAGATTTGTATGTGGAGCTGGATGGTGTAGTTTAGTTGGCAGAGCTCTTTACCTATCATGTAGGTTTTTATCCCTGCATACCAAAAACATTCGCTTGTTTGAGAAATCTAAAATGACAAGGGACTTTTGGTATATCCAGTCTGTGGAGTGGTATTTTTATCACAGTGGTATTGTAGTTTTACTTAGTCAAGATTCTCTTATATGTCATTTAATTTGTACAGATGTGTACCCTTTTATAAGGAAAGCACAAGTTAAAGCTAAAGAGGAAAGAAAGTAAGCTGATTACTTTTCAGTGTAGCAGGGAGAAATGTGTATTGAGGGACACACTCCAAAGTTGAGACATAGGAAATGTAGTGACAAAACTAGTTGATAGCATTAGATAGTTATTATAGTTGAGAATGGCAAAAGTTGCTGGCAACTTTGCAGGACTGAAGAAAGAATCTCAGGTGTGGGCCGAGGATTTAGCTCCGTGGTTCCAGTGCCTGCCTCGCAAATGCAAGAATCCAAGTTCAATCCCCAGTACTTAAAAAAACAACAAAAAAACTAAAATGGGTGTAATAGGACAGACACACAAGGATTTTCAGGCCTTATGATCCATTTATCCATTGAAGTGAATACTTGTCCATCCTGCCTTGCTGACAATGAATAGAATGTACCCTTCTCTTCTGCTTCTTACTGTATTGCAAGGAGTAGGTGTGCTGTAAGAGCAGGGGGATTTTCGAGGGTGAGAATGGCCACTGATGGCACATCCTGCAAGAGGAAGTCCCCTAAAACATGGAGAGGTTCCCCTAAAATACCATACTCAAGGCCTAACAGAAAATCACCACTTTATAAAGTACTTAGGATCTGAACTCATTCCCAAGTGCTGTTTATAATTCAGGTTGGTCAGTTGAACGCTTGGGCTCCTGTACGCAGCCTTCTGTATACAGGCAGATCTCAGTGTCCTTAGACATTGGCCCAGAATTTCTCAACCCCACGCAGAAAAGGATGTAATAATGTTCCTTCCAGAACTTGAAGGGTTCCATCTGGAAGCACAAGTGGCTGGCATTCAGGTTAGAACTCAAGACTTTAGTTGTAAGTTAAAATTCTGATTGTAACCCAAGTTGTTTGTGTGGCAGGCTGGTTGTAACTTGAGGGTCCACTGTAAGGCAAACTCCTTAAGTTACTTGAGTTCACTATGATGAGTTTCAGACTGGCTCCTCAAAAAGACAAGGCCAGCTTCTCTTGGTTAGCTAAGGGGGCGCCAAGGATCTGGCTGGTCATGATCTGTTATGATTTCCAACTCTAGAAGAATAGCTTGGGGGGCAAGGTGGTTCTGTGAGAGAACTGATCTGGTCTTGGGGTGCTGTCTGAGGCTGTGCTTTTCTGGAATCTGAGGTGATTGTGGGTCTGGAGATTGCTAGGCATCAGTCATGGGGAGTCAAACTGGACATTGTGAAAATTGGCAGTTCAGTGTCTGCAATCTGAAATACTTACTTTTTTTTTTTTGGTACCAGGGATTGAACTCGGGACCTTGAGCTTGCCAGGCAGGTGGTGGAACCACTGAGCTAAAATCCCCAATCCTAAAATAGTTAACTCTTCTCAGTTTTGAAGAGGGATGAGGTAGACTAGGTAGGTAACTTTAGGACAAGTGACACTTTAATACAGGTCTTTCTTCATGAGATGGTCATGAGATGTCAGAGCTAAACAGGGGTCTGACCTAAAGTTTTAAGGTCATGAGGGGATAAACTATTTGGATAGAGATCACAAAATTTTAGGCTAGCATGAGTCTACCATATGTGGAATTTAATGAAAATTTTGTTTTGTTATTGAAAGATCTGTTGCCAGAAAGTGGGGTAGGAGGAGCAGCAGTGTGCCCCATGAAGATACTGGTTAATCAGCCAGATGCAAAGGCACATGCTTGTAATCTCAGCGCTGGGAGACTAAGGGAGGAGGATTGCAAGTTGCAGCAATTGAATAAAAGACCCTGTCTCTAAAAATAAAATAGATGCTGGGGATTTAGCTCTGTGCTGCTGCCTGTCTCACAAGTGCAAGGTCCTGGTTTTGATCCTCAGTACAAGAAAAAAAAAAAAAAGTTAAAATAGGGCTAGGTGTGTATGTAAGTGTGAGGCCTTGGGTTGGATCTCTAGTAACAAAAGATTTTGGTTAGATACACAAATAATATTTTCAAAGCTGCTTATAGGAATGCTCTCTGAAATGCAGATACCCTGAAGACCACAGGAGGGGAGCACCTTTAAATGTCAGGTTTCAGATTCACTTCCTTTCAGAGTACCAGGTCATCCTAGTATAGTTTCTTGGTTGATTATTACTGCCTGGTTTTCCTGAAAATTTTGACCTATTTGTATGATCGCACCATATGTAGTAGCATGTAGCCAGGTTTCATAAATCATAATTTTGGCTGTTACAGTCTGTTGTAGCCCAGGCATTAATTTATAGAAATGGCAAGACTGGGGAGGGATTTCAGACCTTATCTGTCTATAGATGCCAAGTATCTGTAAGATTGTCTAAACTACCCCCTCCTTTTGTCTTTTTTATTTATAGTCGAGATTGAATCCAGGGCCTCACTCATGCTAGGCAACAGTCTATACTGAGTTACATCTGCCTGCCCATTTGTCTTTTATTGAAATGGAAGAAGAGTTCTTTGTACATTCCAGATACTAGGTCCTTATCAGATAAATGATTTGCAAACATTTTCTCATTCTGTGGGTTGACTTGTCCCCTTTTTTTCCACAAGTCTTGCATTTTAGTGAAGTCTATTTTCTCATTATCAGCTCTAGTTCATATGTTTTCTTTAGCTATTGTACACACTCAGTATCTGCAGAGACAGACAGCTTTACTTTCTGCTGGATTCCGTGTTCCTTTCTCTTGGCAGCATTGTCTGTAAGTACACTGTTGAATAGCACTGGTGAGAGCAGACATCCTTGTCTTCCTGCTTTAAGGGAAAAGTTTTTAGCCTTTCACTGCTAAGTATATTAAATGTGGGTTTTACGCTTTATCAGGTTAATACTGTTTCCTCCTATCTAGTTTTTTTTTTTTTTTAATTATGAAAGGGTGTTGGGACACACACACACACACACACACACACCCACACACACCCCTACCCCTGGTGTTGGGAATGGAGCCCTGGGTCTTGTGCATGCCAGGCTTTACCTGTGAGTTAACTCTCCTAACTCAGGTATTAAAGTTCTTTTCCAAGTGCTTTCTTCATATCTTGAAATAGTCTTGCCGTTTTATCCTTTATTTTATTAATTTGATTTGTTACATTGATTTTCTGTGTTGAACCAACCATTTCCTAGGATAAACCCCACTTGATCCTTATACATAATCTTTTTTGTACTTTGGCAGATGTAGTTTGCTGAAGTATATTAAGTCAGCTTTCTCATTGTTGGGACAAAATACCTGACATTTACAACTTGGAGTTTTTTTGTTTTTTGTTTTTTGTTTAGTACCGGGATGGAACTCAGAACCTTGCGCTTGTGAGTCAGGCAGTGGAACCACTGAGCTAAATCCCCAGCCCTCATCTTGCAGTTTGATTTGGTACTCATTTTCAGAGGGTTTGTCCATAGTCATCTGGCTGAAAGTCAGAAAGGACATGGTGGAAGGGCCTGGAGGAGGAAAGCTACTCAAGCCAGACAGGAAGCAGAACTGGAAGAGCCACAAAGAGATACATCCTCCAAAGGCAGCCCCAGTGACTACCTTCCCCAACCAGGCCCCATCTTTTAATAGCACATTAACAGAACTCACTCATTAATAAACTAACCCTTTGATACATATAGCATGACCACAATTCTGTCACCTTTCAGAAATTCTACCTCTGAGCACAAGACTTGAGGGCATTTTAGATCTAAACAATAACAATAAGAGACATTGTTCTGTAGTTTCTATATGATGTTTTATTTTTAGCATTTGGACTTGAACTTCATTTTCCCCCTTAATTTTATCCCTGTCCTCCCACCCTTGGTGCCAAAGATGCGTCCTGTGGCCACAGGGCTTGTCCTGATGATGTTGAGGTATTGATGGAGACCAGGTAGGTGGTACCTGCTGTGTTCCAGCAGGGGTCTCTTCTGGATCCTTGGAGTTCAAGAGCATTTGGGATTTACTCTTTTTAGATGGATGGCACTTTTTTGCTGTCTTTAAATGGCCCCAAGGCCTGGGCCATTTTGCCTGTTTGTAACAGCCCAATAAACACTAGCCTGACCCTGTGCCTGACACTGGAGGGGACTCGGACACAGTTCTTCAGTGTTTGGTAAAGGGATGAAAGAGAGGGAATTGGCTGTTTATTTTTGAGTTGAGACAGGATCTTGCTATGTAGTCCTGGCTGGACTTGAGCTCACTGGATAGGCAGGCCAGGCTGGCCTAGAACTCAAAGCAAAAGCAGTCCTCCTGCCTCAGCATTTGCCCTTGGCTCCTTTTACACTGCTGAATGTTAAATATAGACAGCTAAGTTAGAAATACAGGCTCTTACAGCTGGGGATTTGGCTCAGTGGTTCCACCACCTATTTTTCAAGGGCCCAAGTTTGATCACTGGTACCCCCCAAAAAGAAAAATACAGGCTGTCAGGGCTAGACCTTGAAGAGGTCTTGAAGAAGTAAGTGCAGAAGATAACATTGCAACTGTGGCCGAAGGCACTTTCCTTGAAGGCAAGGCTTCAATATAAAGATGAAATAACTATACTTTGCCAAGGGATGAACAATGATTTATACTCTAGGTATCGGTCACGTTAGGGGGGGACCAAGATCTCCTGACCTGGGAAAGGACTTTGTTTTTTTTTTTTTGGCACTGGGGATTGAACTCAAGTCCTTGTGCTTGAGAGGCAGGTGGTGGAACCACTGAGCTAAATCCCTGGCCCGTTTGTTTCATTTTAATTAAAAAAAAAAAATTTTTTTTAAAGGCTGGATGTGGTGGCTCACGCCTGTAATCCCAGCACTGGGGAGGCTGAGGCAGTAGGATCACTGTGAGTTTGAGACCAGCCTGGGCTACATAGTGAGTTCCAGGTCAGTCCTAACCACATAGTGAGATCCTGTCTCAAAACAAAAACAACAAAAAAATTTTTTTGATACCGGGGTTCGACTTGGGACCTTGTAGCTTGCCAGGCAGGCAGTGGAACCACTTGGTCTTTGTTCTTGGCATGTGTTTGCCCACTGAATCAATATTACTTAGGCAACTATACTTGTAACCTTGATGGCTGGTTATTTTTGTCGAGCTTGACCTAGTCATGAAATGGTTAATGAATATGCTCTTTAATTCTAAGCTACAGTTTGGCAAAGTTTAAAAGAAACCACAACAAAAACAAGCCAGTTCAGGTGCTATCTTGGAGCAGATAGAACACAGAATTTAGAATGGGATGTTCCCAACATAGAGATAACAACTACAAAGTACAGCATCTTTTTATTTAATTTTTATTTATTTTGGGGGGGCTTTTTTTGTTTTTGAGAAAGGGTCTCACTATGTAGTTGAAACTGATCTGGAACTCACTAGCCTAGGCTGGTCTCGAAATCATGGTGATCCTCCTGTCTCAGCCTCCCGAGTGCTGGGATTATAGGGGTGCATCACCACACCCCGCTACTACAGCATCTTTTAAAATGCCAAGTCACCTGAACACCTCTGCTTTGATTGGTGTGTGGACCCGACCACAAATATTTGCTCTGACCCCTATGTCATGGATGTAAGACCTCTATTCCAATGCCCTGTAAAGCTTTCTACCTTTTCTTTGTTTGGAGCAGACAGCCTCTTGCTTGCTGTCAGTCCACCTCTGCCCAGGTGAATAGTCTGTACCTCTTTGCTTTCACTAGCCTGCTCAAGGGTCTCATCGCTCTGTGTTAGGTTTGTCCTACTTTGTACCTACCTTCTGGTTCTGCTCTAAAAGGACCCCCCTTTAAGTGGAGTCCTTGGCAACCCACTTTCCTGGTATCCTTCTGTCCCTCAGGCAGAAGTCTGTCCCTCACATATTTCCTACTCTTAACCGTTGTTGTTCCTAAAATTCATTCTTCAATTTTAGAGAACACAGGGCTGGGGATTTAGCTCAGTGGTAGCATGTCTGCCTCAATTTTAGAGTATACAAACTCCGTGTATCAGATATCTAGCAGGGTGGAAGTTATAGCTATTACCACTATATCATCCCTAGATCACTGATTTGGGGATGTTTCCAATATGTTTTCATTTTTTTTTTTTTTTT
>NW_022900919.1:24479535-24495022 GCF_012274545.1 Fukomys damarensis | reverse complement strand
TTTTTTTTTTTTTTTTTTTTTTTTTAACTCCAGAATTTCATCCAATTTTCACTATGTAGCCCAGGCTAGCCTAGAACTCACAGTAATCCTGCCTCTGCCTCCCAAGTGCAGGGATTACAAGCTTGAGCTACAACGCCTAGCCCATGTTTTTTGAGACAGGGTCTTAACAGTCCTCCTGTCTTGATCCCAAGTGCTGGGAATACAGGTGCATCATGCCTAAGATAATTTTGTTTTCATGTGTAGTTGGGGGTGTCTTAAGATAATAGAATTCCCAGGCTGGGTTTTTAGCTCTGGCACCATGCCTGCCTTGCAAATGCAACATCCTGAGTTCAATTCCTGGTACTGTAAAAAATAAAATAGAATTCACTAACAAATTAAACCACACTTGTGTTTTCTAAGCTTTGCCATGAACACCCTCCTCCCAAATGTTCTCAAGCTTTTAGCTCTACAGGAGGCCAAATAAAACCAGTTTATGTCATTAAGACAGTCTGACCTGCAAGACAGAGCAGAGGCATGGCTTTGCATACTCACATCCTGCAGGTCACCTTCTGGGCAGGGGCAGGGAGGGCTGGTGTGGAGGTAACAAACAGTGCTGCTCGTTCCAGAAGGGGCTGGTGAGGTAGGGACGAGAAGGGAAGGTGCAGAGTGCAGCCTGCAGAGGAGTAAAGCAGAGACTGGAAGGCTACCTGGAGAGGCACGGGTTCAGGATTGTCCTAGCTTGACCAGACCCAGACCCTGGTGTACCCTCCTTCCTCCCTCCCAGGACTGGACAGTCAGACTTTCCACCCACACCACCCATCCAAACCTTGATGCCTCCTCTAGTCTGAGTTGTGAATGGTCCCAAACATTTATTGAACAAATAGAAAATATGGTCACTGGAGCTCTGCACACATGGAAATGGCTCCTCTGGAAAGAAAGAATATTCTGTCCTCGTGGGCTTGAGTCCATTGAAAACCACAGGTAAGGCACATGGCTGGTGATGCTGTCAGAAGACGTGGTGCAGGGACTCCTCCTCCTTGGAACAGGGGTGAGTGGAAGGAAGGGGCTCCCGGGTGTCCTCCAGGGCACGAGGCCAGCCGTTCTCCACCAACCAGCTGCTGCTGGCACCCCAGCTCACACCTGAGGGATGGGGTAGGAGGCACAGGCAGCCAGGCCACACATGTTCTTCCCACGCTCAATGAGGAAGTACCTGAGCAAAGAGAAGTTTGGCGGTTGGTGTCCTCACAACAAAATGTTCTGGAATATTCTGTGCCCACTAAGTCCTGACTCCGGGGATTAAGAACCTCTAAATTTATTCACATAAAGGTAGCATTGGGCTTATTTTATCACCATGAGATGACAATAATTTATTTTTTCTTCTCCTTGGCTGCCAAATCATCTCACTTTTTCTATCTATCCCAACTCTCTCCAGGATTGTCTGACGCCTCCTCCTGATACCTGGCTAAGCCCCTAACATAGCCACTTAATCATGAATAGGACTCCCTAGTGACAATGACACTCTCCTTTTCAGATGAGGGCACAGAGTCTGAGAGGGAGACACACAGTCACATGAATATATGTACACACTCAACCTCCTGATTTCAGCCTTTTGCTCTACAGTCAGGGACACATGTATTGCCTTGACTTCTCATGCAGAACCATTACAGATTGGCTCAGTTCAGCAGGGTTCTGAGTTCTGAACTGTTTCCCAGGGGTGGTTATAGATCCTACTGAGCCAACTGCCCTCTTGTTCCCCCAGGAGGACCTAGGATCCTCAGAGGATGGAGGGTGCAACATCAGGATCTCCCCTGACCAGCTCCTCCTAGAAGCCATAATCAGATGAAGGAACAGCGCCCCCAGGCCTCCAGGCCCTGGTATCAGCCCGTAACCCAGCAAGGGACCTGAACTGCTTACCCATTCTTTCCCCACTCTGTGCCCCAGGAGTTTTTCACAATCCAGTAAGGTACCCCATGGTCTACTCCGTATCCGACAGCCAGTACCGCATGGTTCACTTTATCTGGAGTTTTATGACAGGAAGTACTAGAAATAAGATAAAAAGATGTTGATATGGGAAAGAAACATCCAGCCATGGAGGGCTTTGGAACCATGTGTCTCCCTGGGGGTGGCAGCAGATCGGTGCTGAAAAGCTGTCACTTTTGCTCTTGGTACTTTCAGTGCCCTGCTGGTGTGGGGAGTCACCGTGGTGCTGAGTGCCTCCACCCTCCCTGCAGAGGGGTGCCTCCTGCTACACACCTGCAGTCCATACTGCTGTGTTAGCCCCTGCATTCACTGTAAAGGTCACCTGTATTTATGGAAAATACGCAGGCTCTCCATGGAGGGGCAGTAAACTAGATTCCTGGAGAAAATCCCAGGAAGCCAGGAGGATATACTGCAGGGGTCATGTGTATTCTACCAACCTGGGCTCCGCGTGGGCGAGGTGCCAGGGGGTGCTTAGCGGGCCCCTCTCTCCTGACCTTGGGAAGGCTCTTTTGGCAGGGAACTGATGGGCAAAGTGCCACCTCTGTGCAGCAGGCTGGGGGCTGGGTAGCGGGAGGGCGTGGGAGCCCCAACCCAGTGGGGTGAGGGGCAGGGGACACCATGAGACCACAGACCCTTCCATGTGGTTGGGGTGCAGGCTGCAGGGTGGGACTGGAGGGGACAGGTAGGGGTCTGATGTAGAAGGGCGTGTTCGGGAAAGAAGGGGCCAGGTCACTAGGGTTTGAACAGCTGGCCCCAGGATTTGAACAGTGTGGCCGGAGGGGTGTCTCTGGAGGTGGGCTCTGGCTTCCCTCACGTAGCATCTTGGAGGTGACCCTGTTAACTGAGACAGGGACATGGCAAGTGAGGACGGAGTGGCGGAGAGGTGCAGGGCTGTTTCCAGGGCCATCCAGGCTGAGGTGGCAAGAGGCCTGGTGGACTTTGCAAGTTCTAGGCAAGCATACATCTGAGAAACATCTGAGAACTAGGAAGAGAGCTGAGCACAAGCCCTGGAGAGTGCTGGAGATGCTGGGGAGCAAGGGGGCCATGGCTAAGAGGTGTTGGAAAGAGGAACCCTGGGGCTTTCTTTTTTGTTGTTTTCTGAGACAGGGTCTCCCTACGTAGTTCAGGCTAGACGTGAACTCAAAGAGTAGCCCAGGCCGGTCTTGAACTCATGGCATTCTTCCTACCTCAGCCTCCTGACGGCTGAGATTAGGTATTCACTACCATGTCTGGCTGAGAAACCCTGTAATTAAGGATCCTGAGGAGGCTAGGTGTGACATACGCGAGGCACTGAGTCCTATCACCAGCAATGCAAAAAACAAAACAAAACAACACAACACAACAACAAAAAAAAAACCCCAGAACTAAAGACCTCTAACAGCTTAGGTTTTTTCCTAAATAACCTTCTGGTGAATCCTCCAGCACAGAAATCTGGTGTTTGGGAGCAGATGCTTTCTCTTCTTTGCTTCCCGTCTTCAAAGGTCTGAACACGAGTCTTAACTGAAGCAGTGCTAGCTGTGTGGCTAAGGCTTTGAGTCTTCCTGAACTCCTGTGCTGAGATGGAGACCGGTACCCACCCTCGTGGTTATGTGAGGAAGAACCAAGGGACACGTGGACTGCCTACCACAGCAGGAGCCACAGGGAGGTCTACACAGGAGTGGGCAGAGCCCAAGGCCCTGGTGCCAGCGTTGGGGCCCCCCAGCCTTCCCCTTCCACTGCTGCCTCCTGGGACCTGCTCACCTGGAGTAGATTCCACTTCTGTATGACATGAAGTCTTCGGTCACCTCGAACGCAAAGCTCACAGGGTTGTATAGGGCCACTGCCTCCACCATGGCCTCCTCATCATTCTGCGAGACAGACACACAAGGGCCTCTGTCACCTCCCATCCCACTTTCAAAATATGGCCCTGTGCCTCACAGTCTAGGTCCAAGATCCAGAGCAGTATAGATGACTGGTATTGAGCAAGAGCCCAGGGGCACTGCAAGGGGCTGCCTCTGCCCCGACTGGCCCTGGGCACTGCACTGACTGGCAGGTGGGCCTCACCTTCTCTGTGGTGCCCTATTCCTGTGGGTGAGATTTTGTTTAACAGTCCTTCCTTTCTCCCTTCGTGATGGGACCAGTCCGCCATCTCCTGTCTCCTCTCCACACCCTCACCCTGGCCTGTGGACTTACCCATTCGTTACCACAGTGGATACAGCAATCTGACCTGGGCCAGGGGCTCTGAGGTTGGGGGAGGGGTGTGACACTTCATTCCTGCTCCACTCTCAGCCTCCCCACACCCACAATACCAATTTGTGGAACTTTGTTGGTAGAAAAAGGTAGCTTATAAATCCACCAGCAGATAAGCCCCAGACAATGGGAGAAAGGGGAGAAGACCAGGCAGAGGCAGAGGCCCTCTGTGCCTTTCGCGTGCGACCTGCCCCTTGTCAGGGTACGGAGGGAATCTTGGCAGTTTCCTGGAGGCGGCAGCTGTGGAGTGGGGCTGCAGAGGCCAGTTGAGTAGCAAGTAGAACCACCTTTAAGAGTTGCCATGCCCAGCTGTACCCAGACCAGGCTCCGGTTAGGTAGGAGCATCTTTGTCAGGAACCACTGGGCCAGAGTGAGTAGATGAAGACCAGAGTGGGTGGGGCAGGAGGGTTGGGCCACCCAGGCTACCCACAGACTCCGGCAGCCCTGACGAGACTCCCTTGGAGACCCAGCAAGGACAAACTCTTCACATCTCAGTGGGTCACAGAGGCACAGGGTGCCCCTAACACCCTACAATGGCAGCACTCTCCAGGGATTGTGCTCAGCTCTCTTCGTAGTTCTCAGATGCTTCCCTAGAACTTCCAAAGCCCGCCAGGTCTCTGCCACCTCAGCCTGGATGGCCCTGGAAACCTCAGTCCTGCGCCTCTCTGCCACCCCATCCTTGCTTGCCACGTCCCTGTCTCGGTTGACAGGGTCACCTCCAGGCTGCTGCCTGCTCAGCCTCGGTGGCTGTGTTGGAGAAACTGGCTTTTTGCTAGTAGAGCATGTGTGCTGTCTGTGGTTAGGCAATGAGCCCTGGTTCTGGAATGACAAGATCTCAGTTCCAGTCCATCCTCCACATCCTAATTTCATGCCGTTGGGCACATTACTTAACCTCCCTGAGCCTGTTTCCTCTCCTATAAAATGAAGGTCATGACTGCACTCATCTCCTTGGGTTATTTTGATTTGCAAGACACTGCAGGTCAACTGGCTGGTTCACTCCTGTAAATACCCCATAAATTTAAACTGTTATTACTGCAGAGCGCGTGGCACAGGCTGCAATTAAACGGCAGTGCTCTCTACACAGATGGCGTATTTGTGACCTGTGTATGTGTTCCTGGGCAAACAGCCCTCACCTCCCTCTTTCATTGGCCCTTATCACACCTACACACACCGGTGGAGGAGTTCTCTCACTTCTTCCCCACTGCACACTCACACTGAAGTCATGAGGGCCACTCAGACACACTCAAGCCTGCTCGCTTGTTTAAAGGCAGGGACAACTGCAATCCCCAAGAGCCTGAGGTGAGGTATGACTGTGCAACTCTTCTTTTTTGAATTTACCACTCTTTCCCCCAGCCTGGGCTCTAGAGTAAGGCCTGCGACAGAAAACAGCCAGTGCTGCCCAGGCCATGGGCAGGCTGCAGGCTTAGATGTGCCCTTTGTTGAGAGCTCTCCAGATCTGGGTTGGCTGTGATGGTGGCAGGACCCAGCTCTTCCTGAGCAACACTCACTTACTCGCAGTCACATGTAGGCTCATGGCCTCTCCCAGTGTGGGGACCATGGCTCACACTTTACAGATAAAACAACCACACACATGAAGATGTGAACAGACAGGGTATGCAGATCCAGAGCATCTCCTGTCAGCATATTTTCCCTTTCACCTTCCCCTGCTGCCATCATGGCAAGTGAGTCAGTGGGAACACTGGCTCCTTAGTCACAGGCACCTGCTGCCAGGGCATCCCCATCAGAACACACCCCCTGCCCCAGCCCAGAGAAGGACCCAGGACTCACGAGCGTGATGTTCACAATGTCTTTGACAAATGCAATGGCCTTCTGGGGCTGGAACTTGCAATGACCATCCTGTTCAGGGCAGCAAAGGGTATGGGACACAGGTTAGAAACTCTCTGCCAAAGGCAAGAATCCAGTCCCTGTGCCATTGACAGCATGTGCTAAGTGGAAACTATGTGCACCTGGCCTTGGTGACAGGTCATTCTAGACAGAATCTGAGGCACCCTTTTCTTACAGAGCTCAGAGTCTGGGGCAAAGGACAGCCTTGGCAAACACAATGCTTGGTGGGAGACTGTGGAGGAGACTGACAGAAATGGAGCAGCAAGAGCCTGTGTGGCAGGAGGGCTCAGCCCAGGAGCAGTGACAACCAGAGGCAGATGCAGAGGTTACAGGACCAGAGGGAGGGCAGCCTGGTGTTTGGGAACCAGTGCATGGCTGGGCCTGAGAACAGGGTTATGAGGGGTCATGAATGGAGATGGGAGAAAGTCAGGTTCTGAGGAGCCTCCAGAGGACTCTGAGCAGGCAGGCCTAAGCCAAGGAAGGCCACCTCACTGTCACAGATGAAAGGAGGCCACAGACGGAGTGGGGGAGGCTGGCCCAGACTGGACCCCTGGGGGCTAACTCATTCTAGGGAGGCTGGAGCTGCTCTCACTGGTAGGGAAATGCAGAAGGGGCTACAGCCTTGGGAGAAAGTTGGTGGGCTTGGGCAGCATGGATGTGGGCTCTGGAGAGTGTCAGTCAGTGTCAGCCCTTTACATGAACAGGAGGGGATCAGGAGGAAACAGCAGGCTGGTGAGGGATCCTGAGGAGAGAGGGAACCAGGGCACAAAGGTGACAGAGGCCCCTGGTGGGAGAGGGACTCAGGAGGGTGGACAAAGCACAGAGATGGCTTTAGGAGGAGGAAGAGTACAGATGATTTTTAGCAGGCCTATTGCGTGCCTGGAACCTAGCTTCTTGGAAGGCAGAGACTGAAGGATCGAAAACCCAAGGCGAGCCCAGTGCAACTTAGTGAGACTGTTTCAAAATAAAATAAATGTTGTTGCTCAGTAATAGAGCACTTTCCCTATCATGCATGAGGCTCTGGGTTCAATCTCTAGCATTGTCAAGAGAAAAGAAGTGCAGATAATTCTGAATACCAGCAGGATGGGGCACACGGCAGTGGGCGAAGGCTATTGTGATGCCCTGGGTTCAGTGGAGAGGAGGCAGTGGAGGCTCACAGATTACCTTGCCCTTGTAGGGGTAGGTGTCTTCGCCCATGATGCCCTTGTTGTACAGGATGTATTCAAAGGCCTGGCTGGGGAGACCCCTGTGAAAAGGGGGAGCACACATGAGTCCCTGGGACAGCTCAGCAGGCAGAGGTGTGTCCCAGGGGTGGAGCTTGAATGGTGTTTGCTGTAGCTTGGCCTACTCGGTCTTGTGGGTCTCAGGTCAGCTGTGCTGCCTTGTTGGCCGGGGAAGCCACACACACTTTGATGGGACACAGACCCCTGGACACCAGGCCCTGTAGTGAGTCCCTCAGGGGGCCAACAGGATGGGCCTTGCAACAGGACAGTCATGGACGTGAAGGCCTGGCCCCCAGAGCTGTGCCACGTGGGACTTGCTGCTACTTCCTGAGGCTCAAGGGGCTGAACTCTTTGCCCAGGTCTATGGGGCTGAAGTCAGGCTCTAGTGCCAAAGGTGTTTTTTCAAGCGTCATGAAGTCACCTAAAGTACAAACACCCACTGCCCAACCAGCCACTCCCTACCATGTTCTCTCCATGCTGTGTCACCACCTGACTTATGACATGCTTGACATTAGCCCTGAGTTCTGCCTGGGTTCACAGGAGTGAAGCAGTGCTGGACTACAGGGTCCACCTTTTGCTATGAGTGTTGTAAAGCTTCCCAGAGGAAAGAGACCCACGGTAGAAAAAGAGCAGGGGAAAATGTGTCTGTAGTAGCAGACACCCCTGAACCCTAGCATGTGGCCAGCGCAGCTCTCTGCAAGGCTCTATTGTTTGCTGCTTCTTCCCCTAGAGGAAGAAGAACCAGGGCAGGGCCTGGACCAGAGAGGCTGGAGGGGAACTGAGTGCGGGATGCCAAGGGCCTGGCTCTATGGGCTTATGTGCCAGGGAAGCTGACCAGACTCACAGAAATGTCTCAAAGCATAGCACCTGAGGAGAAATGGGAAGGAATCCCCAACAACCCAATGTAAGAGTGGGCCACCACATGCACCCATACCACACTGGCAAAGCTCCCTCTTGGGGCCAGCAAGCTGGGGCAGCTGGCACTAGAGACCGAGTCCAAAGGCCAAAGATGAGCCTTGTTCTCTCCCCTTTGGTGTCTGTCATGCCCTGAAGTGTTTCTTGTGCTGTCAGTACTACTGGCCACTCTCCCAGGGGCCCTGCTGCACTGTGAGGTGCAGGCAAGGCGTGGACTTTAGGACCAGACAGGTCTGGGCCCCAACGCCTACACTGCCCCATGCTGGCTGAAACTCTCCACAGAGGGAGTCTACCTTGCTCCACCCAAGTGGGGGGAGTGAGTTACGAATGTGACAGCAATCAGAGGGAGAGAAGAGGTTCCGGCTTCTCCCGGGACAGGGTGGGGACATACCCCTGGCAGCCATGATTGTTGAAGTTCTGGGCGCAGTCCACCAGCTGCTGCTCTGCCTGCAGGAAGAAGCACAGACCCAGTGGATGGGGCCACAGCCACGACCTCCCTGCCTCTGGCCCAACTGGCACTGTGTCAAAATTCTCAGATGATGAGCTCCCCAGGGCAGGGACATCTTTGTGTTATGAAGTGCCAGCCAGCAGGCTGCAGGGGCAGTGGAAGGGCATGCGTGGGAACAGGGCAAGGATCACAGGGGCTCTTGGTGTGTGCCAGGAGGAGGGGACAGGTCCGTCCAGAGACCCTGACCACCCCTCCTCAACATGGGGTCTCCCAGCCTTGCCGGCTGCCCTCCCCTCTTCCCACAGAGCTGGCATAGCTCCTCGAGCCTCTTGCGGGTCCTGGCTCTTCCCTCCAGGAAAGTAACCCACATAGCTTGGGAAGGAGTGCAACTCCTAGAGGGCTGGCTGTCTCTCAGTGGGCTCTGCTTTCCGAGCCCCTGCTTGGTGAAGGCCCTGGCTGCCCAACTGAGGAACCTGAGGACCACCAGATCTACCCAGAAAGGCGAGTCCACAGGCTGGCTCTCAAAGAGCCTTGTTCTTGGGTGGGGATGTAGCTCAGTGGAGAGCATTTGCCTGGCATATGTGAGGCCCTGGGAAAGGTATGGGCTGAGATTCCATCTGATAGCTAGCCCAACAGCAAGGTTCACTAACACCCTGGGGGAGGCCTCTTACCAGAGATAGCATTTTCCCACTAGCGATGGCCACGGCTGACTCCAGGGCCCCTGTGGTGGAGAAGGTCCAGCAACTGCCGCAGGCACCCTAGAGAGGTCACAGAGAGAGGAAGTCAGCCACTGGCCACCATGAGGGGCCCCAATTCTGGCCCCTACACTTACTCTAGGGCCCTCCCTGGTGTCTCTGCAGTGGCTCCATCCACTCTGAGAGGCAGGTGTGCTACCAATGTCCCAATCCAGGCCTTGGAGGAACAGCTGTGACTAGCGCCAAGGGCTCCCAATCGTGCCTCCTGTTGGCCAATCCTACCATCCTACAAAGACTGGGCTCTCCTGACTCCACTCTGTGGTCTCCTTCCTGGGTTTCCTACTTCTGTACCGTTTGCTGGCTCCTCTTCTATTCACAGTTTTCTAGCAGAAGGTGTCATCAAGGGTGTTTCTAGAAACTTCTCTGACCTTTCCATCACCAGTCTCATTCTATCCAGACCCCAGCTTGAGCCTCAGCCCTGACTTTCATCCGAGCCTAGACATTAAACTGACTTACTTCCAGAATAGCCCACCAGACACCCCTGACCTTGGGCTCAGGGTCCCACCTCTCCACTCCTCCTACCATCTTCTGCCTCAGTCATTGCTGCCCGGCCTCCAGGATTACACAGGGTCAGGCACTGGGCACTGGAACAGCCTCCCTGGTTGCAGCTCTGCACACTAAGTGTGTGACCCAGGCAGGGCCAGCTTCCTCCTCTGTAGATGGGAAGGTTTTGGGTTAAGCAGCTATCCAGTAATGGGTCCAATAATGTCACTCATCTGTCTCTTTTCCTCTCCTTGCTTGTTCTGGCTTCCATATTCTGCTTATGAAATGTCTCTTAACTTTCCTCTTCCTCCATCCATGTCATGGCCCATATTTGTCCTCCCAGATTGGCTCCCTGGAAAGATCCTTCGCAGCAGCTCCTCTTTGTCTCTTCCTCTCAAACTCTCTCCTCAGTAGGGAGGGCAGAGCTGAGTGGAGCTTCAGAGAGGCGGCTCAGGCACAGTGAGGTAAACTCCGCTAGCTGCAGGAGGCACAGCAGGGCCTGGACTTGGAGCAGAGCCTGGTGCTGGTCCGGTCACCTGCTGCTCATCTTGGACCCTCACAGTCCCCCTCTGTGAAGTCATACACCACACACTCAGCACACAGTTAACACACCTCATGCCTCTACCTCCAAGAGCGATGCCCTGTTCGGTTGTGTCTGGTGGCCTGAGATTTGTTAATGGGAGGACTCGGGACACTTGCCAGACCTCCTCTGCCTCCCTGGCCTAGTACTGAGATCCTCAGAGGCTCTACAATCTGTTCACTAGAAGGGGCCTTCTTTCTCCCAAATTTTCTGTTGTGGGGAGCTGGTTCAAACACCCAGGCACAGGGCCTGCTCCAGCACACAGGGGGTCTGGCAGAACTTGGAGCTGCACCCTATGACTTTTAAAAAGTAACAACAACAACAACAACGTTTCCCATGGAAAGTTTCTATGGCAAGCAAAGTATGTCCAGGAAGGAAACTTAACCTTAAGCTTAACCTTGTCTTACTGTGACTGAGAGGTCAGCATTTTTCTGAAAAGGCCACAGCACACAGCACAGCCACTTGGAGGGAAAGTGTGTGTGTGTGTGTGTGTGTGTGTGTGTGTGTGTGTGTGTGTCTTGCCTTTTTGCCCTGAAAGGGTTCTCTGCCCACAGAGAGGCCACCTCCACTATGCCTGGCCCATGCCTATGGGCAACGCTGGGTTTTGCTGAGCTCACAGACCACCTGGACTCACTCAAGAGAAGCAGGTGGCCAGGGGTGGCTCTGGCCTGCTGCCTGAAAAGTGAATGGGGACAGGGAAATGTCAGGCTTGGGTAGTAGGATGGGGTCCTGGCAGGAGAGTGGATCAGCAGGGGAGAACTAGAAGTCAGAGAGAAAGATACTCAGGGTATGTGGTGCTGGCCAGGGAAAGGAATAAACTTTAGCCCCGTAAGAGGCACATTTCATGGGTTCACAAAGCATTGAGCTCCTGGCCTTGCAGAGGAAGAGATGGAGAGTCAGGGAGGGAACAGCAGCGCGAGGGACACAGCTGCAGTGCTGTTGTGGTTCTTACAGGTTTCTGGCCTGGTCTATTGTCTGACAATGTGGCTAATTTTTGGGGAAAGGCTAGAGATGACCACACGTACCTGATTTTTCACTGCTGAGACAAAATTTCCTTTTTTACGCCAGTCCACAGAAGTTGGGTAGGGACCACTACCCCGAAAGTAGTTACTTTTGGTGGCTGAGCAATTCTGGAACAATCAAATATATAATTTTTTTGGGGAAAAAAAACAAAAACAAAAACCCTAAAACAACTCTCCTCCACTGCTTTTTGGCCAAAAGATATGGAATCACCAAGAGTAAATGAGAAAAACTATTGACAGGCAGGTACCAAAACAACTGCTGCACAGTCTATAGGGCCAAATGCTTCAGGACCCAGACTGGAAGATTTAGAAAAGGGTAGCCAGATTCACCCAATAAAAGTATCATCCTCCTCACTAAATTTGAATTTCAGGTAATGTAAATACATCTTGTGCAATATAGTACAGTTATGTTAAAAATTATGTTGTTTATCTGAAATTCAACTTTGATGGGGTATCTGTTTTATCTGGTAACCTACATCAGGGGTTAAAATGCTGAGGCCCAGGGCCCAGACGGAGGCCACAGTGAGACAGCCCTCTCCCTTCCCTGAAGAGTTGGGGACACACATCTACGGCCTTCAAAGTTATTGCAAAGCTCTCAGTGAAAAGATCAAACTACACCTACCTGGGGCTCTGACCAAAGATATTTGCGTTTTATTTCAGCAAAGCTCATGTCTGAAAATTGATTCAGTGCCACTGAAAAAGAGAAGAGGGGGAGAAAACAGAAATTTAGTGAGTAAAACTTGTGTTCTATTATAGCCCCTGCAACTTGGCTCCATTATATTTATTTATTTATTTATTGTTTTGGTTTTTTTGAGACAGGGTCTCACTGTGTAGTTGATACTGACCTGGAACTCACTATGTAGGTGAGACCCAGGCTGATCTTGAACTCACAGGGATCCTCCTGCCTCCGCCTCCCAAGTGCTGGGATTACAGGCGCGTGCTACCACACCCGGCTCTCCATTATATTTTTAAATGTAATTTTACTCCACATACCAGGGCAAACCTTTCTGTGCTTCAGAGTTGCCTAGGAGGGTTTTCAATGCTACAGATGTTGGGGCTGCACCCAGAGAGGCCAACAGATGCAGCTGGTCTAGGTGGGGCCTGGCAGGAAAGGGGCAGGGGCTTCTCTAGAGCGTCTCATCCATGTCACAACCACCCAAAGGGGTTCCAGCATCATCCCATTTACAACCCTGCACCCCCAAAATTTTAACAGCAGAGCCAAATCCAGGGTCAGCCAAGCATACCTCAGAGTCCTGGCCTCTGCTCCATACCCATAAGCTTCGAGCATCCCCCTTCTTTCCAGACCTGAGCTGCTCCCGCCCCTCTGCCCAGGCAGCCTGGAAGAACTGTGTCTCCACGTACTTTTAAACGTGTGGTTCCTCTTGTTGTGGGCAGTGACCTTTCTCCAGTTGCTGGCAAATATCTGCTGCCGGTGGTGGTACTCCTCTGTGCTGTATTCCTTTTGATGCTAAAACAAAACACATGGGCAACAGATTATGGAAACAGGATGCAGCTCACTGGGGAGAAAGCCCTTTGTTTTCTGGGAGGAGATGGCGGGTGCTCAGGGCCCCAGGGCCAGCTGCCTGAAAAGGAGGTCTTGTGAAGAAACCTGCCTTTTGCAGATCCTCAGAGGTCAGGGCGGGGCCAGACCACCTGTACGAAAAATGATCACCTTCCAAAGATGCCCACAAAGGTGTTGCCACAATGCAAGGTACTTTGAATATAAAACACAGAAGGAAGTCACAGAGTCGCAGCCATCTGTTGGGACCACTGTTTGGAATGAGTTTTTTTTTTTTTTTTTGGTGCTGGAGATTAAACTGTGGTCCTTGTGCTTGCCAGGCAGAAGGCAGAACAACTGAGCTAAGTCCCTGGCTCTGGAATGAGTTTTATTGAACTGTATTTTTCCTAAGGTTTGGCGAGTTTGAAGCCGGGAAAGACCTGGGGTAGGTCAAGGCTGGAAAATCCCTCTTTATTGTCTCAAATCTGGTACAGTTTGGTTGTGTAACAGGAAACTTTGCGAAATGAAAAACCTCAGAAAGCAGAAGTAGGGCACTGACCTGTACCATCCATGACTTAAAGTGAAACTTCTCTGTGAAAAGGAAAAAAAAAAAAAATTAGATCTGGGCAAGTCTCAGTAAAGCTAAGTTTTCAATCCAGTAAGACAGTTTAGAGCTGATTTGCATTTTAGAAAACTAGGCTAAATTTAAAACATCAAAGATATTACCTAAGGCTTAGCTCAAAAAAAAGAACTCAAATTCTTTCTGTTTTAGTATCCCACACTAATTCTGAAAAACTACCTTTTTTAGTTTGGTGCTGGTGATTGAACCCAGGCTTCCAGCATTCTAAACATGTCTCTACCATTAAATTGCACCCCCAAACCCCATAATATACTTTTTAGCTATGGCATCGTAAGTCAGTATAGCAGTTATCCTCAGTAGGGACACAGGACTTCTGGAAATGTTCTGATTCAGTGAGGTGCTGGTTCTACAAATGTGCTTCCATTGTGAAAATGTATTAAAGTACATACTTTACGATACCTCAATAAGGACTTCATTAAAAAGCTACAGATACTGGAAGCAAAGGGTCTGGAAACTGCTTCCCTGAACACTGTGCTCAGCTCATTGCTGTACAGCACTCAGGTTTCTCTCTGGTCCCAATCTGCTCTAGAAGCTTAATTCTGACCATTTTCCTGGGAAGAAATTGCTCAATTCCCTTCTTGCATGTCGAAAGGGAGGCTTCAGGGAACTCCCAAGTCCACAGCGGAGCTTCTGAGAAGACAGATCTCAGTCAGGACCACAGTATACAGTAGGACCTGGATCTACGCTCTGGGGTTTCCAAAGCAACAGACAACTCTGAAAACCCCAGTAAGGGCTACTTCTCAGCGGAAGGAAAAGCAGAGCACCTGGGAGCAGGGCCAAAATTCTCCTTGGGTCTCGTGATTCACTCTCACAGAACCACCCCAGCCCATCCCCACCCCTGGCATTCTGGTGTTTGACACAGGGTCTTGCTCCATAGCCCAGGCTGGCTTTGAACTCTATGCTTCTTTGAAGGGTCCACAGCAGAACTGAGGAAGCCACAGCCCTGGCCTCCTCTTGTCCTGCCCAGGAGCTTAAACGACTTTTTACATTTTTAACTGGTTGGGGGCCAGAAGAGTAGTAATATTTTGTAGCACCTGAAGATCATTTGAAATTTAAACTTCAGCATCCGTAAATAATGTTTATTCATACACAGCAGGGCTCACTCATTTACAGACAATCTACAGGTGCCCCACAACAGCAGGCAGAGTCAGAGACTGAGGCAGGGACCAAGTGGCCCACAAAGGTACAGTAGCTGCTAGCTGGCTCAGCTGGCTGAGAGTACGGGCAGCGATCTGCATTAGTCCTCACCAAGCACTGCTGGGCTTCCCCAACGCCCCTGAGGGCAACAGGCTGGCAGCTGGGAGGAATGAGACAAGAACCAGCCTCTGTGACCTTTGCCCATTCCCAGGTTGGTCCTGGGCTTCTTCTCTCCAGTCCTGGGTGCCCAGTGCCTGTAGTCTTGCAGGACTAAAGCTGAGGCCAGGGCAGCAGAGCAAGAGGGGACAGCAGGGGAAGAGGGGGCAGCCACAAGCGACCTGACCTGGGAGCCGGCAGGCTCAGACTGCTATGGCCCTGGAGTCATGGCCCCCATCACAGCCCATCTGACCCACTCTACAGCACTGTGGGCACTGGGGGACCTCTTGCCCAGGCCCACAGCCTGGGATAGAAGAGGTGGCCGGCTCTGGAAGGGGCTGATCAGAGTCACCAATTCCCTGGCTGCCCCAGTGGGGACAGAGGGCTGAGGGGCCACGCTGCCAGGCACGAAACACCCCGCCCTGGGTCCCTCGTCCTCGCTCCGGTCTCCCTGGTTCCCTGTCCCGGTCTCCCGTCTTCGTGTCCCCTCACCCCCGTACCTAAAGTGCTCAGCGGCAGCGCGGCGGCGGCGCGGCCCGGGGACACCAACAGCCAGGCGGCAGCGCAGAGTAGAGACAGCTCGGGCCTCATCGCGGC
>NW_022900919.1:24473338-24479170 GCF_012274545.1 Fukomys damarensis | reverse complement strand
CCCTCCACCAGCCCGCCCCCGCGGCACAGCTCAGCTGTGCTCCGGCAGAAGGACTCTCGGGCGCCCCTGGTGCCGGGATCCTCGCCCTGTGCCCTGGGGACCCTGACACCGACCTCCCCGACCCCCACCGGGCCAGCCTCAGCTTCTTAGTTGACCGCGTCCCCCTGCGTCTAGGGGAAGGAGACAGCCCTTGTGTCCCCACCATGGTCTTTTTTGGAGACAGTCACACCAGGAGCAGTTACTGAGCCATCTTGTTTATTTTGCAAACCTGAAGAAAAAGGGAAGCCAGGAGATGAGGATCTGACTGTGAGATTAACAGAACCTGTTTTCAAACTTGTTTTCTTCAGGTGCAGGGTGGGGAACAGAGCTCCTGAATCTGTTTACACACAGGGAAACTGGTAGGGATTGATGGGCGTGTCCTGCGCACTTCTAACTGGGCAGCCCCGCCCACTGTGCTGTCCTGGGGGTCCAAATGATATGAGCTCTCTCCTGGCTTCGAAAAGATCCCAGCTCAGTAGAAGCTCGATTCTAGCTGAATTTGTATGCTTTCCCAGGCTGGTGGTGAAGATAGTCTGGATCTGCAGCACATCCTTCCACAGGTGGGCGCATCCCTCGATCACATGAAGTGCCCAGCACCTCGTAATGGAACAAGCTTTATGTTCCACGATTCTGCCCAGCAGGCTAACACAGGGTTCTGAGCCTGTGTAAGGGAAACTAGGCTGAGCTGAGGAGTTCAGTGGGTTCTGTGTACTGAGTGCATTCTTTTGTTTTGTTTTGTTTTTTGAGACAAGGTCTCACTAAGTAGTTCAGGCTGGCCTCAAACTCCTGGGAATACTCCTGCCTCAGCTTCCCGAGTGCTGGGATTACAGACATGGGCCGCCAGGCCTGGCTCAATGCATTCTTGACTTGTAATACTTCACCTTGTGAGAGGTGTGTTGGGATGTGGCCCCATTAGAAGAGAAGAGTAACTGTACTTCCAGGTAAAGCAGGCCTTTCTAGACATCCTTCCGGGTGTGACCTTCTCCTGTGCTTTGAGACAGGGGTCTCAGAAATGACTCTGGGGTCAGTGTTGGGACTGTCCCTGGCTTCAGGGTAAAGCTGTCTTCCTTCTGTCCTGCCCACCAGAAGTGGCTGAGAATGCTATGTGCCTTGCTTTCTTGGCCACCTGGACGCCTATTAGACCTTAGCCCCAGAGCTGGCTTCTGTGTGAAGTCCACAGTGACCTTCCATCATGGGCCACACTGGAGAACCGAGGAGCTGGGTGGTGTCAGCTGGCCCTAATGTGTGGTCCTACCCTGCCATAGATCCCCTGTGTGACCTAAGCAGGTGGTTTGCCCTCAGTGAGCCTTAGTGTTTCCATCTGCAGAAGAAGTATGTGTCTGCTTTCCCTGGTCTTCATAGTTAGAGGTAAGTAAAGGCCTGTGGCAGGGACCTTCACGTGACCCTGGGATTGTGATTCATCCCAAACCTGATGCTCGTCTTGTGGTCCATCCTCGGCTACCTGTCCATCCGGCTCCAGCCAGCTGTCTCCCCTGTAGATGTGAGCAGGGCCGGTGCTGGTGGCAAAATCTGTAGGTGACTGTCTCCAGCTTATTCAGGCACAGTCTGCATACAGCTGTGAAGGGACACCGCCCTGGAACTGAGGTCCAAACCCACTGACAGTAAGACAGGGTTATTTTGGGCTCAGTGTAATCACATGGGACCTTAAAAGGAGACGAGAAAGGGAGAGGAGTCAAAGAGATGGTGCAGGAAGTGATGTCAGAGAAAGAGGAGGGCTAAGGCAGATCCCCAAGTCACAAGGTCTGTTCCTACCACAGCTGGCTTTGCAGAAGGCACAAGCTAAGGCAAGCAGGTTGCCCCGGGGAGCTGGGAACAGCCGCATCGGCAACTGCAAGGGCATTGGGACCACGGTCTTGTAACTGGGTGGAACTTCGAGAGCCCTACCAGCAACCTTAATGAGCTTGGAAGTGATACACCCCCAACGCCTGAGTGTCCCGGGTGCTGGACTGTGCATTGTTCCAGGCCTTTGTTCTGGATCGACTGAATGGAGACAGCCACTGAACATAGCAGTTTTATGTAGTAAAGATAAAAGAAGGAAAGAAGAAGTGAAAAGAAGTAGAAGTGAAAAGAAGAAGAGAGAGAATATACTCTGCATGCAAGAAGATAGTGACCACAAGGACCCAGGTTGCTGTCTTCTATAATTTTTTTTTCTTTTCTTTACTTTTTTGGTAGGTACCAGGGATCAAATTTGGGACCTTGTGCTTGAGAGGCAGATGGCGGCACCACTGAGCTAAATCCCAGGCCCTATAGCCTTCTTTTGATGTCAGAAGAAACCTGATTTGACAGCTTTCCCTGATTGGCAGATCACAGCCTATTGGCCAGCCTCCTTGCCATGCCCTAATCTCCTGCCTGTGAATAAGCCATGCACTCTGGCTGGCCTTTTGACTTTGCTCTGTGAGGCTTGGAGCAGAGTAACCAGGCAAGTCCACAGGGACTTTGGATCCCCTAAATTGCTGTGGGGTAGATGTGTGTTGTTCTAAGCCTCTAAATCTGTGGTAATGGTTATGCAGCAGCAGGAGACCTGTGCTCAAGGTAAGGGCCTGGCTGGCAGTGGCTCTGGAGACAGAGATCTGGACTGGTCCAAGGTCATGGTTCCCCGGAAGCCAAGAGGCTGAGCACAGGACTTGCCTCCAGGTGCAGGGATGTGTCAAGCCCTGCTCCAAATGCCTGCATTTGTTAATCTTCACTGTCAGCATTGTGTGGGTGAGGTATTGCATAAGGCCAGAGTCACAACTGATTGGAGGTGGGATTCAAACCCTTGACCAAAAAGCCGGGTGTGGTGGCGCACACCTGTAATCCCAGCACTTGGGAGGCTGAGGCAGGAGGATCGCTGTGAGTTCAAGACCAGCCTGGACTACATAGTGAGTTCTAGGTCAATCTCAACTACATAGTGAAACCCTGTCTCAAAAAACAAAACAAAACAAAACAAAAAACAAAAACACTTGACCAACTGAATCCAGAATTCTGCTCCAGAAGTTGTCAGTTTTCCCTAAGGTAGCAGAGGACTGAAAGTGAGCTCTGAGGCCTGAGACCTTTCTACCCTTCCAGGCCTGGATCCCTGGAGCTCTAGGAGGGGCCGGCACCCAGCCAGCCATGCTTGGATTCTGTAGCTGCCTACTGCCTGCCTGCAGGACTCCTCCTGCCAACTGATTTTCCAGTGTCTACATCCATTTATTCTTCTTCCTTGGACAAGTCTCATGTTCCCTGATCTTTTTCCCCCAATTCTACCCCCTCTCTCAACTGTTAGCCATGGATTTCTGTATTTTTTTTTTAAAAACAGGGCTTCATTATGTAGTTCAGGCTGGCCTTGAAGTCATGGCAATCCTCCTGCCTCAGCCTCCTGAGCGCTGAGACCACAAGCACGTGCCATCACTCTTGGTGGATTTCTCGGTCTTTCAGGTCACTTCACAGCAGACAGCTGGGCCTGTGACCAGCTGTTTCTTTTCTTTTCTTTTTGGTACTGGGGTTGAACTCAGGATTTTGCAATTGCAAGTCTGTTTATGATTGATCAGGTTTTTTTTTTGGTACTGGGGATCGAATTTGGGACCTTGCACTTGTGAGGCAGACGGTGGCACCACTGAGCTAAATCCCCAGCCCTGATTGATCAAGTTTTTAAAATATTTATTTTTGTGGTTCTGGGAAATGAACCATAGCCCTGGCTCTCTATTTATTTATTGATTTTTGAGACAGGGTCTCTCTATGTAGCTCAGGCTGGCCTTGAATTCGTAGTGATCCTCCTGCCTCATTGTCCTCAATATTGGGAGGACAGGTGTGTGCACCATGTCCTGCTGGCATTAATTTTTGATTTTTTAAAAAGCAATGCGTTAAAGTCTAATTTATTTTGAGTGTTTTGGTCCTCCCTCTAAACTGACTTTGAGCAGTGTGCCTCCTTCCTCTTACCTACCCAATCTTGGCTCTGCAATGAGCACCAGCTTCTGAGTCTTCTGCCAGTCACACAGCCCTGTGCAACTTGTGCCTAAGCTGGCCTCATATTGTGTCTGGGGAGGAGGAGTTCACAGAAGGGAGTCCAGAGGAGTCCAGAGGCTCAGAACACGAGCACCTCTGCTTTCCTCTCCAGGGCCTCCTGAAATCTTGTTCTTCCCAAGTCCTCGCTGCCCACCCTCTTGTCTGGCACCTAAGATCCTCTATGATATATCCCTGTTCAGCTTGTAATGCCCAGCACCATTGCTCTCCTGCAGCCAGCAGCCCTACTTCCTGCTCTGGACACAGCTGTGCTTCCAGAACTCCTCCTTCCTCTCCACCTCCTCAGCCACACCCTCCTCACCCCATTCCAAGTTCTACCCCAGTTCACACCATTTCCTGAATTCCTGAATTAATAATGGGCACTAGGCAGTCTTCAGTGCTGGCCATGTTGGGCAGTTTCCTGCAGAGCTGGCCAGGTTTTAGAAATTTGTACTCTGTGGTGTCTAGGTGAGTGGCCAGTGCCCAGAAGTCTTGGAGATCAACCCGGGTTCCTCCAGCTTGCCCGTGAGAAATGGAGGAGAAACCTGTGCACTGGTGCCCAGGTGCACCTGAGCCGCAGAATCACTGTGTCTCTGCCCTCCTGAGTCAGGAGGCTGAGGCTGGAAGGCTGCAGGTCCCAACAGGTGAAGTCCAGCCATACTGTTCTCATTCCAGGGAGGCCTGCAGCAGCTGGAGAAAGCTCTGCAGTAGGGCCAGTTGGGCCTGTGGGGCTTGTGGGGGGGCTCACGAAGGTTTGGAGGAAGCAGAGACAGGGAAAAGGGTTCTGGGGCCTGCGTGTGACAGCCTGGTGCCCAGCCTTCAGGAATTTCAAACAAAGAAAGGTGAAGAATGTATTGGTCCTACAAGAAAGCAGTGTGGAACCCGAGAGAGGACTGTGCTGTCTGAGCGAGAGGCTGAAATTTTATGAGTTTGAGGAAAGGGTATGGGGCCCCAGCAAGTGCCAGGAAGGCTTTCTTTAGGTCAGCTGGTGACTATTCGTCTCCCAGAAGCAGCTTTGAAGGAGCCAGCTTGACGAAGTCCACATTTGGGCCTTACAGAAAAGACACCTGTGTGCACTGACTCCACTCAAGACCCCAGGTGGCTTTACTTTGAGGTGTTGAGCAGCCTAGCAGGGTGGCACAGCCACTCAGCGTGGGCAGCTTAAAAGAAGCCCAACAGGCAAGAGGTTGGGTTCCCTGTGGCCAGAGAGGATCTGTCCACAGTGGGCAGCATCCTCCAGCTTCTCTCCCTGGTCCTGAGGACTCGGCCTCATCATTTCTGGGTCAAGAGTCACTTGGCCTGAGTGTGGTACAGCAAGCACACCCTGCCAGGTAATTCAATGGGTCCGCTAAGGACGCGACAGCTGGAAAGTGGGATCGGGATGGAGCAGAAGGAGCCTGTGGGATTTCACCACAGCCCTGTTGTGCTCCTCTGGCCACCTTCCTGCCAGGGTCCTGCCAAGCTCCACTGCCAAGCTTCACTGCCCAGCGGCCACTCTCCACCTGTCCCTGAGTCTTCCCTCATCCCTCTCAGCCTACCCCTCAGCCTCTGCCTTGCTTGGGGCTCTACTCCTTCCTTCCAGAAACCCTGGGTTTTTATTTCTTCAAGGACCTGTTTTTTGTTTGGGAAATCAGGGTCTTGTGCGGGCTAGGCAAGCACTTTAGCACTGGGTTGTACCCTCAGCTCCAAGGACATGTTTTGAAAGATGAAGTAGGGCTGGGGATTTAGCTCAGTGGTTCCACTGCCTCCTGCGCAAGCACAAGGTCCCGAGTTTGATCCCTGGTACCAAAAAAAAAAAAAAAAAAAAAA